>NC_047120.1:26488250-27159835 GCF_902500255.1 Thalassophryne amazonica | reverse complement strand
GACTTTTATTGTGGGCAGTCTAAGGCACACCTGTGCACTAATCATGGTGTCTAATCAGCATCTTGATATGGCACACCTGTGATGGGATGGATTATCTCAGCAAAGGAGAAGTGCTTACTATCACAGATTTAGACTGGTTTGTGAACAATATTTGAGAGAAATGGTGATATTGTGTATGGGAAACGTTTTAGATCTTTGAGTTCATCTCAAACAAAATGGGAGCAAACCAAAAGTGTTGCGTTTTTATTTTGTTGAGTATAGTAAAGAATTTTTATTGAAATTTGTCCACATTTAAAAACAGTAATAGCCCATTAGCTTCGTTTAGCTTACCTTAGCTTAGCTGCTAACTCACTGGTGTGGACTAAAACTGTATACAAACAGTCTGTGACTAAAACTCTCACTGTCTGGCTGTGAAAATACTGCAAAATATGCTTTATCTGTTCTTACTAAATCAGACAACAGCAACTCCAACCAGATGAAGCTGAACTTCTAACTGAAACTGATCAGCTTCAAGCCTCAAACGTCATCATCTGCTCCTCCACAGTGTTTGTTTACAAACAGAACCACACCCGTCGCTATGGCGGAGCCTTGGGGGCCCCACCCACCAAGATGCTTGTAATGTCCTCCCGCCACTAGGGGCACAGATCCCCCCCCCACACTTTTTTGTATGATTTTGATCATAGTAGCTAATTTTTTATGAAATTCTAATGTTGCATTTTCATTACCAAGACATTCAAAGACCCTGAAGGTGTTTGCTTACAAAGAACCACGTGAACGAATATTAATGACACAACAGTTATATTAGAATTCACCAGAAAATAATAATAATAATAATAATAATAATAATAATAATAATCATGTTGGGCAATTACAAATATTTATGCATTTTAAGTAGATCTAAATTTCCAGATACTGGATTGTATTTTTAATATAATAGTCAATCTGACGCTACTCTTTCAGTCAAGTGTACATGAAACAGGTAAAAATGAGATTGATGGAGGCTGCTAATAACAGTGAATTTGAAAACATTATATTTTTGGAACAATATATTTGTCATGAATAAATCCTATTTGAAGTACATTAATACAAACCCATTTAACTGATAAATATGGCCAAAATAAAATTTCTTCATTTATGTTAAAACTGCAACCCAAAAGGATGAAAATCTTATATGCAATAAAAATGTGTCAATCTGCAAGTAGATCTAAATATTTGTTTAAGTGTATAATAATAGCAACATGACAGTATTAAAGTGGTTTGTGTCCAATTATTTATACCATTTTGAACCCTTGCAGCGTCTTTAATTTCAGTCTGAGGGTTCAGGGGTCAGAGGTTAGGGAGGACATTGGGACAGGGCCCATTTAGTCATTCACAGCACCTCACTCAGTAGCAGAACGTCTGGCTCCAGTCTTCTCAGGTTTTCATTCCATGTTTTAAGTTCCTGTTGTTGATGTTCTCCATGTTTCCTCTGCCATTATTAGAAATATTTGCTTCATATATTGATTGATGTGTTCTGACAATAGGATTTGACCCTCTACCTGTTTGTCTGGGTGACTTGAACATATTTCTTTCATGGCCCTCTGGGACAATGTGTCCAGAGGTTCCTACAGTGCACAGCTCCCAGTCTTCCTTTGCACCCCGTAATGTGAACATTGTTTTTGTGGCTGTTCTTCAAGATGCTCCTGCATTATGTTGATGCAGCACTGAGTCATGCTGAATCAAATCGTGTTGTGAAAAACTCAATTTACAACAAGTACATACAAATGTTGGGGCTCGAACCAGAGTCGAACAGCTCTGCAGTCAGGACATCAACGTCAGTGATCAGGATCCAAGTTGAAGGATCTGCATTAAAGTTTGGTGGGGGGGTTCCTCTTAACTTGGTGGTGTTTTGGACGTGGGCCCAAGCATTCAGTGAGGAGTATCAATGATCAGTGATAAGGTCAAAGGTCAGGGTCAAAACCAAAGATGTATCTTTATAAAAAGTAGGGAAGCACCGATACCACTTTTTTCCAGACTGAGTACAAGTACGAGTACATATATTTGGGTTCTCGTTGATACAGAGTACCAATACAAATACTTAATGATACCATTACAGTTTTATGATGACTTTGAAAACATGTTTTATTCATTAGTTGTTCCTTACTTTTTTGAATGTCACTGCTATTAATATCATTAGCTTTGTTTTTATTTAAAAAGATTTCATTTAAACCATGTAACTTCACTTCAAAATTACATCTCACTTTAATGTAACATGTGGACTTAAGCACGCCAAAATATACAAACACCAGGAACAGAAGTGAAACTGTCCATCACTAACTTTATGACTGTGAAGACGAAAAGCCTTTTTTGAAAATGTGAGGGCAGATTCTTTTTTCTGTGCATTATTTCTGTTTCTGTTTTTATCTACAGTGTGTGACATTGAGCTAAACATCCTTTCACTCTCTACAGTATTTTTTAAAAACTTTTAATTAAAGTGTGGCCTGTGGGGAGGAGAGGAGGCTCTGCTCGCAGCACCACAGGCACCCAACAAACAGATTACACCTGTAGCAGACTGAACTGGTCTCACATCAGTCTGGACAGCCACACCAGGGGCTGCAACAAAGCCACCTGATGGAAAAACTCCTCCGCTGAAACCGTGATCTGATGGAGGAACTATGGTGCAACATGTGGTGTCACAGAGGAATTTTTTTCAGCCATGACAAGGAATTAAAGTATTTTCAGATATTGTTTTCCAAAATCAGGAGGCTTTATGGGGACAATTTTTCTTCAGGATGTAATGAATCCCACTGAAACGAACAGGTAAGACTTCATATTAACTCTGTGTGAATTTACTCCGCATGAGGACTGTAGCATTCAGCCAATCAATAGACAGCATTGATGGACGTATTTCGACTTATGCATAAATTACATGAAAGCCTGTAGAAATCCATAAATTGCATTGGCATAAAAGCATTGACATTGTTGTGTGGGCCGCCAGAAGAGGTACTGCTGGCCCACCACCAGAGGGCGCCCTGCCTGAAGTGCGGGCTTCAGGCACGAGAGGGCGCTGCCGCCACAGACTCAGCCGGGAGTGACAGCTGTTACTCATTACTTCCTGACAGCTGTCACTCATTCTTCATCATCTCACTCCATAAAACCCAGACGTCATCTCCACCTCATTGCCGAGATATCGTACTTCATTGGAGGTAATACCCTCAGCCTTTTTGTGGTATTTTGTAAATCTGTTTATCGTGAGTGTTTGCAGGAGTACCGGTCCTTCGTTTGTGGAGGCTGTGCAGGACGGCACTCTTTTTCCTCTGAGGGACCGCTGCAACACATATTGAGTGAGAGGTGGAGGTGGCATTCCCACCGTTGTTGTTACTGGGTGTACACACACCTACACTTGACTGTCTTTGTTCTCGCCAGCAGTACCAGATCCGACAGTCGGGGACGGTGATCACCTGGGAATTCGGGACTTGGCGGCTCCAGTATTCACCAGTTTCAGTGGCGGCGGAAATCGTGTGGTTCCGGCTCTTCTCAGGACAGACGTCTTCTATCCTCGAGCCTGCCCACGTCACCTTTGTGAATTGACTGTAATTATATTCTGAGATTGTCTGTATTTCGTTGTGCACATTTCACAACATTAAATTGTTACTTTTTGGCTCATCTATTGGCCGTTCATTTGCGCCCCCTGTTGTGGGTCCGTGTCACTACACTTTCCCAACAGGCATATTCTGTAAATTATGGAGCGTGGTAGTGTGTAAAGTGGTATCTGATGTCATGGTATCAGAGACGTTTTATGATTACAAGTAAATGAATACGGTATCAGGCTGATACCCAATACTGGTATCGGGTTGGTGCATCCCTAATAAAAGGTTAATTTAATTCATCAACCAAATTCATAAGTCAGAGATGAGGCTCTATATTCTGCAATCAAGATCCAAGTTTAACAAACATGATTAACAAAATTGTGGTCCTGCAGGAAACTCTTGTCCTGTCCAGAGTGAACCCTGCCTCGTGCCCTGTGACTGCTGGGATAGGCTCCAGCCCCCTGTGACCACTGACAAGTAAGTGTGTTATGAAAATGAATGAATGAAGATTAACAATATTGAGGTAAAGTTCAAAGATTTGTTATCATGATCAAAATTATGCAGTCGCAACATAACAATCAGTGATTAGGATGAAAGATCAAAGAGGATAAAAGGTGAGTGATTAATGTCAAAGGTCACAAATTATGATGAAAAATGAGTGATTAGGACACAAGTACAAAGCTCAGAGGGTCAGTGATCAGGCGTCTCATGGACACAGACTTGCATGGATTTCCTACTGAAGCATGGCGTACGCCAAAACCAGAAACTCATGTTAGCACAAAAACCAGATGTATCAAAGTGTATCTATGCATGGACACAAGCACATTCTGCCACTGAGCATGGAACTGAGTGCACATGCAGATGTACCAAGCCCCTCCCTTTCCACATCCCATTTAAATACGCAAATGCATGTGAATAGGCTCTGGGAACTGGGATTCCCCAGTCCGTTAGATCAGTCAAGATGAACACAAAAAAAGAAATTATACGGAGTGTGAGATAGATGAGTGGAAATGATGTGGACACATGCAGGGATAGTTTATTTGGGACCCTGTCACATGGAGTAAACATGAAATGGGAAAAATGTTGTGGGATCATGTGTGTGTGTGAGGCCACTGTGAGCTCAGAACAGCGCACAGACACTGAAGTTAAAAAGACGGGGATGCGCTGCGCCTGACAGCCTGTGACATTCACAACTTTACAGACGTGTTTATTGACAGATACTGAACACACGGAAACAATCGGGGGACTGTTAAGAATCTGCTCGAGTTTCACCATCCGCAAAAAGAAAAGACATGATAATAACAAAACATATTTGACTGCACACATGCCCAGATGTACACATGCTGCTTTTCATTCAGAACAATTACACAAATGAAGTATTTACCCATCGCGCAGGGTGCCAGCCCCTAGCCTGTTCCCAACCCAACCAATACATTGTGCATTACATATGATGTGAACATTGATGGAATGAAAATGTTTTCTATTAACAAAAACAAATTCATCATGCAATGCCGTCTGATAGTAATATGTGTGCAGTCAGGAGCTCTGATGACATTTGACAAACCGGCTCTCGCTGCAAATTGTTCTTTAATATTGGTATGTAATGTATCTGGATAACATTCAGATGATTGTGTTCCAGACAGCTGGCATGGCTCTGCTCAAGGTTGACTGGCACACTCCTGACTGATCGGTCAGCTCCTACTGGAATGGTGTTGCCAGGAAACCCAGTGCAGTCAGCACCTGTGTGAGCACAGATGACCCCAAGCTCCTCGCCGTATTGCTCTCTGGGCCGGCCGCAGTTCTGCGAGTAACTCCGGTGACAGTGACCTTGGGACACAAAATCGGCTTATGAGCAAATTAGCATTTGTAAGAAAATCCTTGTGTTCCCTTAATACACGCTCACGCCGGATTGCACCATTTGCAAGGTCCTCTAACAACGCTAACGTAGCCATTGTTAGTGCCATTTTCCTCATCACTTTCCACATGCTTTAATATCCACCTATATCATTTCTAACATGTGGTTGTGTTAATTGTTCATAAGTGCATCTCTGATGTGCACATCACTCTGATGACGTCATGTTTTTACACTATTAACGGTTCCCAGCATCACCTCAGTGTGTCAGCAGTGGAACAGTAGCTGTACAAACGTGCGTACACCAGCAATGATTTTACGTGACGCACCACACATTTCCACGGTCATTTCACTTTTGATACATCTAAATTCGTGTGGAGACAAATGTAGGCCACTTTTTGTGCGTACAGATGCTTTACATGAAGCCCCTGCTGAGTTCCCTCCTAAGATGATCTCCAGACGTCCATCTGGTTTCTCTGTTTCCCCACTGGGTGGGAGCACAGGATTACATCTGAGTGACAAAATGGTAATAACATTGTTATAAAGCAGGTAGTTCAGTGGATAAGGAGCTTGCCTGCCAATCTGTGTCCCGCTCATGTCCCCTGTCAAGACAGTCTGTGTTGTTTTAGTCACCACAGCTGTATAAATGGCTGAATAAGTCACTGTGAGGCATCAATGTAAAGCACTTTGAGCATCTGTTCGATGGAAAATCTCATTCTATTACAATTTACACTCAAAACATAAAGTTTAGTCTGTTCTTTTTTTGAAAAAAAATATTTATAGTCATGTAAATTGCATTTATGTTGGGTCATAATCTCTCTGCCTGGACTCGAACTCACACACTCAAATTTTGGAGGTCGATGTCCTCATTAATGCCATAAATATTATTTGATATTGTTTCGCTGTTATAATTACTGATACAAATGAACTGTGGCTCAGTGATGCCACAAAAACCATGAAACCAAAGGCTCACAGGTCTTCACACCACATCAAAGCTCACACTCTGCTTTGACATTTGACACTTATTATGACCAGAGCACATTTTTCACATTTTCATATATATATATATATAGATATATATATATATAATATATATAATATATTATATACATACACGAGGTCTGTGAGAAAAGTATCTGACCTTTTTATTTTATGCAAAAAAAAATATGGTTTTGATCCATATGTTTTTACATCAGCCAAGTTTGAACCTTCGTGCGCATGCGTGAGTTTTTCCACACCTGTCGGTTGCGTCATTCGCCTGTGGGCAGGCTTTGAGTGAGCACTGCTCCACCCCTCTCGTCGTTGTTTCATTGCGAGGAAATGGCGGAATGATTGGGCCTTTTTTTCCAACAGAATTTTTTCAGAAACTGTTAGAGACAGGCAGCTGGTGTTGTGTGGGCCGCTGAAGAGGAGGTACTGCTGGCCCACTACCACCAGAGGGCGCCCTGCTTGGAGTGCGGGCTCCAAGCACGAGAGGGCGCCAGACCCAGAGGAAGTGACAGCTGTCACTCATTACTCCAGCTGTCTCATCTACACCACCATATAAGCCGGACTGCAACTCCACCCCCCGCCGAGAAATCGACTACCAGTACTAAGTACCAGGCACAACATTAAATTGCTACCTTTTGGCTTACTCATTGTCCGTTCATTTGCGCCCCCTGTTGTGGGTCCGTGCTACGACACCTTCCCAACAGGATTTCTCGGCCATCGTCATGGACTCCGAGGGGCATCAACTCCAGCTTGAACGGCCAATGGAAGAGCCAGGAGCGCAGGCGTCAGCGGGAGGCGGGTTGAGTGAGCTGCAGCAGATCTTAACCGCCTTCAAGGCCCGGTTAGAATTAGTGACCGAGCAGAGTGTCCTCCTTAATCGGAGGGTGGAGGCTCTCACCGCCAGGGTGGAAGCGCGCGATCAGGGCGCTGCTGCAGCCACTCCTCTGGCTGGTCCTGGGTCCGTATCAGACGTTCCACTGGTCGTTCAACGAACCCCCCCCCGTCCCCTGAAGCATACATAAGCCCTCCGGAACCGTACGGGGGCTGTGTCGAGACGTGCGCGGACTTCCTCATGCAGTGTTCGCTCGTCTTTTCACAGCGCCCCGTGTACGCATCAGACGCTAGCCGGGTGGCTTATGTTTAATTTGCTTCGAGGAAAGGCACCGCATGGGCTACGGCGCTTTGGGAGCAGAATTCACGGCTCCTAACGTCTTATACTGGGTTCGTACGGGAATTCAAACAAGTGTTTGATCATCCCAACAGAGGCGAGACCGCTTCGAACGTGCTGCTGTCGATGAGACAGGGGCGCCGTAGCGCAGCCGAGTATGCAGTCGACTTCCGCATCGCGGCAGCGAGGTCCGGCTGGAATAACGTTGCGCTCCGCGCCGCCTTTGTAAATGGACTGTCCCCGGTCCTTAAGGAGCACCTACTGGCCAAGGATGAATCGCGGGAATTCGACGGGCTGATCGATTTAGTTATACGTTTAGACAACCGTTTAAATGAGCATCGTCGGGAGCAGGCCGGGGGGCGTGACCGGGCACGAGCCGTCCCTCCCCCTTCCAGTTCCGACAAGGTGACGTCGTCCCCACGCTTCACTGCCAGAGAGCTCCGTGTGGCTACGGCTCCCCCTGCTGAGGAGGCTAGGGACACAAGGGCCAAATTAAGATCAAAATCAGACAAAGGAGGCTGGCCCGCGGGGAGTGTTTTGTCTGCGGCTCTTGCGAGCACATGCAGAGGGACTGCCCTAAAACGGTCAATCTACAACGCCCGTCCTTAGAAACTGGGCTAAGGGTGGGTCATAACACGCACGCGGGAAAACCCCGCAAATCTGCACGAATCCCAGTAACAATCCTTTGTGGGGATTTAACCCTTCATGCCCCAGCACTGATAGACACAGGTCTGAAGGGAATCTGCTGGACAGCAGATGGGTAAAGGAAGTAGGGCTCCCTCTGGTGGCTCTGCCGGCACCATTGCAGGTGCGAGCACTAGATGGCACCCTGCTTCCATTAATCACACATCAGACACAACCAGTGACTTTGGTTGTGTCTGGGAATCACAGGGAGGAGATAGGGTTCCATGTAACACCTTCTACCTCCCGAGTGATTTTGGGCTTTCCATGGATGGAAGCACAATCCCCGGATTGATTGGCCGTCTGGGGTTGTGACGCAGTGGAGCGAAACCTGCCACCGGGAGTGCTTAGGATCCTCGGTTCCTCCCGGCACCACGGTAATGAGGAGGTCAAAGTTCCCCCCAATCTATCGGCGGTGCCAAGGGATACCACGATCTTGCTGACGTTTTCAGCAAAGATCTGGCACTCACTCTTCCCCCGCACCGACCGTATGATTGTGCCATCGATTTGGTCCCGGGCGCTGAGTACCCGTCCAGTAGGTTGTACAACCTCTCACGTCCGGAACGCGAATCAATGGAGACCTACATCCGGGACTCCTTAGCTGCCGGGCTGATCCGGAACTCCACCTCCCCGATGGGTGCTGGTTTCTTTTTTGTGGGCAAGAAAGACGCGGACTCCGTCCATGCATTGATTACAGAGGGCTGAACGAGATCACGGTTTCGCAACCGATACCCGTTACCTCTGTTGGATTCAGTGTTCACGCCCCTGCATGGAGCCCGAATTTTCACAAAATTGGATCTTAGAACGTACCACCTGGTTCGGGTCCGGAAGGGAACGAATGGAAGACGGCATTCAACACCCCGTTAGGTCATTTTGATACCTGGTCATGCCGTTCGGCCTCACTAACGCCCCGCGACGTTCCAAGCTTTGGTAAATGACGTCTTGCGGGACTTCCTGCATCGGTTCGTCTTCGTATATCTGGACGAGATACTCATCTTTTCCCCGGACCCTGAGACCCATGTCCAGCATGTACGTCAGGTCCTACTGCAGTTGTTGGAGAACCGGCTGTTTGTGAAGGGCGAGAAGTGCGAGTTCCACCGCACTTCTTTGTCCTTCCTGGGGTTCATCATCTCCTCCAACTCCGTCGCCCCTGAGCCGGCTAAGGTTGCGGCGGTGAGAGATTGGCCCCAACCGATAAGCCGCAGGAAACTACAGCAGTTCCTAGGCTTTGCAAATTTCTACAGGAGGTTTATTAAAGGTTACAGTCAGGTAGTTAGCCCCCTGACTGCCCTGACCTCCACCAAGGTCCCCTTCGCCTGGTCGGATCGGTGCGAAGCCGCGTTCAGGAGTTGAAACGTCGGTTCTCGACTGCACCAGTTCTGGTGCAGCCTGATCCTGATCGCCAGTACATAGTAGAAGTGGACGCCTCTGACTCAGGGATAGGAGCCGTGCTGTCCCAGAGCGTGGAGGCTGATAAAGTCCTCCATCCTTGTGCCTTTTATTCCCAGGTTGACCCCAGCTGAACGGAACTATGACGTCGGCAATCGGGACTTCTTGCGGTGAAGGAGGCTCTTGAAGAGTGGAGACACCTGCTGGAGGGGGCATCGTTGCCCTTCACGGTGTTCACGGACCATCGGAACCTGGAGTACATCCGGACCGCCAAGCGGCTGAACCCCAGGCAAGCCCGCTGGTCTCTGTTCTTCGGGCGCTTTGACTTCCAGATCACGTATCGCCCCGGGACCAAGAACCAAAAACCAGATGCACTGTCCCGGGTGCACGAAGAAGCCAAAGCGGGGCTGTCGAACCCCACCGAGACCATCATCCCCGAGTCCACTGTCGTGGCCACCCTTACCTGGGACGTGGAGAAGACCGTCCGGGAGGCCCTGACAAGGAGCCCGGACCCGGGAACTGGCCCCAAGAACAGACTGTACGTCCCACCAGAGGCAAGAGCTGCCGTATTGGACTTCTGTCACTGGTCCAAGCTCTCCTGTCATCCCGGTGCGTAGGACCGTGGCAGTAGGCCAGCAGCGCTTCTGGTGGGCGTCCCTGGAAACCGACGTCCGGGATACGTCCAGCGTGTACCATCTGCGCCAGGGGCAGGCAGACCATCGAGGACGACGGGACTCCTCCAACCCCTGCCAGTGCCTCATCGCCCCTGGTCTCACATCGGCCTGGACTTCATCACGGGCCTCCCGCCGTCCCAGGCAACACCGTTATTCTCACGATAGTGGACCGGTTCTCCAAGGCGGCCCACTTCGTGGCCCTCCCGAAGCTCCCGACAGCCCAGGAACAACCTCCTGGTCCACCACGTCATGCGGCTGCATGGGATACCATCGGACATTGTATCAGATCGTGGTCCCCAGTTCTCTTCGCAGGTGTGGAAGAGTTTCTGTAAGGAGCTGGGGGCCACCGTGAGTCTCTCGTCCGGGTACCCCCCCAGACCAACGGCCAGGCAGAGCGGGCTAACCAGGAGTTGGAACAGGCCCTTCGCTGCGTCACCTCCGCGCACCCGGCGGCCTGGAGTCACCATCTGGCCTGGATCGAGTATGCCCATAACAGCCAAGTCCCGTCTGCTACCACGCCTCTCCCCTTTTGAGGCATGTTTGGGGTTCCAGCCCCCATTGTTCCCGCTGTGGAGGAGAGGTCGGTGTGCCCTCGGTCCAGGCCCCACCTCAGGAGGTGCCGCCGGGTGTGGCGGACCGCCCTCTCTGCCCTGTTAAAGGCCCGGACGGGGCCAAGACCCATGCGGACCGCCGACGTTCCCCGGCCCCCACGTACCAGCCCGGGCAGGAGGTGTGGCTGTCAACAAAGGACATCCCCCTCTGTGTGGACTCACCCAAATTAAAGGACAGGTACATCGGACCATTCCCCATCCTCAAGATCATCAACCGGCCGCAGTGAAGCTCCGACTCCCAGCTTCACTGCGGATCCACCCTGTCTTCCACTGTCCCGTATTAAGCCACACCACACCTCGCCCCTCTGTGCACCTGGACCTACTCCGCCTCCTGCCCGGCTCATCGACGGGGAGCCTGCTTGGACGGTCCGCAGGCTCCTGAACGTCCGTCGTAAGGGCCGGGGGTTCCAATATCTGGTGGACTGGGAGGGGTATGGCCTGAAGAACGCTCCTGGGTGAAGAGAGCTTCATCCTGGACCCGGCCCTCCTGGCCGATTTCTACAGACGACACCGGACAAGCCTGGTCGCGGGCGCCAGGAGGCGCCCGTTGAGGGGGGGTCCTGTTGTGTGGGCCGCTGAAGAGGAGGTACTGCTGGCCCACTACCACCAGAGGGCGCCCTGCTTGGAGTGCGGGCTCCAAGCACGAGAGGGCGCCAGACCCAGAGGAAGTGACAGCTGTCACTCATTACTCCAGCTGTCACTCATCTACACCACCATATAAGCCGGACTGCAACTCCACCTCCCCGCCGAGAAATCGACTACCAGTACTAAGTACCAGGCACAACATTAAATTGTTACCTTTTGGCTTACTCATTGTCCGTTCATTTGCGCCCCCTGTTGTGGGTCCGTGCTACGACACCTTCCCAACAGCTGGAAACCATTCGAAAAATTTATCTGGCTTTCGGTGAAAATTTTACGGGCTTCACAGAGAATAAAGAGCGTTACTACCGCTTTAAGGACACAATGGTGCACGGAGTGCCGTGCTCTGAGCCGCCATCGAGAGGCAGAAACCACCACATCATTTCTAAACGGATCGCTGTGTGGAGCCGGGACCGTCGTGTGCAATTTCTCTGGTTATCACAAGAGCTGGACATCAGCCATTTTCCGACAGATTTCACTTTTAATAAGAGATTTTGTCATGGAAAGCCGCGCGGAGGCTTCGCGCGTCATGACCGATTTGCTGATGAAGCGAGACAAAGGAACACCTCCGTTTCGGAGTGTTAGAGGACAAGTTGGGACATGTCCAGCTCTCCACAATTTCTCTTATACTCACTCGACTGGTAAGCACTGAAAGCCGAGATAGACATGTCGTGTGGCTGGGACCACCGTGGAGGAAAAAAAACCCCGTAATGTCTTTCTTGGCTTAAACACTGTAAGGTGTGAGGCTAACCTGGCTGTAAAGCGTTAAATTTTACTCTCTGAGAAAATCAGGTGGTGCAGCGGTTAAAGACCATCTGTTACGGAGCCGCGTGCTCGCGCTGCATTCCCGCTGTGTAAGACACCTGATGTGGCTGTTGGCTCCGGATCCAGCAGCGGTAACAATTGGCAATTAATAAAGCAAGAGACAACTGAAGACCACTTTCGGGTCCGGAACAGTGCGTAAAAACTGTACAGTGTTAGGTGGGTGAAACCTTTGGTGGGCGAACCGTAAAATTCTGATATATTATATAAATATATTATATAAATTCTGATATAAAAACCGGTTGGAGCAGAAGCATGATAACAGTGGAGCTAAAATGTGATAACAGCTGAAGCGCAGCGGTGTGAATGTGTTTGTGTGAATGTGTGTGTTTTTATGACTGAGGACGTACGCAACTGAATCACGAGGGGCCTGTCACCAGTTTTAACCCACTGGCAGAAACGAAGCCCTGTCTGTGAAGTAGGTTGTAAGCATTCTATACGCACCACACCTATTTGTGAGCCTACGACTCTGGAAAGAAGCCCTAAGCAAGGTCACCCACCTCTCAGAGGTCGAAGTGGTGACACTTTTCAGACTGATCGGTGACCAAATAGTGAAAAAAAACAAAAGAACAACAGCCTGTTCATTTAGCTCTCCCTATGAGATAACTGTTGTATGGCTGGGGGGGCCTGGCTGCCGGTTTGTTTGCCTTTTGTGTTTCCTCCCAGGTGGCATGCATTTGGGACTGAGTGGCTGTGTTGCTGAGGCTGTCAGGACCTCACCCTGATCACCTGCGACTCGTCAGGACTCACAGCTGAGGTGCATCTGGAGGGATTGGAGTATGTTGGCATTTAAGACTGAAGTGCACAGTGTGCATTTGCCAAGACTCGACCTTGTGACCAGACGGTGAGATCGTCGTCTTGGGAGCCATCTCATCAGCAGCGGACGCTGAGAATGTCCAGGTTTGATGCACGGTCTGTGAAAGAGGAGAGGGTGAGGTCTCACGCTCGTCAGCACACTTCCTGAGGTACGTTGGATTTTGTGACTAACAGTTATACAGTCAGTAAATGTGGTGTCCCTCACACCTTATTGTATTGAGCTGTATGTTAGTCATATATCAGCTTCCACTGCGGTGGTGATTTGTGAACGGGATGTTCCATGCCTGCAGGTTGGAAGCTGATCAGTAATCAAGCCAGGAAGTGTTTGCTGTTTGTACCCTTTAAGTGTTCTGTGTGTAGAGTGTGGACTCACATAATGGTTCCTTCTTTCACAGACTCGGTTGTTGCGGCCACCTGGGGGTGTCGGCGGGGTCCTTGGGTCCGAAACAGCTTCTGGCTCCGGACCATTAGCGCTGCTGGGAGCGCACCACGCCAGACCGCACCTTTTATTTATTATGATCACTGTTATGTATTAAATTCAGTTAGCCTTTGTACCGTGCTCTGCTTATTTCATACTGGGTCCTTCAAACGCTGGTCGGTTCTCCGAGCTGCGTCCGACACATAACAATAACCCCACGAACAGCTAAAATGGGTAACCGCTGTTGTTCTCACAGCCAACATGACACAGTCAAATGATATTAGGTACATGGAGACAAAAGATCCAGCATCACTTGAACACTTAAAAATGTGGAGAGAGACAGTTAATTTCTCGGGAAAATTACAGTTAAATTCCACAACAAAGTCATTTGACACCACAAAAGAGAACACCAGTGATTTTACAAAAAGGCAAGAGAAACGTGTAGTGAAAATATACCAGACCATGCTTTTGTACCAAACACAGCAGTTCTTAAACCTGCTGGAACAGTCATAATGATGTGTGAGGAAGAAGTGTATTTTATAGGAAAGGGCAAAGGTCAGCGCTGCAGAGTGGTCAGAGGTAAAGCCTGTGAGCGTGAGATAAAGAGGAATTTGACATGTTGGAAGTGTGGAAAGAAGGGATACTTTGCGCGTGAATGTACACACTCGCAAAGATAAGAAGTTCTCCGTTTTCAACATGAATTTTGTTTATGTACATAAGGTTGCAGAAGTTTTTTTTTTCAAGCAGATTATAGTTGTCAGTTTTCCTTATTTTTGTTCTGTTGTCGCTATATAGACAGATTGTGTGTAATTATTGTGAATTGTTTTAGATAAAACTGTCAAGGTCACAGTTGTTGACGCTCCAACATTTTAAAGTGTGGAGTTAAGAAACTGAGAAATAAGTGCACATTAATCAATTTTGTACATGTATATGAGTGTGAGTTGGAGTCCAGGGTAAAATAATTCTGAAATAGATCTGTTGATGAAATAGAACTTTTCAGCTTGGTTTGATGATAACTCAAAGACAATAAATACTATCATCTTCCTACTTCCTATATTGAATGATCATGTAACTGGGATAAAGTGGTTAAAATATGGTTGATTTTTGTACACTGGATAAGGTGTAAAAGTTAATTAGTTTCACCTACTTAACAGATTTTAAGCAAAGCTGATCAAGATTATATTCCATTAATGATTAGTTTATTGTTGTGTGATATATTTTTTGTGTGTTGTTGTTTTGAAATTTGTGTGAGGTGATTCTTTTCTGTCTGGGAAAAAAAACAAAACAAAAGAGAAGAAAATTCAGATTGACTGCTTCAATTGAACATTGCAGTATTTGGCTAATCTTGCCTCAGTAATCATGAATGAACTACTGTGGAACTGACCACTTAGATCAATGAGTTCCAATGGGTATTCATAAACTTGTCTGGAAACAGGCTCATCTAGGCAATAACGACTTTGGGTTCTAAAACATTTCTATGAATCAGTTCCCCAGTATACATATTAAATAGTGCTAAAAGACTGAAAAATTGTGATTGACTGATCCACTAATTTTTTGATGGCACATAACAGACAGAAGGGAGCAGTGGTTGTGGTAGATTCTCTGAGGACTATTAAAAACTGATTGTGACACTGTGATTGCATACCCGGTTCTTGACTTCCGGGCCCCAAACAACCTGACAGAAGTTTGGCGAAAGAGGAAAAAAAAAAGTCTCCTATCATTTCACTGTACTTAATAGTTCCGTTGAGGTGTACGTGTCTACATGTGTGTATAATATGTTGCGTGTAATGTAACACAGGTCTTCTTTGGACCTGTGGATGTTTTTTGGGTTTTTATTTGAGAAGAGTTGGGTTATTTTGCTTGTTTGTTGTAGCAGCTGTGGTATTCTGTTCCTGGTCTGGGGTGTTGGAGGAGGAGCGTGTATACACACAGCTGCTGAGGGAAGCTCTAAATGCTCACTTCCCTCCTCCTCCTCCTCCTTGCCGCTCCACACCCCCACAACTTGAGGGAGGATTTGAGAAACACTGCAGCAATGTTTTGTTGTGCTTTAACACATGAAATACAGGGGTTTTACATGTAATTGATACTAGTGTTTTAAAAGTGTTTGTTACTGTTACACTTAGAGAGATGCTGTTTATTTGATGTAATCAATTCCAGCTTTAATGTTGTTTTGTATTACGTTGCATTGACGTTACCAAATACATTCAGTGTTCTATTTCTTGAAGCGTGATTTGTTTTGGGAACAAAGTGTAATTTATCACTCCGGCCGAAGAGCAGAGCAGAAGGTTGTACAGTGTGTGAAACAGTAAAACTATGTTGATTATTGTAACATGTTTATAGAGCTCCTGTTAGACACATTAATGTTGGCGAGGGTGAATTGACAGCAATGTAGAAGCAACAAATAATTAGAACTCAATATTTTGATCATCCTGTGTTTTGATTGAACTAATGTGAACTCTTAAGTGATGCAACTAACCCCTGCTGCAAATCAAACAAGAAGCGGCAGGCTTTCATGATGACCAATGAAGTGCTTATTAATTATTTTTTGATACATGCAGATTAAGTTAGCCTTTAAAAGATAGAGATTGTTGGACAACTTTTCACTTTATTATTGTCCATTCTGACCCATAGTTATTTCTGCAAACCAAGTATTGTTTGTGTATCCGATTCTGTCATTATTTTTATTCTATATATTGTTGGTGTTTAAGCATTGATTAATCCAACAGATCCACTCTGGGATTAATAGAATAGAATCATCTATTCTGGGATAAATTCCTAAAAGATACTTCAATTCACTTTCAGTGATCCTGTATGTTTGATGTTCTGTGAAATTAAAACTGTTTTGACATGACACCTCTTAATGGGTGTTCCCCCACCCCTTGTAACCCCTGCCCAGTATGGAAGGCTGCGAGCCCATGACAGGTAAGATCCCATCTTAAACCCTGGGACAACCTAAGGCAGGCCCAGTCACGATTACTCAACCTTGTCTCTGTGACGCTCTGACTCACTAGGACATGAGGAGATGGCACTGGGGTGCAGTGGTGGGGTCAAATTTGCCCGTATGCCTACATGGTAAGGCGGTGTATTGATCTAATTGGAGTATTGGATCATTGTCGGGAACTGAATTGTCATATTAAGATCGGCCTGCACATATTAATTGATGTTAATCAATGCTTATCATTCATCCAATCAGTCAATTTTGAAATGGTTGGACTGGTTAATAATCATTTTGTGACATTTGGATTTCAGGCATATGCAAAGCATTACTGCGGAGCATGTTTAATCTGTGCGAAGCATAATTCACAGGGTAATGAGAGACCAAAATGAGGGAAATTTCCAACACCTTAATACCCGTTTCAAATGGATTTTATTGAATGAACCAATGTGAAGGGAAAAAATATTGCCTAGTATTGATTGAAGCATATAGCAAAGGGTAGAGGTGTTCCCTGTTAGACATGCATATGCTCTAACAGTGGCGAAGATACTTTGTAGAGACATAATTCCAAGACATGTACTACCCGAAACAATGTACAGTGATAATGGCACTCATTTTGTAAATAAGATCACCCAACATTTGACAGAACATTTGAAAATAAATGCAAAAACACATTGTGCTTACCATCCTCAAAGTGCAGGTTTAGTGGAAAGAACAAATGGGATAATTAAAAGTAAGCTCAGAAAATGTATGGAGGAAACAGGAAAAAACTGGGTTTATTGTTTAGATTTAGTGAAACTGTACATGCATATAATACCCAGCTCAAAGACTGGCCTTACGCCATTCGAAATTTTGTATGGCAGGCCCTACAGAATATCAGATTTACAGAAGATAGCTGGGCCTGATAGTGAGGATGAGGAATTAGTTGATTACATGAGACGAGTATTGTCCCATAAAAATGTTATACATTCTAACACGATACCAGACGTTCCTATTTTTGTGCAGGACCCTGGTCAGATCCAGATCGGCGACTGGGTGCTGATAAAGACTATTAAGAGGAAGAACTGGTCATCTCCAAGGTGGGAAGGTCCATTCCAAGTGCTGCTGACCACCCCCACTGCTGTGAAAATTGCAGAAAGGTCATCTTGGGTGCAGCTATCCCACTGTAAAAGACAAAGATACCTGAAAGATCCTGAGCAAGACAAGGGGAGCGACGTGTAACAGTGACGGCTGATGGCCTATAGGCCCAGTAACGGCTGGAAGCGCGTCACAACAAAGACGGAAAGTGACCAGGAGTGAACAAAGACAAAGACCAGAGGTTGAAGCAGGTGCCAGGGTCCCGAAGCAGAGGAGTAACCAGTTGTGACTGAGGGAAGGCCTGTCAGCTTGAACCAGGATAAGAAGCAGACGTACTACAAGCTTGAAATAAGAGCACTGATGTGACCAGACTAGGAGAAAAGAAGCAGATGAAACTGCATCTTTGTGAATGGGAGACAATCCTGTTCAATTCCTGTGCACCTGTGTTTAAAGAAAACATCAAGAACATGGCACAGGACAGAGTACATGACACATTATTTTAATTCCACTTGCAACATGCTTTACACATACTGATGATAATACAGATTTATGCACTACAGCTGAAGGGAAATAACATAAAAAGTGTTCCAGATTCCCTCAGTCCCTTGCTGAACAGAACTGAGACTGTGAACTGTCACCTTCAGCCCCTAAGCCCAGACAAATTGAACCTTTTGAACTGTCATCAAAGAAAGAAGACATCTTCAAGACCAGAACCGTTGTCTCTCTCTCTGTCCCTAGGGAAAAAAGAGAAAACCTCATGACAGGGGGAGTGAGAGAGGCATAGCAACAGGTTGTTCAAAATACTGTTTTAGCTATGGAGAGCTTTGCTGCCAGAGCAGGCTGCAAATTACGCACCGCGATGATGATTTTGACAATTATTGCTGTGATTGTGGCGTTTACTGTGTGGTGGTATAGAAAAAATATATGAACCACATTACAATTCAGACCAGAAGGAAGTGATACATTTATTCAAATTTGGTGACAAGCATCTTTACTAACTATATGCATGTGTCTTCTCAAAAACAGCAGAAGAAATTTGCAATAACAGATTATTGTACAATGCAACCTGCTTAATGATAGTCAATATAGGTTAAGGTGCAATAGAAGCGATTAATAAACAGAGTTTGTGTTGTTTGTGGAGTTCCTCAGGGTTCTGTGTAGGCATCAAAGTTATAAGTTATGCATATTGTATATCAATGATTTATGTAAAGTCTCAGATCTGTTTAGAGCGAATTTGCAGATGATACGAACTCATTTTGTTCAGGAGATAATTCGTAACAATTATTAGATGATCTGGGATCGAAGATGTTAAAGTTGAAGAGTTGGTTCAGTTCGATATGAACAAACTGTCACTAAGTTGGTCTAAAAAACTAAAATAATGTTATTTGGAAACTATAAAAAGGATGAACAAATACAGTTAAACATACAGGGAGTAAATGTAGAACCTGTCAGAGAGAACAAGTCGTTAGGGGTGGCCATCGATGTCAGGATCAACTAGACAGCACATATCCAACATAATCAAGAGAAAGCACTACATACTCTGTGTTGCACACTGATTGCGTCTTACTTGACTTATGGTGCTGAAGTATAGGGCAATAACTACAACACTGCAGTACAACCATTATTCAACCTTATAGACAGGAAAAAAAAAACCCCCAAAGAGGATTAAGAATAATTCATAATGCAGGTTATCGGGATCATACCAATCCACTGTTTATTAATCAAAGATTTTAAAACTTCATGACATGATTTAATTTAAGACTGTTCGATTGATGTATAAAGTGAAACATAAGTAAGTACTTTTCAGAGTTCAAGGATATTTTATGCAAAGAGAAGGAATATACAATTTAAGGGATTTGTATCATTTTAAAGTTGCGGGTGCAAGAACGACCAGGAAATGCTTCTATGTCTCAGTTTGTGGCCTAAACAATTGCAATAAGCCAACTGAGAAACTCCAATGATGTCCAAATATCAATCACTTTAAATATTTATACAAAGAAATGGTGTTCAACGGGTAAGTATCTGATGGAAAACAATGAATTGACTTACTACGTGTTATGATTTGTTGTATGATTCCTCTTGCTTGATCAATGGCTCAACAGATGATTTCCACCACAGTTGATGGCTTATTGCTGGACCATTACTATGTTGCGTTATTGCTATCGGAGACTGAATTATGTCACCCCGTCCCGACAGGGAAAACTGGTGGTTAAGTACACTGTTTGTAAGTTTTTGATATTTCTACAATGATAATGTTAGGCGTGTAGATATTAAATTTGATAAACAGGGGGGAAGAATGACAGGGTTTTTCTCTATATTGTCAATATATGTATTATCAAATATTAATGTCTTCACTTTGATGTACTCTCTGTAATCATGTCTTTGATTCTGTTCTCTATTTTTCATATATACGTATATGCATGTGTGAAAGTTAATGTACCATTATTCCTTTAAATAATTACTTAGTGTCAAAAGCAATCATAGACGCTGAATGGTTCAAGTGATCATTAAGACTGTCAAACAAGAAAAGTGAGCAGATGATCTTTGACCATTCAATGTGCAGATTGTTTTGCCAGAATGTCAGACTGGTTGGCTAGGGTCATGTTTGGCTAATCGCAGATGTGTACTTTTGATTAATGGTTCAGCCTTGAAGAAGAGCATTGTAACTGGAACACGGTTCAAGGGCTGGACATTGTTATGAAAAACTTAGGAGACTGAGGACTCAAAAGCCATAACAGTTTTCATATCAATGTGAGACCAGACTTTGTGTCTTTCCATTGTTTTGTGATATTGTCACTCCTATATGCTGTATGTAACGATATTCAATAAAAAGGAGAGGCAATTGGCGGACCTTTAGACGGACGGCAGTTCTTTCTGAGGGAGCTTCTCGTTTGTCCTCTCCTGTACAGGACAAAGAAATTCAGTGTCTCTTGCGTGATCATTTCTGTGTGTAAACAGTTGTTCTTTTCAGGTCCAACTCTGAACAACTCTGACAGTGTCATGAGAGACAATTTGAACAAAATTGATGAAAGTTGTAACTTCCATAACAGGGATGTGAAAATTTTGTTAATGAATCATTTCGGTAACAGATTGATTTCACATATCCTAGTGCTAGAAATAAACCTAGAATGGTATTTAGTGTCCCATGCCACGTCTTAGCTGAGCAAATTCGTTCTGTTGATCCAGTAGAGGTGTGTGCCAATGTGGTCAGAAATGCTCTAATGATTATGATTTTGGCTTGATGATAATTTTGTGATGCACAGGATCTAAACATGCGTTGGGTAATATGAAAATCCTGAACCCGTGCTCCGTTTTTTTCAGTCATTTGTATAATTTCAATCCTCAACTACACTAAAGCAGCAGAAGATGTCATGAAAGAGGAGAAACTCACAAATGAACAAGATGATGATGATTTTGATGACGAGGTGCTCCAAGATATCCAGCCAGTAGATGGTGGCGCTTTCAATCTCACGATGCAGAAAAGTGCAGTCCCTCTTTCAAATAATGTACTATGTGCACCATTCTGGACGAAGAAGGACACCATGCATATTATGAATTCAGAATCTGTTCATGCCCTTGGTCGTGGAGGCAAAATTGTTACACAAACCTTGAACCATGAAGCCTGGCAATCAGCTATCCTGAAACTTCGTAGATATCAGCGTGAACCTTGCATCATTTACAGCACTACATAACCATGATCGTGTGCACTACCAATCTCACTTTGATCCAGGACAGTTCACCTCAGGTGCCATTGACAACTGGGACCACGATGGCGCAAATGTCTCAGAACATGATACAGTAACCGTACTTTATCAAGATAAGCCCCTGTCATCGATCCAGAAACCCAAAATATCGGACACTGGAATCACACATGGTCCTCAAGCATTCAAGGAAGTCCTATCATGTCAAGTACTGTCTGAATTTTACAAGCCTGCATGCCATCCAGACATCCCTGCTACCTATGAGGTACACAGTGATACATATACCTCTTCAAAAGCTGATGCGTCAAGACTGAAGGATATGTCCTGGTCACTTGCTCGCCTAGATGTTGGACCTGATGAAATCTCCATCTATCCTCAGTCACAGACAATGCCTTCGTGGAGCGCAAGTAACTCTGTATTGACAGAAGAGGAAATTCCAGTGAAGATTTTGGCCTTCCTGCCAGTTCTACCACATCCAGTCACAGAATACTCAACAATGTACACTGCAATAAAGAATTTCATGGAGATAGGTTCGCAGCTCAGTCAAAATGAGATTCCCATGTACTGTGACAAAGGTGTTTACTGCATCGTCCGACAAATACAGTTGATGCGGCCTGAGGAATTCCAGACCCTAGTACAGGGGTGGGCAATTAATTTTACAAGGGGCCACATAGGGAACCTGAATTATGTCCGAGGGCCACACCATCGATAACTCGGCCATCTCCCATTACAAATTTTACAAAAAATTACCTATTTAATAGCTTTTATAGGTAATTTGTATTATTGTAATAATATGTAAATATTTAAATATACCTAAATAAACCTCTCTAATTATTGCAACACAGAAGCTTGACATTTTTAATATATGTAATAATAATCACAGACCTCATGAGGGCCGGACAGAGACATGCAAAGGGCCGCATGTGGCCCCCGGGCCGCAGTTTGCCCAGGTCTGCCCTAGTACCATGCCTTGGAACATTTCACCTCATTAAAACTGTACTGAAGTGCATTGGAAAATACCTGGAAGGAAGTGGAGCTGACCTCATATGGTTGGAGGCAGATGTCTTTGGCCCTACAGTCATTGAAAATTCTGTTCTGCATGGTGGAGACTACAGCCGCTGTCTTCAGGGCATGCAGTTTCTGGCTGAAGCTTTTGAGCGTCTGTTTTACAAAGAATTCTTCAATGAGAAAGGTATTTCCCCATATGCATCAGAGCTTGCCATCTTAACAAGACTCAAGTTGGCTGTCAACATGAAAAACATCACTGAAAGCCAGAAGTTCATGGAAGAGTTTGGTAGAGCATCAAAGAAGTTGGTTGAAGATCTGAACAGCTTTATCAAAACACAATCCAATTCCAATGAAAACTTCAAGTTCTGGGCTTCCTTCCTTGATATGATGGCTGTTGTCCATGATCTTTTGAGAGCTGATCGTGAAGGGATTTGGGACCTTCATCTGGATGCTGTTCAACGTGCTTTGTACTTGTTTGCAGCATTTGACTACACAAACTACATGCAATGGTGTTCTTTGTACCTCGAAGACATGCGCCGCCTTCCTGAGACAGCACCGTCAGTGTATGAGAACTTTGCTAAAGGCAGCTTTTCAATTAAAGACAATCCAGGGTGGTTCAATGCTGTAGGAGGAGACCAGAAATTAGAGCAGAGCATTAACCTATCATCCAAGAGCAGCGATGGTGTTATTGGGCATGCAAAGCAAAGCAATATGTGGCTCAATGGGACTTGATCTACCACAAAATGCTGGCTGTAAAGAAGCTGCATCGTCAATATGCCAATGTGATTGAAAGAACTCATGAGACATACACCATGATTCATCACAAGCCACGACTGACCGCAAAGAGTCACATATTCAGAGGATGATCAAATTCATTGAAGAAAAAGGAAGTCCTTTTGCTGCTGGTGCATGCACAAAACTATACAACTTTGTAACTAAAGAGGTCATGACTGATGACATAAGAAATCACTTGCTTAATGCAGTTCAGAAAGGGAAAGAAAGGTACCTGACATTCAGAAAAGAGAGGTTTATCCAGAAAACTATTCGAATCAGTGATTGCATTCATCGTGTAAATCTGAAAACAATGAAAGCTATCCACAACAAGCCACAGAAGACGACCAAACAGGCTGTGAAGGAGATGAATATATCAGAGAGAAAAACTGAAATTGCTCAGGAATGAGGCCTTACTATTGAAGACCTGTTAAGATATGATGTTGTGCCATCCCCTGTTCTGTTCGATGGTGAGAGAATGATGACAGAGCCAACAAAGAGTCAACTTATCAAGGAAATGGAGGTACATCTCAAACCTGAAGATTATAACTACACTCACAGTACAAATGCTTCTTTCATAATTGATGTCATTGCCAACATTAGAAAAGTCGGTGTCTCCAAACTCTCTGAATTTAGTGACCTACTATCAAGTTTCACATCATTCTCAGATACATACCGTAAGTTTGGTCGATGTGACTATGTTTTTGATATGTATTCTGAGGATCCTGCAGTGAAGAACAGCGAGAGGAAGAGGCGTGCTTGTACAACGCCCATCGAGTACAATTCAATTGGTCCATCATCACAGCTACCAAAAAACATGGACACTTTCAGGCCATCCAACAACAACAAACTTCTCCTTGAAAAAATGATCTACAACCATCTCCGAACCAGTTGTCTTTCCCTTCAAGAGTATCCTATTGTACCTGGACAGGATAGGAGAGAGGACGAGGAATGTCAATGCCGCAGTATTTACAGAGGCGAGGAGAGGACTTTAGCAGAACTACAGTCTACAGGAGCGATATTTGAAGAAGCTAACCTTCGGATTACCCTCCATGTACTTGACTCGCTTAGGGCTGGACACGAAGTTTGCGTTGTCATTTCAGCTGATGCTGATTTAAGTGTTTCACTACTGTACCACATGCCAGTCTTCATCCAGAATAATCTGAAGGAGCTATGGGTTCGTGCTGGAGTTGGCGACACCACTCGCTATGTGCCCCTTCATTGTCTGTATGATTGCCTTGGACCTGACCTTTGTGCAGTTCTTCCAGCAGTACACAGCCTTACTGGATGTGATATAACGAGTAAAGTTGGACCAAAGAAATCTGCATTAAAAGCTGAACCTGTTAAATTCCTAAAGCTGTTTGGAAAAATGCCAAATCTTACTCCAGCCATTATCAAGAATGCAGAAGAGTTCTTGGTTAAAGTGTTAAGACCAGGTAGTGAAGCCAAGAACTTTACACACCTGCAGGCTGAAATTTTCCACCACGCAAAAGGAAGTTCTCATCAGAATCTGCCACTAACAAGCCAAGGACTTCTACCACATATCAAGCGAAGCTTTTACAATGCCTACACCATTATGCACGCCATAGAGATTCATTATGATCCTGTACATGCAATCGCAGTGAAACCAGAAGACTGTGGCTATAAGAATGACACGCAACAGCTGGTACCTGACACATCATGAAAAGCCCAAGAACCACACTGGACAGTTGTCTGTTCATGTGCTAAGTGTGCAAGGTCAACATGTCTCTGCAGGTCTGCTGAAGCTGAATGTGTTAAATTCTGTCATTGCAATAAAGCACCAAAAAAACAGGTGTATGAACCCCTTGGGAATGCAAAAACAGACTTCTGCCTCTTCTTGCTAAGAACAATCCAATATTGCCAATAATATACTGGAAACTTGTCCTCCTCTTTCATGACATTTCTGTTGTATGATGCAATTTATGCAGCATCAAAGGACTACAGTGTCCATTTTTGCTCTGCTTCAGGCCATTGGGTTTGCTGGTAATTTTTGCTGTTGTCATGGTTATTTTGAGGCCATATTGAAATTATGCAAATCGGGTAACCTCTAATAAGGCTGAAAGTAATGCCATTTAATCCCTTGATATGAAAAACCTATATCTAGAGTCCAAAAATTTATATTATGGAATTTATTATTTTTATACCACCCGCTTGAATGCACTTTCCCTTCTGTACCACTAGGCGGAGCACTTGCCTCATGTTGTGTCAGCATCAAATCGATGCATCTTTCTGCTTTATGAATTTAGTGCGTATTGATGCTGTCAATGCACATTAAGTTCAGAAAATATTAATATAAAACATCAGTATGCAACAGTAAAAATAACAGGACACTTTAAGACCGAAATGTCTTTTTTTGCGTGACATTGTTAATTTATTACAGAGGAGCAGTGTTGAGTTGGAGCAGTGCGCCCCCTGTCGGTTGGTTCCTGCAGCCGCAGACAGACAGACGGCTCACAGACGGACAGGCCCGGCTGTTATCTGATCATCATATGTGGATGTGATGTGGGGGTCCTCCACAGTCAAAGTCTTGGACTTGGACTTCTTGTTTTGCGGTGAAGTGATGGAGTTTATTTCAGAGTCGCTGTTTTTTGAGGAAAGTTTGATTCAGTTTCGAACAGTAAACGAAGCGGGACGCTGCAGCTCATCGTGATGGTGAGTTCAGAATGTCTCATTTATTACTCTCAAAGAACACAAAAACTTCATTCAAAAGTGGGAACACCACAGACAGACTTACAGTTAAAGTGCAGTGTTCTCCAGAAATACGAAAATCTTTTAGGTCAAAATATTAACAGGTGGATGATGATTGTATTTTTCTCATATTTATTTAGTGACATTTTACCAGTTTTCCTGCTTTTGAGAACAAAGCATGTGTTTTTCCTTGAGTTTACAACTTGATTCATGAAGTGTTTTTTAAAATTTGTTTCTTAAATAAATCTTAAGAATCAGGGCGTATGAAGCGTCTTTAACTGGGGGGGGGGGTCAAACGTGCCTTTCCTAATCAAATTATATATATATATATATATATATATATATATATATATATATATATATATATATTACATTGCTCTGTAATAAATTAACAATGTCACGCAAAAAAAGACATTTCAGTCTGAAAGTGTCCTGTTATTTTTACTTTTGCATCCTGATGTTATATATATATATATATATATATATATATATATATATATATATATATATATATATATATATCATGATTGTTTTTTGTTGTTATACATAAATATGTTTTGCATTTTACATGTTATTTGCTATATCTGTTCCTTTACACAAAAGGGTGCAAGAAAACGACAACAAGACTAAGTTCTGGTATTTGTACTGAATAACAATGGGCAGAGTAAAGGTCATTATGGGCAGAGTAAAGGTCATTAAATGATTTGGAGACACGACAAGTCAGTATATTGTTGATGTTGTTTTATCTCGTCACTCACCTTTGCAGCACTAACTTGATTTTTTTAATGACTGCTCACTTGCTTTTGATTTTTTTTTTCTGGTAATTTTGTGAAAAACCAAGAAACAAACAAGGCATACACACATAAAATAGACTGCATTTGCCCTTTTTCTTCTCAGTTAGGTGTGTGTTTTTGTGCATTATTATTTGTCAGAAGACATTCATCAAGGTTCCAAGAGTCCCCTTAAGGCTAAGGTAAGTCTCAGGCGATCCTTGACCTTACTTAACTCTAGAGGACAGTTCCTGTTATATCTGGATCACGATTTGGATATGAACCACAGTATATTACTGGAACGACTGTCATGGGATCCTGAACCCTCACGTGTATCATGGTCCTAATCAATGTGCTTTGATTCTGATTTCTGAACTTTGATCCTGATCACTCACCTTTAGTGCTACTACAAGTTACAACATTTTCATCTTTTTTTGTCCATTCCTTTACAAAAACGAACTGTTGCCAATTTGTAGATTTGATATGGAAGCTATAGGAATAGCCAACACTGTTTTTTAAATGTTTAATTTGTGTTAATTGGTTGTCAAACTCAACTCATCACTGCTCCTAGTGGTTGCATTGTATCTAACTATAACTAGGATGGGTTAAATGCAGAGAACGAATGTAAGTATATGCATTTACTCATTCATTCATTTTAAAGACAAAACTTATTGTTGATGCTGAACTTTGATCCTAATCACTGTTCTTTGATCCTGGTCACTAATAGTTTTGATCCTGCTCTATAATTGTTATCACTGAAGGTACAGTGTTCACAGCGCTTCACTTTTTCTACATTTTGTTGTGTTACAGTCTTGTTTACAGTGCAGGGGTTGTGGTCAAGTGATTAGCATTGCAGAAGGTTCCCAATTCAAATCCCACCCCTGCTACATATCTCAATGTAATGTGGAGCTGCGCTAGGAAGAGCATCTGGTGTAAAACTTGTGCCAGTTCAACATGCATGCAGATCCACCTTGAATCTGTTGTGGTGACCCGGAATGAAAACAAGGATGCAGCCTAAGGGACTTACTTACGGCCTTCTTCCAATATGGCTGAAACTCATTTTTTTCCCTCAAAATTCTACACACAATGCTCCATAATGACAATGTGGATTTTTTTTAGATTTTTTTTGCAAATTCATAAAAAAAAGAAAAAAGAAAAAAGAAATCACATGTATATACATATTCACAGCATTTGACATGAAGCTCAAAATTGAGCTCACACACATCCTCTTTCCACTGATCATCCTTGAGATGTTTCTACAGCTTCGTTGGAGTCCAGCTGGAGTAAATTCAGTTGATGCACTTTCCAGGTGCACTGTAGATCCTAATGAATCTGGATCAAAGGACTCAGGATCATAGCTCAAATGCCAAAGGGAGGATGAGGATCAAAAGAATCAGGATCAAAGGTTCAACAATCTAGCCTTAAGACAGATTTGTGACAAAATACAGTTGTAGCAGAAGACTGAATGGGTTGAAGAAAATGCTTTGTTACATAAGTGTGTACAGAGTTATAAATCTGGTTTGGCCTCAGTCCCAGTTTTGTCAGTGGGATGAGTTGAGATGATCTTGTGTCCTGCTGGTGGAGGAGGCAGGGGGCTAAGCCCATCAGCTCCACCAGACAAGGACCAACTGGCTTCGGTGGGGCGGTGGAGGGAGCATCAGGTAGGGAACTGCATGGTCACATCAAGGTGGTGTCTTTGGGTGGCACTAACCATCCCTGGATTCCGATTGGCCACTCGAGATACCACCCCGTTATTGTCCATTGTGATTGGCTATCTGCAAAATCAGAGGTGGGACTTAGATTGACCTTTTTGATTAGAAACTTGTCACATATATGTGCAGAGATGCAATTGTCATTAAAAGTTGTCTGGGTTGGGTATCATAACGCGTAGCCTCTTTAGAAAAGAGCTGCGATTATTATCACTGTGATGGGAATTTATAGATTAATAGTCTTAAACTGGGTTACTAACATGCCACCCCTCTATAAATCAGTGCTCCCCCCCCACCCACTGGGACACCCAAGTCAAATAAATCTGGGTACGGCACTGCCTCTGAGTTAAACAAATATGAATCTCCGCTCTGATAGAGATTTTAGCTTCAAGTAACATATCCTGTCATTTTATGATTATATTTACAAAAGTAGTATTTTGTAACAGTAATAAAAATATGTCACGTTAATCTACTGGAGTCACGTGATAATCTCACATGTTCACAATATGTAATATGTAATATGTAAAACACACAAAATGCTAATGCTAGAAAGTCTCAACGTTGTAATCTCAGTGGACATATGAGTACATAAAGACAGATGTAGAACGTGTTTGTCTCACTGGTGTTTAATTTGTCCTCACATACAGTGTGGTGGTGGTGGTTTTGTTATGAGCAGATGATCAAACGTGTCACATGCCTCAGTGGTTTGTGAATATTCGCAAATGTCAGCTTGTGTGTGTGTTTAAATTTTACCCATCAGATGCATTTGCAATAAGCTGAGATAATTGGTGTAGATGTAATTTACCATATAAATGACTAAACATCAGGCCACTTATTTTCTTGATGGATTGTTGATGTAGGATTTTTGTGAGATCAGATCATACATGGACTGAACTGAAGATGCACAATCAACCTTTTCAGTCCTGCATAGCTGCAGAATGAGTTAAGATATAGTCATAAATAATAGAAAGTTAACATTAAGTGACCACTGAACTGTGAGTTCAGAGGACATTACAACAACTGTGGCCTCAATCTGGTGGCCTCGGGGCTGGATAAGGACTGAAAGACAGGACTTTATGGCCTGACTGTTCAAGCATATTATTGTATCATGAAGTACAGCCCACGGGTCATTTTCCTTCTGCATGTATAACAGGAAAAAGTATAAAGAACATGATAAGAATATTATGGAAAATCAGGACGTTCCCTGGTAAATCCTTAGCTGAGTTCTATGAACATTACTCTAAACACTGGAGTAGAGCCGGTGGCTCTGTGGCAGCCTGCTATACTGAAGATTGGAGTTTGATTCTTTGTGGGTGTATCGGGCTACCACTCTGTGTCCTTGGACAAGAGACTTCGTCTGCATTGTCCAAGTCCACCCAGCTGTAAATGGGTTCAAGCCTTGGCTGGGATCAACAGGTGTCCTCCTGTCCAAGGAGACGTCGTGAGCTCTCATCTGCTTCATGCGCTGATATCCTGGGATAAGCGCATGCCTGATGGGCCTTATTATGGGGGGTCATGGAGCGTGATGCAGGTACACCCTGGACCGGATGCCAGGCTATCACAGGGCCTTTAAAAATATGTGATAGTTAAAATAAAAGCATTCCACTTCTCTAGAATCATTCAGGAATTGGCTCCCAAAGGGCCTTTCCCTTGCTTGAATTCCACCACAGCCAAACTCTATGCCCACCTGCACACAGTGAAGCCTCCATGGTGTTTGTCTGACTGGATCCCTTGCAGGATTGACCACTAGGGTCTTACCAAGAAAAGCTTGTGCCAGTTTCCAATAAGCAGTTCACCTGTTCCTGGCAAAGTAGCTGCAACACTCTTCTGCCGAGTTTCATTTACTTTGGGTTTGGCACTTTACCTGAGACCATTTTGTTATGGTGGACCCAACGAGGGTGTGAAACTCCTTACACTTTGTCAAGACACACACACCCCTCCACTACATTAAAGTGGAGATTCTCAAAGGGAAGACTGGTCAATTGCTGTGGATATCCCCTGGGACCTCCTGGAAGATACTGGAGAACAAAACAGTGTGCCTGAGCTACCTTATTAACTTTCTTAAAAAGGTCATGTGAAAGCCAACATCTCTTTGGTGGTTTGTTCACACGATAACGCAAAAACTAAGAACCCATATCATCTTTGGATAAAAGGATGCCTTCTGACGTTGATCCTTAATGCTGATGCTTGAGCTAGATTCCTTTGATCTTGATTGTGGGATCAAAGGAATCAGAATTAAAAGTTACATGATCAAAGATGTATTGGTCAGTATCAATTTTCATGATCAAGGATGAGTGATTAGGGTTAAATTTATTGATTGATGGTCAGCAATCAGATCAAAGACTGATGCTCAGGAACAAAGTTTAGTAATTAAGATGAAAGGGAAGTGTTTCAATGGTCAGTAATCAGGATCTGTGTTTTGGGTCCAACATCAGAGGTCAGGAACATGATCAAAGATGCATGATCAGTAACAAATTTCAACAGTCAGGAGCTCTTGGATCAGGACTGAATACCATTAGTCAGATCAAAGCTCATGTATTGGGAACAAAGGTCAGCAATTAGGATCATAGGTAAGTGTTTAGGCTCAAAGGTGTGAGATCAGGGTCTACATTCAGTTCAGCATCACTGGTGAAGAACATGATCAAAGATGAATGGTCGGGGTTAAAGATTAAGTACAGAGATGATTGATCAGGCTCACATGTCAGCAGTCATAAACAAAGGTGGGTGAACAACATGATCAGGTTAAGGATTCACATTTGGTTAAAAAAAAGATTTTTGGATAAGAGTGGTCCACTAGAGTGGACTAAGGATTGGAATGTAGTCTTGGTCTTAAGTTAAAGGGGACTGAGGGACCTTGGTGGGGTGGAGTGCTCTTCTACTTTAACCTGCTGCCACCACAACCTTGTCCTAGAAAAATGGTGGAAAATTAACAGAAAATATATTTATACTCTAAACCATTGTGATGGACTGTTGACCTGATCAACAAATACTTTGGATTACCTTTGGACCTCCTGTTACTTTTTTAAAATTTTGTACAGTTTTTTTGAGAGCACAGACCCTGGCCAGTGTCCCCCTGGTTTAGCCTGTCCTTTGTGAGAAATCTTGGTAACTGTGGCATGCAGCAGATTGGTGCAAGGTGAACCAACCAGGCGTTTCCTCCTGGAGAAAATGTGTCTCATTTGGGGGGCTGGTCACCTTTTCTTTTTTTTTTCCTTACAAACAGTCCTCTATTGGAGCCGTAAACTTCACATTCCCTGTGAGGGAATTTCACAGGTAGTGTCCAACCCTTCCCGGTGTTTAGATTGCAGTCATCTGAGCTTAGAACAGGAGCAGGATGGAGGCTGCAGCAGTGTGTCAGACCTGGTCTACACACACATTGACAGGAAACTCAAAGGGATTTGGGATCATCGGAGTGCCGAAAAGATGAATGAAAGATGAACGCTTTGGAGAAGTGTTGGAGGCTTTGACTTCCTCCCCACTGCTTATGTTAAATGAGATTTAGTAAAAATCCTTGTAACAAAGTGCCTGAATGTGAGAATCTTCAGACCAGCTGCTGGATTTGTTACATGTTATGATCTTTGATGGGTTTCGATTGTAAATGTCATCAGTTCCTGCTGGTTTGAGTAAACTGCATGACGACCTGATCCAGGTCAGGTCAGTGAGTTGGCCGTCGCTGAGCTTTTCTCTTCTTTGTCAGGTAACAAGAAACACAGCAACACAACTATTGTGCAAATTTTAGAATTATTAATGTACATTTTTCCAATTAAATATGGTTTCAATCTTAAACATCCCCAAAATCCCAGGATTGTCTGTCTGTGCATGTAGAATCTCACAACTGTAAATTTGTAAATTTGGCCGGAAATGGCTCATTTTACACTGCGGTGGTAAATGACACACCCACAGAGTTTGTCACAAACATCTGTTTGGTGCCCCCTGCTGTGTGCCATGCTCCCTCTGAAGGAAGAGGGGGGGTGTGGGCAACTGGGCGTGTCTACAGAGTGTAGACCAGCTCAGTGAGCGTGTCTTACACAGTGTAGACCAACTCAGTGGGCATGTGTCGCAGACTGTAGGCGAGCTCAGTGGGCGTGTCTCGCAGACTGTAGATCAGCTCAGTGGGTGTGTCTCGCAGATTGCAGATCAGCTCAGTGGGCGTGTCTTGCAGAGTGTAGACCAGCTCAGTGGGCGTGTCTCACAGAGTGAAGACCAGCTCAGTGGGCCTCTCACAGACTGTAGACCAGCTCAGTGGGTGTGTCTCACAGAGTGTAGACCAGCTCAGTGGGCGTGTCTCACAGAGTATAGATCAGCTCAGTGGGTGTGCCTCAGAGTATAGATCAGCTCAGTGGGTGTGTCTCACAGAGTATAGATCAGCTCAGTGGGCGTGTCTCCCAGAGTATAGATCAGCTCAGTGGGTGTGTCTCACAGAGTGTAGATCAGCTCAGTGGGCGTGTCTCACAGAGTGTAGATCAGCTCAGTGGGTGTGCCTCAGAGTATAGATCAGCTCAGTGGGTGTGTCTCACAGAGTATAGATCAGCTCAGTGGGCGTGTCTCACAGAGTATAGATCAGCTCAGTGGGTGTGTCTCACAGAGTGTAGATCAGCTCAGTGGGCGTGTCTCACAGAGTGTAGATCAGCTCAGTGGGCGTGTCTCACAGAGTGTAGATCAGCTCAGTGGGTGTGTCTCACAGAGTGTAGATCAGCTCAGTGGGCGTGTCTCACAGAGTGTAGATCAGCTCAGTGGGCGTGTCTCACAGAGTATAGATCAGCTCAGTGGGTGTGTCTCACAGAGTATAGATCAGCTCAGTGGGCGTGTCTCACAGAGTGTAGATCAGCTCAGTGGGAGTGTCTCACAGAGTATAGATCAGCTCAGTGGGTGTGTCTCACAGAGTGTAGATCAGCTCAGTGGGCATGTCTCACAGAGCAAGCAGGAGTTCTGACAGGTGTCTTCCATGACATGTGTCACAGATATTTGAGAGTCTGGTTCCGTGTTTATAACAGTAGGATTATTCTGTTATGCTCAAGACATACAGATTAATTCTGTGTGATACCCTAACATACGGTGTTGTGTGGCCTTGACATTTGATCAGTTCTGTTCAAAACTGAGCCACTTTTTCATTTTAAAACCTGTTTAATGGATGGTTTACTATGATGTCAATAATTTTCTTGATTCTGTTAATCAATTAATTGATTAATTTTGAGTTGGGAAGCTGTTGCTGTGGATCACCCCACAGAGCTGGTTTGGGCCTCCGGTTGCCGTGTTTCAGCCATCAATCAGATGTAGACTCATCACCGTTAAAAAAAAGTCAACACTGATTGTAAGCAAACAGTCGTTTTAATTATGAACTTCCTCTTCTCCGGTCTGTTGCTCACATTTCATGCTGTCATGCACTCGGTGGTTTTTCTTTCCCCCATCACTTCATCACGAGCACTTCCTGTGCACACTGGGTGGGCATGTCACCGAAACGCACGGGTGCACTTAAACATAACAAGGAGCTTCCTGGTGGGAAGCATGTTGTGGTAACACACCCTGAGCCATTACCTTCTCAAGATGGGATAGTTTTTCCATCCCTAAACACGTCTGTCTCTGATGTTACAGAGATGGCAGAGTCTGCAACTGTCTGACTCAGCATCACAATGCACATTTTTTCCCCTTTTTGCAAAAGCTTCCTCATTCATGAGATGGCCATATGCATAACATGAAGATAAAAAAAGAAGAAGATTACTTCCACATATTGGTGCATGATGTGTAACAGTCAGTTTTGATGTTCTTTTCTTTTCCAGGATGAAACACTGCATGCGTGCATCAGGGACGACAAATAACTGGAAGCCTATTAAGAAACGCATCCAGCCACACCTACGTCCAAGAATGAGGATCAAATACACAATACCCATCGTCTTTTTCCTGGCACTCGTTGTCATTGAGAAGGAAAACAACATTATCTCGAGGTAAGCCCAATTGTACCACTGAAGCCATCATGTACAGTTCTGTGCAAAGGTTTTAGGCACAATTATTGTGCCTACATTTTCACACTACATTTTTATGTTTGTAACAAGAAGGAACATCACTGTTCAAATTGAACCACTTCATGCTTGACTCACACACAGCCCTTCCACCATGTTTTAACCATATTAGCATCAAAATGTTTGAATTTAGCAGTTATGAACGTAGGTGTATCTTTAAGGAATTCCTCACAGTTGCCATTCTAAATATCACCTACCATATTTTCTGGAGTATAAGTCACAGGTGTTTTAATAATAACAACAACAAGAGCAATCAGAGATTTCTGACTTCTGCCAATCCTAGATCTGGATCGCATCCAAAATTCAGTGGAGTCTTTCATGCGCTAATATTTTTTCGTGGTGAAAATTTGGTGAGAATCTGTGATGTAGTTTTGACGTAATCCTTCAAAGCCTGTATAAAGTGTATCTTGATTCAGAATCCAAATATGGTAAATATGGTAATATGTAAATCACCTCCAAAATTCAGTGGTGTCTTCAATGCCCTAATATCTATTCATGGTGAAAATTTGGTGAGAATCCGTGATGTAGTTTTGACGTAATCCTTCAAAGCCTATATAAAGTGTATCTTGGTCCAGAATCCGAATCCAGATCCAGATCACCGCCAAAATTCAGTGGAGCCTTCCATGCCCTAATATCTATCTGTGGTGCAAATTTGGTGAGAATCTGTGAAGTAGTTTTGACGTAATCCTTCAAAGTGTATAGGAAGAGAAATCCTGATCCAGAATCTGGATTCAGATCCGGATCACCTCCAAAATTTAATGGCGTCTTCCATGGTCTAATATGTATCCATGGTAAAAATTTGGTGAGAATCCATTAAGTAGTTTTGATGTAATCCTTCAAAGCCTGTATAAAGTGTAAATTGATTCAGAATCTGGATTAGATTAGATTAGATTAGATTAGATATACTTTATTGATCTCACACTGGAGAATTTACACTCCAGTTACCTCAGACAGTAATTAGTCCACAATTATTACTTGTTTACCGTAATAATGGCACACATCAGAATTAAAAACAGCACATACACATGTGACATTGTTTATGCGCACTAAATTTGAAGAAGTCCGTTATCCGAATTGAGACAAGTGGGTGAAGGCCATGCAGCAACCCTGAGATGCGCTGCCATCAGCTTGGGGGGGTGGGGGGCTGCAGCGAAAACTGCTCTGCCCCCGCCTAAGGGGGAAGGAATGACGTTAGCGGGCGCCAGAAAGGGGAGGTGTTGATGGGGGAAGGAGGGGGTGGGGGAAGGGAATGGAACATGCTTCAGTCCTGTGAAAAGCAGTTTATTGTCTTTGTGAGTTGAGATAAGAAACAGCCAATGTTCCCCAGGCCGAAAAAATCCCTCTGGAGGAAAAACAGTCGGGCAGTTTGACTTTCAGGCTTGATAAGCCTGTAATGTTATGGTTACAGCAGTGAAAAACACTTTTTAACAGTTCCACTTGCACAACCAAATCCCAATTATGAATTAAGAATATTCACCGGCCTCTGAAATCTTCAGCTTCAACTGCAAGGTGCGCATCTGCTCCCAGATGTCATCCAATTTGTGTCTGAGTTCAAGAGTCATCGCAGTCTGAGAATGCACTGCCTTGCCAACCTCGTTAATCATGACGGACAAGCGAGGGGCCGTGGTTCTTGATGCCGCCGTCTTGCCAGTTTTCCGGTAGATCAGGGCAGCACATAAGCCAAAAAGTACCAGCCCTGCTGCCATGAGACCAAAAATGAATAAATCCTCGACGTCCTCAAGGAGAAAGGTGCCAAGCATGCAATATGCCAAGACCCCCAGTAGTCGAGGACATAGCCCGCAGGATACGTTCCATCTGGACAGGTAGGATCCCCCGGTCCTGACCTTCTTGTAGAAAAAAATGGTGTCAATAGTGTTCAGAGACCAGCTGATCAATTCCATGGTTAATCCAATAGTAGTCCAATAGATCCAGAATCCAATATAATTTCAGGAATTCACAGTCTGGTGAAGTAGGGACTTGAAGGTTAAAGGCAGAGAGATAAGGGAGAGTGGAGGAGATGTGACTGCCCTCGTTGGATCCAGATCACCTCCATTTTTCCATGCCCTAATATGTATGAAAATTTCATCAAAATCCGTGCAGTAGTTTTGACGTAATCCTGCTGAAAGACAGACAAACAAATAAATAAATGCCAATGATTTTATTAAGTCCTTGGTGGACGTAATAATAAGTATTCATAAAGGGCTTTCCCAGGATTCAAGACACTAAACAAAATAAATTCCAATAATAAAGGAAATAATAAAACCCTAAATTTAACAGCTGATTTAAAAAAAAGAAATAAAAAAGACTTTTTGTTGTTGTTGTGTTTCCAGTGCTGTGGGTCAGCAATCTACGGAAGAGTATTACATTCACTGGATAAAAAAAAAAAAAAAAATTAGACCTCTGGTCTCATAATTATGAGATTAGGGGTCTAATTTTTGGATTGCTTCCATAGCAATCCCTGTGTAACTGATGATTTCTGTTGTCTAAACTACATCAAATAACATCCAATATGCAGTGGTGGGCACAATCAGAACGTTAGCTTCAATAACCATTAATCTGCTAACTGAGAAGTTATCTTTTATAACGCTAAACTGATAAACTGCTAAGAAATTTATCGGAAGTTACAGATAACCGATAACTGATAACTTTTAGTATTGATTCGTACGCGGCCACATCAGATTACACTGTGGGCTTCTGACAGACCAGTTTCACTTTAAGTGCCGCAGGGGCTGCTGGGTAAATTCAAAGATCAAGTCAGTCCCAGGCAGGATCACAAACTCAAAATAACTCACGAAAATAAATTAATAAAAAAATAAAACTCCAAACACTGTCATCATCTTTCAGAAGCAGTAAAACACAGTATTAGAAGTCACAGTTTATCTCGGTATTACATACACCGTCAGTTATGAACTAAAAGCTGCTGCTTTTTTCACACTCTTTAAACCCTGCGGCTTAAAAACTGAAATATTTCCACTAATGCATTGATTGGCAGAGTAAAAGACACATAGTAAATATAAATTCTTACCTGTTAGTTTCAGTGGGATTCATTAAATTCTGAAGAAAAATAATCCACATAAAGCATCCTGATTATCCAAAACGGTGTCTAAACGGTGAAGACAAGTCCCTCTGTAACAAAGCTGTGCTGTGAGAGCTCCTTTCTCCCACTGAGTCTTGGCAATAAAATTATCCCTTCAGCCACAAACAAATAAAATAATGTTGAAATTAGTCTGTTTTGTTTTTGTGTCAAGTGGACGGTAACACTGTAACGTCCAAAGTGAACCTGAACTACACTACCCACAATGCTCCCTGCATCAACCGGCCAATCACGTCTTGCGCTTAATGATGACATCATCAGCAAGCGACAGCCAGTCTGCCACAAACACATGACAGGGACTAAAATGTTTGATTTTAGGGTTTACAAATGTTTTTGGCTGTTAAACTTTACTCACTTTACCAGCAAAAAAAAAAAAATGTTAGTGGACTGAAAGGTATCAGAACTAAATTTATTGGAAGATAATTGGTCCACTGATGGTTTTAAAAGTTATCTGAAAAGCTAATCCTCCAACAAAAACATTAACTTATTATAATATTATAATTATCGGTTAGCAGATTAGCTGAACTGTGCCCACCACTGCCAAAATGTTATCCAGCATATATATATATATATATATATATATATATATATATATATATATGAGGTCTGTTAGAAAAGTATCGTACCTTTTTATTTTTTTCAAAAACTATATGGATTTGATTCATATGTTTTTACGTCAGCCAAGCTTGAACCTTCGTGCGCATGCGTGAGTTTTTCCACGCCTGTCGGTTGCGTCATTTGCCTGTGGGCAGGCTTTGAGTGAGCACTGGTCCACCCCTCTCGTCGTTGTTTCATTGCGAGGAAATGGCGGAATGATTTGGGCTTTTTTTCTATCAGAATTTTTTCAGAAACTGTTAGAGACAGGCAGCTGGAAACCATTCGAAAAATTTATCTGGCTTTCGGTGAAAATTTTACGGGCTTCACAGAGAATAAGGAGTGTTACTACAGCTTTAAGGACGGCCCACAATGGCGCACGGCGCACCGCGCTCCGAGCCACCATCGAGAGGCAGAAACCACCACATCATTTCTAAACGGATGGCTGTGTGGAGCTGGGACCATCGTGTGCAATTTCTCTGGTTATCACAAGAGCTGGACATCAGCCATTTTCCAACAGATTTCACTTTTAATAAGAGATTTTGTCATGGAAAGCCGCGCGGAGGCTTCGCGCGTCACGACCGATTTGCTGATGAAGCAAGACAAAAGAACACCTCTGTTTCGGAGTGTTAGAGGACAAGTTGGGACATGCCTATCTCTCCACAATTTCTCTTATACTCACTCGACTGGTAAGCACTGAAAGCCGAGATAGGCATGTGGTGGTTTCTGCCTCTCGATGATGGCTCAGAGCGCAGCGCGCCGTGCGCCATTGTGGGCCATCCTTAAAGCTGTAGTAACACTCCTTATTCTCTGTGAAGCCCGTAAAATTTTCACCGAAAGCCATGTGAATTTTTCGAATGGTTTCCAGCTGCCTGTCTGTAACAGTTTCTGAAAAAATTCTGGTGGAAAAAATGCCCAAATCATTCCGCCATTTCCTCGCAATGAAACAACGACGAGAGGGGTGGACCAGTGCTCATTCAAAGCCTGCCCACAGGTGAATGACGCAACCGACAGGCGTGGAAAAACTCACACATGCGCACGAAGGTTCAAGCTTGGCTGACGTAAAAACATATGAATCAAATCCATATAGTTTTTAAAAAAAATAAAAAGGTCCGATACTTTTCTAACAGACCTCGTATATATATATATATATATATATATATCAGGGGTGGGCAGCAAGGGCCGAGACACTGCAGGATTTCCTTGCAACCAATCACTTCAGCAGGTGGTTTACTGATGACCTTCTCCCCTGAACATAAACACCTGATCGTCATTGAAATCACCTGCTGAGACACCAGATCATTAATTAAATCACCTGCTGAGGTGATTGGTAGTAAGGAAACCCTGCAGTGTCTCGGCCCTTCATGGCACATGATTGCCCACCCCTGATATATATATATATATATATATATGTATATATATATATATATATACATAAAAATGTATCAGTCCTTATGGTACACACTGCAAGCTGAGGGCTTTCCTGCATAAATCCACTGTTCATTTATCCACATTGCTGTTAGCCAGCAATCTGTATGGTATGTGAATCCAATCCAATGAGTCAGTTTTAGAGTGTATCATTCAAAGAAATTGGATGAACTCAATTCAATTATGGGCAGGATTTCCATCTAATAAGTATATGTGGTCCCAACTAAATTGAATTATCTTGCATGGATGTGCAAAACAAACCAAACAATTGAGCTGAGGCTACATATATTTATTAGATGCTCATAACTGAATTGAGTTCATCCAAAGCATCAGTTTTTTGAGTGCAGCCGGGGATCCATTTACAGCTGGGTGGACTAACAAAATACAGATGAATGGTCTTGTCCAACATCACAGACAGGTAACATGACTGGCAGTCAAATCCAAGTCTACATATTTGCAGGTGAACTCCTTATCCTATCGAGCAACCTGGATTCAATCAAACCTTAAGGTGAAATATGACACATTACAGATGATAAAGTAGGTTTAAATTCTGTGTCGGTGCAATTTAAAGATAATTTAACAAGATGATTTGACTTTGCACAGTAATGTGACTCTGACTCATTTTCCCACTTACAGGGTCTCAGGTAAGCTCACCTTAAAGCAGAGTACCCAGATCCCACTACATCCCATTGGTCCCTTCCATACGTTGCTAAAGCAGAATGGTTCTTCTAAAACTTTCAAGAAGAAGGACTTCATGCTGATGAAGCGGCGCCTGGAGAACTATGGCGAGCACCAGGAGGTGATGTCAAGCCAAAGGAAACACATCCTCCTGTTGGCCACCACCAGGACAGGCTCCTCATTTGTTGGCGAGTTCTTCAACCAGTATGGTGACAACATGTTTTACCTGTTTGAGCCACTATGGCACGTGGAGAAGATGCTGACATTGGAGACCGGAGGTACCAATGCCACAGTGGCAGCCAAGGCATACCGAGATGTGCTTCAGCACCTCTTCCTGTGTGATTTTTCCCTGCTGGAGAACTTCATCAACCCAGTTCCTGTGGATCACATCACCGCCGCACTCTTCCGCAGGGAGTCCAGCAGCTCCCTATGTGAAAAGTCGGTCTGTAGTCCTTTTGTTAAAGGGGTCTTTGAGCGCTATCACTGCAAGACCAGGCGTTGTGGGCCACTGAATCTGACCATGGCCTCAGATTCCTGCCTTCAAAAGGCTCATCGGGTCATTAAGTCAGTGCGGGTACGCCAGCTGGAAACCCTCCGTCCACTCGCTGAGGACCCACGGCTTAACGTGAAGTTTATTCAGTTGGTTCGGGATCCTCGTGCTGTACTCGCTTCGCGCATGGTGGCCTTTGCAGCCAAGTACAAGAACTGGAAACAGTGGACGATGGATGGAGATGTTCCTATTGATGACGACGAGGTGAGGAAGCTTAAAGGAAACTGTGAAAACATCAGACTGTCAGCTGAAACCGGCCTCAGACAGCCATCGTGGTTGCGCAGCCGCTACATGCTGGTGCGTTACGAGGACATTGCTCGATTCCCAATGAGGAAGGCAATGGAGATGTACAAGTTTATCAAAATGCCGCTCACTCCGAAAGTGAAATCCTGGATCCTAAAGAACACGCAGGCGTCTAAGGAGGCCAGCGGCGTGTATTCTACGCAGAAGAATTCCTCTGAACAAGTAGAGAAGTGGAGGTTCAACCTGCCTTTCAAAATAGCCCAGGTTGTCCAGAATGTTTGTGGGTCAACACTGAAGCTTTTTGGGTACAAATCTGTAAGTAGTGAAGAAATGCTCATGGACAAAACTATTAGTCTGATAGAGGATAAAGTCTTCAAGTTTTTATAGACTTTGATCAACATGAACCCTGAAACAGAAACAACCAACGACAGAAAACTCTGGAATAATTGATATTTATTATGATTTTATATCTTTAAACAGAGAACTATATATTTTCTGACAGTGTACTATTTAAAAATTGTTGTGAAAATGTACTTTTCAAAAAGGAATGATTGAAATGGTGCTGGACTAAAGTACATGTACAATAGGATGAGAAATTACATTACTGCACTCCGCAAACGGTATTGTTAGTTTGAACCACGTTGTCCCAAGTGTATTATATTAAACACACATAACTGACTGATCCGTAGTGGTGTAATAATGGCGTGTCACCATGCCAGTCCCTCGGTGGTGAGGTGGAAGGCTTCTTGGTCAGTAGCAACCAGGTGGCGGCCATCTTGCTATGTTCAAACAAATCAGCTGCTTGAAAACCACTGTCTGCTTTTCTGTGGTCAAAATCTGAAATGGTGGAGTCCAATTGTAAGGAATGTCTTTTTGGTTATGTTTGTTCCAAATATGGTACAGTTGCAACACATTCTCACAACCAACGCATCACATTTTGACGTAAAATGGCCGTTGTTTTGGCCAATCGTCAATATGAGATGAGTTGTGTGGCCCCTACACGTCATTAAGTGATGCATAGAGTAATGCTAACCCTAACCATGACTGTATAATAACGGGCCACTTCGAGTGTCAAAACAGCGCAAAGGGGCCACGCAACTCATCTCATAGTGACGCAAAGGGGCCCTGAGTTGGAAGTGAGAATGTGTAGGCATTGAGGCTACTTTTTAATCACAATGACCAGACTCTAGCTTGTTGCAATGGCATAAATGATACTCTGAGTGTTGGGATAACAGCTTTCTAAAATGGCCTGACATCTACAACTACTTTATCAATCTGCCAGATGAGTGTCTAATGATAACACCTTAAAGGACCCATATTGTGCAGTTTTTTTTTCCAATGTCTTAAAATGATATTGTTGGATCTATAAGTTCATATACATGTAGAAGGTACCCAGATATAACATAATCATTGGACAAAGGCCTGGAGAGATTAATAGTGTTGCCTGGACCACTAGTGCCTGTGACTTCCGAGTTCTCATACACGTGGTTAACAGTCCTTGTGGTACACACCACAAGCTGTGTTGCCAGATGTTTCATTCAACATCTGTTAACACAACTGTTCAGCCTGAGGTAAACCACAAGACAATCCTGTCTATATTTACTTTGATTGAAACTGCGGGAATATCACAAAAACTCTGGACTTTTGGGTTACTGGAAGAGGCAGGACTTAGGCCAAAACAGAGTCCTTCTAATGCTCCTCTCACACATGCGGCAAAAATTATGGAATAGTCAGATTATATTGTTATCCAGCTTAGACGGTTTTGTTGGTGTGGAAAGATTTCTTGACCTCGACTTTGCAGACAATGCTGTGATCTTTGCTAAATCGATGGATACCCTAATTGCAGCACTTGAGAAGCTGACTGAGGAGTCAGAGTGTCTGAGTTTGTGATTATCTTGGATCAAGGTTAATTTCCAGGTTTTCAATGTCTTCCTGCAGTTGGCCATCTGAAATTTACCTATCTGTATGCAGTGAAAGTGTCAGACTTGTAGAAACATTCACTTACCTGTGGGTCCTTGACCTTTGCGATTAAGAGATGCCTGGAAAGAGCTGATGGAGTCACGAGGTTGCTGGACTGAGATATTTGGTCATGCCGATATCTTTGCAGGAGAATGGTGGTCCTGGTACTTCCAGTATGGTTGTGGGTTTTGGATGCTAACTACTCACCTTAGGTAACAACTGCACGTCTTTGGTACACTGTCTTTTCATGGGATCCTTGTGTGTACTATCGGAATAACTTCACGTCAAACGAACAGGAGACTCAGACGATGCGTTAAGGAGCCTAGCAGCTGGAGAAGACTAAGGGGGCATCCACATTTCACCTTGCTGTGGCAGATAGAGGGTTAATTTTAAGAGCTGTGGCTTGACTGGTTGTCTGCCTGTGTGGCTGCCAATCAGGAAACAAGGCAGTTTATATGTAAATGTTTAATGGGCTGCATTTATGTAGCAATTTCACAGTCAATGCGCTTTACAGCGATGACTTACATTCGCATTCACCCCTTCAGTCACTTCATCAAATTGGAATAGGTGTAGCCATGATATATATTGGATCGCGGAGTTAGTGTACCGTTCCACCCCTAATGTTAATCAAACTAAACCCAGATTTTTGTTGTATGCATGAGAGAGCCATAATAAAAGCAGGATATAGGAGCTACAGTGGGGTAAAAAAGTATTTAGTCAGCCCCTGATTGTGGATGTTCTCCTACTTAGAAAGATGAGAGAGGTCTGTAATTTCCAGCATAGGTACACTTCAACTATGAGAGACAAAATGAGAAAAAAATACACAAAATCACACTGTAGGATTTTTAAAGAATTTAATTGTAAATTATGGTGGAAAATAAGAATTTGGTCACCCACAAACAAGCAAGATTTCTGTTTCTCACAGACCTGTAACTTCTTCTTTAAGAAGCTCTTCTGTCCGCCACCTGTTACCTGTACGTATTCATGGCACCTGTTGGAACTCATTATGTGTATAAAAGACACCTATCCACAGCCTCAAACAGTCAGACTCCAAACTCAACCATGGCCAAGACCAAAGAGCTGTTGAAGGACACCAGGAAGAACATTGTAGATGTGCACCAGGCTGGGAAGAGTGAATCTACAATAGTCAAGCAGGTTGGTGTGAATAAATCAACTGTGGGAGCAATTGTAAGAAAATGGAAAACATACAAGACCATTGATAATTTCCCTCGATCTGGGGCTCCACGCAAGATGTCATCCTGTGGGGTCAAAATGATTATGAGAACGGTGAACAAAAATCCCAGAACTACACGGAGGGACCTGATGAATGACCTGCAGAGAGCTGGGACCAAAGCAACAAAGGGTACACACTACGCAGATAGGGACTCAAATCCTGCAGTGCCAGGTGTGTCCCCCTGCTTAAGCCAGTACATGTCTAGGCCCGTCTGAAGTTTGCCAGAGAGCACATGGATGATCCAGAAGAGGATTGGGAGAATATCATGTGGTCAGATGAAACCAAAATAGAACTTTTTGTTAAAAACTCAACTTGTTGTGTTTGGAGGAAGAAGAATGCTGAGATGCATTCCAAGAACACCATATCTACTGTGAAGCATGGGGGTGGAAACATCATGCTTTGGGGCTGTTTTTCTGCAAAGGGGACAGGACGACTGATCCGTGTTAAGGGAAGAATGAATGGGGCCATGTATCGTGAGATTTTAAGCCAAAACCTCTTTCCATCAGTGAGAGCATTGAAGATGCAATGTGGCTGGGTCTTCTAGCATGACAGTTATCACAAACACACCACTCGGGCAACAAAGGAGTGGCTCCGTAAAAAGCATTTCAAGGTCCTGGAGTGGCCAAGCCAGTCTCCAGACCTCAACCCCATAGAAAATTTGTTGAGGGAGTTGAAGTCCATGTTGCCCAGTGACAGCCCCAAAACATCACTGCTCTAGAGGAGATCTGCATGGAGGAATGGGCCAAAATACCAGCTACAGTGTGTGCAAACCTGGTGAAGACTTACAGGAAACGTTTGACCTCTGTCACTGCCAACAAAGATTATGTTACAAAGTATTGAGTTGAACTTTTGTTATTGACCAAATACTTATTTTCCACTATAATTTACATATAAATTCTTTAAAAATCCTATAATGTAATTTCCTGGATTTTTTTTTCTCATTTTGTCTCTCACAGTTGAAATGTACCTACGTTGAAAATTACAGACCTCTCTCATCTTTCTAAGTGGGAGAACTTGCACAATCAGGGACTGACTAAATACTTTTTTACCCCACTGTACTGTTTTGATTAGATTTTTTTTGTAAAGGTGCATAACAGATATAAAAAATACAATATTAAGCTGTAAAGTAGAATAACATGACTGCTTACCGACACGTTTACGTTAAACTTTCAGAAATCAACTGTCTTCCAACAATGGAAAAGAAAGGAAATCCAGCATGTAGTTTGTTTCACAGACTCCTTTTTTCTTTGTACTTTTGTTCGTCAGCGTGATTGTTGGTACAAATTGTCGCATTCTGGGTCATTTGTTTTCTTTAAGATGTTGCGGAAGCTCACAGAGAATTTGGGCTTTGTACTGTGGTTTGCTCAGCCGTAGACAAGCAAGTGAAATCTTGTAGCATTGTTTGATTTGGATGTGAGCTAGCTTAAAAATGTGTAGCGTGCTACGACACAATGCGCTTTGTTTTCACCAAGCCTGCAGTGCTGTGGTGTATTGACTGGCAAATGTGAGCGCTGTGTTTGTTAGCAGTCATAGTTTGTTTCAAAATGTGTCAAAAATGTAAAAAAAAAAAGAAAAGAAAAAAAAACAGTAAAAGTCAGTGCTTGCAAGAGTATAGCTACTTGTACACTAAAGAAACTTGAAGTAAAATGTAACTCCTAACCAACTAAATGACTTACTATGGTGATACTCACAGGCAGGAATGTTTTAACGCGTTATTTATGTGTATAAGATTCATTTATATTTGTTTCACTGCAACTATAGTAATACACACTATTACACAAGTCTACTTAGGTTTCATGTTTGTAAGTGGCCAAAAGTTGTTTGAAGGATTCTTCAGCAGTCGAAGGACCCGTCCCACAAAGACACACATTGACACTGTTACTGTATGCATACATTACACCTGCAGCTGGTCTGCAGGGCAGTGTGAAGTTTGTCGGCAGGTCCTTATTGACTCATGTCTCTTGGCTACTGATAAAACAAACCTCTGGTGCTCTGTTTTGTTTTCTGGTGTTCCGGGTGCTTTTCTTTCTAATTATGATAATAAATCTTGTTTCGCAAATGGACACGCATTTATTTATGTTCTTGGATAAAACAGCACCCCCAAATTGTGTTTATCAGTCCCCGGGGTGTTATTTGTTTTGAAAAAGTAATATAAAAATGCAATTTAAAAAAAAAAAAAAATGCCTTGAGGCGTAAAGCTACAGTATGTAGGATTTAAGGGCGCTTATTATCAAAAATGTAGTGTAGCATCTATGCATTACAGTTAGGTCACATTAGCTACAAGTTACAGTAAGTGATAGAGGCAAAATGAGAACTTGCCATGAAGTCTATTTTATGCAAATACTGAACGGTGAGAGTGTACAGGCAGCATAACGTTAGCTAGTTGTTTGCTCAAACAAAATAATCCAAGATGGTGAAAAATGCTCTGAAACAGCTGTTTCTGTGTAAATCTAATATGTTTCTCATATGTTTTTTTTAAAAGGTAGTGAGAAATAAACCTTTTTAAATCTAAAAACCCTAGTTTTGTAACTAGATAACACCTCTGAAGTGATTTGCAAGACATCTTACAGAGATTTAGCGGGCACGACCCGGGAACACCTATCAAGTGACAAAGCGAACACCTTGTCACTCATTTGTAGCTAACGTAACTGTAGCTTTCGTGTATAATTGCCTGCAACAGCAAATTGATGTGTCTTCATGAGCTTAGAAAGAAGCCTACATGGGAGCGGGCCACCTCATGGAGGCTGCCATTTTGCTCCACCTTGTTGATACTACAGCCCAAAAGTGACATACAAGGTCTATTAGAAAAGTATCCGACCTTATTATTTTTTTCAAAAACCATATGGATTTGAATCACGTGTGATTACATCAGACATGCTTGAACCCTCGTGGGCATGCGAGAGTTTTTTCACGCCTGTCGGTTACGTCATTCGCCTGTGGGCAGTCTTTGAGTGAGGAGTGGCCCACCCTCTCGTCAATTTTTTCATTGTTTAGGAATGGCTCAGAGACTGCTGCTTTGTTTGATCAAAATTTTTTCAAAACTGTAAGGCACAACTGAGTGGACACCATTCGATAAATTCTGCTGGTTTTCGGTAAAATTTTAACGGCTGATGAGAGATTATGGTCTGGTAGTGTCGCCGTAAGGACGGCCCACAGCGCCTGACAGCGATCTGTGCTTCGAGGCGGCAGCGTCTCGCCATTTCAATTTGAAAACTTCCACATTTCAGGCTCTGTTGACCCAGTAAGTCGTCAGAGAACAGAGAACTTTCAGAAGAAGTCGGCATGAGGAGTTTATTTGGACATTCCATTGTTAACGGACATTTTGTAATGAAAGAACGTGCGGGCAGAGTCGCATGTCGGGCCGGACCCGACCGCGGGGGGGTCGCGACAGGAAAAACACCTCCGTTGGAAACCTTAATGGGCAAGTTGGAACATGCCCAAGCTGTTAAACAATTTCTCAGTTACTCACTTGTTGAAAGCCATCAAAAGCCGCCTGAATTTTACAAATGGTTTTCAACACGGAGGTGTTTTTCCTGTCGCGGCACACACAGATTCACCAAGTCGTCACGGAAATGACTTGGCGAATTTGCGTGCACGTCTTTCATTAAAAAATGTCCTTAAACAGTGGACTGTCCGCATAAAGTCCTCATGGCGGCCTCTTCTGAATCTTCTCTGTTCTCTCACGACGTCCTGGGTGAATTAAGCCTTAAATTAGGATGTTTTCAGGTTGAAACAGGCCGACGACGGCGCCTGGAAGCGCTGCGCGACGTCCCGCTCCGTGGGAAGTCCTTACACCGACAGAAACACCCCATAATCTCTCATCAGCCGTTAAACTTTTCACCGAAAACCAGCTTAATTTCTCGAATAGTGTCCACTCGGATATTCCTCACAGGTCCAGAAAAATTTTTGATAAAGCAACGCGCGCCGTCTCGAGCAGCATGTGAAACAAAGGAATTCAGCCGAGAGGGCGGGACCACATCTCACTCAAGGCCTGCCCACAGGGAAATGACGTCACCGACACGCGTGAAAAAACTCACGCATGCGCACGAGGGTTCAAGCATGATTGGTGTAATCGCATGTCATTCAAATCCATATAGTTAAAAAAAAAATAAAAGTGTTGGTTTCTTATCTAATAGACCTTGTATTTGCTCCATCTTCAGCATTTTGCAGCATGGCCAGAAGACTGAAGGGAAAAAAGAGGAGTAAGTAGTTGATCTCCTTGGCACTGTCTACTGGTTGATGCTGCAGGCTAACAAGTTTGAGAACTTCTATAGTTTTGAAACACACTGCTTATCACAAGAGAAAGCAAGGGCGCATGAACGCATGTGCCAAAGAAAAGAAGGTAAAAAAAAAAATCATGAACTTGCAATGACAATGTAATGTGCAACCACTAGGTGGCACTAAATCCTACACACTGTAGCTTTAATCAGCCACACTGGTCATTTTCATGATTATCCACAATTATACACACATCACACACTGTGAGCCATATCTTCCAACCAGTGCAAAGCAAGTGTCATTGCTATTGTACAACCAATGCAGTTGTCATTTTTGCCCATTGAGTCTCAACAAAAAGTGGATAATTGGGAGTATTTAGCTTGCCTTGCATTATTACATTAATTATCTGGTTTGTGTTCTTAATGAGTAATGCCTATATTAATTTAGTTTTGCCTTGAGTGAATTGATGACCTCCAAAACATTTAAGAAAGAGCCTAGGTTGAAAAATACCAAACTTCACATGTAAGGGCCGAAGCACACAATTGGACTGAACAATAATGAAAACGCTCCAACCTAGAATCACCGGACACTTTATTCATTTGTTTGTTAACACAAATAGCTAGCAACTCAATGCATTTAGGCATCGGGATGTGGTGAAGTTGACTTGCTGAAGTTCAAACCGAGCATCAGAATGGGGAAAGAAGAGGATTTAAATGACTTTGAACGTGGCATGGTTGGAGGATTTCAGAAATTGCTGATATACTGGGATATTCAGGCACAACCATCTCTAGGGTTTACAGAGAATAGTCTAAAAAAAAAAAAAAAATACAAGATATCCGGTGAGCGACAGTTATGTTGAACTTGTTGATGTCAGAGGTCAGAGGAGAATGGGCATTCTGGTTGAATGGGTGATACAGATAAAGATTGTTTATTGTCATTGTAACCAGCACAACGAAAGTTAAGGTGCAAGCCTTTCAGTACAAATAGAAACCTGAGTAAACCACGCACAGACTTGAAAGGTCTGGAGAAGAAAAGAACCAGAAACATAAAATTGAACAGAATGAAAGAGGTATGTCCAGATGAAAATTAAAAAAGAAAAAAATTATAAGAACATAGTAGCAAAAAAGAGATTGTATATAAAAAGGGGAGAAAAATATGTACAAAACTGGCTATTTCAGTGGCAGTGGATATTGCACATAAGTATCATGTTAATAAGGACCAACATCTCTGAGGAATGTTTCCAACACCTTGTTGAATCTATGCCAAGAAGAATTAAAGCAATTCTGAAGGCAAAAGAGGGTCCAACCCGTTGTCACCGACCAAATGCCCTGGTCAGTCACTGTGCATGCATAATTTCGGAGTGTCAGCAGTGATTCAGTGATTACCACCTTGTTTCTGCTTCAAACTGCACTCCAGTCATCATCTATCTCAGCGACAGATATCTGAAGCTTTTGTACAACAATCATTTCCACATAAATTCAACATTATTTCATAACAGAAGACAAGGGACCCATCATAGCGCCTACGTATGTCCTTTTGGAGCATCAGTAACGAGTCACAGATTATCACCTTGTTTCTGCTTATAACTGACTTTAGAATGATTTAAGACGTTTTAATTTGTCAACTGATGGTTAATAATCACATTCAGTTTGATCGGTTTGGGTGTAGAGAGTCAGACTCAGAGAGTCAGTCTCAGATACATGCGCAGTGAAGGCACAGTGAAGGCAGGGCGGATCAACTTTAAGAGGGGACTGTTCAGTCCGCAACACCGGTATGAGCAAGGTGTACCTAATAAAGTGGCCGGTGAATGTATGACTTCATTCTGAATACGGAGGTGTTCAGCACCGTATGGTGTTCCTATTATTTTGTCATCACAGACGTTTCACACTCATTTTTGAACATATGCGGTTGTTGAACTGCTTTGTGATTCTAATTTTTTTTTTTTTTCCAACAACCCTAACAACAAAACTAAGATTTTGTGCCAGAGTCAGAACTTTTGGCAGATGTTTGCACACCAGTGATTCCCAGTCTAGTTTTAAATATAGATTACAGCCACACATCGACTTCCAAAGCCTGTTTTATTTATTTTTTTTAAAGCCTTTCTGACTTTTTTCCACATGCACACTGACAAGCTTCTCTTTGACTGTGGAGGCAGTTGCCTTCACTTCCAGTCCAGTCTGTTTACCACTGTGGGCTATTTAAGTCAGCCAACCTTGCAATTACCCAAACTTTACATGTAATGTGGCCCCGAGTCATTTTGGTTCACCTGACCCCACCCGCTTTCTGAAAGGCAGGGAGACCAGCAGCTGTTCTCTCTTTCTCCCTTCTTCTGCCTCTTTTATGCACAAAAAAGTGACTTTATCAAACATTTACTCACTGATTAATCCTTGCTCTCTGTGCACTTGCAACACACTTGCACATGGATCATTTGTTTCTGGTTTAAGTTAGGCTGCCTGCTCATTTATCTCTATTTTTAAGAAGCTGCGTTGCCAGGTTTGCAGCATCTGATCCTAATGAGGAGAAGTGAGGCATTCATAAACTCTTATATTGCGCTGGTTTTATGTGGGTCGTGTGGAGGGTGGGGTCACTGTATGGTCGAGGCAAATATAGCATAGCACAACCGCCTGCCACTGAATTAAAGCCTTCTTCACTCCTTTTCTGCTGTAAAAATAAGGCCTGCTTAGGTAGCTCCACCCTCCTGTGTCTGCCACATCAGCCGTCAAGGGGTTTGAAATATGCAAAACAGCCTGCAGGAGAAGATCTGTAAGAGTGGTGATAAACAGACAGAAAATTGAGACATCTCAGGCGATTATTACGGCGGAAGATGAGGCATAAATCTTAAATTAGCAGTGAATGAGCTGGTGCTGAGGAATGCCATTGATAAAACTCAGGTTGCGCATGAATCCGTGTGTGTATACGAGCAGAAAAAAGTAAAGTGGTTTGCATCCGTCAAATAAAATGGATTGTAAATGTCAGTTTTATTGAGTTTTAAAGTCGTGTTTCAAAGTTTGCAGTGCGTCAGCAGCACGTGTTGAAAGACGTTGCGCACAGGAAGCTCTGCTAAACCACCGAAACATCAAAGATGAGATGTGGTTTGGTTCCACAGCTGCACTGACGCACAGCACGGCCCTCTGTCAAGACGCTTTGTGGATCAAATTAACAGCCAAGTCCAAAATCCTCAGTGTGATCTATCAAAGAGCGCGAGAGAACAAAGCCATCTTTGCTGCGCTCACATGGCATCTGTCCACGTGTTATTAACACGTGTCACACAGGCAACAGTGGAAATCAGCAGCAGGCCACGCCCACGAGAGACTACAGGAAATATTGATCATCACCAAGCAGGAGTTTATTTCTCAATGCACTGTAAAAAAAATTAAAAATAAATAAATACATTTAACACACTTGAAAACAGTAATAATAAGCAACAAATCTGCAAAAATATCACTTTACTCTTCAGCAAACGTATTATTTATAAATGCAGTATTCATCACTTATTTGTTGTATCTTTAGAATGCACTGTTAAAGACTTGAAAGCACTTAAAGATTAAAAGCAACTAATTGCAACTGGGGTTACAATATGTAATAAAGTTTTTATTTTATAAATGCATTGGAATTGAAATTGTTTCTGATGCATTCATTGTTTTGTGTTTTTCAGTGCGCTGTAAAACAATGAAAGTAAAAACTGCAGCTGGGGTTAAATAATATGCAACAATGTCAAAGTTTATTCTTCAGGAAACTTTTTATTCTGCAAATGTACTGAATTTGAGATTTTTTATTTAGTTGCCTGTTAGGTCCTTTGGAGTGCACTGTAAAACAAAGTCACAATACATATCACACACATCTTCAACCGGTTACTACAATTAAGGGTCATGGGGGGCTGGAGCCTATCCCAGCAGTCATAGGGTGTGAGGGGGGTACACCCTGGACAGGACGCCAGTCTGTCACAAGGACACAAACAGACAAACAGATTCACACCTACGGACAATTTATAGTTTTCCAATCCACCTAACCGGCGTGTCTTTGGATGTGGGAGGAGGCTGGAGGGAACCCATGCAAACACCACAGGTGGGAATGGATCCCATGACCTTCTCATTTTGAGGCAACAGTGCTAACCACTAAACATTATATATATATATATATATATATATATATATATGTTGTGAAAAGTGTGATGACACGGACCCACAACAGGGGGCGTAAATGAATGGTCAATGGAAATACGAAGTAACAATTTAATGTTGTGAAATGTGCACAACGGATACAGATACAATTTAATGCTACGGTCAATTATAAAGTTGGTGTCGTGTGGGCAGGCTCGAGGATAGGAGACGCCCGTCCAGAGAAGAGTCGGGACCCACACAATTTCCACCGCCAACGGATCTGGAACACTCCGGAGCCGCCAAGTCCTGAGTCCCCAGGTGGCCACCGTCTCCAGCTGTCAGATCGGGTACTGCTGGCAGGAAACAGAAACAGTCAAGAGTGGGTGTGTGTGCACACACCCAGTAAAACAGTCAGCAGATTATTCCTGGTGAAGGGAGAAAACACCACCTCCTTATCTCACTACTTCCTCCGGTTATCTGTGCAGACTCCACTAAACAAGTGTAAGAGTGAAGAGTGGAGAACGCCAACTCTTACCACTCCCTCCAACTCAGCTGTCGGTGGAGAAGCTGCAAACTCAAAAGGTACAATAGCTACCAGCACAGATGTGAAAGACGTCACAACTTAACTTAGCTGAATCAATAATATGGCTGAGTGTCTACCTGAATGGTTTAGACGATTTCTCGGCAGAGATGTGGTGTCTTCTCCCGGCCTTTATGGGTGAGGTGTGATGAAGATGATGAGTGACAGCTGTCAATTCCAGTTCCTGGTGGCGACTGCGCCCTCTGGTGCCTGAAGCCCGCCTTCAGGCAGGGCGCCCTCTGGCGATGGGCCAGCAGTACCTCCTCTTCAGGCGGCCCACACAACAGGATCCCCCCCCCCCAACGGGCGCCTCCTGGTGCCCGACCCGGCTTGTCGGGGTGACGGTCGTAGAAGTCGGCCAGGAGGGCCGGGTCCAGGATGAAGCTCCGCTTTACCCAGGAGCGTTCCTCGGGTCCGTGAAGCTGGCAGCCTCAGCTTCACTGCGGCCGGACTCAGGACTTTGGTGATTGTGAACGGTCCAATGTATCTGTCCTTCAGTTTTTGTGACTCGACCTGCAGAGGGATGTCCTTGGTTGACAGCCATACCGCCTGCCCGGGCTGGTATGCAGGAGCCGGGGTACGCCGGCGGTCTGCATGGTCCTTAGCCCTCGTCTGGGCTTTCAGCAGGGCAGAGCGGGCTGTGCGCCACACCTGACGGCACCTCCTGAGGTGGGCCTGGACCGAGGGGACCTCAACCTCTCCCTCTATGGCTGGGAACAATGGGGGCTGATACCCCAAACATGCCTCAAAGGGGGAGAGGCCGGTAGCTGAGGAGATCTGACTATTATGGGCGTACTCGATCCAGGCCAGATGTTGACTCCAAGCCGTCGGGTGCGCGGCAGTTACACACCGCAGGGCCTGCTCCAGATCTTGATTTGCCCGCTCTGCCTGTCCATTGGTCTGAGGGTGGTACCCGGACGAGAGGCTCAAAGTGGCCCCCAGTTCCCTACAGAAACTCCTCCAGACTTGCGAGGAGAACTGGGGACCACGATCTGAGACTATGTTCGTGGGGATACCATGCAGACGCACGACGTGGTGGACCAGGAGGTCTGCAGTCTCCTGGGCAGTCGGGAGCTTCGGGAGGGCCACGAAGTGGGCCGCCTTGGAGAACCGGTCCACTGTCGTGAGGATGGTAGTCATTCCCTGGGACACAGGGAGACCCGTGACGAAGTCCAGGCCTATGTGGGACCAGGGGCGACGAGGCACTGGCAGCGGCTGGAGGAGTCCTTGGGCCTTTCTATGTTCGGCCTTGCCCCTGGCGCAGGTGGTGCAGGCCTGGACGTACTCCCGGACGTCGGTTTCCAGTGACGCCCACCAGAAGCGCTGCTGGACCACTGCCATGGTTCTTCGCACCCCTGGGTGACAGGAGAGCTTAGAACCATGACAGAAGTCCAAGACCGCAGCCCTGGCCTCTGGTGGGACGTATAGCCTGTTTTCAGGTCCATCTCCGGGGTCCGGGTGTCGAGTCAGGGCCTCCCGGACAGTCTTCTCCACGTCCCAGGTGAGGGTTGCGATGACAGTGGACTCGGGGATGATGGTGTCCGGTGGATCCGACAGCTCTGACTTGAACCTCCTCCTTAGCTATTACACCGGGTGGAACCGAGGCTCCTAAACACTCCCGGTGGCATGTTTCGCTCCACTGCGTTACAACCCCAGACGGCCAATCAATCCGGGGATTGTGCTTTAACATCCATGGATAACCCAAAATCACCTGGGAGGTAGACGGTGTTACAAAAAACACAATCTCCTCCCTGTGATTCCCAGACACGACCAATGTCACTGGCTGTGTCTGGTGTGTGATTAATGGGAGAAGGGTGCCATCTAGTGCCCGAACCGACAAAGGTGACGGTAAGGCCACTAGAGGGAGCCCAACCTCCCTTGCCCATCTGATATCCAGCAGATTCCCCTCTGACCCTGTGTCCACCAGTGCTGGGGCGTGAAGGGTGAGATCCCCACTCAGGATCGTCACTGGGATGTGTGCGGATTTTCGGGATTTCCCCTCGTGATTGTTATGACCCACCCTTAGCCCAGTCTCTAAGGGCGGGCGTTGTAGTTTAACCGCTTGGGGCAATTCTTCTGTATGCGCTCACTCAAGCCACAGAAAAAGCATTCCCCGCAGGCCAGTCTCCGTTGTCTATTCTCTGATTTCACTTTAGCCCTGCTCGTGTCCATAGCCTCATCAGCAGGGGGAGCTATTGCCACACGGAGCTCTCTGGCAGTGGAGCGGGGGGACGGCGGCACCCTTTCGGACCCGGAAGAGAGAGGGACGACTCGTGCCCGGCCACGCCCTTCGCCTCACTCCCGACGATGTTCCTCCAGTTGGTTGTCTAACCGTATAACCAGATCATCAAGCCCATCGAAATTCCGCGGTTCATCCTTCGCCAGCAGATGCTCCTTCAGGACCAGAGACAGTCCATTTACGAAGGCGGCGCGGAGTGCAACATTATTCCAGCTGGACCTCGCAGCCGCGATGTGGAAGTCGACTGCATATTCGGCTGCACTCCGACGCCCCTGTCTTATCGACAGCAGCACATTCGAAGTGGTCTCGCCTCTATTGGGGTGATCAAACACCTGTTTGAATTCCCGCACAAACCCAGTATATGTTGTTAGGAGCTGTGAATTCTGCTCCCAGAGCGCCGTAGCCAGGCGCGTGCCTCTCCTCGAAGCAGGTTTATCACATAAGCCACCCTGCTAGCATCAGACGTGTACATAACAGGACGCTGTGAAGAGACGAGCGAACACTGCATTAAAAAGTCTGCGCACGTCTTGACACAACCCCCGTACGGCTCCGGGGGGCTTATGTATGCTTCAGGGGAGGGGGGGGGGGGGGGGTTCGTTGAACAACCACTGGAATATGTGTATCTGGCACTCGGGCAGCAGGAGGAGGTGCCGCAGCACCTGAGCGGTGAGAGCCTCCATCCTCCAATTGAGGATAACGTTCTGCTCGGTTACCAAATCCAACCGAGCAGTGAAGGCGGTTAAGATGTGCTGTAGCTCACCTAATACGCCACCTGCTGGCCCCTGTGCACCTTGTGTTTCCATTGGTGGTTCACCTGATGGTAGACGCCCCTCGGGATCCATGACGTTGGCCGAGAAATCCTGTTGTGAAAAGTGTGATGACACGGACCCACAACAGGGGGCGTAAATGAATGGTCAATGGAAATACGAAGTAACAATTTAATGTTGTGAAATGTGCACAACGGATACAGATACAATTCAATGCTACGGTCAATTATAAAGTTGGTGTCGTGTGGGCAGGCTCGAGGATAGGAGACGTCCGTCCAGAGAAGAGTCGGGACCCACACGATTTCCACTGCCAACGGATCTGGAACACTCCGGAGCCGCCAAGTCCTGAGTCCCCAGGTGGCCACCGTCTCCAGCTGTCAGATCGGGTACTGCTGGCAGGAAACAAACAGTCAAGAGTGGGTGTGTGTGCACACACCCAGTAAAACAGTCAGCAGATTATTCCTGGTGGAGGGAGAAAACACCACCTCCTTATCTCACTACTTCCTCCGGTTATCCGTGCAGACTCCACTAAACAAGTGTAAGAGTGAAGAGTGGAGAACGCCAACTCTTACCACTCCCTCCAACTCGGCTGTCAGTGGAGAAGCTGCAAACTCAAAAGGTACAATAGCTACCAGCACAGATGTGAAAGACGTCACAACTTAACTTAGCTGAATCAATAATATGGCTGAGTGTCTACCTGAATGGTTTAGACGATTTCTCGGCAGAGATGTGGTGTCTTCTCCCGGCCTTTATGGGTGAGGTGTGATGAAGGTGATGAGTGACAGCTGTCACTGGCGATGGGCCAGCAGTACCTCCTCTTCTGGCATTCCACACAACAATATATATATACTCAACAAAAATATAAACGCAACACTTTTGGTTTTGCTCCCATTTTGTATGAGATGAACTCAAAGATCTAAAACTTTTTCCACATACACAATATCACCATTTCCCTCAAATATTGTTCACAAACCAGTCGAAATCTGTGATAGTGAGCACTTCTCCTTTGCTGAGATAATCCATCCCACCTCACAGGTGTGCCATACCAAGATGCTGATTAGACACCATGATTAGTGCACAGGTGTGCCTTAGACTGCCCACAATAAAAGGCCACTCTGAAAGGTGCAGTTTTGTTTTATTGGGGGGGGGGGGGGGGGGGGGGGATACCAGTCAGTATCTGGTGTGACCACCATTTGCCTCATGCAGTGCAACACATCTCCTTCGCATCATCCGTGAAGAGAACACCTCTCCAACATGCCAAATGCCAGCGAATGTGAGCATTTGCCCACTCAAGTCGGTTATGACGACGAACTGGAGTCAGGTCGAGACACCGATGAGGACGCCGAGCATGCAGATGAGCTTCCCTGAGACGGTTTCTGACAGTTTGTGCAGAAATTCTTTGGTTATGCAAACTGATTGTTTCGGCAGCTGTCCGAGTGGCTGGTCTCAGACGATCTTGGAGGTGAACATGCTGGATGTGGAGGTCCTGGGCTGGTGTGGTTACACGTGGTCTGCGGTTGTGAGGCTGGTTGGATGTACTGCCAAATTCTCTGAAATGACTTTGGAGACGGCTTATGGTAGAGACATGAACGTTCAATACACGAGCAACAGCTCTGGTTGACATTCCTGCTGTCAGCATGCCAACTGCACGCTCCCTCAAATCTTGTGACATCTGTGGCATTGTGCTGTGTGATAAAACTGCACCTTTCAGAGTGGCCTTTTATTGTGGACAGTCTAAGGCACACCTGTGCACTAATCATGGTGTCTAATCAGCATCTTGATATGGCACACCTGTGAGGTGGGATGGATTATCTCAGCAAAGGAGAAGTGCTCACTATCATAGATTTCGACTGGTTTGTGAACAATATTTGAGGGAAATGGTGATATTGTGTATGTGGAAAAAGTTTTAGATCTTTGAGTTCATCTCATACAAAATGGGAGCAAAACCAAAAGTGTTGCGTTTATATTTTTGTTGAGTATCAGTTATCAAGTTGTTCACCAATGAATACGGCTTTATACACCCTGAAGAAAACCATACATACAACTTGATAATGATTTTATCATATACCTATAAATGATAAATGTTGTATGGTTTTCTGAAGGGTGCAAAAAGCCATATTCATTGGTAAAACAACTTGATAATCATATACAGTGGTGCCTCGTTTATCGTGGAAGTTACATTCTAAAAATAACCCGCGATAGGCGAAATCCGCAAAGTAGTCAGCATTATTTTTTATAATTATTACAGATGTTTTAAGGCTGTAAAACCCCTCACTACACACTTTATACACTTTTCTCAAACAGGCATTAACATTTTCTCACTTTTGTCTCCTGTGTAAACACTCAAAGTTCAAACCTTAGTAGAAAAAAAAGAACGTTTTACTATAAATAATTATGATGGCTTTTAGAACTAACAAATTTAATTTTAACAATCAACCTACGAGGTTGGACACATAAGAAATTATTAATAGTGACTCACCAGTATTTCACAGTTCCGCTGACCGCGCCTCTTCGGCGTGGCACTGCTCCGCTGTCCGGATTGGCTGATTACTCGGGTGGTATGAAAAATATTACCCGTCCACGAAAAGGGTGTATTGCGATTTATTCTTTAGTGTTTTATCCAAATGTCTGCAGCTGCAGTCAACTTTTATTGATTAATGTGTTGTTTTGGGGGCTTTTTACTTGAGATTAGTACTCCCTGTCAACATTTCCGCCCACTAGCTACAGTCTGCAACACTGTCACCTTTTATTTGAGCTGTTGTGCTGATAAATTTGAATTATCTTGCACATCGGTGAAGTGACAACAGCACGATATTTTTACTGGCATGTTTGTGTGTGTGTATGTGGACAAGATAACTCAAAGAAGGCTGGATGGATGTCTTTCAAACATGGTGGGAATATTACTGAGATACGAGGTCTGTTAGAAAAGTATCCGACCGTTTTTTTTGTTTTTTTGTTGCAAAAACCTGATAGATTTGAATCACGTGTGCTTGCATGAGCCAACCTTGAACCTTCGTGCGCATGCGTGAACTTTTTCACGCGTGTCGATTGCGTCAGCTGCTGGTAAGCAGCCTTTGTGTGAGGACGTGTTTCATGCTCTTGGCGGATTTTCATTGCAAGGAAAATGACGGAATGACTGGAGCAGCACTACTGCATCAAATTTTGCCAGAAACTGGGCGACAGCCAGGTGGAAACCATTCGGAAGATGCAGACGGCTTTCGGTGGCTTTTCAGTCGTGTGACTATCCGAGAAATTGTGGAAGAGGTGGGCATCATTTTTCGGAGTCCAGCATGTTCTGAGACTTCAACACGAAGGTACTTTTGCTCTGCCCTTAGCAGCTTCAGCATGAATTTCACAGCCACTCTTTTTATGGCCAAATCTTCTGTCACAGTGGAATGTGCCGAAAAAGTGCTGATGTCCACCTCTTCCGCAATTTCTTGGACAGTCACACGACGGTCCCGCATCACCACAGCGTTCACTTTGGAAATGATCTGGTCATTTCAGCATGTTGATGGCCGATTGGAGCGTGGCTCGCTCTCCACCGTTGTGCAGACGTCTTTAAAGTGGTTGTACCGCTCCTTAATCTGTGTGATGCCCATAGGATCGTCACCGAAAGCCGTCTGAATCTTCCGAATGGTTTCCACCTGGCTGTCGCCCAGTTTCTGGCAAAATTTGATTCAGTAGCGCTGCTCCAGTTGTTTCGTCATTTTCCTTGCAAAGAAAATCCGTCGAGAGCACGAAACACGTCCTCACACAAAGGCTGCTTGCCAGCAAATGACGCAATCGACAAATTCACGCATGCGCACGAAGGTTCAAGGTTGGCTCATGCAAGCACACGTGATTCAATTCCATCAGGTTTTTGCAAAAAAAAAGGTCAGATACTTTTCTAACAGACCTTGTAGATATCTAGAGGTGATTAGATTTTGAAGTAGTTTGGTCAAAGGTCCAAGTTCAAGACCAAAGAAAACATTTTTTTGTAATATCTCAACAACCAAGAAGCATAGATGGATAAAACTTGGTGGGAATACCACTTGGATAGATATTTAGAGGTTGTTAGATTTTGGAGTAGTTTGGTCAAATGTCAAAGTTCAAGATCAAGGAAAACATGGCTAGGAAAACACTTTTTGGATATCATCCTCTGGTTTCACAGTTTGATTTCAAACAAATTATTCAGTTTGCACTTGATCCCTTACCCTGCAAAGGCCATTCAATGAAAAAATAAAAATGCTTCCGACATAAAAAAGCTGTTGTCGCATGTTGTTTTCACCCAAGGCAATTATTTAATACAAAGCAGCAAAAAAAGACTTATTTTTCTAGGTCTTAGGAGGATATCTCAACAACAAAGAAGGCTAGACTTATAAAATTTGGTGGCAATATTACTTCAATAGATATCTAGAGATGGTTAGATTTTGGAGTAGACTGGCCAATGGTTAAGGAAGACATTGTCCAAACAACCTTTCTTTTTTAAAAAAAAATCTCAACAACCAAGAAGCCTAATGGATGATCTCAAGCATATATTGATCAGCAAACTATTTCTGATTAATTAGTATGTATGACTTGTCCATGGTGGTGTGTAGAGTGTGCACAATATAGATGAGCACTTTGATGACCTTTCCCCTTTTTAAAACATGACTTGGTGGAGGTATTCACTCTGATGAGTGCCCTTCTGGTTGGCTTACTCACAGGATTTATCACAAACTAACAGGCGGATTTTCCCAAAACTCTTGCTGACTGTATTTGTGGGTGGTTTTAGATACAGGAGGTGGTGTTTGTAGGTGTAGGCACTGTAACAGGCACCCTGGAGTATCCTGCTGCGGCTGACCGTGCCATAAAAGGAAAGAAAGGAAATTGATGCCCATTTCCCTGGATTTAGATTGTTCCAAATATGTGAAAAGCGCTGCAGAGAAACAGGCAGAGCTTCAACTCGTCTGACCATCAGAGCCACCAAAACACTTTTAAAACACAATAACAGTAATTGTAGAGAATGTGGCTGTTAAACAACAACAACAAAAAAACGAAACTAAAAGCAGCAGCTTTCTTCTGAAACACCTTTTTTAGATCAGTATATTTTACAGCTAATGTTTGACTTTGTTTGAAGGTTCAGCGGCCTCTTTTCCCAAAAAGGCCCATTACAGCTGCAAAGGCCAAGTGTCATGCGATAAGCACTCAGGGATTTTTTTTTTCCCCAGACAAAAAAAAAACAAAAAAAAAAACAACAGTGCAATCTTTGACTTCCCAACTTGGTTGACACTCATGCTCACTGGAATGCTATTTGTCATTTTGAGTATGAGCTCAGGGTTCACGCATGGTATTGCCAGTGTTGCGCGCTCGATCCTGCCAGGAAACGCTTCTGCTCCACGTCTAGACGTCCTTTCAAGGCTGAAATGAGACGGATGCATTTTGTCACACCCGGCCTCCTGGAATGCAAACAGTGAGAGGTGAGAATGTGTCAGGACACATGGTCGCTGGGAGGAGGTGCGTTAAATATGCAATATCCCCCCCCATCCACCCATGTGCTTAATTTCTGGTGTCCCAGAAACACGCACAGCACAATTTACAGTTTACAGCAGCTCCATGTTACATAATGACAAAACTGGTTTAAAGCCCTCTTTGCTACCTTTTTCCAGGCTCAGGGGGTCAGGTCAAGTCTGGGAGCGCACGCCATACATTTAGCATACGTCCACCAACCCCACGTAACCACCTTGGGTTCTGGATGGCAACTACCCAGGCAGACAACCGGTGTCGCCGACCGAACGGTCTCCCCCTAAAAATAAGTCCCCCATGCCTTCACTGCACATGCATCATTTCTGAGCGTAAGCAGCGATTCACTGATTATCAACTCATTTCTGCTTCAAACTGCACTCCAGTTATCATCTGTCTCAGCGACAGATATCTGAAGCTTTTGTACAACAATCATTTGCACATAAATTCAGCATTATTTGTATATATGTGTATATATGTATGTATGTATATATGGGGTGGGCGTTTATAAGCTTTGCTTCTGCTCACCCCCTTTTTGGTCACATGTCACTGTGGAATTGTCTTGTATATCAGTTTTGTTATTGACGAGTTGTGTGGCAAATAAATAAGTTCAAGTAAATTATTTCATAACAAAAGAGGGGGGAAGTGATCGTGACAGCAGCACGTCTGAGTCCGATGGGCCTATGTCATTTTGAAGTGTCAAAATGAAGCAATTATCTCCTCGCTTCTAGTTAAAATGTCCTCGTTTCTGCTTAAAACTGACTTTAGCATGATTTAAGAGGTTTTACTTCATGTGATAGCTAATAATCACATTATTCCCTTTTGGTGTAGAGAGTCAGACTCAGAGAGTCAGTCTCAGAGGCAGGCGTAGTGAAAGCAGGACGGAACGATTTTTAGAGGGGACCGTTTGGTTCAGTCAGCGACACCAGTGTTGCCGACCGAATGATCCCCCCTAAAAATTGGTCTGCCCTACATTCACTGCGCACGCGTCATTTCTGAGTGTCAGCAGTGATTCATTGATTATCACCTCATTTCTGCTTCCAACTCCAGTCATCATCTATCTCAGCGACAGATATCTGAAGCTTTCCTACAACAATCATTTCCACATAAATTCAGCATTATTTCATTACAAAAGATGGTGGACCAGTCAGAGTGTGACACCAGCACGTCTGAGTCTGACGTGCCTACGTCATTTCAGAGCCTCCATAGCAAACTAAGGTGCTTATCGCCTTATTTCTGTCTACAACAGGCGCATTTTTGCTTAAAACTGACTTTAGAATGATTTAAGAGGTTTTACTTCATCTGATGATTAATAATCACATTATTCCCTTTGGGTGTAGAGAGTCAGACTCAGAGAGTTAGTCTCAGAGGTAGGCGCAGTGAAAGCAGGACGGACCAATTTTTAAAGGGGACTGTTCAGTCGGCAACACTGGTACTCAGCTCCTCATCACTGAGGCGCGTGTGGATAACGAACAAAGTAATGCACCACAAGGACACGTTGCAGTTGACGTTCCCTCACAATACAAGCGACTGGCCCAGTCTAAAATTGCTCAAAAAGTGCTGACCCCTGAACCCTGTCCAGTCCAGGGTGTACCTCTCCTCACACCCTATGAATACTGGGATAGGCTCCAGCCCCCCATGACCCTTAAATGGTGTAATGCCTGGTTGACACGGCAAGATTTTAAAATGGTCTGTAGTGTTGTGTGTGTCCTGTTGGGGTCATCCTTTGTCTTTCTTCCTGGTCTTTCTTCTGCATCTCTGTTTTGGTCTCCTGTATGGGTCCCTCTGGTTTATCTGTTATTATTCATTTGGTTCAGTTCTCTTGTGTTAGATTCATGATTGATTCCTCTCATGTGTTAGTTTTTGGCCTCTGTTGCCTATAATACACATCTTAGTTCCACATTGCTTTCCTGGTCTTTGTTCAGTCCTTATTGATTTTGATCGCCTCTTTTTATGTGTTAATTTATTTAAGATGTTATTCTTGTGAGTATTCATGCTTTTAGAGTATCCCAGAATCCTTTGTGTGCTGGGGAAGGAGGCTTGATAATGGATTGAGCTTAATGCTAACTTTAACATTGAAAATGCCATAGACATGCTAACACATTAGCATCAGTAAATTTCATAGCAACATTATAAAATACATCTATCAACTGTTTCAGAAGACCACAACAGGTCGATTTAATATAAAAAAGATAAATATTACTCGCAGACATATGCTCTTTAGGGTTTTAGCAGGGCAAAATTAAGATAAAACAAAATAAAACAAATAACCAACGAAGCAGCAGATCGAAGATCGAAGCACTGCTTCATTGGTTCAAGGTTCAAAGCAAAGCAGCGCTGCAGATACGGTTGATTACACAGACCCGCTGCAGGGTCTATAATCAATGTACAGAAATGATCATTTTCCTGAAAAACATCCCCAAAAACAACGGCCACTCTGAAGGACTGATAAGGGAATCGTTAAGCAAAAAGGGTATTGATGTCGATGGATCTAATATTTTCTTAAGGATACCCGAAAAGAACCAGTTCCCGACATGCAAACCCTAACAACAACACTTTAAAAAAATTAATAAAATAAAACTCACATTAAAGACTCACGATTATCTTAGTTGAACACCTAAATACATATTTTGTTTGACCTCACCTCCATGAAGCCGCAATGTTGCAAACAAGTTGTTTGTTGCTTGTCCATTCCACCATCCGCAAACACTTGTTTACACTGACAACGAAATCTCGGCCTCCACAAGATGTGATTACGTGTGAGATTTGACACCTTAAAGGCATCTATTCTCTTATATTACTCCGTTTGCACTTTTTAGTCTCACAATTGTTTTTCCTTTTGTATGCTTGGATTTATATTTTGGTTCTGTGGTTTTGAATTCTTTCATGAGGTTACTTATTACCCGATGGCCATCAAATATGGGTATTGCGAAGGCTTTGCGTTCATCTGTCTGTGCTCAGCGTATAAGTCCAGTCCTATTACTGCCAGAGTCTTCAAAGTTACAGGGAAAATTCTTGGGACACAGACCTTAGGTAAGATCAAAGATGGCTAACGTTGACCTATTTTAAGAGGTTAAAAAGTCACATTCTGTTTCAATTTGTTCAGTTTTGTTTTTGAGTGGCGGGGGGTGAGAGCCAATCAGAGTAGAGTTACACCGTGACATCAGTGGCTGCTCTCTGCTAAACCGCTTTGTTTTGTGTGTTTATACACGTTTCTCATATATTACGTAAAAGCTACTGAGAAATAAGCACTTGTAAAACAGAAACCCCAGTAACCCCAATAACACCTCTGAACTCATTTACAAGACATTTCATGGATGTTAACATGGTGACATCACAGGCTGGTAGCTAGCTGCAAAACTCTGTTTTATTTGTGTGTAAATATATCCTCTTTGTCATATATTATGTAAAAACTAGTGAGAAATAAACACTTCTAAAACTGAAAATGCTGTTTATGTAACCTGATAACCAGTGTTGGGGAAAGTAACTTTGGAAAGTTACTTCATTAGTTAATCTATACAGTTATATTTTACAGTTACTTCTTACAGTTACTTCATTAGCAGCTGCGGACACCTTATCGGCAGCTGCTGAATGTAATTAATAAAGTTACTCATAATCTAATTTGGTTATTTTTAAGATTTAGTACTCAGAAAAGTAACTATTAGTTACTTTGCTGATTAGTTACTTTTCTGATTGCTCAATCTTATGAGTAACCAAGTTAGATTACTCGTTACCTTATTAGTTACATTACTTATTAGTTGCAAGTTTTCTGCAGATTCTAATAAAGTAATTGCATAAAGCTGCTAATGAAGTAACTGCATAAAGCACCTGTATAAAGCAACTAAAAAAGTAACTAAAAAAGTAACTTGTCAAAGTTACTTTCCACAACACTGCTGATAACACCTCTGCAGTTATTTAAAAGACATTTTGCGGACGTTAGCGTACATACTAACTTCCGCTAACTCAAAACTAACTTCATATGTAGTTAAATTTGTCTCATTAATACCTGCAAATGCACAGAGGGTGATCTACAAATATTACTTGATTTGCACAACATGAACAAATGATGATTTTATTTGAACATGTACAAATTGTCGGTAAGACAATATGAAATTATAAAGAACACAATGATCATACGACCGAGGGTATTTTAGCATTGCGTTATATTGTTTTATTCTTTTACTCACATTCTAAGGCTGTTAGTTTTTTGCCACTCTTTTTGCGGTCACTTACCTTTGACTTGTTCACTTACCTGCCTTTATGTTTTATCCTATTCTCACTTTCTTCTGTTTATTTTTGCCACCTTCCTGTTGTCTGTTGGCCTTTGACCTTTGCACACACCTGTCTTCCATTCACTCATCAGTTCATTTTGCATTTAAGCCACACATTGCTCCTTGCATTGTGAGTATTCTGAATTTACCTTCTTATTTTTTTGAACTCCTGCATGTTCCCTTTTGTTCTGACTCATTGTTCCAGTGACTGTTTGAACCTTGCTTGTGTGTTTATTTTGGACTCTTTTGCCACGTCTTCTTTTGCTGTCCTTGGGAGGTTTGATCACAATTTGGACAATATGTCACCTGTTTGTTTGCACCTACCGCTTGCCTCATCACAGCCTGCATTGTGCCTTCAAACCTTCCTTAGTTAAAACATAACAGGTAGGTTTTCAATACCTGAGAGACCCCACACATGGCAATTAAAAAAATCAGAGATCTAACAGTTTTGGCTGTACAGTGTTGTGGTGTGCAGCCGCATGGTAAAGACAACACACCGCACATGAACTGATTTCACACACGAACATTCCCAGGTCAGAGGGGAAGGTCAGGTCACAAATCAGCATATTGTTGCTGTTTTGTAGACTTTTCAATAAAGGTTTTGTTTGCTTGCTTTTTCCTTTTTTGATTGCTTGATTTGAACATGTCTCCTCTCGCCTTATCATTCCGGTTCTGCCAACCGTTCCGGTTCTGCCAATTAGTACCCACTTTTGAGTATCTCATTGCAGACCGAACGGTCCACCCCTAAAAATTGGTCCTCCGAGTCTCTTCACCCAAAGTAATCAAATGGATTAATGTGATTATTAACCATCAGATGATAAAGGTAAAACCTCTTAAATCATTCTAAAGTCAGTTTTAAGCAGAAACGAGGTAAAACTTGGTGATGCTTTGAAATGACGGATGCACAGTGAACGCATCTTGTGTAGCTGTGGCGCTCTGATCGCTTCATTCGTCTTTTATGATGAAATAATGCTGAATTTATGTGGAAATGATTATTGTACAAAAGCTGCAGATATCTGTCGCTGAGATAGATGATGACTGGAGGCAGTTTGAAGCAGAAACGAGGTGATAATCGGTGAATCGCGGCTAATGACGCATGCACAGTGAAGGCAGGGTGGACCGATTTTTAGGGGGGACCGTTCGGTCTGCGACACCGGGCCGAGTGTCCTGGTTGTCGATGATCAAAATATTGTCACCCTATTATTACCCAGTTACTATTATTTCAAATACATTTCTGTTCCATAATGTTAAAAAGTTTCTTGTTTTGTTTTTGTTACTTGACAAGGTTCAAAGTCTTGATTTTTCAGTTAATAAAAGCTTCTTACGGTGAAGTTGTGTTTTCTGTGTTGCAGTGTTGTAGAGCCGAGTGAAAAACAGCGTACTGTAGGTTTCTCAATTGCCCTGATTTGCATAAATTGAATTAAAAGTTTGTGAAAGACTTTCTCCCTCAGCCAACTCCACTAGGTCGCACAAAGCGTCAGTCTTTTCTGTCGTCAAAACCTCCTTTTGTGTTGGCACCAAGATGGAGAGATGGGGGTCTAAGGAAATGTCGTGCTCCTGAATGGGTCCCTCCGTTTGTCCCCCTCCGCTGGCTTAGTGCCAAATATTTGCGCCGCTGCTACCGTTCACCACAAAACAGGCATTACAAGTAGCAGACTAATTAGACACGTCAGACATTTACCAAATCTGGAGGAATCTCGTGTCTCTGCGGGTTATTTCAGGCCTTTTTCTTCAAGCCACACGGGCGCCGGCCATGTGACGCAGCCGCATGGTTGATGCAGGAGATGAAAGAATTCAATAAACAAGCTGAAAAATGTTTGTACAGTGCACCCGAATGACCTCCGGAAGCAGACGGCGATGATCTATTTTTAACGGTAGGAAATGGTGGCGAACTGAATCAGAACTATTAATGTTTGCGTTTTATAACCGAGGAGCCACAAAGAGTCATGTGTCAGAGCAACGTGTGCCGAGAGTGAAGAGTCATAAAAATAAGAAATGATTACAGGCTGAGTCACTGGGTACAAAATGCAGAGTATACTTAAAAAAAGAAAAAAAAGAAGAAAAAAGGTTTTAAAAAATATATTTATTAAACCATGACAATTTAATAGAGGCCTTTAGCAAATGTAGACATTTTGTGTGTGTATGTGTTAAAATAAAGATGACAAAATGCAACCATGACCTCGGTATAAATAAAACAGACAACACGCCAGTATCATCACACAGTACGTCAACACAATTTATAGTCAGTTTAGTGTTATAACATAAATGCGGTGGCAGATCTAGCTTCAGGTGAAGGGGGGGCATCCACCTCTGACAACTTTAAAAATCTACAGTCTTTTTCTGGTTTTTGAAGGCACTCTGTGAAACTAAATAGTGATGCTCTAGTCACTGTTTTTAATTTACAATTTTTATTAGAAACACTGGAAATCTAAGGACAGTGACATCAGTCCTTTGAGCTGAGCACTGCAGTAACTAATATAACTTTTAAAGGCAAGGACCTGTCCCATATTTTATCACACCTTTGGTCAACAGCCCAGTTTGGGGGGGGTATTCCCCTCAACAACATTGATCCTTCATTGAAATGTCAATTGGAGAATGATTAAATTAAATAACTGAATGAAGATGTGAATAATCTGAATAGATGGACATCCTGCTCATAATTCAGAATCAGAATCAGAATACTTTATTAGTCCCTTAAAGGGCAATTCATTGCAGACCCCCTGGCCAACCATAAAAACACAGACATAACATTTATATAGGTATATGCTAATTGTCTTTTTTTTTTTTTTTGAGTGTATCCGTAGTTTCTCCAAAAATATTACTTCTATCATTGTTCCATTTTGACGTAGTTCATCCTTGACCCAAAATACATACGGCATACATTCAGCTCTCCCCAGTTTGTCCATGATCAAAGACACACACACACACACACACACACACACACACACACACACACACACACACACACACACACACACACACACACACACACACACACACACACACACACACACACACACACATAAACGTACACAGAGGCCACTTGGCTATTAATGTATAGATGGTGATAGAGTTGATTTCACACTTATTATAGAGATGATTTAAGAGTACTTGCAGAGGGACCATATCGACTCATTGTAGAATCTCTTATAATCTGTCATAACAGAGTTAATCCTTATGATAACAGAGTTGATTTAACACTATGACAGAGTTGATTTCAGACTATTTGTAGAGGGAGCATATCGACTCACTGCAGAATCTATTATAATCTATTGTACTACTGTTAATTCTTAATGTGATAATTTAACTGTGCCAAAGTTGATTTAACACTATTTGGAGTGGAACCACCTGCACATCTGCTGCTAGATGATACCAATGCCCCAGTAATGTGCCTGACCACACTTTTAGACCAATATGCTCATGGGTGCACAGATGGGTGCACTTGTACTTGTACTAGTATTTGGATGACATGGTTGCAGGGTGTGAAAACCTCAACAGCATCAGATGGAAAGTACAAATGACTCTTACATTACACTTTGTGCTCCTTTGGGCTGAGTAGAAAAAGGCCTAGACAATTGCAAGCACACAATGTCCAAAAGCAAACCACCAAGCAGGAGCGGGGGCACTGGAACATTTTAAAGTACATTTGTTGTAAAACAAAACACTTTAAAGTCTCAATTCAGTTTGTCGTGTATGAGGAGTGTATGTGTCCCAACTCCATTAAGGATTCTATTGCTTTTTTGAGAAAACCTCCTATAGATTTGATCTTGACCTTGATTTTGTTGTGGGTAACATACTAAAAGTTTTAGCCTTTCTTAGGGAAACCTAGATAAATTAGGACCTAGGTTATGGACTGAAAATGCAAGTTTTCAATTTTTAAAGGCCACTGTAAAGGTCCCCAGATTGTAAACCTGGTGACAGGTTTGCAAATGCCTTAAATCAAGACCAAGATCCATGCAGATCTTGGCTCCACGTCTTTAGGGTCCTGGTGCTTCCTATCTTCCTGTTGGTTGTAAGATTTGGATGCTAAACAGTAATCTGATGTGATGACTTCGGAGGGTCCATGGGTCCCAATAGAATGACTTTCTGTTATGCTGCGTTCACACCGGGCACAATCAGACGCCACAAATTCGCAGGGGTCGCGTGGCGACAGACGCGCCTCCTTCGCCCGGTGTGTCGCTCTGCTTTTGCTGTGAAAATTCACCCCGGTGCATCATCAAATAGGAGGAGCTTCCATTCCGCTCGCCAGATCCGGTTGTCAGTCAAGTTAACATGATGGACCTTGATCACACGGAGTGAGTTGTTGTGGAAAGCTCCCAATTCAGGGAGTATCACTATTTGCTGCAGGAGCTGCGTCTGGATGATGGCTGCTTTCAGCGGTCCTTCCACCTCTGCGGCACCCAGTTTGAGGACCTCCTGTCCCGTTCACGCGCACACATGTAAACAATTAAAAAAAAAAAAACTCTGCTGCTTGCTGCAGCTCGCTCTTCCCCCCAAAAAACTCTGTCATAATTGTGTTTAGAAACCAGTCACCATTTGTTTTATTATACATCTGTGTAATTAATTAATAAAATAATCTCCACGGACAATTCGCTCATGCGCACACGTAAAATAAAAATAAAAAGAAACTCCACTCCCCACTGCTGAGGGGCTACTGCTCACTCCAAAACCTCTGTCATTAATTGTGAAATAAAGGACAAAAGAGACATAAGTCCTGCTCACAGGCTGCTACCAGATACAGGACATGTTCACATCTTCAGTCAAACTCCAGACATCTCCACGTCACTACATATTCAGTCCCTGATTGGTCATCGCGGCGCGATGAGACGAAAAAGTTCAGATTTTTCAACTTGGGGAGGAGGGCAACACGACGTGATGTGGCGCAATATCGCTCCACAAATGCGCCAGTTGCTCAAAATTGCTTCACTCGCGTCGTGTCCATCACGTCGCTCTGCGTGACTCGGCGCCAAAACGCGTCGTTCCATAGGGATTGTTGTGTGGGCCGCCAGAAGAGGAGGTACTGCTGGCCCACCAACAGAGGGCGCCCTGCCTGAAGTGCGGGCTTCAGGCACGAGAGGGCACTGCCGCCACGGACACAGCCGGGAGTGACAGCTGTTACTCATTATTTCCTGACAGCTGTCACTCATTCTTCATCACCTCACTCCATAAAACCCAGACGTCATCTCCACCTCATCGCCAAGATATCATACTTCATTGAAGGTAATATCCTCAGCCGTTTTGTGTTACAATATATCTGTATATTGTGAGTGTTTGCAGGAGTACCGGTTCCTCTATCTGTGGAAGCTGAGTGAGTGCAGGACGGCACTTTTTTCCCCTGAGGAATCACTGCGGTACTCATCACATATTGAGTGAGAGGTGGAGGTGGCATTCCCACCGTTGTTGTTACTGGGTGTACACCCACCCACACTTGACTGTCTTTGTTCTCGCCAGCAGTACCAGATCCGACAGTCGGAGACGGTGATCACCTGGAAATTCGGGACTTGGCGGCTCCAGTATTCACCAGGTTCGGTGGTGGCAGAAATCGTGTGGTTCCGGCCCTTCTCAGGACAGACGTCTTCTATCCTCGAGCCTGCCCACACGTCACCTTTGTAATTTGACTGTAATCATATTCTGAGATTGTCTTTATATTCGTTGTGCACATTTCACAACATTAAATTGTTCCTTTTTGGCTCATCTATTGACCGTTCATTTGCGCCCCCTGTTGTGGGTCCGTGTCACTACACTTTCACAACAGGGATTACATGGCAACCTGTAGCTGCTGTCGCTCGCATCGCGCCCGGTGTGAACGCGGCATTAAAGGAAAGGTTACATTGGAAGACTTAGATGAGTGCTATCACTTAACATTTTGAGGGAATGTCAGCTACAACATTTTGGTATGTTTTCCTGGGCATGGTCTAACATGCAGGTGCCTCAGTGTTGAGGATACCTTCTCCTTTGTCTTTCGGCTGTTCCCGTTAGGGGTCACCACAGCAGATCAATCATTTCCATCTCAGCCTGTCCTCTGTATCTTCCTCTGTCACACCAACCACCTGCATGTCCTCCCTCAGCACATCCATAAACCTCCTCTTTGGTCTCCCTCTTCTCCTCCTGCCTGGTGGCTCCATCCTCAGCATCCTTCTCCCTATATCCCTGGGTCCCTCCTCTGTACATGTCCAAACCATCTCAATCTCGCCTCTCTGACTTTGTCTCCAAACCGTCCCACCTGAGCTGTCCCTCTGATATGTTCATTCCTAATCTTGTCCATTCTCGTCACTCCCAAAGAGAATCTCAACATCTTCAGCTCTGCCACCTCCAGCTCTGCCTCATGTCTTTTTGTTAGTGCCACCGTTTCTAAACCGTACAACATAGCTGGTCTCACTACTGTCTTGTAAACTTTCCCCTTCACTCTTGCTGATATTCTTCAGTCACAAATCACTCTTGCCACATTTTTCCACCCACTCCACCCTGCCTGCACTCTCTTCTTCACTTCTTTACCACACTCTCCATTACTTTGAACAGTTGACCCCAAATATTTAAACTCATCTACTTTCACCATGTCTACTCCTTGTAACTGTACTATTCCACTGGGCTCCCTCCCATTCACACACATGTACTCAGTCTTGCTTCTACTGACTTTCATTCCCCTTCTCTCCAAAGCATATCTCCACCTCTCCAGACTAGATTTGACTTGCTCTCTACTCTCACTACAGATCACAATATCATCTGCAAACATCATAGTCCATGGGGACTCCTGTCTGATCTCATCTATCAACCTGTCCATCACCACTGCGAACAAGAAAGGACTCAGAGCTGATCCTTGGTGTAATCCCACCTCCACCTTGAATGAGTCTGTCATTCTTACTGCGCATCTCACCGCTGTCACACTATTCTTGTACATGTCCTGCACTACCCTAACATACTTCTGCCACTCCAGACTTCCTTATACAATACTACTGCTCTTCTCTTGGCACCGTATCATAAGCTTTTTCTAAGTCCACAAACACACAATGTAACTCTTTCTGGCCTTCTCTGTACTTCTCCAACAGTATTCTCAGAGCAAACATTGTAACTGCAGTGCTCTTTCTCAGCATAAAACCATATTGCTGCTCACAGATCTTCACCTGTTTTCTAAGCCTAGCTTCTACTACTCTTTCCCATAACTTCATGTTGTCGCTGATCAACTTTATGCCTCTGTAGTTACTGCAGCTCTGCACATCAACCTTGTTCTTGAAAATAGGAACCAACTTCGTCTCCACTCCTCAGGCATCCTTTCACTTTCCAAGATTTATTATTTAGGGGAGGTGATGGTCTAGTGGTTAAGGTGTTGGGCTTGAGTCCAGAAGATCATGGGTTCAAATCCCCGCCTGACTGGAAAATAACTAAGGGCCCTTGGGCAAGGCCTTTAATCCCCTATTGCTCCCGGTGTGTAGTGAATGCCTTGTATGGCAGCACCCTGACATCGGGGTGAATGTGAAGCATAATTGTAAAGCAATTTGAGCATCTAATGCAGATGGGAAAGCGCTATACGAGGGCTGTCCATAAAGTATAGGTCCTTTTTATTTTTTTCAAAAACTATATGGATTTCATTCATATGTTTTTACGTCAGACATGCTTGAACCCTCGTGTGCATGCGTGAGTTTTTCCACGCCTGTCGGTGATGTCATTCGCCTGTGAGCACTCCTTGTGGGAGGAGTCGTCCAGCCCCTCGTCGGAATTCCTTTGTCTGAGAAGTTGCTGAGAGACTGGAGCTTTGTTTGATCAAAATTTTTTCTAAACCTGTGAGACACATCGAAGTGGACACGGTTCGAAAAATTAAGCTGGTTTACGGTGAAAATGTTAACGGCTGATGAGAGATTTTGAGGTGATACTGTCGCTTTAAGGACTTCCCACGGAGCGAGACGTCGTGCAGGGGTCCCAGGCACCGTCGTCAGCTTGTTTCAAGCTGAAAACCTCCACATTTCAGGCTCTATTGATCCAGGACATTGTGAGAGAACAGAGAAGTTTCAGAAGAAGTCGGTTTCAGCATTTTATCCGGATATTCCACTGTTAAAGGAGATTTTTTTAATGAAAGACGTGCGGGCAGATTGCAGCATCGGCTCGCAGCCGCCGCGACGCTCCGCCACAGGAAAAACACCTCTGTTGAAAGCCTTAAGGACAAGTTGGAACATGTCCAGCTGTTAAACAATTTCTCATATACTCACTCCACTGAAAGCCATCAAAAGCCGCCTGGATTTTACAAATGGTTATCAACACGGAGGTGTTTTTCCTGTGCCGCCGCACCGCGCCGGCTGCATCCCGACGCGCGGACCCGTCCGCACGTCTTTCATTAAAAAAATCTCCTTTAACAGTGGAATATCCAGATAAAATGCTGAAACCGACTTCTTCTGAAACTTCTCTGTTCTCTCACGACGTCCTGGATCAATAGAGCCTGAAATGTGGAGGTTTTCAGCTTGAAACAAGCTGACGACGGCGCCTGGGACCGCTGCGGGACGTCTCGCTCCGTGGGAAGTCCTTAAAGTGACAGTATCACCTCAAAATCTCTCATCAGCCGTTAAAATTTTCACCGAAAACCAGCTTAATTTTTCAAACCGTGTCCACTTCGATGTGTCTCTCACGTTTAGAAAAAATTTTGATCAAACAAAGGGCCAGTCTCTCAGCAACTTCTCAGACAAAGGAATTCCGACGAGGGGCTGGACGACTCCTCCCACAAGGAGTGCTCACAGGCGAATGACGTCACCGACAGGCGTGGAAAAACTCACGCATGCTCACGAGGGTTCAAGCATGTCTGACGTAAAAACATATGAATGAAATCCATATAGTTTTTGAAAAAAATAAAAAGGACCTATACTTTATGGACAGCCCTCGTATAAATGCAGTCCATTTACCATTACCATTTATTAAACAATCTGGTTAGAAACTGCCTCCACTGGAATGTCATCTGCCTTTCCACTCTTCATCCTCTTCATAGCAGCCTCTTGTACTTCCTGACTTACTCTCACCACATCATCCAGCCTTTTCTCTCACTCATTTTCTTCATTTATCAGCTCTTCAAAATATTCCCTCCACCTTCTCAGCACACACTCCTCACTTGTCAGCACATTACCATGTGCATCTTTTACCACCCTAACCTGCTGCACATCCTTTCCAGCTCTGTCCCTTTGTCTGGCCAATCGGTACAAGTCCTTTTCTCCTTCCTTACTATTCAACTTCTTGTAGAGCTCGCAATATGCCTTTTCCTGCACTTTTGCCACTTCTCTTTTCGCCTTACGCCGCATCTCCTTGTACTCCTGTCTACTTTCTTCGTCTCTCCGACTATCCCAAAACTTTTTCACCAACCTCTTTCTCCTTATGCTTTCCTGGACCTCTTCATTCCACCACCAAGTCTCCTTGTCTTCCTTCCACTGTCCAGATGTCACACCCAGTACTGCCCTAGCTGTCTCCCTCACCACATCTGCAGTACTTTTCCAGGTGTCCAAAATTGCTTTCCCTCCAACCTTCTCTCACCTGGTCGCTAAATTTCACACAACAGTCTTCCTCCTTCAGCTTCCACCATCTGATCCTTTGTTGAGCTCTCACTCTCTTCTTCTTCTTTACCTCTAAAGTCATCCTACAAACAACCATCCTATGCTGTCTAATGACACTCTCTCCTGCTACCACCTTACAGTCTGTGATTTCTTTTAGCTTGCATCTCCTATAAAGAATGTAGTCCACCTGTGTGCACCTTCCTCCACTCTTATATGTTACCCTGTGCTCCTCCCTTTTCTTAAAGTAGGTATTCACCACAGCCATTTCCATCGTTTTTGCAAAATCAGCTACCATCTGTCCTTCCCCATTCCTATCCTTGATACCATATCTACCCATTACTTCCTCATCACCTCTGTTACCTTCACCAACATGCCCATTGAAGTCTGCTCCTATCACCACTCTTTCATGCTTGGGCACACTCTCCACCACCTCATCTAACACACTCCAGAAATCTTCTTTCTCCTTCATCTCACAACCTACCTATGGGGCATATGCACTGATGATATTCATCATCACCCCTTCAACTTCCAACTTCACACTCATCACCCTGTCAGACACTCGCTTAACCTCCAACACACTTTTAACATACTCTTCCTTTAAAATGACCCCAACACCATTTCTCTTCCTGTCCTCAGCATGGTACAACAACTTGTACCCACTGCGATGCTCCTGCTCTTACTTCCCTTCAACTTGGTCTCTTGCACAAACAGTATGTCTACCTTTCTCCTCTCCATCATATCAGCCAGCTCTCTCCCTTTACCAGTCATACTACCAACATTCAAAGTCCCCACTCTCATTTCCACCCTTCTTCTTTTCTTCTTCTCCCACTGTTTGTGGAAACGTTCTCCTCCTCTTCTTTGTCATCTTTGCCCTTCAGTAGCCCAATTTCCACCGGCACCCTGTTGGGCAACAGCACCGGTGGCGGACGTTGTTAACCCGGGCCGCGACCGATTCGGTATGGAGGATACCAGCTACTGGAAAAAGTCAAGGGTAGGCCCGTGTTTGACCTGGCTACCTTTGAGAAGTTGGCGGGGATGGACCACTTATTTGCGTGGGTGGTTGCTATCCAGGATGTGTGGAAATCCAGAGTGTGATGAGGACTTCAAGAAGAATCTAATAGATTAATTTTGTAGAATGTTACTTCTATGACTGAATTGGCTTTGAACACTGACTTGCAAATTATTTTCATTTAGTGAGACTCTGTATTCAAAATTCTGCCCGAAGAGGGGGTGGGCTAATGCATGAGTGTGGCCAGTATTACATTATTATATTATTAAGATGTGGAAGCATCAAGAAAAACATTGTGAAATCTCATTATTTTTTGCTTTTTACCGTGCTGGGGTCATGAATTTATTTTAGGGTGGGTGTACCAAAATTTCTGTCTTTGCATGTTTGACAATTCTTGCTGTGCTTTCAGATATTTGTTATTTTGTTGTTAGTAGTATGTTCAAAACAGATGGCCATCCCACTGAGTCTGGTCTGCTTGAGGCTTCTTCCTTCCTTACCGTGTCTGCCAATGTGCTTGCTCAACGGGTGGGTAAGGTTAGACCTTACTTGTTCAAAGCACCTTGGGGTGACTTGTGCTGTGATTTGATGCTATATAAATACATTGAATTGAATCTGGGGAAGTTCCACGATGTGGTGGATGTGCAACATCGGTGCGCTACAATATAATTATAGAAATACAGCCGGCATCATTGAATTTTGTGTCTATACTCTGCTGCATGCACTTAAACTCAATCTTGAAAACACAAACATTCCAAATTTGTTGGAAACATCCAAATAACCTAAAAATGTCTCCCGTCTGCTGGCCTGCAACTGCCTGTTTCACACTTAAGTATACACTGTAACTGTGAGACGAATCAACATGAAACCATCCCACGGTGACCACATCGTGTTTATCTGTGGCAACAGAAACAGCACGTTTTCATGCTTTTCCATAAATGCACGTCACGCACAAAGCTGCTCTATTTCTACTGCACAAGATGGCTGAGCTTGTGCACACTGCCAGGCCTGGAAGATTACAGGTAAAATTCCCCCTGAGAGAAAAATGATGCTTTACAAAGACAGAAAGTGGCTCCTAACCACCTGTGTGTGAGGGACAACATTGGCAGAAACAAATATGAGGCAAAATGAACCAAGAGCATCAGTTACATTAATATTGTACACCACCACTGCACCTGCTTGTCCTGGTGAAGATGGACACAACAACTAATCCAGGTGTGGACACATTTAAATCCAAGTTCTGCTCATATCGCTGCCCACCTACACAGACATCTGTGTGGGTGTAATATGTGCAGGATGGGCGGAGAGGTCAAGACCCCTGATTAAAGCTTGATAACAGACGAGCACCTGGTGAAAGGACTAAAAGTGTCCATCGTTTTGTGTTACACGAGTCTCCACAATGTCTACAGGTAAGAAACTGTGTTTTACCTCATTCTACATTTAAAAACCAACAGAATAATAAGACTTGTTGCAAATAATGATACTAATCAAACAAAAATATCAAGGGAGAACACCAGCGGAGGGCTACTTGGGCCAGCAAGGCCTTGTCAGAAAGCGAAAATGTTTTACAAAAAATGCTGTATTTTTTTTTAATTTGTTGATATTTATTTATAGCAATTAAATAATTTAATTTCTGCTCTCGTTGTGTTGTGCTGGTTCCAGAGCAGCTCATATAGAAGGGAGCTTCATTTTATCCAGTCAGACTTCTCCTTGCTGTCTCCAATAAAAAAAAAAATCTTCCCTAAGGCCTTCAGAATTGCAAGTGAATCCCTCTGCTGTCAAAACCAAGCCCCAACGTCTGGCTATTTGGAATGAGGCACACCCGGAAGTGGAAAATCTTGCAGTTCCTTGAATGTTAATATATGATTCATTCTGTCCAAAACTGAACCATTTTATCCTACCACACAACCCTTCCAACATGTTTAATACATATTAGTTCCAAAGGATTTGAGTTAAACAGTTATGTACTTCAGTTTGACTTTTCATGGTCACGCAAGGTCAGAGGTCAGGTGACCAATACAAAGGTGATATACGTATGTCTCCATGTTATTGTTTATTTGTAAACATCAGTGTATCTTTATCCACTTTGGTGAAATAGGCATTCTCAATATCCCCCATCTACTAATATAAGCAACAGGTTGGCTGTAGTTGGTGCCCCACAACAGGCTATACTCAAGGTTCTTGAAATGGAGCAATATCTCCACCTCGTGGGCATTGATCATTAATGCAGGTAAAATAGACTTTTGGCAAGAGCCCTATTTTTGTCGCTACAGTAAGCATCGGGGCTTTTGACCTTGGACTGTTATCTTTATTTCTAAGCAATTTTTCTCAAATTCAGATCTCTTTGTTTTTGTTAAGTCTACAGTCATTCTCTGAGATTTGGTCAAAATTCAATAAAGATCACTGGATTATGCTGTTTTCACTCACACATTGACACAGGACCAAAAATATACCCCTGCACACCTGCCTATGTGGGGTGTGCAGTTGTAAGATTAAAGCCTTTGGGATGCATGGCAAGACTAGGAACATGTGCTAGTGCTGCGCATCAACGCATATACCATACTACTGAACCACCTTGGTTCCTGGATGGCAACCACCCAGGCAGACTGAAATGTCAAGGTCAATAAACCTTTCCTTGTAGACAAAAACACCTAAGCTGCTGGTTTCCATAACCTTACCCGACATAGTCCATGCAAACACTGAACATCGTAGGACCCAGAACACATCCCTGATGAATACCAGCATTTGCCATTGGGATGCAGTTCAAATGCTCATTTAAATACTTGCCAGCCACTTACCTTTCCCATTTAGGTGTTTTACAGTTCACTTGTCACAATGCGAATTCCACTGTGCGCAAAAAGAGAACCTAAACACATGGCCAAGTGGCTGTCTTTACGTTTTAATAGGCCACTGAGTGGAAGAAACCAAATAACTCAGGAAACGTGCAACTGCACCTCATAAAAGAGATAATTCATATGTTTGTGTTTGGACTCTTACGTCACAATAAACAAAGTAAACACCCACTGTGAGACCTTGAAATTGCCTCAGAACTATCGGTTTATGTGCAATCTTGGAAAAGTGTGGGAACTCCAACCATCAATTTAAGTTTGCAAGTAAATCTAAGTGCCTACTGGTTTTACATAGTCAGTGATTTAACTGAAAGATGCAGCTGTTAAAGAGTGAACAAACCCTCAGTGCTTTATACAACGCTGTATGTTCAGCTGAGACGACATGGCAACAATTTATTCAAGAGACCACCAGAGGAAATGTAAAAACTCCTCCACAGTGAATACATTTTTAGAGAGAATGTTTCCATTTTATATATGGCCATAAATGTGCAAGCACATTTATGCATTTTGAAATGATTTTTCCTTTTTTGCCAGCAGATCTTGTTTTTAAGAAAAGGAAACAGAAAAGTGTTAAGTTATTAAGCAATATATTTCTAAGACATTATGCAAACTATTCCGTTAAAATGGAAAATGGTTTTGAAGTTAGGATTAGAAAACGAGTGAGTCAACGGCAAAGATGAGAGACCAAACTACAACACCTAAAAGCGATTTATTTACCTTAGAAACACATTAATCAATACACATTGACCCCCCCCCCCCACACACACACACACACACACCACAGAAAGAGAATCCTGACTGTATGTCAGATTTAGTTTCCTTAACCTTGACCTTTGCCTTGGTTACAACTGGCCAAAGGGCCTGGGAGTAAATTTAAGAGTGGCTGGTTGTCGTCTGTCTGTATCAGTCCTGTGACCTGTGGTGTGGTGATCTGTGTAGAGTGTACTCCACCACCTCTCACCCAATGCATGCTGGGATTGGGTGAGAGGTATTGGAGTCCACCCTGCACAGATCACCAGGATAAGCAGGATATGGTACAAAATGGATTAATCTGATTATAATATGAGGCTATAGATCATTTTTGGTGTTGTTGTCATCATGGTAACAGCTGTATAAGATGCCGTAAATGTGAGAATGTTTGTAATGTTGAAAAATCCAACACATTGTCCTCAGTTTTCAAAGTATCAGCAGAATCCTGTAGGGGTCACTCTACCGCAACGTAGAGGGAGAAACAGGTTCTCGCTGTGTTTTCCACAAGCAGCTCAGTGATTCATGATTAAATTTGTAATAGACAAATAAGTACCATTTATTAAAAAAAAACAAACAAAAAAAACAAAAAAGGTTTTGGTTATTGTTGCATTAAAGAATTTGCAAAATTAGCTGTTTTATGTAGGATTTTGCAGATTTTTGTTATAGTGAGTATCTATCCATTCTGAACCCAATTATTCCAGTACAGGGTGTTGGGGGGTGGGGGGTGGCTGAAAGCACTGGGCAAGAGGTGAGGTGTTACGGGAGAAGGTGCCAGTCTAACCGAACATTATATTCAGTGCCTTTATATATTAATTTACTTTTTCATTAAGAAATACATACATTAAATTTTACGGTGAATGCAATTTCAGAATTATTATTTGTGTCTTTGGCAGCAGTATATCTGAAAAATCAACCCAGTCACGGCATTTCATGACGGCATCACAGAAAGTACATTAATCTATTGATTCGTGATACCGTCACGAAAATGTGGCGGATTTCGTGACGGTATCACAAATTCATTTCGAGCATGAAATATGGGTTATGCGGGGGGATCTGTGGGAGTTATTGTTAGGGGATGGGAGAGGGTTAGGTTATGGGAATGGGTAGGATTAGAAATAGTTAAAAAAAAAAACAGGTCATGAAAATGTGACTAATTTTGTGGTGGGAGCATGAAAAAAAAGTGTGTGATTGGGCTGGATAAAGACATTAACAGTGTTCAGTCATATTTAGTAGAACAGTTGATTAAATTTTCAGTCAGAAGCAGATTCAAGACATTTTTTTCAAAATGGGTAATTCTGTAATGTGCCTATTGTTTTACATGAATTTTGTCAAACTTGTAAAGAGTCACGCATGTCAGCTTGGGTAGCTAAGATGCTTGGGTACTGCTGGAATGATCTTGTGCCAAACAAATGATTTCTTGGGATACACAGACGAGATGGACAACTTGTATTGTGAGGGAACAGCGGATAGGTGTCTCAGTTTCGAGGACCCCAGTGGCTGGAGAAGCCCACGTTTCACCTGGCTGTAGCAGGTAGATGGCTAATTTCAAATGGTGGTGATGGACTGGTTGTCTGCCTGGGTGGTTGCCATTTAAGATACAAGGTGGTTCCGTAGTGTGGTGGATGCGTCAATGCGTGACAACATGGTCCCAGAGGGAACTTCATGCTCCCATAGCTTTACCTGTGTCCTCCACCGGCACTTTGGCACAGTTAAGGATGACTAAACCAGCAGCTGTTTATCACGTCATTGTGATTATTGTTGTTTTATTATATTAAATAAAATTATGACAATGATCCAGTTTTGCACATGAAAAAGAAGTAAGCCATATAGAGCTTTGTATAGGATTGACCTATAAGACCTATGTAAACCTCATACAGCAGGGAGCTCAGTGGATAAGGAGCTGGCCAGCCAATACGTAGACATGGGTTTGAATCCCACTTATGCTACCTGTCTCTGTGCTTGGACAAGACACTTAATCTGTGTCTATCCAACTGTAAAAGTGGGTACCAGCCTTGGCTGAGGAAGTATGTAAATGTGAGACATCATTGTGAAGTGCTTGGAGCATGATCTGCAAGATTGAAAAGAAATGCAGTCCTTCTATACAGGTCCACTAGGAATGGTCCTTGGATTCTGTAGCATGAAGCGAACTGGAGTACCCAACTCCAGTCATGTCCCCAGCCAAGCAGATACTGTGACTAGGAATCAGTTCCAGACCTGAATCAGATTGAACATCTCTGGAGAGATCTGAAAATGGCTGTGCACCGACGCTACCCACCCAACCTGATGGAGTTAGTGAAGTGCTGCAAAGAGGAATGAGCAAAACTGCCAAAAGATGATGCATCAAGCTTGTTTAATCATATTCAAGAAGACTTGAGGCTGTAATTGCTGCCAAAGGTACATCAACAAAGTATTGAGCAAAGGGTGTGAATACTTACGTACATGTGATTTCTTAGTTTTTTTAAATTTTTAATAAATTTGTAAAAATACAAAAAAAAACACCTTTTTCATGTTGTCATTATGGGGTGTTGTGAAAAGAATTTGGAGGGAAAAAAATGAATTTACTCCATTTTGGATTAAGGCTGTAACATAACAAAATGTGGAGAATAGGAAGCACTGTGAATACTTTACAGATGGACTGATGGAGCTGATAGAGCCGCTGTGCTCATTGGGATCTTCAAAGCAGCAGAAATGTTTCTGCACCCTTCCCTTGATTTGTGCCTCTATACATTCCTATGTCGGAGGTCTACAGACAATTCCTTTGACTTCATGCTTGGTTTATGCTCTGACATGCACTGCCAACTGTAGGACCTTATATGTAGACAGGCGTGTGCCTTTCCAAATCGTGTCCAATCAACTGAATTTCCTCCAGGTGGACTCCAATTAAGCTGTAGAACCACCTCAAGGATGATCAGTGGAAACAGGATGCACCTGAGCTCAATTGTGAGCTTCATGGTGAATGTTGTGAAAACCTATGTACATGCGACTTCTTGATTTTTTTTTTCTTTTAATAAATTTGCAAAAACAAAATAAAAAACTTCTCACATTGTCATTTTGAGGTATTGTGTGTAGAATTTTGAGGGGAAAAATTTATTTCATCCACTTTGGAATAAGGCTGTAACATAACAAAATGTGGAAAAAGTGAAGCGCTGTGAATACTTTCTGTTAAGCTGTAGAGGCATCTCAAGGACAATCAGTAGAAACAGGATGCACCTGAGCTCATTTTTGTGCTTCATGTCAAAGGTTGTGAATATTTACGTCCATGTGATTTCTTAGGTTCTGTGTTTTTTTTTAATAAATTTGCAAAAAATGCTTTTCACATTGTCATTATGGGGTATTGTTTGTAGAATTTTGAGGGGGAAAAATTTTTTCATCCACTTTGGAATAAGGCTGAAACATAAGAAAATCTGGAAAAAGTGAAGCGCTGTGAATACTTCCTGCATCTACAGTAGTTGAACCATAGAAATGTTTTAAAACTCACCATCTGCTGAAGCTCGATGAAGTTGCTGCATCCTGCTGTCCACCTGCTTCTTGTTTTGAATTCAGCCTGCAAGACCAGCTTGGAAAAAGGGAAGCAATGTGAATACTTTCCAGATGCCTGTGTGTGATATATATAAAAATAAAATCACACATACATACACACACACAAAATCAAGAAGAACTGATAATGTAAGAGAACGTAAGGTGCTGGTGTTGCACTCTTGAAGTACAATGATGACTGACACCAACACAAAAGAAAAATGTCAAGAAGAAAAAAAAATCATCTCTTTATTACATCTGACACAGCTCAGACAAATCTAAACCCATGTTGAGATGCAAATTTGAAAAGCAGTAAAATCTGCACCTGAGCTTCCCCTTGGAGTTTGGACGGGATGGTTGATGGTCTTTATGAAATTACTCTGTCAACCAGTTCAATAAAAACAGAGTGCAGTAATTGGTGCTAAGTTTCCTCATGGCAGAGCTGTTCCACAGACAGACTCACACATACAGGCACAGCTCTCCCTGGTGGCCTCAGGCTAAACCAGCAGACCGTAATTTGTCTCACAACCCTCCAATTTAGCAAATTAAGGCGAGACATCAGACCGATTTATTCTGCTGATCTGTGCTCAGGACAAACATCTCTATAATTTTTTTAAAATATTTTTTTAAAACAACAATCTCAAAATCTGCACAAGAGGATGACTTGGAATTTCAGTCAGCTCAACATAAATAACATACACTTTAGTCACAATGCTTTCTTTTCAGTTAACATTGTCGCCTTAATTTGCTAAATTAAGGCGACATCAGACCGCACCTCAAACAGAGAAAAAACAGAATCAGGCATCAGAAAGACAACAAATACAGTATAATTTGTCAGCATTAAGCAACAAGAAAAACAGAAGAAATATTAAGGTGATTGTTGGCTGCTAGCCCTAAGCGTCACTAACAGACCCAGAGTTTAGATGAAGTTGAGGCTGCGGCACGCTCTGTTTCCTAATAAAACGAATTCAAAAGGGTAAAAAGCATAGTAACATAGTAACAGTATGCTAGCCATATGAAAGGGAAAAAAGTACATCTTAAGTCTGGAATTGAAAGCCTCTACAGAATCTGACTGTTTTATTGATGCAGAGAGATCATTCCACAGAACAGGGGGATGATTAGGGATGGGTATCGTTAAGATTTTATCGATATCATTATCGATTCCGCTTATCAATTCGATACCTTATCGATGCCTTTATCGATATCTCATGTGAATTGTTTGTGTACTAAAAGTAGGCTTTACAGGTTTTCTATGTCAAAGGGTCAAAGAGCTTTTTCTTATTGTGCGCCCGCTCTGTGGAACGATCTTCCTGCGACCATGAGGCAGTCAGAGTCCGTGGACATTTTTAAGTCAAGACTTAAAGCCTATTTTTATTCTCTTTCTTATGAATAGTTTTTATTTTTATCTGTTTTATTATTTTACTTCTGTTTTTAATTATGTATTTGAATTTTTTATTTATTTATTTATTTTAATTTTTTTTATGTTGAACTGTTCTATGTGAGGCGCCTTGAGATGGCTTTTGTTGTGATTTGGCACCGATTAAACTGAAACTGAATTGAAATTGAACAACATTTTATTGAGTCTTAAAGTAAACTTTAAGTTACTACTGATTTGTAGCCAAGTACAGTGACCCTGCTAATTCTCTCTCTCTCACTCACACATACACACAATATCACTTGCCATCGGATGACAATAATTAATCAATACATTTAAAGATCATGGCATGGAATAGCTATAAGTTGTTCAGGCGGCCTTTCAGATCATGTTATCATTACTCTGTTCCTCTATAGGACCATGTCTAATATATGCTGTATCCTGAAAGTATTCACAGCGCTTCACTTTTTTCACATTTTCTTATGTTAAAATACTATAAATTTATTTTTCCCCTCAAAATTCTACTCACAACACCCCATAATGTCACCTCATAATGTTTTTTTTTAATTTTTGCAAATTTATTAAAAATAATAATTATTAAAACAAAGAAATCACATGTACATGTAAGTATTCACACAGTTTGTTCAATACTTTATTGATGCACCTTTCTGCAGGACAATGACCCTAAGCACACAGCCAAGATATCAAAGGAGTGGCCTCTGTGAATGTCCTTGAGTGGCCCAACCAGAGCCAAGACTTGAATCTGATTGAACATCTCTGGAGAGATCTGAAAATGTCTGTGCACCGACGCTCACCATCCAACCTGATGGAACTTGAGAGGTGCTGCAAAGAGGAATGGACAAAACTGTCTAAAGATAGGTGCACCAAGCTTGTGGCATCATATTTAAGAAGACTTGAGGCTGTAATTGCTGCCAAAGGTGCATCAACAAAGTATTGAGCAGAGGCTGTGAATACTTTTGTATGTGTGATTTCTTAGTTTTTTATTTTTAAAAAATTTGCGAAAAAAAACACCTTTACATGTTGTCATTATGGGGTATTGTGAGAAGAATTTTGATGAAAAAATAAATTTACTCCATTTTGGAATAAGGATGTAACATAACGTGGAAAAATTGAAGCGCTGTGAATACTTTTCGGATGCACTGTAAAGATGATGGAGGCCACTGTGCTCATTGGGACCTTTAAAGCAGCAGAAATGTTTCTGCATCCTTCCCCAGATTTGTGTCTCGACACAATTCTGTCTCAGAGGTTTACAGACAATTCCTTTGACTTCATGTTTGGTTTGTGCTCTGACATTCATTGCCAACTGTGGGACCTTATATGTAGACAGGTGTGTGCCTTTCCAATTCATGTCCAGTCAAGTGAATTTACCCCAGGTGGACTCCAATTAAGCTGCAGAAAAATCTCAAGGATAGTCAATGGAAACAGAATGCACCTGAGCTCAATTTTGTGCTTCATGGCAAAGGCTGTGATAATGTAATCTGTTTCAAACACATGTAAATTTTGATTTCTTAGGTTTTGTGTTGTTTTTTTTTAATAAAACTTTTTTCACATTGTCATTATGGGGTATTGTGTGTAGAATTTTTTTTGGAATGAGGCTGTAACATAACAAAATGTGGAAAAAATGAAGCGCTGTGAATAATTTCTGGATGCACTGTAGGCGAACCATGGAAATACTTTAAAACTCACCATTTGCTGAAGCTCGATGAAGTTGCTGCATGCTGCTGTCCACCTGCTTCTTGTTTTGAATTCAGCCTGCAAGACTGGCTTCGATTCAAAGCATTGATTCAAAGCTTTAAATACTCTAGAGTGCTTTGGCTGCAATCTTTGCTTTGAATTATGTGATATCCTTTGTTTTTATCATCATGGTGTGGGGTTGCAGGGGATTTTATTAATTTTTTTAGTAGTTATTTCTTGTGAGTTTTTTTTTTCTGTGCAGTTTGGGTTGGTGATTTTCTGCTTTGTACTCTCTTGTCTTTTGGTGTGTCTTGGTTTGGGTGTGTCTGGTCCCTTTTGTTTCCACGCCTTCTTCCTGCTTGTTCTCCCAAACCTACATTTGATTATCCCTGATCACTCCTGTTATTTAAGCCTCTCATTTCCTGCATGTCCCCACTAGATTGTTAATGCCTTTTGCCTGTTTTCAGCTTTCATGTTCCTGAGTTTTTTGTTCCTCATTTTTGTGTAGTTGTGTACCAGCCTGTCTATTGACCTCACTTTTTGTCTCATACTTTGGACACCACAACTTAATGCTGTTTTTTTTGTACCATGTTCCGAACCCAGCCCGACAAAAGCCTTTGCGCAACCATTCTTGTGTGAGAGTCCTGCATTTGTGTCCTGCCTCGTTCAGTCTGAAATCATGACAGATATCTAATGTCCTCAATTAATAACTACACTCAACACAAATATAAACGCAACACTTTTGGTTTTGCTCCCATTTTGTATGAGATGAACTCAAAGATCTAAAACTTTTTACACATACACAATATCACCATTTCCCTCAATATTGTTCACAAACCAGTCTAAATCTGTGATAGTGAGCACTTCTCCTTTGCTGAGATAATCCATCCCACCTCACAGGTGTGCCATATCAAGATGCTGATTAGACATCATGATTAGTGCACAGGTGTGCCTTAGACTGTCCACAATAAAAGGCCACATTGAAAGGTGCAGTTTTGTTTTATTGGGGGGGATACCAGTCAGTATCTGGTGTGACCACCATTTGCCTCATGCAGTGCAACACATCTCCTTCGCATAGAGTTGATCAGGTTGTCAATTGTGGCCTGTGGAATGTTGGTCCACTCCTCTTCAATGGCTGTGTGAAGTTGCTGGATATTAGCAGGAACTGGTACATGCTGTCGTATACGCCGGTCCAGAGCATCCCAAACATGCTCAATGGGTGACATGTCCGGTGAGTATGCCGGCCATGCAAGAACTTCCAAGAATTCATCTTCCAAGAATTGTGTACAGATCCTTGCAACATGGGGCCGTGCATTATTCTGCTGCAACATGAGGTGATGTTCTTGGATGTGGCACAACAATGGGCCTCAGGATCTCGTCACGGTATCTCTGTGCATTCAAAATGCCATCAATAAAATGCACCTGTGTTCTTAGTCCATAACAGATGCCTGCCCATACCATAACCCCACCGCCACCATGGGCCCTGTTGATCCACAACATTGACATCAGAAAACCGCTCACCCACACGATGCCACACACGCTGGCTGCCATCTGCCCTGAACAGTGTGAACCGGGATTCATCCTTGAAGAGAACACCTCTCCAACATGCCAAACGCCAGCGAATGTGAGCATTTGCCCACTCAAGTCGGTTACGACGACGAACTGGAGTCAGGTCGAGAACCCGATGAGGACGACGAGCATGCAGATGAGCTTCCCTGAGACGGTTTCTGACAGTTTGTGCAGAAATTCTTTGGTTATGCAAACCGATTGTTTCAGCAGCTGTCCGAGTGGCTGGTCTCAGACGATCTTGGAGGTGAACATGCTGGATGTGGAGGTCCTGGGCTGGTGTGGTTACACGTGGTCTGTGGTTGTGAGGCTAGTTGGATGTACTGCCAAATTCTCTGAAACGTCTTTAGAGACAGCTTATGGTAGAGAAATGAACATTCAATACACGAGCAACAGCTCTGGTTGACATTCCTGCTGTCAGCATGCCAATTGCACGCTCCCTCAAACCTTGCGACGTCTGTGGCATTGTGCTGTGTGATAAAACTGCACCTTTCAGAGTGGCCTTTTATTGTGGACAGTCTAAGGCACACCTGTGCACTAATCATGGTGTCTAATCAGCATCTTGATATGGCACACCTGTGAGGTGGGATGGATTATCTCAGCAAAGGAGAAGTGCTCACTATCACAGATTTAGACTGGTTTGTGAACAATATTTGAGGGAAATGGTGATATTGTGTATGTGGAAAAAATTTTAGATCTTTGAGTTCATCTCATACAAAATGGGAGCAAAACCAAAAGTGTTGCGTTTATATTTTTGTTGAGTGTAGGTATTGTAGCTTAGTTTATCCAGTCAGGTCCTTGTTTTGAATTCATCCCGTGAGACTAGCATTGATTCAAAGCTTCAAATGCTCCAAAGTGCTTCGTCTGCAAGCTTTGCTTTGAATTATATGTATATCTTGTACTATCACTTCAAAACTATTCGTTCGTCCACAGTCGGCTTCTTGTTCTGAATTCAGCCAGCAAAGAATGTCGATTCACAGCTTTGAAGCGTGTTTCTGATTCCAGAATGTTCAGTGCTTATCTTCTCTGCCCAGCTTCTCCAATCACAACCACAAATGTTTATAATTCCAGAGATGTTTTGTGGCTTCCCTCATTAGTCACTTTCTTGCAATGAATGCGTACTTCAGCACCCCGCTGTTTGCATTTCTTAGGACCCCTTCACACATAGTGTGAATACGTGCTACTCCAGGGCGACTCACAGTGGTAGAGCTCGTATGAGCGAACCATGAAACATTGCACCGACAGGCAGGCATGCACGATGCCGGTGCGACGGAACACAGTGCCAGCAGCTTCTGTGAAGAAAAATGAAAAAAAAAAAAACATACTGCGATTGTTCCGTGCGTGCAGACACAGTAACTTTTCACAGCAGCAAATAAATAAATAAAAATTACATGCCACCCACGGAAATGGACCATGCACCTTCCAAAAGCTCTGATTTCCAGTCAGAAACTGTACCACTGAGCTACTGTCGCTGTCCTGTAAAAACTGCGGGAACCTGCCTGATATAAGGACATGGACGTATTTAAAAAAATAAATAAAACCACACACCATATAAAAACACTGCATTTATCAAGCAGGCAATACAAATATGATCCCTGTGTTCCTCTGTAGATGATTATGGTTACTGACGTACAGTCATGAAATGACATGAATAAGAAACAGTGCACTCTGATTATGTCCACATCTACTGGGGGTGTCCAGCCATCCCCACGCACGTGTCTTGTGGAGGGCACGCTGCAGGACTGACACTGCGTCATTTGGAACAGAGCTCACATGGGCGATGTGACAGTCAGATCGCCCAATGCATGTTCTGATCTGACGGTCCGTTTCAACCTGGGCGCAGCCTGTCCATGGGCTGCAGTGTGCGCGCTCGCTGCAGCCTGTCTCCACAGCAATATATGTTATTATTTGTGTTATTTTAATTATTATGAGAGCAAGCAGACATACGCGCATCACAGTGGCCAGTTGTTAATCCATGTCCGTCCAAACACAGTATGTGTTGTCCAGCTGGGATGTGTAGATCGATAGATCACCACAGCTTCTTCTGTCGGCGGCCACAACTCCTGTCAGTTCAGCACACACACCAAAGCCACACTCGTGGGGCACTTAGACAATTTTCACTGCCAGTACAATGATTGTCTGCTGACTGTTGTCGTGTTTAACAGTATGAATGGCCACACATTTTCTAAGTGCCAAACAAGCAGTATTAGGTGTGTGTCACCTGGAATCTGGCCAACACCTGCCGTGAAAGAGATCGACGGGCTCGCACAGCGCACACTCTGCCTTTCAGCTGCTGGTGTGTTGTAGCAACAGGTGTTGAGACAGGTACAATCCTGCTTCATGCTCACTTTATGCGCAAACTCATCAAATTTGCACTATGTGTGAAGGGGCCCTTAATGACCAATATTAATAAACTCAAAGACATATTCAATGAAGTGCAAATTTGCATATCCTTCTGTGGCAGTGAATCTATATGTACATTTTATGAATGCATTTTTAGTCCACTGTATGAAAGCCTGTTTGTTTGTTAGGTTGTTTTATGAAGAATATTTTGGACATTTTATGAAATGCTCTTATTTTACAAAGTTGGTTCATTTTAATTTATTTATTTTTTTCTGTTTCACAGCAGATCCGACATGGATCTGCATGTTTATTTGGCACAGGATATTCTTCTTTTTTTTTTTTTTTAGTGCTGGCTGTCCTTCCTGATGCAACTCCACATTACATGGAGAATGGAAACGAGCAAAATCTGAATTGATTTTATTGCCAAGTAAGTTCTTACATACAAGGAATTTGATCTGGTGTTGTTGGTGCATAAACAACAATGGGGAAAAAAGGATAAAACACTAGAAGTAGAAAAGTCAAATAGGCAAAACTATGTGCATCGTAAAATAACTATAACATAGTGGAATGGGACTGTGCAAATGCATGTAGTTGATGTGCAGTACCTTTTTAAAATTTAAAATATTTAAATATTATAAAACAGAATTAAATAAATAAAACTAAATATTTTAAAAAGCAGATTTGCCAATAAATCGCAGAAGGACTTTATGTAAAGTTTCGGTGCAATCCAGTTTTGTTCAAGTTCCTTCCAAGTATACATGATGATCTGGTTTTGTATCAGTTTGTACTCTGTTAGAGCAAGATTTTGTAAAATTAAATTGCATAATATGGAAATAAACACTTGGACATTATCAGTGCAAGATGGCTTGCGAATGGTTACCAATTGGAATTTTGTGTGTCAAAATTCACCAAAGCTGAACTCGACATGAAATATCATGTGGATTATTGCTGTAAATATGTCTCGTTCTTAGTATAATGACATTTAAATGGATTCAAAATCGCTCTGAAAGTTGCCAGCCAATTTGGAAGCGAGACCGTGGCATCTCCGGCTTCACTTCCAGGTCAGGCGCAACATTTTCACAGCATTTCTTGAAAATTGGTTCATTAATTTTTGAGCAATAATAAACCAAGCAAGCCGACAAAAACATAACCTCCATGGTAGACGCGATACATCACATCAGCGTTCCCATGATTCAATCATTTATTTATAAAAGCACACAGTTGCAGATGATATTAGAAATCAGAATTTCTTCTCTTCGATTGCACACACCTTGGTTGGTAATTTATTTGTTCTCCTCTTCCAATATTTATGCTGTGCGTAATGCATATCAAGAAGATTTTCAGCTAATGGTGGGAGATATCCATCCTGGATCAGTCAGGATATTATTTGTTGGTTGCACCAAAAAATAAAATGTTGAATCTTTAATCACCTTTCATTTAATTCGTAACTCTGGGAGGTTGGAGTGAAGCTTTTAGCTGTTCCCGGCTGTGGCTCGCTAAATGAAATGGTGTGAAAAGTGTGAAGTCATTAACCTGTTCCAGGTGTGTTCCCTCCTAATATCCAGGATAATATTTTCCATCCGAGTGGTGACCGAGAAGAAGGAGAACTCATTCACACGTAGGTGCCAAGTATTCCTTTTAGAAAACTTCATTTTAGAATATTAGGCTATGAAACGTTCATATCATTTTTTTAATTAGGCAAGATATCTCTTTGAATCGGAGCGAAATTTACACTCTGCTGCTCGTGGACTGACTGAGGATAAGTACAAGATAATTTTACCACAGTCCTCCTATGTATATCAAACTGCTCATTTAGCGCTTTGAAATTTAAGCTGTTATTCCTTTGCCATGGGAAGACAAAGGCGTTCTGTCTGTTATCGCTCCATCTTTTGAGTAAAAAATCCTGCTTCCCTTTTCAAAGTACTCAGCGTTGCTTAAATTGAGATTCTATTAAACCTCAAAGCCTATGTTTTACCCAAGGCCATCAAATATGGGCATCGGGTATTGCAAAGGCTTTTCATCCATACGTCTGTCTGTCTATTTGTGCTCAGCATAAGTCCAGTTCTATTACCGCCAGAGTCTTCAAATTTACAGGGAACATTCTTGCGACACAGACATTGGACAAGTTCAAAGATGGCTAAGCTTGACCTATTTTAAGAGGTATAAAGAGGTTCAGTTTTGTTTTTGATTGGCACGCGTGACAGAGTAGAGCTATACCGTGACGTCAGTGGCTGGTCTCTAAAAAAATCACTTTGTTTTGTGAGTTTATATGCATGTTTCTTGTATATTATGTAAAATCTAGTGAGAAATTAACACTTCTAAAACTGAAAATGCTGTTTTTGGAACCTAATAACACCACTGAACTTATTTACAAGACATTTTGCGGATGTTAGCATGCATGCAACATCACAAGCTGGTAGCTAGCTGCAAAACTCTATTTCCTTTGTGTGTAAATATGTCATATATTATGTAAAGGCTAGTGAGAAATAAACACTTCTAAAACTGAAAACGCTGTTTTTGTAACATGATAACACCTCTGGAGTCATTTACAAGACATTTTGCGGATGTTAGCGTGCATGCTAACTTCCTATGGAGTTAAATTTGTCTCAATAATACCTGCAAATGTGCAGAGGGTGACCTGCAAATATTCCTTGATTTGCACAACTTCTGCTCTTAAAATGTAAATATTGTTTTTGATTGGTTGGTTGATTGATAGAGGGGTTTTATTGAATATGTACAAACTGTATGTAAGACAAATGGGATCTTAATAATTAATTAAACAACTGCAAATTATAAAGAACACAATGCTCATGTGGCCAAGGATATTTTAACTTTGGGCTTATATTTGATAGTTTACAGTTCATAGGGGGGAAAATAAATGACTGTACTATGTCCACTACTACTACTACTACTACTATTTTTTTTTTTTTTTTTTTATCTCCATAGCCTTTCCTGAATGTTGTTACAAAGTGCTTTGTGACAATACAATAAAACACCACTAACGTAATTGTTTCAAACTGGTTATGTTTAAGACTATTTGAATTAATTTGCCCACTGCTGTCTTTTTGTTTTAAAGGTTATATGGACAATATTTAGAACTGGTTCAAGGAACAAGTTGGAATGAGAAGCAATTGATATATCAATAGGAACAAAAATGAAACTATTAGCTTTATATGTTTTTTAATGTTCCAGAACAGAAATGTTAATTTTAAACACTGGTACCCAGTTAATAACATGATTTCATGCATTTCATTACAAATTTAAATATTCTGTACTTGCTATAACTTGGTGCCGAGTTCGCTTCTTGTATTCTTTTGAACACCGTGCTAGTAGAAATTTAGCAGTAGCAGGCAATTAAAGCCATCCCCAGTTTCCAACCAGAGGATGTAAATATTGTGCTATGCACCTTTTTTTTTAATTTATTTATGCTGGTTTTAGACATCAAGTTCAATGTTTGATGGACAGGTAAAGAAAAATAATGCTAGAAATAATGTTTGCTTGGTCCAGTTAGGCTAAGCAATGTGTCTAGCATAGCCTAGCTGGTTAACTGTGTAATTAGCAATAGACTATGTATGTGTGTATATGTATGTATGTGTGTGTGTGTATCTATCTATATAGATACCAACATCTTTTGCACCATTGCGTGATGATTTACCCTCTTTTAAGAGTTTGATAATCCTCTCCTTTGTTTCAACTGACATCTCTCGTGTTGGAGCCATGATTCATGTCAGTCCACTTGGTGCAACAGCTCTCCAAGGTGTGTTCAGTCCTTTTTAGATGCAGACTAACAAGCAGATGTGATTTGATGCAGGTGTTAGTTTTGGGGATGAAAATTTACAGGGTGATTCCATAATTTTTTCCTCAGAATTGAGTGAGTCCATATTTTTTTCCTCTGCTTGGTCTAAAAAAGTAACCGTTACTGACTGCCACAATCTTTTTTTCTTGATTTCTTATAAGTGTTTCTTAAAGCCAGAAAGTTGCCATTTGAAATGACTTTAGTTTTGTGTCATGTCTGTGATCTGCTTTTTTTCTACAAAATTAAACAACAGAATGAACATCCTCCGAGGCCAGTGATTCCATAATCTTTGCCAGGGGTTGTGTGTGTATATATATATATAACCTATATCTACAGATATATTTAGAATGTCAAAAAAGATGCATATTATGTCGCACAGAATGCTATGAACTGGTACATCTTGTTGCTGTTACCAGTTTGGGAACGATAATTAAGGTGGAACCCTCAACTGTAAATATAATCAGTTTTTTGAATGAAACCACAAAAAATAAATAAATAAAATAAAATTCTGCTGAGAAGCCCAGTCACAGGAAACAGGAATTAAATGCAAAAATGGGTGTATATCAAATGAATTTGACTACACAAAACATGGAATATCTTAGGTTCATACTGTTTCAATTAATCAAAAGTCAAAGTAAATGTAAGAATCACTAAGGTGGTTGTTGTTGTTGTTGTGGTGTGTGTATGTTTTTTTTTTTGAACATTTTCCATTGCAACTTTTTTCTGATTTGCGGTTGTAAAGTACAGTACAAAGGAAATTAATACTAAATACGAGATCTGTGAGAAAAGTATCGGACCTTTTTATTTTTTTTTTAAACTATATGGCTTTGAATCACGTGCGATTACATCAGACAAGCTTGAACCCTCGTGGGCATGCGTCAGTTTTTTCATGCCTGTCTCCATAATCTCTCATCAGCCATTAAAATTTTCACCAAAAACCAGCTGAATTTCTCGAATGGTGTCCACTTCGATGTGCCTCACAGGTTCTGAAAAAAATTTGATAAAGCAAAGCGCCAGTCTCTCAGGAAGTTGTCAGACAAAGGGATTCCGACATGAGGGGTGGACCACTCCTCACTCAAAGCCAGCCCACAGGCGAATGATGTAACCGACAGGCGTGACAAAACTCACGCATGCGCACGAGGGTTCAAGGTTGGCTGATGTAATCGCACGTGATTCAAATCCATATAGTTTTTGAAAAAAATAAAAAGGTACGTTATTTTTCTCGCAGACCTCGTATACTCACAGTTATGCAAACAATTTCAAAGTTAGACAAAATAAATTTAGAAATGTGAACAATTAAAACAAAAATAAAATGTCTATAGAATCTGTGTCTATCAACTATTAAATACTTTGTTGTTGTTTGTCTTGCTTTTGCTCTCATTTTGTTCAGGCTCACCACAGCGGATCCAGTACAGATCCATATTGGGATTTAGCACAAGTTTTACGCCCGACGCCCTTCCTGATACAACTCCACTTTACACTGCAGAAACACACAGCCTCTGGTCCTCCGAAGAAATCTCCCAAGTACTAACCAGGACCAACTCTTCTTAATTTCTGAGATCTGATGGGATCAAGCACACACAGAGCAGACTGGCAATTGCCATAAAAGTGTTTAACGTGAATACAAGCTTTTAATTTTTCAGTGATTATGATTACATTCCATATTACACTCAACAAAAATATAAATGCAACACTTTTGGTTTTGCTCCCATTTTGTATGAGATGAACTCAAAGATCTAAAACTTTTTCCACATACACAATATCACCATTTCCCTCAAATATTGTTCACAAACCAGTCTAAATCTGTGATCGTGAGCTTCTCCTTTGATGGAATAATCCATCCCACCTCACAGGTGTGCCATATCAAGATGCTGATTAGACACCATGATTAGTGCGCAGGTGTGCCTTAGACTGTCCACAATAAAAGGCCACTCTGAAAGGTTTTGTTTTATTGGGGGGGATACCAGTCAGTATCTGGTGTGACCACCATTTGCCTCATGCAGTGCAACACATCTCCTTCGCATAGAGTTGATCAGGTTGTCAATTGTGGCCTGTGGAATGTTGGTCCACTCCTCTTCAATGGCTGTGCATTATCCTGCTGCAACATGAGGTGATGTTCTTGGATGTTGGCACAACAATGGGCCTCAGGATCTCGTCACGGTATCTCTGTGCATTCAAAATGCCATCAATAAAATGCACCTGTGTTCTTCGTCCATAACAGACGCCTGCCCATACCATAACCCCACCGCCACCATGGGCCACTCGATCCACAACATTGACATCAGAAAACCGCTCACCCACACGACGCCACACACGCTGTCTGCCATCTGCCCTGGACAGTGTGAACCGGGATTCATCCATGAAGAGAACACCTCTCCAACGTGCCAAACGCACGGTTACGATGACGAACTGGAGTCAGGTCGAGACCCCAATGATGGCATTTTGAATGCACAGAGATAATGTGACAAGATCCTGAGGCCCATTGTTGTGCCATACATCCAAGAACATCACCTCATGTTGCAGCAGGATAATGCACGGCCCCATGTTGCAAGGATCTGTACACAATTCTTGGAAGCTGAAAATGTCCCAGTTCTTGCATGGCCGGCATACTCACCGGACATGTCACCCATTGAGCATGTTTGGGATGCTCTGGAACCGGCGTATACGACAGCGTGTACCAGTTCCTGCCAATATCCAGCAACTTCGCACAGCCATTGAAGAGGAGTGGACCAACATTCCACAGGCCACAACTGACAACCTGATCAACTCTATGCGAAGGAGATGTGTTGCACTGCATGAGGCAAATGGTGGTCACACCAGATACTGACTGGTATCCCCCCCAATAAAACAAAACTGCACCTTTCAGAGTGGCCTTTTATTGTGGACAGTCTAAGGCACACCTGTGCACTAATCATGGTGTCTAATCAGCATCTTGATATGGCACACCTGTGAGGTGGGATGGATTATCTCAGCAAAGGAGAAGTGCTCACTATCACAGATTTAGACTGGTTTGTGAACAATATTTGAGGGAAATGGTGATATTGTGTATGTGGAAAAAGTTTTAGATCTTTGAGTTCATCTCATACAAAATGGGAGCAAAACCAAAAGTGTTGCGTTTATATTTTTGTTGAGTGTATGTGTTGACCTTTTAATAAATGAAGTAGACGTAGACATACTGTACTCTGTTTGTCAGTCCATGGTGTGTATATAAGCTGACCAACACATAAAGGGGAACTGACATTTTTCAGCTTAGGCTCTGTTTTTAGTTGTTTTAGAATTTCATTCGGGACAAAATTTTAAATCCAGTCCTGAGTTAGACCACTAATGTCATGGACTAAATGGCTAAACAATGTAATATGCAGGACAAGGTACAACCCTCATAGTAAGCCAAAAAGATCAGTAGAAGTAAAGTTAACATAGAGAGGTTCTCTACTGATGTACATGTACTAATTTAACTCTGATGTAAAGAACCTTTTTGAGAAACTAATGATACAGTTAGCCTGTATATTAATCTGCTTTTGTTTTGGTGATGTGGCATCACATCATTTCAAGTCAATTGTCAATGAGGGGTTTGTTCTGCTTACAACAGGTATCAGCCCCTCTGAACAGACCAGAGGCTAAGTAAAGATGATTACCAGTTGATTAAAGAGTCTTTACATTACTAACTGCATAAGTAATTGTTTTAAAAAAGGTTCTATACATGTACAGAGGTAAATATGCATATACATACTAGAATAGGGCTAATTTTTCCACTTCTAACAAGAGCAAGTACCTTATCAACAATCTTTTTTTTTACTGACCTAGCATAGATCAGCATCACCAAATGAGAGGAAGGCTAAGGTAAGCTGGTGCCATAAAATCTGTCAGGGATTCTTTACATGCTACCAGAGACTTCTAATGACATTTTTACTTGTTCAGTGACAATAAGAACAGATTTACTTTGAGGGTTTTACCTTGCCATGAACCATTACATTGAATATCTGTTTTTGCCATGACAGTGTTAGCATTCCAACTCAGTACTGGACTGATGGACTTGTGACTAGTGGTGTGTGTGTGTGTGTGTGTGTGTGTATAGATTGGACTACTGCAATGTTCTATTTTCTGGTTTACCGCAGTCTAGCATTAGGGTGCTCCAATTGGTTCAAAATGCTGCAGCCAGACTTTTGACACGAAGCAGGAAGTACAACCACATTACACCCATTTTGGCATCCCTTCACTGGCTTCCTGTCCAAGTGCGATCAGATTTTAAGGTTCTGCTACTAACCTATAAAATTATTCATGGACTGGCACCTCCCTACCTAGCTGACCTAATTAAACCATATGTACCGGCCCGGGCTTTACATTCTCAGGGTGCAGGACTGCTTTGTATCCCTAAGGTGAATAAGAAGTTTGCGGGTCACAGAGCCCCTGTTCTGTGGAATGATCTCCCTGCATCAATAAAACAGTCAGATTCTGTTGAGATTTCAAATCCAGATTTAAGACGTACTTATTTTCCTTTTCATATGGCTAGCATACTGGTACAGTTTTGTTTTACGCTTTTTACTCTTTTAATTCATGTTATTAATAATTGGAGCGGGCTGCGGCCTCAACTTTACCTAAATTCTGGGTCTTTTAGTGAAATTTAGGGCTAGCAGCCGGCGATCACCTTAGTCTTTCTCTGTTTTTCTTGTTGTGTAATGCTGGCAAATTATACAGTATTTTTTTTCTTTCCCATCCAGAGATGGGAGTTGTATTCGTGTTGGCGACCCTCCTGTCCTGTGCGCCAATAGCATTTCTTGTATATTTGTCCGTGAATTGTTTCTGTAATTTATGTTTGTAGCATGGCCCAAGCAGAGGATCACCACTTTGAGTCTGGTCTGCTTGAGGTTTCTTCCTCAGAGGGAGTTTTTCCTTACCACTGTTGCTCTGGGGGTTGGTAAGGTTAGACCTTACCTGTGTGAAGCGCTTTGAGGCAACTCTGTGATTTGGTGCTATATAAATGAAAATAAATTGAAAATATTTATGAAATCAACATAGAACTTTTGCACATGTATGCATCTCAAAGGCTTATTCATAAGTCGTGGAATTATTCATAAAATTATTCATAATTTTTTTTAACTGCTTAAATTCTTAATTTCCAAAGGATTTGTATTGATGAAATATATTTGTCCATTATTGGAAATTTCAGTCAAATTTTTGGTGGCTGACATAGCAATTAAAGACATTTTTTTGCATTTTGTTTTGTCTCTCTCTGGCACGATGCATTTAAATGCCCTGATATTTGCATGACGCCTCGCCCGACTTGTGCCATAACTCCTGATGTTTATCGATCCTCCAGCCTTTGTTGAATTTATTCCTACGAGTCTATACAAATCTGTTTGTGTGCAGCCTTTTGTACCAGAGGGGTTAATGTATTATCCAAAGTGTTCAGATCAGGGATTAGATTTTCCCCCAATTCCATCAGTCAATTCTCGCTGCTCTCTGGGGCATTCATCATTTTGACAGTTGCAGATAAAGCAATTATTTTCCTCCAGCAACTACAAAATGTAGACAAGTGCTTCTGTGACAGTGTGTCTGTTTGAAGGAGGAACACAAATATTATTCCAGCGCTTACTGACGGCGCACAGTCCCCGCTACAAAGCCACGTTCTCTGTAACACAAAGGAAACAGATGTTAGTGGCGCTTGTGCGTCCTAATGCACTTCAACATTTCATCTTTTATTTTTTTTCTTTCCCCCAGTGAATTTGAAGCCACACACTGGGACTCAATGACATTTTTACAAACGCTCTGTTGTTAAGGCATCATTTTCTGCTGCTGGAATAAATATTTACTCAGTTGCACAGGCCATCATCATTTTTTAAAAATGGTATTACACTGATGCTCTAATTGGTACTGAAGCACTTCACAAGCAGCAGCTGCTGCAAAGCACAATCATAGGATGCACGTTTCTCACTTATGCATTCAGAAGAATCAGATGAAATCATATCAGTGTAAATATTCAGTTTGCCCACACATCATCTGAACCAAAAATTGATATTTACAATAGATGTCATAAGCTTGAAGCACAATGTCACTCATGCTGCTTCCTCAGCAGGACTGCACCCATGAATTGAGGTGGATCACTGTACTGAAAGCGTGTGCTACCCCCTCTCTAAACCCCTGGGGGGCAGCAGAAGACCTCTGTTTCTACCTCAGTTCAGCTGCTTGAAGGTCCTCTCTCTCTCCTTCTGCTGAGGCCCGCTGGGGTCACAAATCAGCTGCTGCTGAATCCCACAAACAAGTAAAGTTTGATTCCACGCAAACAGCACATGCCGACAACTCCGACGTGTACTCTGTTTATGCATTAACTGCAGAAAATGTGTATATTTGTGCAGAAATGTGCAACATGAGAAGTATGTCGGATGATTCAGAGAAACGTGTTTGTTGTAATTATTGTAACATTGCGACTGCACATATTAAACAGACTGAATATTAGGATCGAAAAGCTGCAGTGAGTTGGATTTGGAGGCATTGATTAGAAGAAATGGAATATAGCATTTATAAGCACGTGTGCATTAGTATAGAACTGCCTATAAGAGCAAATCAATGTACTGTGTTTTTCAGAGTACAAGTCACACTGGACTATAAATCGCACCCTTTGTTGTGGTGGTGGTGTGTGTTGTTGTTGTTTTTTTTGTATGTGGAACTCATTTTGTAACACAGTGTTTCCCTGGGGGTGAGTTTAACAATGGACAGGAACTCAGGGAAAGTACATGTGAACATCACAGCCTGTGCTGTTACTTAAGATAAGAACTAAAAAAACAAACAAAAAAGCAAGACTGTACACCGGACCCAGATTGTTGGCCCAAATGATTCCTGGGAAATCCCTATAAAAATTGTTGTTGTTGTTAGTAATCAGTAATAGCAATAAAAAATAATAGTAAAATAAAAATAATGGAATAATGCTAATTTATAATTATTATTATTTCATGATAACACAAAATAACAATAAACAAGTGAGGAGGGCCTTGGCTGAGAAGGTCTACTGTCACCCGGACCCAGATACGCAGCAGAAAATGAATGAATGAATGAATGAATAAATAATGAACACGTGATTCTTTAGTATACAACTTACACTGACTGTTATATAAGTTATGGAACCTCACAAATTTTGGAATTGAAAGATTGCATGCACCCTATCTTAGCCAGAACAGTCTTGATAAAAAAAACAAACAAACAAACAAAAAAAAAAACGGTGTTTAATCTAAATTGTTCTGGTTAAACTAAGAAATAATGGTTATGCAAGAATTTTTATTTTTTTTTACCAACTTTGACATAATTCCCTGATGTCTTTATGGTGTTACCATAATGTCACTCACTACCCTTTGATTACAATGATTGCTTACAATGATTGCTTATGATATATTAGTTGTAAGCAATCATAATAAGAGTTTTCCCTTGTCTGTCCAGCCTAAAGTTCAGTTGCATATTATTAAACCACTTTTTCAAGATGTTTTAATTTTAAAATTAATCTTTCAAGCTAAATATTTTAATGTAAGAAAGTTATAGTTTGCTCCTCAGCTTTAAAAATATATGTATTTTCTTTTTATTGTCATGTTTCGCTACACATTGGTTAATTATTGTAAACAGATTAGATAGATTACTCCTAAATATTATACAACATGTTTTGTTAAGCCTTGTGATACTGTAGACCGGTGTGACCTGTCCAGGGGGCACCCCACCTCTTTCCCAAGGACCTCTGGGATAGGTGCCACCCCATGACCCTTAACTAGAATAATTGAATTTAGAAAATAGATGGATTATTGGCAACTAAACATCTAAATACATACTCACTAAGTGTTTACAAAAGAATGAATGAATTACTAAATATTTTACCTACATATTTAGCTTACTAAATATTTACATTTAAATACATATTTACTAAAGGTTAAGCAAAACATTTTATTCATCATTTTCCTAAATAGTTTAAGTATTTAGCTAAACATTTACATAGATACTAACTAAATGTATAGCAAATATTTCAGTAAACATTTACATAATAGTTTATTAGAATATTTGGCTAAACTTCTAAGTAGATACAGACTAAATGTATGGCAAAACAGTAAATTAAATATTTACCTAATATTTTTATTCAATATTTACGCAAACATTTAAATAGATACTTACTAAATGTGTACTAAATTATTGTGTTAAATGTTAACCTGAATACTTTAATGCAATATTTTGGCAAACATTTAAGTAGATACTCACTCACCTAAAAAAGCCAAACAATATATTTTCAAACAGTCACCAAAATATTTTTTAAATATTTACATAAATATTTAAGTAACTAATTATTACTTATTAAATAACAAAACATTTCAGTAAACATCTCCCAAGATATATAGATAATGACAGATTCGTCTGGCTGCTGTAATAGCTACCTAAAATGAAACAAATTTTAAATAAAAATATAGCATTTATGGAAATATTTAGTATAAAAATTAATTTTAAGCTAAAGACTAACCAAAATGCATATTATCAGAATATGTTTATGAGCTACACTGTCAGAGGTGTAGCTCTAGGACCAAATCTCCTGATATTTTTGGAAACCTGTAACTGAAATTTTGTATCTTTTTCAGAAAATGCTTCTCTGTGCACTGTAAAAACAGAAAAAGTCTGGTAGCTGTGGTCACCAGGAGAATTCTGTAAAAAAATACGTTAATGATTTTCCATAAAACACGTAAATTTTACAGTGCAAACCTGTTGTAATTTTATTTTCTATTTACAAGATAAAATCTCTGCAAAATGGTCATCTTGTATTTAATTATCCTCAAATCTAGTTTAACAGACACCACCTCTTTTTTTCCAACCCTTAATTATCAGTATTTTATTGTATTTGTGAAAAATCTCCTCTGTACAATCTAACGGTATTGTACAGTTTTTGGTATTGTGGGTTTTTTCTGTGTTTAAACTACAATCATTTGTAAATTCTACAATGGTATATGATTATTTTTAACATATTTGTCACTCAGGCATCAGACTGTACAACTCCTCCTCAGGGGAGGAGGAGTAACAGTACAGGCAGACCGAGGACAGGAATGAGAGGAACAGCAGTAACCAGTAAACCAGTATTGATCAGTATGTCTGGTATTTATATGTGCAAACAGTTTTTCTTTTTTCTTTTTCACTTTTGATACTCTGTGTGCTTCTTACCCTGTGTGCTGCTATACAATGCTGCTGGGAACGTCAGTTTCCCTGAGGGGGTCTTCCCAAGGGATCAATAAAGTTCTATCTAATCTAATCTAATTTGTACTGTTAAACTGACAGTTCAGTTTTGTTCCACATTTTAGACATTATTGCTATAAATCAACATGACTCCATTGTTTTTTGTATTTACAGTTTCTTTATGTGGTGAGCTCACCGTTAACTCACAGACTTTTTTTTTTACAGTGTTCCACTCCATCCTGAAGCTGTGTCAGGTGTTAAAAGCAAGTCCCTACGGCTGCTCCCTTGTTTTGCACTCGGGGTCACCACAGCAAATCCAAAGTGGATCTGCATGTTTGGCACAAGTTTACACTGGATGCCCTTCTTGATGCAACTCCACATTACATGGAGAAATGTGGCAGGGTGGGATTCGAACTGGGAACCTGCCGCACTGAAACAAAGTATTAAACCCACTTGCGCAAGTTTCTTCAGTCATAGCACAGAACCTATATGTACTCCTTCAGTGTTCTCATTGGCATTTTTGTGGCTTCCCCTCACTTGTCCCTAACTCCAGTGTTGTGGTGTACAGAAGAAAAAAACATTTGTGACAATGTCCAAATACTTATGACTGTATCTCAAAAAGCTTTTAAATGCAGTTTTGAGCCGTGTCTTGTCTCTGACACACAATATTTACTTGAAACTTGCAACATTGTGTGACATCCTGCTGTGTACCTCCTTTGACACAGGAAATAAATTTCAACATGAAGCAAGAAAAACCTGATGATTGTTCTTCTGGTGCGACTGTACGCTCAGAGTGTTGAAAGTGTTTGGTGCTGCTGAAGCTCCAGGTTAATGAAGGTGAGGGAGCAGGAGGCTGACGTCAGCCTGAGCTCAGCTCTGTCATCGGATCAAAGCGGGGACGCGCTCTCCCGGTGCTGTCAGCACGTTTTAATGATCAGAGAGCCCAGTCGGGTCAGTCCTCCCTAAAACTTCCCATAGCGAGTGTCTGATCCACTCACAGCTTAATCAGTAACTCACACGTAACTCCTGTGAGACAACGCTGGTCTCCAGTCACGAAGGGGAATTCTGCAAAGGTCAGTTTGTACAAAATTTAGGAAAACCATTCACTTCTGTGTGACATTCACCGAAGAATTTCTTAGCTGAAACCTGAATATGGGTTGTTGGGTGTTGAACACAAACTTTAACTGGTGAACTTTTGGCTTATTTTACAGAAATTAAGCATTTCTAAGAAGAGAAAGCTGCAGCTGTTCTATTGAACTTGAAAAAAGAAAGAGTTTGTCTAACAGTCCGTGGAAGAAGCCTTACTTTGGACTGGAAAGAAACATTTTCGTGTCAGAGGTCATGAATAGCATGTTTTGTGTGTGTGTGTTGGGGGGGGGGGGGGGTAGGCTGCTTCTGGTTGCTTGGGGGTCACCACAGTAGATCCAGTAGTACTTGGCACAAGTTTTAAAAGAAAGCTTGTGTACATGACCACATCTACTGACCAAGAAGAAAAAAATCCCTCAAAAGATACAAAGAAAACAATTTTTTTTCCTATGTATTTTTTTAAGATCATAAAAAATATTTATTTGTTGTTTTATTTATTTTTTTTTTTTAAATCCCTAAACTTTGGTAACCAAATTCTATATATTCATGATACATATTAAACTCATGTAGCATTTTGCATGTTTGACAGCTAACTAGTTAACTGACTAACTGACCAAACAATGAGTACATTTTGCACATATATTAAAAAATGGAAAAAAAAATCAGTTGTGTGTTTATTTATGTAGCCCTAAGAAAAGTAGGTGTTTACAAACATTGAAATTCTAAAATGTAGTCGTAGTGTTTTTTTTTTTTTTTAGGTCCAGACAATAGACAGCCAGTGGTTTGACTATCTACTTATTTTTAAATAATCCACATTGTTATCCAGGCTCACAATAAAATATGTATATTTACAGACATGATCATTCGGTACATGCATGCTTTTTGTTTGTTTGCTTTGTGCGTGTGTGTGTTTCCTTTAGCATTCTGCATGAATGATAAATGAATGAAGGAATAAATACATAAATAAATAAATCTTCCAGATCACCCATGGATACAGATCTAACTGAAAAAACAAACAAACAAATCTTTCAAATGGTAATGTAGGCACCAAATTTGAAAAGGCAGAGTGTCCACTTGAATTTTCAATAGGCAGCCAGGTAGGGGTCAACTGAGGAACTACACAGGGGTCAAAAGTAAAAGATGCTGCAATCATATTGAAAACTGTATGACATTATTGGTCTGATCACAGAGATTCCAAAAAGGTATAGTTTGGACTATCTGTGACTGAATGTTATTGAGTTATGGGGTAAAAACAGCAAGAGTGGTGACAAAGATCAATTTCGGTTTGTACAGGGGTCAAAAGTTAAAGTTACTCTAAATTTGGGGAAAACATTATGCAAATTATTGGTTGAGGTCATAGGGTTTTAAAAAGGAATAGTTTGCACCATCTGTCATGCTTAGTTATCACGTTACAGGGTGACATATGTCATAGTATTCAATGGATGTGGACATTGTTTAACCTTTACTTTGCAGACCAAGCAGTCAACACAGTCAAAACTATTCCATTTATTAATCCTATTAGCTCAACCAATAATGCGCACCACTTTCTACTAAAATTGGAGCAACTTTAACTTTTTTTTAACCCCATAACTCCATAGAATTCAGTCATCGACAGTCCAAACTATACCTTTTTTGAAAACTTTATGATCAGACAAATAATATGGAACACGTTTCTTGCTTGCCTCTACTGGTGGTTGGCTCTCACTGCGGTATTGTATCACTTCCTGTTCCGGAGCACAGCGGTGTTTTTCTGTATCTGTTAGCTGTTTAATCTGCGCAGTTAGATTGATCTAGTTATCTAGATTACGATTTGTTCCAGTGTAATCTTTACGTGCCTTAACTAAAGCACTCCTTCTGCTGAATCACCTCTAAATTATTTACACATTATTCACTTTGCGTGTTTTTAGGAATCCGCTAGCTTAGCGCAGCTACTAGCTCTTAGTCGGTTTAGCATGGCGGCTTCTCCTGTCTCTCCTGCACTTCTCTGCTCTGGGTGTGAAATGTTTAGTTATTCCTCGGCCTCCTTTAGCAGTAATGGTACTTTGTAATAAGTGTAGCTTAAGGAAACTTGAAACTGCTGGCTAAGGCTAAGCGTAAATTTGGGTAAGATTGTAATTCATGTCGGCAGTAATGACACCCGGTTACGCCAATCGGAGGTCACTAAAATTAACATTAAATCGGTGTGTAACTTTGCAAAAACCATGTCGGACTCTGTAGTTTTCTCTGGGCCCCTCCCCAATCAGACCGGGAGTGACATGTTTAGCCGCATGTTCTCCTTGAATTGCTGGCTGTCTGAGTGGTGTCCAAAAAATGAGGTGGGCTTCATAGATAATTGGCAAAGCTTCTGGGGAAAACCTGGTCTTGTTAGGAGAGACGGCATCCATCCCACTTTGGATGGAGCAGCTCTCATTTCTAGAAATCTGGCCAATTTTCTTAAATCCTCCAAACCGTGGACTATCCAGGGTTGGGACCAGGAAGCAGAGTTGTAGTCTTACACACCTCTCTGCAGCTTCTCTCCCCCTGCCATCCCCTCATTACCCCATCCCTGTAGAGACGGTGCCTGCTCCCAGACTACCAATAACCAGCAAAAATCTATTTAAGCATAAAAATTCAAAAAGAAAAAATAATATAGCACCTTTAACTGCACCACAGACTAAAACAGTTAAATGTGGTCTATTAAACATTAGGTCTCTCTCTTCTAAGTCCCTGTTGGTAAATGATATAATAATTGATCAACATATTGATTTATTCTGCCTTACAGAAACCTGGTTACAGCAGGATGAATATGTTAGTTTAAATGAGACAACACCCCCGAGTCACACTAACTGTCAGAATGCTCGTAGCACGGGCCGGGGCAGAGGATTAGCAGCAATCTTCCATTCCAGCTTATTAATTAATCAAAAACCCAGACAGAAGCTTTAATTCATTTGAAAGCTTGACTCTTAGTCTTGTCCATCCAAATTGGAAGTCCCAAAAAACAGTTTTATTTGTTATTATCTATCGTCCACCTGGTCGTTACTGTGAGTTTCTCTGTGAATTTTCAGACCTTTTGTCTGACTTAGTGCTTAGCTCAGATAAGATAATTATAGTGGGCGATTTTAACATCCACACAGATGCTGAGAATGACAGCCTCAACACTGCATTTAATCTATTATTAGACTCTATTGGCTTTGCTCAAAAAGTAAATGAGTCCACCCACCACTTTAATCATATCTTAGATCTTGTTCTGACTTATGGTATGGAAATAGAAGACTTAACAGTATTCCCTGAAAACTCCCTTCTGTCTGATCATTTCTTAATAACATTTACATTTACTCTGATGGACTACCCAGCAGTGGGGAATAAGTTTCATTACACTAGAAGTCTTTCAGAAAGCGCTGTAACTAGGTTTAAGGATATGATTCCTTCTTTATGTTCTCTAATGCCATATACCAACACAGTGCAGAGTAGCTACCTAAACTCTGTAAGTGAGATAGAGTATCTCGTCAATAGTTTTACATCCTCATTGAAGACAACTTTGGATGCTGTAGCTCCTCTAAAAAAGAGAGCTTTAAATCAGAAGTGCCTGACTCCGTGGTATAACTCACAAAGTCGTAGCTTAAAGCAGATAACCCGTAAGTTGGAGAGGAAATGGCGTCTCACTAATTTAGAAGATCTTCACTTAGCCTGGAAAAAGAGTCTGTTGCTCTATAAAAAAGCCCTCCGTAAAGCTAGGACATCTTTCTACTCATCACTAATTGAAGAAAATAAGAACAACCCCAGGTTTCTTTTCAGCACTGTAGCCAGGCTGACAAAGAGTCAGAGCTCTATTGAGCTGAGTATTCCATTAACTTAACTAGTAATGACTTCATGACTTTCTTTGCTAACAAAATTTTAACTATTAGAGAAAAAATTACTCATAACCATCCCAAAGACGTATCGTTATCTTTGGCTGCTTTCAGTGATGCCGGTATTTGGTTAGACTCTTTCTCTCCGATTGTTCTGTCTGAGTTATTTTCATTAGTTACTTCATCCAAACCATCAACATGTTTATTAGACCCCATTCCTACCAGGCTGTTCAAGGAAGCCCTACCATTATTTAATGCTTCGATCTTAAATATGATCAATCTATCTTTGTTAGTTGGCTATGTACCACAGGCTTTTAAGGTGGCAGTAATTAAATCATTACTTAAAAAGCCATCACTTGACCCAGCTATCTTAGCTAATTATAGGCCAATCTCCAACCTTCCTTTTCTCTCAAAAATTCTTGAAAGGGTAGTTGTAAAACAGCTAACTGATCATCTGCAGAGGAATGGTCTATTTGAAGAGTTTCAGTCAGGTTTTAGAATTCATCATAGTACAGAAACAGCATTAGTGAAGGTTACAAATGATCTTCTTATGGCCTCGGACAGTGGACTCATCTCTGTGCTTGTTTCTGTTAGACCTCAGTGCTGCTTTTGATGCTGTTGACTGTTGGGAAGGTGTAGTAGCACGGACCCACAACAGGGGGCGCAATGAACGGACAATAAGTAAGCCAAAAGGTAACAATTTAATGTTGTGATATTACACAACGAAACGTGTCTTAATGTTCACAGTCAATAAACACCAGGTGACGTGTGGGCAGGCTCGAAGATAGAAGACGCCCGACGAGAGAGAAGCCGCGTCCCACACGGCCTCCACCACCAACGGCCTGAAGAACACCGGAGCCGCCAGTCCCGAGTCCCCAGGTGGCCTCTGTCTTCGGCTGTCGGACCCTGGTACTGCTGGCAGAAAACAGAAAGATGATGTGTGAGTGTGAGTCCGCACACTCAGTAATTAACAGTCCAGACACCGTTAGGAGGGAGCACCTCCACCTCCAATCACACACACTCGTGCAGCTCCTGATCAACCACTTATCTGGGACGGGGTTGCGAGGTGAAAGCCGTCACTGTCACACCAAACGCCAATCCTCCAGACAAGGAAAGCACCAGGAAAACGGCTGCAACAGAAGTTCAGATTACTATTCAACGTATAAGTCAGCAGAGAAAATTACCTTAGTACTGGTAGTCGATTTCTCGGCGGGGAGTGGAGTTGCAGTCCGGCTTATATGGTGGTGTAGATGAGTGACAGCTGGAGTAATGAGTGACAGCTGTCACCTCCTCTGGGTCTGGCGCCCTCTCGTGCTTGGAGCCCGCACTCCAAGCAGGGCGCCCTCTGGTGGTAGTGGGCCAGCAGTACCTCCTCTTCAGCGGCCCACACAACAGTTGACCATAAAAATTTTATTACAGAGATTAGAGCATGCCATAGGTATTAAAGGCACTGCGCTGCGGTGGTTTGAATCATATTTGTCTAATAGATTACAATTTGTTCATGTAAATGGGGAATCTTCTTCACAGACTAAAGTTAATTATGGAGTTCCACAAGGTTCTGTGCTAGGACCAATTTTATTCACTTTATACATGCTTCCCTTAGGCAGTATTATTAGACGGTATTGCTTAAATTTTCATTGTTACGCAGATGATACCCAGCTTTATCTATCCATGAAGCCAGAGGACACACACCAATTAGCTAAACTGCAGGATTGTCTTACAGACATAAAGACATGGATGACCTCTAATTTCCTGCTTTTAAACTCAGATAAAACTGAAGTTATTGTACTTGGCCCCACAAATCTTAGAAACATGGTGTCTAACCAGATCCTTACTCTGGATGGCATTACCCTGACCTCTAGTAATACTGTGAGAAATCTTGGAGTCATTTTTGATCAGGATATGTCATTCAAAGCGCATATTAAACAAATATGTAGGACTGCTTTTTTGCATTTACGCAATATCTCTAAATCAGAAAGGTCTTGTCTCAGAGTGATGCTGAAAAACTAATTCATGCATTTATTTCCTCTAGGCTGGACTATTGTAATTCATTATTATCAGGTTGTCCTAAAAGTTCCCTAAAAAGCCTTCAGTTAATTCAAAATGCTGCAGCTAGAGTACTGACGGGGACTAGAAGGAGAGAGCATATCTCACCCATATTGGCCTCTCTTCATTGGCTTCCTGTTAATTCTAGAATATAATTTAAAATTCTTCTTCTTACTTATAAGGTTTTGAATAATCAGGTCCCATCTTATCTTAGGGACCTCGTAGTACCATATCACCCCAATAGAGCCCTTCGCTCTCAGACTGCAGGCTTACTTGTAGTTCCTAGGGTTTGTAAGAGTAGAATGGGAGGCAGAGCCTTCAGCTTTCAGGCTCCTCTCCTGTGGAACCAGCTCCCAATTCAGATCAGGGAGACAGACACCCTCTCTACTTTTAAGATTAGGCTTAAAACTTTCCTTTTTGCTAAAGCTTATAGTTAGGGCTGGATCAGGTGACCCTGAACCATCCCTTAGTTATGCTGCTATAGACGTAGACTGCTGGGGGGTTCCCATGATGCACTGTTTCTTTCTCTTTTTGCTCTGTATGCACCACTCTGCATTTAATCATTAGTGATCGATCTCTGCTCCCCTCCACAGCATGTCTTTTTCCTGGTTCTCTCCCTCAGCCCCAACCAGTCCCAGCAGAAGACTGCCCCTCCCTGAGCCTGGTTCTGCTGGAGGTTTCTTCCTGTTAAAAGGGAGTTTTTCCTTCCCACTGTAGCCAAGTGCTTGCTCACAGGAGTACATAATTATTGTATGGCCTTGCCTTACAATATAAAGCGCCTTGGGGCAACTGTTTGTTGTGATTTGGCGCTATATAAAAAAAATTGATTGATTGATTGACTGATATAATTGGAGCATTTTGTAGATTTTGACCCTGTCATTCTTTAATTGGAAAAACCCTGGCCGCCACTCTGCATTTCAAAAGTGTAATGTCTAAGGAGTATTTGTGCCAGATTTGGTACTTGCATCACCATTTGAAGGTTTCCTCTGTAATATTCACTTATCTGCTGCACTATATTTAACAGGTTCATTCTTGTCTCATGCACCACCCCCATCACCATATTGAACTAAACTTGTCCAAGCTTAACTAAAATTTTGCAGTATTTGTTTGTGATTTTTATTTATTGCAAAATGTATTTTGCAGGCCACATCTTGTAAATCTCAAACAGGCGAGACCCTCAGGTTAATTATTGTTTGTGACCTCTGGCCCCTGGGCACACCTGACTTACACCCTCAGGATGGTGGGCTGAACAATATTCCTCAAATTAAGAAAAATATATATATATTTTTTCTCCTCTGTCAGCATTGGACTGTCAGAGCTCCAATACACAAAAAAAGAGCTCATTTAAAAAAATGATACATGTGGCATGGCTGGTCTGTATTCTCCACTTACCTAATCATACGGAAACGAGGCTTTCAGGCAGGAAAATAGCAGAACAGGTAAACTGAGGTAATGAGACAAAAATGATTGAGTGCAAAGTCGAAAGGCGGTGTGATTAGTGGGACTGACGGAGGTTTGATGAGGCCGTCTACTGAGCTGCTGTGACAATAAATCAAAGTGAGACAAAGAAAAGAAGGCCAAGGCCTTTATGTGGAGCGCCACCCATATATCGACTGCACCGCGAGCCTCCCGTGAGCCACTTTATAAATCCCGTTCCTCAGAGATAGACGCCACTTATGATGTTTCACGGCCAGCATGTTATACACCACCACCACGGCTGGTTTTAGCCCGTAAGAACGACATGTAGCGCACGCCAAAACTGAACAAAGTAGAGATGATCTTACCATCTAATGCCTGAGAGCCGACAGTCCTGCCCTGCTGTGCACCGCGCCCGTGACGGATGAGACGGGCTAGTGTATTGGCCTTCGCCAGGCTGAAAAGAAGTTTTATTTGAAAAGAAAGGGAGGGATAGAGAGAGAGAGAAAAGATCAGCCAACAGAGGAGGAGTGAATCCAAGCTGAACTTGGGTTCAGCCCCTTCAAAGTGGCCAAGCGCACACTTCTGTCGCCACAGCAGCCATCATCTGTCTGAAAAGGTCGGGGGTCGAAGCACAGTTCCAGCCAAAAACCTGTCGGCAGCACCTCAAACAAACAGTGAAAACCTGTTTTTATCTTAGCCTTTATTTTTAAAGGTTAATATAGTTTTATATTTTGATTTAAATGAGTATTTTACTTAGAAATGTTTATTGTAGTGTGCAATTAATGTTCTGATAATTTATTTTACCAGATGTTTTCCACCAGACACTTTCATCATAACTAAATTCTCTTTAATATGTAAAGATATATATATATATATATATATATATATATATATATATATATATATATATATATATTATATATATATATATATATATATATATATTCATCACATGATTTTACTCAAAACTGATGAGAATGCAATTAAATATGTTTTCTTTAAAAAAAAAAATGCTGCAAGATTTTTTTTGCATTCTTATTTATGTTATTATTTATTTTTAATCTATCCATCAGTCAAATATACTTTATGTTCCTGGCAGGAAGTTCTTCTTAGACAAAAAAAAAAAAAAAAAGTGCAGCTGCAGAATAATACACACTGACCACAAACAAAAGACAAAGAAAATAATTAAAATAGTAAGACATGGTACCTGCCTTAAAACATCATAAAAAGGTAGATAAATTTAATTTAAGAAATCCCTCATATATAGGCCAGGATAGCAAAAGCACTGTTAAAAAATCCACATTAACAAGCATATCGAGGTTCATCTGCTACCTTCTTGAGGCGTGTGATGGATGTTGAGTTGAATGAAAGCTGAAGACGATTTACCTTTTTCCACTTGCTCACTCTGGAACTGTCTTCCTGAAGGTAACAAGTCATAGTCGGAGAACAGAATGTGCGATGGGTCATTTAAGATTATTTTGTTCCACCTTAATTGCAGAACCTCTCCTAGATGTTGTTAAAGGAAGGATTATTTATTTATTTAATTTTTAAAGTAATTAACTGGACTTGGCAGAGGGATGCACTCTTACAACTGTGAAGTTGAAGGGTTTATCAAACAGAAATTCGTTTTTAACTGTAATTGACAGTTTTTATATCATTACTGCAGCTGCAATGCAGGTGGATTGTTTCCATTATTGACTGTTTTAGATTAATTGATTATTTTGTCGATAAATTGCCAACCCAAACTGATCAGAATCAAAGATGATGTCTCCAAGTCACTTTCTGATCCAATTTATTTTGAAATACCTAAAGAGATTAAATTTACAGATTCATATCTTTTGATGAATGAGATTTTTAATCTGTTATCAAAATAGGCAACAATCATTAATATTTTAACTGTAGTACTGACAATTAATATTTTAAAAATAAAAGCAGAAATGTAACCAAACGCAGTGTCTCCATGACAACCTGATTCCTGATGGGTAAAAAATAAATTTTACATTCTTATGCATGTTGTCGTTCCTTCCTGCAGAATGTTGAGGGCTCTGGATGACCTCAGTGTTTCTAAAATCCTGCAACTCTGCAGTTACTTTCATTAACTTCTCACCGCTAAACTTTTCGGCCGTGCCACACATTTATTCTTTTCGACAGAACAGTTTGTGACACTTAATGCCTCAGCATGGTTTTTGCATAAAGACGAAAAAAAAGAGAAACATTTACATTTTCACTGCCGAAACTGTTACTGCGTATCGAGTGACTCGCAGTAAGTTTGCAGTCAGCACAAACAGATAAATATGCAAGCGTGCACGCGGATGCAAACACCAGCGTGTGCATGCATGCCTGCATACAACAAGCGCACATGCATGCACCATCCTTCAAGTGGCAATTGATTCTGTTTTGAAAAGTGTATTTTCTCAGATAGTCTTGCCCTGCCCAGTGCTGTTAGTGCGCCAGGCTTTTCAAACTCTTTACATCCATTACATTCCACTAGGTAATACCTAATGCTGGAAACATTTGTCAATGTATGCGCCTGCTGACAGAATAGATTATTAGGGCTGAGTCAAAATACACTGCTTTCCAAACAGCACAGTGCATGTGACATATTAAAAACTTCACACAACTCTCTGCAGTTTTCCCCCTATGCGCCAAGGATATGTAATATTTCAGGGAAATAAAACTTGGGAACAATGGTAAACACTGCTGGTACACACAGAAATGTTCAGTACTTCAAACTTCACAAAAAAATGTGTATTTCTGCCCCTTTGGCGAGAGAAAACAGCACGCGACCCTTTTTATGTTGAAATAAAATGGCTTTTTCAAAGCCTAGACATCTACCCTGTAGAAGGCAGTGAATAAAATAGATAAATGAGTCGACACATCCAGATTTTATCACGATAAAGACCCTCATCTTATAAGTCTCCACAGTAAAGGAGGACCATAATGAGGAAAAGGTACAGTGGCTGATAGGTATCATAGCACCTCCAAATTCAGGTAACAACTATAGGGGCAAACGACAATTGTTGGGGTCCAAGCTCTGTTAGTGCATTTGATTTGTGCAACTAATGGCTATGCTAAATCTCCCCCCTGGCTCCTGTCACTCAGATGGCCTGTCTGTGTATCTTTTTTTTTCTTTTCATGAGTAGTGGGTGCCTTGGGGAAGCTGTAACCAGTTTTACTGGCGTCACACTTACAGTGTCTGATCAAAATAGGTATTAGTGAAGACTCTGAATAAATCAAAATGACTGCCAAGCTCCAAGGCAAGGGGCAAAATGGGTAGATGCACATGAAACACTAGAAAAAAAAAGAATTTTAAGATGTTGGGTTCAGTAGTTATTGACAAAAGTCTATTGTAGTGATTGTAGTGCCCCCCATTTGCATATCAGTTTTTGTAGAATGTCATACTGATCATGTCCCCAAAGTTTGACTTCGAAAGAGTAATTCCTTCATGAGCTAAAGCACATTTAGTGAATTAGGCCACACCCATTCATCTTTGGCAGCCAATAGCAGCACAACGGAAAGAAAGATCGAAAATCCATGCACTAACTTTTGTGTGGCTCAGACCAGACATGGCATGTGCCAAATTGTATGAACATTGACCAAAACCAACTGGCCTAAACAGTGGGTCACCCCCTTGAATCTGGTCTGCTTGAATTTTCTTCTGCAATATCATCAGAGAGAGTTTTTCCTTACCACTGTCACCTGTGTGCTTGCTCTAGGTGTTCGTAAGGTTAGACATCCATTCGTGTGAAGTGCCTTGAGGCAGCTTTCTTGTAATTTGGTGCTGTATAAATAATTGAAAAATTGTGGAAGGAGTTGCAAAAAACACTGTTCAAAATGACAGCACATGTTCCAGGCAAAAGTTAGCATGTTGTGAACTGTAAGGCACTCAAAAGAATTTATATATCCAAAAAGTTTTAGTCTATGTATTATGGTTCAGGAGTAATGAGCCAAAAGGTAAATGTGGTCATTATAGCACCGCCATGTGGTTTTAAGTGTAATTTTTTTCCATGAGTAGTGGGTGCCTTGAGTAAGATCTGTGATAAGTTTCATTGCCGTCCACACTGACAGTGTCTGAGCAGTAAATGGTATTAGTGGAGGTTTTTTTTGTGTTCATTTTGTGATAGCTTTCACATAAAATATGAGAAAGGTGTTATTTCTAGCTAAAAGCAAAGTTAGCAAGCTAGTGACACCAGGAAGTGACGTCACCATGCTAATGTCTGCTAAATGTTTTATAATCCGTCCAGAGGTGTTATCAGGTTACAAAAAACAGCGTTTACAGTTTTGGAAGTGCTTATTTCTAGCTAGCGTTTACATATACGAGGTCTGTCAATAAAGTATAGGTCCTTTTTATTTTTTTCAAAAACTATATGGATTTCATTCATATGTTTTTACGTCAGACATGCTTGAACCCTCGTGCGCATGCGTGAGTTTTTCCACGCCTGTCGGTGACGTCATTCGCCTGTGAGCACTCCTTGTGGGAGGAGTCGTCCAGCCCCTCGTCGGAATTCCTTTGTCTGAGAAGTTGCTGAGAGACTGGCGCTTTGTTTGATCAAAATTTTTTCTAAACCTGTGAGACACATCGAAGTGGACACGGTTCAAAAAATTAAGCTGGTTTTCGGTGAAAATTTTAACGGCTGATGAGAGATTTTGAGGTGATACTGTCGCTTTAAGGACTTCCCACGGAGCAAGACGTCATGCAGCGCTCCCAGGCGCCGTCGTCAGCCTGTTTCAAGCTGAAAACCTCCACATTTCAGGCTCTATTGATCCAGGACGTCGTGAGAGAACAGAGAAGTTTCAGAAGAAGTCGGTTTCAGCATTTTATCTGGATATTCCACTGTTAAAGGAGATTTTTTTAATGAAAGACGTGCGGGCGGATTGCAGCGTCGGCTCACAGCCACCGCGATGCTCCACCACAGGAAAAACACCTCCGTTGGAAGCCTTAAGGACAAGTTGGAACATGTCCAGCTGTTAAACAATTTCTCATATACTCACTCCACTGAAAGCCATCAAAAGCCGCCTGGATTTTACAAATGGTTATCAACACGGAGGTGTTTTTCCTGTGCCGCTGCACCGCGCCGGCTGCGTCCCGACGCGCGGACCCATCCGCACGTCTTTCATTAAAAAAATCTCCTTTAACAGTGGAATATCCGGATAAAATGCTGAAACTGACTTCTGAAACTTCTCTGTTCTCTCACGACGTCCTGGATCAATAGAGCCTGAAATGTGGAGGTTTTCAGCTTGAAACAGGCTGACGATGGCGCCTGAGAGCGCTGCACGACGTCTCGCACCGTGGGAAGTCCTTAAAGCGACAGTATCACCTCAAAATCTCTCATCAGCTGTTAAAATTTTCACCGAAAACCAGCTTAATTTTTCGAACCGTGTCCACTTCGATGTGTCTCACAGGTTTAGAAAAATTTTCAAACAAAGCGCCAGTCTCTCAGCAACTTCTCAGACAAAGGAATTCCGACGAGGGGACGACTCCTCCCACAAGGAGTGCTCACAGGCGAATGACGTCACCGACAGGCGTGGAAAAACTCACGCATGCGCACGAGGGTTCAAGCATGTCTGACGTAAAACATATGAATGAAATCCATAGTTTTTGAAAAAAATAAAAGGACCTATACTTTATTGACAGCCCTCGATATGAGAAAAGTGTTATTTCTAGCCAAAAACAAAGCAAAGTTAGCAGCTAGGGACACCAGGAAGTGACATCACCACACTAACATCTGTGAGATCATACCATAAAATTAGGTACAGAATGTGACTTTTTTAACCTAAAATAGGTCAAGGTTAGCTATGTTTGAACAACGTATGTGTCCCAAGAATGTTCCCTGTAAATGAAGCCTCTTGGAGTAGTAGGCTGGACTGATGCTGAGCACAGACAGATGGACAGACAGACGGAGGGACAAAAATCCTTCTCAATACCATCCATCCATCCATTTTCTTCCACTTTATCCGGAGTCGGGTCGCAGGGGCAGCAGCTCAAGCAAAGCCGTCCAGACCTCCTGATCCACACACACCTCCCCCAGCTCCTCCGGGGGAACCCCAAGGCGTTCCCAAGCCAGCCGAGAGATGTAGTCCCTCCAGCGTGTCCTGGGTCCGATGGCCATATTTGATGGCTTCTGGTAAAAATAAAACCCTGCATCAATTCAACAACAAGTACCTGCATCAAAAACATGCAAATTGATAACTGCTTGCAAGAGAAGACAAGCATGAGGTGCAACACATGCAACAATTTAATTTGATAGCATGTCTGCAGCATATTGAGATGACACATCCAAACACAGAAAAGGTTTCCAAAGATTCACAACGACAGAAATATTAACAGAACAACAGAAGTACAGTTCTCATAACACAAACTGACTTCTACTCTTCAGTGCGTTACAAATAAATATTAAGCGGCTATTGTTAAAGGCCCCTTCACACATAACACGAATGAGGCAGAATGGCACATGAGAAGAAGGATTCAAATGGCAGTCGTGGAAAATCAGAGCCACCCTCGAACATCTCATACAGCAGTTGCTACATCCAGTCAGGCACAGCCCATGCATTCTACATTCACGTGCCTCTCGCGCCAGAAACCCATTCGAACAGTGGGCAAGATGAAGTCATACTGCCATCTGATCGTGCTCGCAACATTCACACAACATATTGTATGCAGGATGGACATATTATGCCAAGGAGCTGGACAAAATTATCGGCCATGAGATGAGATGAGATTTATTGTCATTGTCATTACACGAGTGCAACAACAACGAAATTACGTTCCAACTGCTTCAGACAAAATACAGAAATTAATCCAGTTATTATTAGTTTACCGTAATAATGGCACACATTAGAATTAAAGACACATATACATTTGACATTGTTTATGTGCACTAAACTTGAAGCAGTCCGTCATCCGAATTGAGGCAAAGTGGGTGAAGGCTGTAGCAGGAGGGCCAGTGCCACGCAGCTTGGACTTGAAGGCTGCAGCAGTAAAAACCGCCTGCCTTCGAGGTGGCAGGGAGGAAGCCAGGGTGAGGGAATGGAGAGACATGGGGGGGGGGGGGTAATAGGGATGGAGGGAGGGAGACATGTGTCGTGTGCAGATGAGTTAAGTTTCTGTCCGTGTGTGTGTAAAGTCTGACGTTGCTAGGCAACAGCAGGTTGGGGGGGTAGATAGATGAGAAGAGGGAGCCGAATTCCTTCACCAAGGCCATAGATCCTTCTGGGGGAAGAGCAGGGCATTTGACCTTCAGGAGCCGATAATTCTGCCATGTTGATGTTAGGTGGAGAGATAAATTCCATTTACTGCCCGTCTGACCATCTAGAGTCCAAATTTATGAAGAATATCTGGTCCTCAGCAGCACATTCCTTTACAATACAGCGATATGCTCCAGATGGTATCCAATTTTGCATTTGAGTTCAAGAGTTCACGCAGTCTGATTACACAGCATTGCCCAACTCATTATCATGACGGACAGATGAGGGGATGAGATTCTGGTAGCAGCAATCTTGCTAATATTCCTGTGGGTCAGGGCAGCGCACAAACCAATCCGTGCCAAACCTCCCACCATAAAAGCGAATAAGAAATGAATCCTCAATGTCTTCCACAGAGAATGGAGCCACAAATGCCACATGTAATTTCTCTCAGGCATCGAGAGCATAACCCACTGGGTAGGTTCCATCAGGGCACACAGGGTCCCCCAGCCCTGATTTTCTTGTTGTAAAAATGGTGTCAATAGCGTTGAGAGACCAGCTGATCAATTCCATGGTTAATCCAAATCTTAACCCTCTGGGGCCAACGCTGTCGTATATGACGGCTAAGACAACGCTTTACTAAATTATAAATAACTTTTTAATGATATGAGATAGAAACTTACTTTTTTTTTGCTGAAAAGTTAACTCCGCGGACGTTTGAGCCAGCCATCTGCCATCTTTGTACTCCTCACAGAAGCTGTGTGATGACGTGTGCAATGTGAGTGTCTAATTGTAATTGGTTCACCGTCACATGGTTTTCCAAAACCCAATCGTAGGGCAGATTTATCTCACGTGAAAAGATTGTTTTCAGGAGTGATATGTTACTAGTTGGCCCATCTGAATAGCCCCCTGGGTGCTCCAATGAGTACATACTATTAGTACATACTCAGTGCGCCCTGCACCATTACGCACAGTGAAAGTGAAAGCAGACGGAGCAGACAGAGAACCTCTGATGACAATCTCACGTGCTCAAACAGAGAGTGTGTAACTATCAGGATTGCTCCACGAGTTTGCATGTGAATGTTACTGGATAACTCTGTTGCTTTCTCTGCGTAAAGCACTGTTTACCATATCAAATAACAAAATGCACAGACCATTTTGTATATATTGTTCAAAATGTCCATTTGTGTTTATTGTTTGAACCTTTTTGTTATACAGTCTTTCACACAATACCTCAAATTACCTTTATAAAGTGTCAAAACAGTTGTTTATTATAGTTTGCTGTGTGTTTTGAATAAATGTGTGTGGAAAATTATGTTTCTCTTTATTTTTTCCTTGCCTATTTTTGATTGTAAACCTTTATTACACTTATAAAACACAACAAAAACATATATATTCTGAAAGCACAGGCTGTCCTGAAAAAAAGAGACATAAAACTTGATTGTGGGAAGCAGGGAGAGCTGTTAACAGCAATAATAAAACATTTATGCCAGGTGAGTGAACTGTCCAAAAAATGCCCTCTGACTGAAGAGGGTTAATTTGAAGAATTTGCAGTCTGGTGAAGCTGGGACTTTGAAGGTCAGAGCAGAGATAGAGAACAGAGAGGAGAGGGGAGGAATGTGGCCGTCCTTGCTGGAGTCCCAAGCTGAATGGCATGAATCTTGGCAGCCTTCACCAGGGGCCGAATGCCATACAAATGGCCATTTGACTCACTCTCTACTGGAGTCCAGGTGCCACCCACGAACATCCAACACCACTTGCAGGGCATTTAGAAAAGGTGGGGCCATTTGTGCTGCCAGCACAAAAATAGAGAGCAGGCGACGACTTTGAGCTGGCTGTGCGAATGGCCCCACATTTTCTAAGCGCCCCACGACTGTGTTCCCAAGCAACACAAATGGAGTGTGCCCCCCACACCACCACAAATGGCGTGCAAGTGTGTCATCATTCCCCCGCACCATGATCCAACATTGTCAGGTCTGGCTGAGGTGGCCGGAGTGCGTTCACTGTGCAGAGCAGTGCGCATCTGGACGGGTGTCATGTCCATGCTGAAGAGCTGACCACTGTGTACTCGCAACTCACAGCTGGAGAACACATATCGGGGCATGAGCAACATCAGCTCTCCACACTCCACGCAATGCACATGTGTAGGCAGGCCCTCATGCTCTCATGACATGTTGATAATTATGTACAGACAAGATCACATGAAGTCCAGCCAGCCATATCTCAGCATGCACGGCACGGTCTGAATTTTGTTATCAACCGGCTGGCCAGGCTAATGTCACTTCCACCACATAAATTGTAGTCCACATGACAGACAGAGAGTGGAAAATAAATATAAACATATATACAATAAGGGGAAAGCTGTGAACTCATTCAAGCGTGATCGCTTTGCTCATAGCACTGTGGACATAGTGGGTGTGTCAGCTGACCGCTGTCCAGTAACTCACAGTCAGCTGGAACTGTCAGAGTGCACACAACGTGTTAAATTAAAACAGAGAGAAGGAAGACAAATAAATCCATACTACAATAACTACATACAAATACATAAAATAAATTATCATAGAGCAAAGGGACAGAGGGTGAGACATTTTTTCTGTGATTTGGTCCAGACAGGTGGGTGTGTCAGTGGCAGCAGCAGCTGCTCAGCGCTGTGTCCTCATAACTCACAGCTGTGGAATACATATCGTGCCATGACCACCAGCACCTCCCAACACCCACCACGATGCACGCATGTCAGCATGCTGTCTTCACATGGTAATAAATAAAAACACATATGCAATCACGGTTAGTAGCGAGCACATCAGTGTGCACAGCATCAGCCAGGCTGCTCCATGTGAAGATATCCGTCTGATCAGGTGAACGCACAGCTGCTGATCAAATGTCACATCCGGCACATGAGTTATGGTCCACATGACGCGGTGTCCTTCAACACGCGATGCACTGGACAGCTGGACATGCGGTGCTGCTGATGTGTCCATGATATGAGCCTTCAATCATGTCAGTTAATTACTTGTATATGTTCATGTATAGAGGTACAGAAGGATGATACTTGTATTTTCCACTCTTTATAACAGGAATTAAATATTAAATATTACGGGGGTTTTTTTGGTGTGTTTTTGTTTACAGTGAGAACACAATCATGACCAGTATCATTATTTTGTCCTTAAACATTTCCACTGATTTATGTACATATGTCCAGCATCGAATTGCTCCATTGCTGTGTGGGCGTGATGTGGTATCACACCTCCCACATGCTTGCGCTGTGTTCGTGCACACGCACACAAGCTTGCACGAAACCATTGAAGCGGGACCATTCGCATCTGTCCAACCGAAAAGTGTGTGATTGGGCTGGATAAAGACATTAACAGTGTTCAGTCATTTAGTAGAACGTTGATTAAATTTTCAGTCAGAAGCAGATTCAAGACATTTTTTTCAAAATGGGTAATTCTGTAATGTGCCTATTGTTTTCATGAATTTTGTCAAACTTGTAAAGAGTCACGCATGTCAGCTTGGGTACTAAGATGCTTGGGTACTGCTGGAATGATCTTGTGCCAAACAAATGATTTCTTGGGATACACAGACGAGATGGACAACTTGTATTGTGAGGGAACAGCGGATAGGTTCTCAGTTTCGAGGACCCCAGTGGCTGGAGAAGCCCACGTTTCACCTGGCTGTAGCAGGTAGATGGCTAATTTCAAATGGTGGTGATGGACTGGTTGTCTGCCTGGGTGGTTGCCATTTAAGATACAAGGTGGTTCCGTAGTGTGGTGGATGCGTCAATGCGTGACAACATGGTCCCAGAGGGAACTTCATGCTCCCATAGCTTTACCTGTGTCCTCCACCGGCACTTTGGCACAGTTAAGGATGACTAAACCAGCAGCTGTTTATCACGTCATTGTGATTATTGTTGTTTTATTATATTAAATAAATTATGACAATGATCCAGTTTTTGCACATGAAAAAGAATAAGCCATATAGAGCTTTGTATAGGATTGACCTATAAGACCTATGTAAACCTCATACAGCAGGGAGCTCAGTGGATAAGGAGCTGGCCAGCCAATACGTAGACATGGGTTTGAATCCCACTTATGCTACCTGTCTCTGTGCTTGGACAAGACACTTAATCTGTGTCTATCCAACTGTAAAAGTGGGTACCAGCCTTGGCTGAGAAGTATGTAAATGTGAGACATCATTGTGAAGTGCTTGGAGCATGATCTGCAAGATTGAAAAGAAATGCAGTCCTTCTATACAGGTCCACTAGGAATGGTCCTTGGATTCTGTAGCATGAAGCGAACTGGAGTACCCAACTCCAGTCATGTCCCCAGCCAAGCAGATACTGTGACTAGGAATCAGTTCCAGACCTGAATCAGATTGAACATCTGGAGAGATCTGAAAATGGCTGTGCACCGACGCTACCCACCCAACCTGATGGAGTTAGTGAAGTGCTGCAAAGAGGAATGAGCAAACTGCCAAAAGATGATGCATCAAGCTTGTTTAATCATATTCAAGAAGACTTGAGGCTGTAATTGCTGCCAAAGGTACATCAACAAAGTATTGAGCAAAGGGTGTGAATACTTACGTACATGTGATTTCTTAGTTTTTTTAAATTTTTAATAAATTTGTAAAAATACAAAAAAAACACCTTTTCATGTTGTCATTATGGGGTGTTGTGAAAAGAATTTGGAGGGAAAAAAATGAATTTACTCCATTTTGGATTAAGGCTGTAACATAACAAAATGTGGAGAATAGGAAGCACTGTGAATACTTTACAGATGGACTGATGGAGCTGATAGAGCCGCTGTGCTCATTGGGATCTTCAAAGCAGCAGAAATGTTTCTGCACCCTTCCCTTGATTTGTGCCTCTATACATTCCTATGTCGGAGGTCTACAGACAATTCCTTTGACTTCATGCTTGGTTTATGCTCTGACATGCACTGCCAACTGTAGGACCTTATATGTAGACAGGCGTGTGCCTTTCCAAATCGTGTCCAATCAACTGAATTTCCTCCAGGTGGACTCCAATTAAGCTGTAGAACCACCTCAAGGATGATCAGTGGAAACAGGATGCACCTGAGCTCAATTGTGAGCTTCATGGTGAATGTTGTGAAAACCTATGTACATGCGACTTCTTGATTTTTTTTTTCTTTTAATAAATTTGCAAAAACAAAATAAAAAACTTCTCACAGTCATTTTGAGGTATTGTGTAGAATTTTGAGGGGAAAAATTTATTTCATCCACTTTGGAATAAGGCTGTAACATAACAAAATGTGGAAAAAGTGAAGCGCTGTGAATACTTTCTGTTAAGCTGTAGAGGCATCTCAAGGACAATCAGTAGAAACAGGATGCACCTGAGCTCATTTTTGTGCTTCATGTCAAAGGTTGTGAATATTTACGTCCATGTGATTTCTTAGGTTCTGTGTTTTTTTTAATAAATTTGCAAAAAATGCTTTTCACATTGTCATTATGGGGTATTGTTTGTAGAATTTTGAGGGGGAAAAATTTTTTCATCCACTTTGGAATAAGGCTGAAACATAAGAAAATCTGGAAAAAGTGAAGCGCTGTGAATACTTCCTGCATCTACAGTAGTTGAACCATAGAAATGTTTAAAACTCACCATCTGCTGAAGCTCGATGAAGTTGCTGCATCCTGCTGTCCACCTGCTTCTTGTTTTGAATTCAGCCTGCAAGACCAGCTTGGAAAAAGGGAAGCAATGTGAATACTTTCCAGATGCCTGTGTGTGATATATATAAAAATAAAATCACACATACATACACACACACAAAATCAAGAAGAACTGATAATGTAAGAGAACGTAAGGTGCTGGTGTTGCACTCTTGAAGTACAATGATGACTGACACCAACACAAAAGAAAAATGTCAAGAAGAAAAAAAAATCATCTCTTTATTACATCTGACACAGCTCAGACAAATCTAAACCCATGTTGAGATGCAAATTTGAAAAGCAGTAAAATCTGCACCTGAGCTTCCCCTTGGAGTTTGGACGGGATGGTTGATGGTCTTTATGAAATTACTCTGTCAACCAGTTCAATAAAAACAGAGTGCAGTAATTGGTGCTAAGTTTCCTCATGGCAGAGCTGTTCCACAGACAGACTCACACATACAGGCACAGCTCTCCCTGGTGGCCTCAGGCTAAACCAGCAGACCGTAATTTGTCTCACAACCCTCCAATTTAGCAAATTAAGGCGAGACATCAGACCGATTTATTCTGCTGATCTGTGCTCAGGACAAACATCTCTATAATTTTTTTAAAATATTTTTTTAAAACAACAATCTCAAAATCTGCACAAGAGGATGACTTGGAATTTTCAGTCAGCTCAACATAAATAACATACACTTTAGTCACAATGCTTTCTTTTCAGTTAACATTGTCGCCTTAATTTGCTAAATTAAGGCGACATCAGACCGCACCTCAAACAGAGAAAAAACAGAATCAGGCATCAGAAAGACAACAAATACAGTATAATTTGTCAGCATTAAGCAACAAGAAAAACAGAAGAAATATTAAGGTGATTGTTGGCTGCTAGCCCTAAGCGTCACTAACAGACCCAGAGTTTAGATGAAGTTGAGGCTGCGGCACGCTCTGTTTCCTAATAAAACGAATTCAAAAGGGTAAAAAGCATAGTAACATAGTAACAGTATGCTAGCCATATGAAAGGGAAAAAAGTACATCTTAAGTCTGGAATTGAAAGCCTCTACAGAATCTGACTGTTTTATTGATGCAGAGAGATCATTCCACAGAACAGGGGGATGATTAGGGATGGGTATCGTTAAGATTTTATCGATATCATTATCGATTCCGCTTATCAATTCGATACCTTATCGATGCCTTTATCGATATCTCATGTGAATTGTTTGTGTACTAAAAGTAGGCTTTACAGGTTTTCTATGTCAAAGGGTCAAAGAGCTTTTCTTATTGTGCGCCCGCTCTGTGGAACGATCTTCCTGCGACCATGAGGCAGTCAGAGTCCGTGGACATTTTTAAGTCAAGACTTAAAGCCTATTTTTATTCTCTTTCTTATGAATAGTTTTTATTTTTATCTGTTTTATTATTTTACTTCTGTTTTTAATTGTATTTGAATTTTTTATTTATTTATTTATTTTAATTTTTTTATGTTGAACTGTTCTATGTGAGGCGCCTTGAGATGGCTTTTGTTGTGATTTGGCACCGATTAAACTGAAACTGAATTGAAATTGAACAACATTTTATTGAGTCTTAAAGTAAACTTTAAGTTACTACTGATTTGTAGCCAAGTACAGTGACCCTGCTAATTCTCTCTCTCTCACTCACACATACACACAATATCACTTGCCATCGGATGACAATAATTAATCAATACATTTAAAGATCATGGCATGGAATAGCTATAAGTTGTTCAGGCGGCCTTTCAGATCATGTTATCATTACTCTGTTCCTCTATAGGACCATGTCTAATATATGCTGTATCCTGAAAGTATTCACAGCGCTTCACTTTTTTCACATTTTCTTATGTTAAAATACTATAAATTTATTTTTCCCCTCAAAATTCTACTCACAACACCCATAATGTCACCTCATAATGTTTTTTTTAATTTTGCAAATTTATTAAAAATAATAATTATTAAAACAAAGAAATCACATGTACATGTAAGTATTCACACAGTTTGTTCAATACTTTATTGATGCACCTTTCTGCAGGACAATGACCCTAAGCACACAGCCAAGATATCAAAGGAGTGGCCTCTGTGAATGTCCTTGAGTGGCCCAACCAGAGCCAAGACTTGAATCTGATTGAACATCTCTGGAGAGATCTGAAAATGTCTGTGCACCGACGCTCACCATCCAACCTGATGGAACTTGAGAGGTGCTGCAAAGAGGAATGGACAAAACTGTCTAAAGATAGGTGCACCAAGCTTGTGGCATCATATTTAAGAAGACTTGAGGCTGTAATTGCTGCCAAAGGTGCATCAACAAAGTATTGAGCAGAGGCTGTGAATACTTTTGTATGTGTGATTTCTTAGTTTTTTATTTTTAAAAAATTTGCGAAAAAAAAACACCTTTACATGTTGTCATTATGGGGTATTGTGAGAAGAATTTTGATGAAAAAATAAATTTACTCCATTTTGGAATAAGGATGTAACATAACGTGGAAAAATTGAAGCGCTGTGAATACTTTTCGGATGCACTGTAAAGATGATGGAGGCCACTGTGCTCATTGGGACCTTTAAAGCAGCAGAAATGTGTTCTGCATCCTTCCCCAGATTTGTGTCTCGACACAATTCTGTCTCAGAGGTTTACAGACAATTCCTTTGACTTCATGTTTGGTTTGTGCTCTGACATTCATTGCCAACTGTGGGACCTTATATGTAGACAGGTGTGTGCCTTTCCAATTCATGTCCAGTCAAGTGAATTTACCCCAGGTGGACTCCAATTAAGCTGCAGAAAAATCTCAAGGATAGTCAATGGAAACAGAATGCACCTGAGCTCAATTTGTGCTTCATGGCAAAGGCTGTGATAATGTAATCTGTTTCAAACACATGTAAATTTTGATTTCTTAGGTTTGTGTTGTTTTTTTTTAATAAAACTTTTTTCACATTGTCATTATGGGGTATTGTGTGTAGAATTTTTTTTGGAATGAGGCTGTAACATAACAAAATGTGGAAAAAATGAAGCGCTGTGAATAATTTCTGGATGCACTGTAGGCGAACCATGGAAATACTTTAAAACTCACCATTTGCTGAAGCTCGATGAAGTTGCTGCATGCTGCTGTCCACCTGCTTCTTGTTTTGAATTCAGCCTGCAAGACTGGCTTCGATTCAAAGCATTGATTCAAAGCTTTAAATACTCTAGAGTGCTTTGGCTGCAATCTTTGCTTTGAATTATGTGATATCCTTTGTTTTTATCATCATGGTGTGGGGTTGCAGGGGATTTTATTAATTTTTTTAGTAGTTATTTCTTGTGAGTTTTTTTTTTCTGTGCAGTTTGGGTTGGTGATTTTCTGCTTTGTACTCTCTTGTCTTTTGGTGTGTCTTGGTTTGGGTGTGTCTGGTCCCTTTTGTTTCCACGCCTTCTTCCTGCTTGTTCTCCCAAACCTACATTTGATTATCCCTGATCACTCCTGTTATTTAAGCCTCTCATTTCCTGCATGTCCCCACTAGATTGTTAATGCCTTTTGCCTGTTTTCAGCTTTCATGTTCCTGAGTTTTTTGTTCCTCATTTTGTGTAGTTGTGTACCAGCCTGTCTATTGACCTCACTTTTTGTCTCATACTTTGGACACCACAACTTAATGCTGTTTTTTTTGTACCATGTTCCGAACCCAGCCCGACAAAAGCCTTTTGCGCAACCATTCTTGTGTGAGAGTCCTGCATTTGTGTCCTGCCTCGTTCAGTCTGAAATCATGACAGATATCTAATGTCCTCAATTAATAACTACACTCAACACAAATATAAACGCAACACTTTTGGTTTTGCTCCCATTTTGTATGAGATGAACTCAAAGATCTAAAACTTTTTACACATACACAATATCACCATTTCCCTCAAATATTGTTCACAAACCAGTCTAAATCTGTGATAGTGAGCACTTCTCCTTTGCTGAGATAATCCATCCCACCTCACAGGTGTGCCATATCAAGATGCTGATTAGACATCATGATTAGTGCACAGGTGTGCCTTAGACTGTCCACAATAAAAGGCCACATTGAAAGGTGCAGTTTTGTTTTATGGGGGGGATACCAGTCAGTATCTGGTGTGACCACCATTTGCCTCATGCAGTGCAACACATCTCCTTCGCATAGAGTTGATCAGGTTGTCAATTGTGGCCTGTGGAATGTTGGTCCACTCCTCTTCAATGGCTGTGTGAAGTTGCTGGATATTAGCAGGAACTGGTACACGCTGTCGTATACGCCGGTCCAGAGCATCCCAAACATGCTCAATGGGTGACATGTCCGGTGAGTATGCCGGCCATGCAAGAACTTCCAAGAATTCATCTTCCAAGAATTGTGTACAGATCCTTGCAACATGGGGCCGTGCATTATTCTGCTGCAACATGAGGTGATGTTCTTGGATGTGGCACAACAATGGGCCTCATATCTCGTCACGGTATCTCTGTGCATTCAAAATGCCATCAATAAAATGCACCTGTGTTCTTAGTCCATAACAGATGCCTGCCCATACCATAACCCCACCGCCACCATGGGCCCTGTGATCCACAACATTGACATCAGAAAACCGCTCACCCACACGATGCCACACACGCTGGCTGCCATCTGCCCTGAACAGTGTGAACCGGGATTCATCCTTGAAGAGACACCTCTCCAACATGCCAAACGCCAGCGAATGTGAGCATTTGCCCACTCAAGTCGGTTACGACGACGAACTGGAGTCAGGTCGAGAACCCGATGAGGACGACGAGCATGCAGATGAGCTTCCCTGAGACGGTTTCTGACAGTTTGTGCAGAAATTCTTTGGTTATGCAAACCGATTGTTTCAGCAGCTGTCCGAGTGGCTGGTCTCAGACGATCTTGGAGGTGAACATGCTGGATGTGGAGGTCCTGGGCTGGTGTGGTTACACGTGGTCTGTGGTTGTGAGGCTAGTTGGATGTACTGCCAAATTCTCTGAAACGTCTTTAGAGACAGCTTATGGTAGAGAAATGAACATTCAATACACGAGCAACAGCTCTGGTTGACATTCCTGCTGTCAGCATGCCAATTGCACGCTCCCTCAAACCTTGCGACGTCTGTGGCATTGTGCTGTGTGATAAAACTGCACCTTTCAGAGTGGCCTTTTATTGTGGACAGTCTAAGGCACACCTGTGCACTAATCATGGTGTCTAATCAGCATCTTGATATGGCACACCTGTGAGGTGGGATGGATTATCTCAGCAAAGGAGAAGTGCTCACTATCACAGATTTAGACTGGTTTGTGAACAATATTTGAGGGAAATGGTGATATTGTGTATGTGGAAAAAATTTTATCTTTGAGTTCATCTCATACAAAATGGGAGCAAAACCAAAAGTGTTGCGTTTATATTTTTGTTGAGTGTAGGTATTGTAGCTTAGTTTATCCAGTCAGGTCCTTGTTTTGAATTCATCCCGTGAGACTAGCATTGATTCAAAGCTTCAAATGCTCCAAAGTGCTTCGTCTGCAAGCTTTGCTTTGAATTATATGTATATCTTGTACTATCACTTCAAAACTATTCGTTCGTCCACAGTCGGCTTCTTGTTCTGAATTCAGCCAGCAAAGAATGTCGATTCACAGCTTTGAAGCGTGTTTCTGATTCCAGAATGTTCAGTGCTTATCTTCTCTGCCCAGCTTCTCCAATCACAACCACAAATGTTTATAATTCCAGAGATGTTTTGTGGCTTCCCTCATTAGTCACTTTCTTGCAATGAATGCGTACTTCAGCACCCCGCTGTTTGCATTTTTTAGGACCCCTTCACACATAGTGTGAATACGTGCTACTCCAGGGCGACTCACAGTGGTAGAGCTCGTATGAGCGAACCATGAAACATTGCACCGACAGGCAGGCATGCACGATGCCGGTGCGACGGAACACAGTGCCAGCAGCTTCTGTGAAGAAAAATGAAAAAAAAAAAACATACTGCGATTGTTCCGTGCGTGCAGACACAGTAACTTTTCACAGCAGCAAATAAAAAATAAAAATTACATGCCACCCACGGAAATGGACCATGCACCTTCCAAAAGCTCTGATTTCCAGTCAGAAACTGTACCACTGAGCTACTGTCGCTGTCCTGTAAAAACTGCGGGAACCTGCCTGATATAAGGACATGGACGTATTTAAAAAATAAATAAAACCACACACCATATAAAAACACTGCATTTATCAAGCAGGCAATACAAATATGATCCCTGTGTTCCTCTGTAGATGATTATGGTTACTGACGTACAGTCATGAAATGACATGAATAAGAAACAGTGCACTCTGATTATGTCCACATCTACTGGGGGTGTCCAGCCATCCCCACGCACGTGTCTTGTGGAGGGCACGCTGCAGGACTGACACTGCGTCATTTGGAACAGAGCTCACATGGGCGATGTGACAGTCAGATCGCCCAATGCATGTTCTGATCTGACGGTCCGTTTCAACCTGGGCGCAGCCTGTCCATGGGCTGCAGTGTGCGCGCTCGCTGCAGCCTGTCTCCACAGCAATATATGTTATTATTTGTGTTATTTTAATTATTATGAGAGCAAGCAGACATACGCGCATCACAGTGGCCAGTTGTTAATCCATGTCCGTCCAAACACAGTATGTGTTGTCCAGCTGGGATGTGTAGATCGATAGATCACCACAGCTTCTTCTGTCGGCGGCCACAACTCCTGTCAGTTCAGCACACACACCAAAGCCACACTCGTGGGGCACTTAGACAATTTTCACTGCCAGTACAATGATTGTCTGCTGACTGTTGTCGTGTTTAACAGTATGAATGGCCACACATTTTCTAAGTGCCAAACAAGCAGTATTAGGTGTGTGTCACCTGGAATCTGGCCAACACCTGCCGTGAAAAGATCGACGGGCTCGCACAGCGCACACTCTGCCTTTCAGCTGCTGGTGTGTTGTAGCAACAGGTGTTGAGACAGGTACAATCCTGCTTCATGCTCACTTTATGCGCAAACTCATCAAATTTGCACTATGTGTGAAGGGGCCCTTAATGACCAATATTAATAAACTCAAAGACATATTCAATGAAGTGCAAATTTGCATATCCTTCTGTGGCAGTGAATCTATATGTACATTTTATGAATGCATTTTTAGTCCACTGTATGAAAGCCTGTTTGTTTGTTAGGTTGTTTTATGAAGAATATTTTGGACATTTTATGAAATGCTCTTATTTTACAAAGTTGGTTCATTTTAATTTATTTATTTTTTTCTGTTTCACAGCAGATCCGACATGGATCTGCATGTTTATTTGGCACAGGATATTCTTCTTTTTTTTTTTTTTTTAGTGCTGGCTGTCCTTCCTGATGCAACTCCACATTACATGGAGAATGGAAACGAGCAAAATCTGAATTGATTTTATTGCCAAGTAAGTTCTTACATACAAGGAATTTGATCTGGTGTTGTTGGTGCATAAACAACAATGGGGAAAAAAGGATAAAACACTAGAAGTAGAAAAGTCAAATAGGCAAAACTATGTGCATCGTAAAATAACTATAACATAGTGGAATGGGACTGTGCAAATGCATGTAGTTGATGTGCAGTACCTTTTTAAAATTTAAAATATTTAATATTATAAAACAGAATTAATATAAAAAAAATATTTTAAAAAGCAGATTTGCCAATAAATCGCAGAAGGACTTTATGTAAAGTTTCGGTGCAATCCAGTTTTGTTCAAGTTCCTTCCAAGTATACATGATGATCTGGTTTTGTATCAGTTTGTACTCTGTTAGAGCAAGATTTTGTAAAATTAAATTGCATAATATGGAAATAAACACTTGGACATTATCAGTGCAAGATGGCTTGCGAATGGTTACCAATTGGAATTTTGTGTGTCAAAATTCACCAAAGCTGAACTCGACATGAAATATCATGTGGATTATTGCTGTAAATATGTCTCGTTCTTAGTATAATGACATTTAAATGGATTCAAAATCGCTCTGAAAGTTGCCAGCCAATTTGGAAGCGAGACCGTGGCATCTCCGGCTTCACTTCCAGGTCAGGCGCAACATTTTCACAGCATTTCTTGAAAATTGGTTCATTAATTTTTGAGCAATAATAAACCAAGCAAGCCGACAAAAACATAACCTCCATGGTAGACGCGATACATCACATCAGCGTTCCCATGATTCAATCATTTATTTATAAAAGCACACAGTTGCAGATGATATTAGAAATCAGAATTTCTTCTCTTCGATTGCACACACCTTGGTTGGTAATTTATTTGTTCTCCTCTTCCAATATTTATGCTGTGCGTAATGCATATCAAGAAGATTTTCAGCTAATGGTGGGAGATATCCATCCTGGATCAGTCAGGATATTATTTGTTGGTTGCACCAAAAAATAAAATGTTGAATCTTTAATCACCTTTCATTTAATTCGTAACTCTGGGAGGTTGGAGTGAAGCTTTTAGCTGTTCCCGGCTGTGGCTCGCTAAATGAAATGGTGTGAAAAGTGTGAAGTCATTAACCTGTTCCAGGTGTGTTCCCTCCTAATATCCAGGATAATATTTTCCATCCGAGTGTGACCGAGAAGAAGGAGAACTCATTCACACGTAGGTGCCAAGTATTCCTTTTAGAAAACTTCATTTTAGAATATTAGGCTATGAAACGTTCATATCATTTTTTTAATTAGGCAAGATATCTCTTTGAATCGGAGCGAAATTTACACTCTGCTGCTCGTGGACTGACTGAGGATAAGTACAAGATAATTTACCACAGTCCTCCTATGTATATCAAACTGCTCATTTAGCGCTTTGAAATTTAAGCTGTTATTCCTTTGCCATGGGAAGACAAAGGCGTTCTGTCTGTTATCGCTCCATCTTTTGAGTAAAAAATCCTGCTTCCCTTTTCAAAGTACTCAGCGTTGCTTAAATTGAGATTCTATTAAACCTCAAAGCCTATGTTTTACCCAAGGCCATCAAATATGGGCATCGGGTATTGCAAAGGCTTTTCATCCATACGTCTGTCCGTCTATTTGTGCTCAGCATAAGTCCAGTTCTATTACCGCCAGAGTCTTCAAATTTACAGGGAACATTCTTGCGACACAGACATTGGACAAGTTCAAAGATGGCTAAGCTTGACCTATTTTAAGAGGTATAAAGAGGTTCAGTTTTGTTTTTGAGTGGCACGCGTGACAGAGTAGAGCTATACCGTGACGTCAGTGGCTGGTCTCTAAAAAAATCACTTTGTTTTGTGAGTTTATATGCATGTTTCTTGTATATTATGTAAAATCTAGTGAGAAATTAACACTTCTAAAACTAAAAATGCTGTTTTTGGAACCTAATAACACCACTGAACTTATTTACAAGACATTTTGCGGATGTTAGCATGCATGCAACATCACAAGCTGGTAGCTAGCTGCAAAACTCTATTTCCTTTGTGTGTAAATATGTCATATATTATAAAGGCTAGTGAGAAATAAACTTCTAAAACTGAAAACGCTGTTTTTGTAACATGATAACACCTCTGGAGTCATTTACAAGACATTTTGCGGATGTTAGCGTGCATGCTAACTTCCTATGGAGTTAAATTTGTCTCAATAATACCTGCAAATGTGCAGAGGGTGACCTGCAAATATTCCTTGATTTGCACAACTTCTGCTCTTAAAATGTAAATATTGTTTTTGATTGGTTGGTTGATTGATAGAGGGGTTTTATTGAACATGTACAAACTGTATGTAAGACAAATGGGATCTTAATAATTAATTAAACAACTGCAAATTATAAAGAACACAATGCTCATGTGGCCAAGGATATTTTAACTTTGGGCTTATATTTGATAGTTTACAGTTCATAGGGGGGAAAATAAATGACTGTACTATGTCCACTACTACTACTACTACTATTTTTTTTTTTTTATCTCCATAGCCTTTCCTGAATGTTGTTACAAAGTGCTTTGCGACAATACAATAAAACACCACTAACGTAATTGTTTCAAACTGGTTATGTTTAAGACTATTTGAATTAATTTGCCCACTGCTGTCTTTTTGTTTTAAAGGTTATATGGACAATATTTAGAACTGGTTCAAGGAACAAGTTGGAATGAGAAGCAATTGTATATCAATAGGAACAAAAATGAAACTATTAGCTTTATATGTTTTTTAATGTTCCAGAACAGAAATGTTAATTTTAAACACTGGTACCCAGTTAATAACATGATTTCATGCATTTCATTACAAATTTAAATATTCTGTACTTGCTATAACTTGGTGCCGAGTTCGCTTCTTGTATTCTTTTGAACACCGTGCTAGTAGAAATTTAGCAGTAGCAGGCAATTAAAGCCATCCCCAGTTTCCAACCAGAGGATGTAAATATTGTGCTATGCACCTTTTTTTTTAAATTTATTTATGCTGGTTTTAGACATCAAGTTCAATGTTTGATGGACAGGTAAAGAAAAATAATGCTAGAAATAATTTTGCTTGGTCCAGTTAGGCTAAGCAATGTGTCTAGCATAGCCTAGCTGGTTAACTGTGTAATTAGCAATAGACTATGTATGTGTGTATATGTATGTATGTGTGTGTGTGTGTGTCTATCTATCTATCTATATATATATATATATATATATATATACAACCCCTGGCAAAAATTATGGAATCACCGGCCTCGGAGGATGTTCATTCTGTTTTTAATTTTGTAGAAAAAAGCAGATCACAGACATGACACAAAACTAAAGTCATTTCAAATGGAAACTTTCTGGCTTCAAGAAACACTATAAGAAATCAAGAAAAAAAGATTGTGGCAGTCAGTAACGGTTACTTTTTTAGACCAAGCAGAGGAAAAAAATATGGACTCACTCAATTCTGAGGAATAAATTATGGAATCACCCTGTAAATTTCCATCCCCAAAACTAACACCTGCATCAATCACATCTGCTCGTTGACATTGACCCTATGTCATGAAATTGGCCCTATGTGTCTTTTTGCAAGGAATGTTTTCACAGTTTTTGCTCTATGGCAATGCATTATCTTCTTGAAAAATGATTTCATCATCCTTAAACATCAGAAAAGTGTCCAAAATATCAACGTAAACTTGTGCATTATTGATGATGTAATGACAGCCATCTCCCCAGTGCCTTTACATGACATGCAGCCCCATATCATCAATGACTGTGGAAATTTACATGTTGTCTTCAGGCAGTCATCTTTATAAATCTCATTGGAACGGCACCAAACAAACGTTCCAGCCATCACCTTGCCCAATGCAGATTCAAGATTCATCACTGAATATGACTTTCATCCAGTCATCCATGCTTTTCTTTAGCCCATTGTAACCTTGTTTATTTCTGTTTAGGTGTTAATGATGGCTTTCGTTTAGCTTTTCTGTATGTAAATCCCATTTCCTTTAGGCGGTTTTCTACAGTTCGGTCACAGACGTTGACTCCAGTTTCCTCCCATTCGTTCCTCATTTGTTTGTTGTGCATTTTCGATTTTTGAGACATATTGCTTTAAGTTTTCTGTCTTGACACTTTGATGTCTTCCTTGGTCTACCAGTATGTTTGCCTTTAACAACCTTCCCATGTTGTTTGTATTTGGGCCAGAGTTTAGACACAGCTGACTGTGAACACCAACATCTTTTGCAACATTGCGTGATGATTTACCCTCTTTTAAGAGTTTGATAATCCTCTCCTTTGTTTCAACTGACATCTCTCGTGTTGGAGCCATGATTCATGTCAGTCCACTTGGTGCAACAGCTCTCCAAGGTGTGTTCAGTCCTTTTAGATGCAGACTAACAAGCATGTGATTTGATGCAGGTGTTAGTTTTGGGGATGAAAATTTACAGGGTGATTCCATAATTTTTTCCTCAGAATTGAGTGAGTCCATATTTTTTTCCTCTGCTTGGTCTAAAAAAGTAACCGTTACTGACTGCCACAATCTTTTTTCTTGATTTCTTATAAGTGTTTCTTTTCTTAAAGCCAGAAAGTTGCCATTTGAAATGACTTTAGTTTTGTGTCATGTCTGTGATCTGCTTTTTTTCTACAAAATTAAACAACAGAATGAACATCCTCCGAGGCCGGTGATTCCATAATCTTTGCCAGGGGTTGTGTGTGTATATATATATATATATATATATATATATATATATATATTATATATACCTATATCTACAGATATATTTAGAATGTCAAAAAGACGCATATTATGTCGCACAGAATGCTATGAACTGGTACATCTTGTTGCTGTTACCAGTTTGGGAACGATAATTAAGGTGGAACCCTCAACTGTAAATATAATCATTTTTTGAATGAAACCACAAAAAATAAATAAATAAAATAAATTCTGCTGAGAAGCCCAGTCACAGGAAACAGGAATTAAATGCAAAATGGGTGTATATCAAATGAATTTGACTACACAAAACATGGAATATCTTAGGTTCATACTGTTTCAATTAATCAAAAGTCAAAGTAAATGTAAGAATCACTAAGGTGGTTGTTGTTGTGGTGTGTGTATGTTTTTTTTTTTTTTGAACATTTTCCATTGCAACTTTTTTCTGATTTGCGGTTGTAAAGTACAGTACAAAGGAATTACTACTAAATACGAGATCTGTGAGAAAAGTATCGGACCTTTTTTATTTTTTTAAAACTATATGGCTTTGAATCACGTGCGATTACATCAGACAAGCTTGAACCCTCGTGGGCATGCGTCAGTTTTTTCATGCCTGTCTCCATAATCTCTCATCAGCCATTAAAATTTTCACCGAAAACCAGCTGAATTTCTCGAATGGTGTCCACTTCGATGTGCCTCACAGGTTCTGAAAAAAATTTGATAAAGCAAAGCGCCAGTCTCTCAGGAAGTTGTCAGACAAAGGGATTCCGACATGAGGGGTGGACCACTCCTCACTCAAAGCCAGCCCACAGGCGAATGATGTAACCGACAGGCGTGACAAACTCACGCATGCGCATGAGGGTTCAAGGTTGGCTGATGTAATCGCACGTGATTCAAATCCATATAGTTTTTGAAAAAAATAAAAAGGTACGTTATTTTTCTCGCAGACCTCGTATACTCACAGTTATGCAAACAATTTCAAAGTTAGACAAAATAATTTAGAAATGTGAACAATTAAAACAAAAATAAAATGTCTATAGAATCTGTGTCTATCAACTATTAAATACTTTGTTGTTGTTTGTCTGCTTTTGCTCTCATTTTGTTCAGGCTCACCACAGCGGATCCAGTACAGATCCATATTGGGATTTAGCACAAGTTTTACGCGCCCGACGCCCCTTCCTGATACAACTCCACTTTACACTGCAGAAACACACAGCCTCTGGTCCTCCAAAGAAATCTCCCAAGTACTAACCAGGACCAACTCTTCTTAATTTCTGAGATCTGATGGGATCAAGCACACACAGAGCAGACTGGCAATTGCCATAAAAGTGTTTAACGTGAATACAAGCTTTTATTTTTCAGTGATTATGATTACATTCCATATTACACTCAACAAAAATAAAAATGCAAACTTTTAGTTTTGCTCCCATTTTGTATGAGATGAACTCAAAGATCTAAAACTTTTTCCACATACACAATATCACCATTTCCCTCAAATATTGTTCACAAACCAGTCTAAATCTGTGATCGTGAGCTTCTCCTTTGATGGAATAATCCATCCCACCTCACAGGTGGTGCCATATCAAGATGCTGATTAGACACCATGATTAGTGCACAGGTGTGCCTTAGACTGTCCACAATAAAAGGCCACTCTGAAAGGTTTTGTTTTATTGGGGGGGTACCAGTCAGTATCTGGTGTGACCACCATTTGCCTCATGCAGTGCAACACATCTCCTTCGCATAGAGTTGATCAGGTTGTCAATTGTGGCCTGTGGAATGTTGGTCCACTCCTCTTCAATGGCTGTGCATTATCCTGCTGCAACATGAGGTGATGTCTTGGATGGTGGCACAACAATGGGCCTCAGGATCTCGTCACGGTATCTCTGTGCATTCAAAATGCCATCAATAAAATGCACCTGTGTTCTTCGTCCATAACAGACGCCTGCCCATACCATAACCCCACCGCCACCATGGGCCACTCGATCCACAACAATGACATCAGAAACCGCTTACCCACACGATGCCACACCTGTCTGCCATCTACCCTGGACAGTGTGAACCGGGATTCATCCATGAAGAGAACCTCTCCAACGTGCCAAACACACGGTTACGATGACGACTGGAGTCAGGTCGAGACCCCAATGATGGCATTTTGAATGCACAGAGATACCGTGACGAGATCCTGAGGCCCATTGTTGTGCCATACATCCAAGAACATCACCTCATGTTGCAGCAGGATAATGCACGGCCCCATGTTGCAAGGATCTGTACACACTTCTTGGAAGCTGAAAATGTCCCATTCTTGCATGGCCGGCATACTCACGGACATGTCACCCACTGAGCATGTTGGGATGCTCTGGACCGGCGTATACGACAGCGTGTACCAGTTCCTGCCAATATCCAGCAACTTCGCACAGCCATTGAAGAGGAGTGGACCAACATTCCACAGGCCACAATTGACAACCTGATCAACTCTATGCGAAGGAGATGTGTTGCACTGCATGAGGCAAATGGTGGTCACACCAGATACTGACTGGTATCCCCCCCAATAAAACAAAACTGCACCTTTCAGAGTGGCCTTTTATTGTGGACAGTCTAAGGCACACCTGTGCACTAATCATGGTGTCTAATCAGCATCTTGGTATGGCACACCTGTGAGGTGGGATGGATTATCTCAGCAAAGGAGAAGTGCTCACTATCACAGATTTAGACTGGTTTGTGAACAATATTTGAGGGAAATGGTGATATGTGTATGTGGAAAAAGTTTTAGATCTTTGAGTTCATCTCATACAAAATGGGAGCAAAACCAAAAGTGTTGCGTTTATATTTTGTTGAGTGTATGTGTTGACCTTTTAATAAATGAAGTAGACGTAGACATACTGTACTCTGTTTGTCAGTCCATGGTGTGTATATAAGCTGACCAACACATAAAGGGGAACTGACATTTTTCAGCTTAGGCTCTGTTTTTAGTTTCAGAATTTCATTCGGGACAAAATTTTAAATCCATCCTGAGTTAGACCACTAATGTCATGGACTAATGGCTAAACAATGTATATGCAGGACAAGGTACAACCCTCATAGTAAGCCAAAAGATCAGTAGAAGTAAAGTTAACATAGAGAGGTTCTCTACTGATGTACGTGTACTAATTTAACTCTGATGTAAAACCTTTTGAGAAACTAATGATACAGTTAGCATGTATCTTAATCTGCTTTTGTTTTGGTGATGTGGTATCAATCATTTCAAGTCAATTGTCATGAGGGGTTTGTTCTGCTTACAACAGGTATCAGCCCCTCTGAACAGACCAAGGCTAAGTAAGATGATTACCAGTTGATTAAAGAGTCTTTACATTACTAACTGCATAAGTAATTGTTTTAAAAAAGGTTCTATACATGTACAGAGGTAAATATGCATATACATACTAGAATAGGGCTAATTTTCCCACTTCTAACAAGAGCAAGTACCTTATCAACAATCTTTTTTTTACTGACCTAGCATAGATCAGCATCACCAAATGAGAGGAAGGCTAAGGTAAGCTGGTGCCATAAAATCTGTCAGGGATTCTTTACATGCTACCAGAGACTTCTAATGACATTTTTACTTGTTCAGTGACAATAAGAACAGATTTACTTTGAGGGTTTTACCTTGCCATGAACCATTACATTGAATATCTGTTTTTGCCATGACAGTGTTAGCATTCCAACTCAGTACTGGACTGATGGACTTGTGACTATGGTGTGTGTGTGTGTGTTGTGTATAGATTGGACTACTGCAATGTTCTATTTTCTGGTTTACCGCAGTCTAGCATTAGGGTGCTCCAATTGGTTCAAAATGCTGCAGCCAGACTTTTGACACGAAGCAGGAAGTACAACCATTACACCCATTTTGGCATCCCTTCACTGGCTTCCTGTCCAAGTGAGATCAGATTTTAAGGTTCTGCTACAACCTATAAAATTATTCATGGACTGGCACCTCCCTACCTAGCTGACCTAATAAACCATATGTACCGGCCCGGCTTTACATTCTCAGGGTGCAGGACTGCTTTGTATCCCTAAGGTGAATAAGAAGTTTGCGGGGCACAGAGCCCCTGTTCTGTGGAATGATCTCCCTGCATCAATAAAACAGTCAGATTCTGTGAGATTTCAATCCAGATTTAAGACGTACTTATTTTCCTTTTCATATGGCTAGCATACTGGTACAGTTTTGTTTTACGCTTTTTACTCTTTTAATTCTGTTATAATAATTGGAGCGGGCTGCGGCCTCAACTTTACCTAAATTCTGGGTCTTTTAGTGAAATTTAGGGCTAGCAGCCGCGATCACCTTAGTCTTTCTCTGTTTTTCTTGTTGTGTAATGCTGGCAAATATCAGTATTTTTTTCTTTCCCATCCAGAGATGGTTGTATTCGTTTGGCGACCCTCCTGTCCTGTGCGCCAATAGCATTTCTTGTATATTTGTCCGTGAATTGTTTCTGTAATTTATGTTTGTAGCATGGCCCAAGCAGAGGATCACCACTTTGAGTCTGGTCTGCTTGAGGTTTTCTTCCTCAGAGGGAGTTTTTCCTTACCACTGTTGCTCTGGGGTTGGTAAGGTTAGACCTTACCTGTGTGAAGCGCTTTGAGGCAACTCTGTGATTTGGTGCTATATAAATGAAAAAATTAAAATTATGAAATCAACATAGATACTTTGCACATGTATGCATCTCAAAGGCTTATTCATAAGTCGTGGAATTATTCATAAAATTATTCATAATTTTTTTAACTGCTTAAATTCTTAATTTCCAAAGGATTTGTATTGATGAAATATATTTGTCCATTATTGGAAATTTCAGTCAAATTTTTGGTGGCTGACATAGCAATTAAGACATTTTTTTGCATTTTGTTTTGTCTCTCTCTGGCACGATGCATTTAAATGCCCTGATATTTGCATGACGCCTCGCCCGACTTGTGCCATAACTCCTGATGTTTATCGATCCTCCAGCCTTTGTTGAATTTATTCCTACGAGTCTATACAAATCTGTTTGTGTGCAGCCTTTTGTACCAGAGGGTTAATGTATTATCCAAAGTGTTCAGATCAGGGATTATTTCCCCAATTCCATCAGTCAATTCTCGCTGCTCTCTGGGGCATTCATCATTTTGACAGTTGCAGATAAAGCAATTATTTTCTCCCTCAACTACAAAATGTAGACAAGTGCTTCTGTGCAGTGTGTCTGTTTGAAGGAGGAACACAAATATTATTCCAGCGCTTACTGACGGCGCACAGTCCCCGCTACAAAGCCACGTTCTCTGTAACACAAAGGAAACAGATGTTAGTGGCGCTTGTGCGTCCTAATGCACTTCACATTTCATCTTTTTATTTTTTTTCTTTCCCCCAGTGAATTGAAGCCAACACTGGACTCAATGACATTTTTACAAACGCTCTGTTGTTAAGGCATCATTTTCTGCTGCTGGAATAAATATTACTCAGTTGCACAGGCCATCATCATTTTTTAAAAATGGTATTACACTTGCTCTAATTGGTACTGAAGCACTTCACAAGCAGCAGCTGCTGCAAAGCACAATCATAGGATGCACGTTTCTCACTTATGCATTCAGAAGAATCAGATGAAATCATATCAGTGTAATATTCAGTTTGCCCACACATCATCTGAACCAAAAATTGATATTTACAATAGATGTCATAAGCTTGAAGCACATGTCACTCATGCTGCTTCCTCAGCAGGACTGCACCCATGAATTGAGGTGGATCACTGTACTGAAAGCGTGTGCTACCCCCTCTCTAAACCCCTGGGGGGCAGCAGAAACCTCTGTTTCTACCTCAGTTCAGCTGCTTGAAGGTCCTCTCTCTCTCTTCTGCTGAGGCCCGCTGGGTCACAAATCAGGCTGCTGCTGAATCCCACAAACAAGTAAAGTTTGATTCCACGCAAACAGCACATGCCGACAACTCCGACGTGTACTCTGTTTATGCATTAACTGCAGAAAATGTGTATATTTGTGCAGAAATGTGCAACATGAGAAGTATGTCGGATGATTCAGAGAAACGTGTGTTTTGTAATTATTGTAACATTGCGACTGCACATATTAAACAGACTGAATATTAGGATCGAAAAGCTGCAGTGAGTTGGATTTGGAGGCATTGATTAGAAGAAATGGAATATAGCATTTATAAGCACGTGTGCATTAGTATAGAACTGCCTATAAGAGCAAATCAATGTACTGTGTTTTTCAGAGTACAAGTCACACTGGAGTATAAATCGCACCCTTGTTGTGGTGGTGGTGTGTTGTTGTTGTTTTTTGTATGTGGAACTCATTTTGTAACACAGTGTTTCCCTGGGGGTGAGTTTAACAATGGACAGGAACTCAGGGAAGTACATGTGAACATCACAGCCTGTGCTGTTACTTAAGATAAGAACTAAAAAAAACAAACAAAAAAAGCAAGACTGTACACCGGACCCAGATTGTTGGCCCAATGATTCCTGGAAATCCCTATAAAAATTGTTGTGTTGTAGTATCAGTAATAGCAATAAAAAATAATAGTAAAAATAAAATAATGGAATAATGCTAATTATAATTATTATTATTTCATGATAACACAAAATAACAATAAACAAGTGAGGAGGGCCTTGGCTGAGAAGGTCTACTGTCACCCGGACCCAGATACGCAGCAGAAATGAATGAAGAATGAAGAATAAATAATGAACACGTGATTCTTTAGTATACAACTTACACTGACTGTTATATAAGTTATGGAACCTCACAATTTGGAATTGAAAGATTGCATGCACCCTATCTTAGCCAAACAGTCTTGATAAAAAACAAACAAACAAACAAAAAAAAAACGGTGTTTAATCTAATTGTTCTGGTTAAACTAAGAAATAATGGTTATGCAAGAATTTTATTTTTTTTTTACCAACTTTGACATAATTCCTGATGTCTTTATGGTGTTACCATAATGTCACTCATACCCTTTGATTACAAATGATTGCTTACAATGATTGCTTATGATATATTAGTTGTAAGCAATCATAAATAAGAGTTTTCCCTTGTCTGTCCAGCCTAAAGTTCAGTTGCATATTATTAAACCACTTTTTCAAGATGTTTAATTTTAAAAATTAATCTTTCAAGCTAAATATTTTAATGTAAGAAAGTTATAGTTTGCTCCTCAGCTTTAAAAATATATGTATTTTCTTTTTATTGTCATGTTTCGCTACACATTTGGTTAATTATGTAAACAGATTAGATAGATACTCACTAAATATTATAACAACATGTTTTGTTAAGCCTTGTGATACTGTAGACCGGTGTGACCTGTCCAGGGGGCACCCCACCTCTTTCCCAAGGACCTCTGGGATAGGTGCCACCCCATGACCCTTAACTAGAATAATTGAATTTAGAAATAGATGGATTATTGGCAACTAAACATCTAAATACATACTCACTAGTGTTTACAAAAGAATGAATTACTACTAAAATATTTTACCTACATATTTAGCTTACTAAATATTTACATTTAAATACATATTTACTAAAGGTTAAGCAAAACATTTTATTCATCATTTTCCTAAATAGTTTAAGTATTTAGCTAAACATTTACATAGATACTAACTAATGTATAGCAAAATATTTCAGTAAACATTTACATAAATAGTTTATTAGAATATTTGGCTAAACTTCTAAGTAGATACAGACTAAATGTATGGCAAAACAGTAAATTAAATATTTACCTAAATATTTTTATTCAATATTTACGCAAACATTTAAATAGATACTTACTAAATGTGTACTAAATTATTGTGTTAAATGTTAACCTGAATACTTTAATGCAATATTTTGGCAAACATTTAAGTAGATACTCACTCACTAAAAAGCCAAACAAATATTTCAAACAGTCACCAAAATATTTTTAAATTTTACATAAATATTTAAGTAACAATTATTACTTATTAAATAACAAAACATTTCAGTAAACATCTCCCAAGATATATAGATAATGACAGATTCGTCTGGCTGCTGTAATAGCTACCTAAAAATGAAACAAATTTTAAATAAATAATTAGCATTTATGGAATATTTAGTATAAAATTAATTTTAAGCTAAAGACTAACCAAAATGCATATTATCAGAATGTTTTATGAGCTACACTGTCAGAGGTGTAGCTCTAGGACCAAATCTCCTGATATTTTTGGAAACCTGTAACTGAAATTTTGTATCTTTTTCAGAAATGCTTCTCTGTGCACTGTAAAAACAGAAAAATTCTGGTAGCTGTGTCACCAGGAGAATTCTGTAAAAAATACGTTAATGATTTTCCATAAAACACGTAAATTTTACAGTGCAAACCTGTTGTAATTTTATTTTCTATTTACAAGATAAAATCTCTGCAAAATGGTCATCTTGTATTTAATTATCCTCAAAATCTAGTTTAAACAGACACCACCTCTTTTTTTCCAACCCTTAATTATCAGTATTTTATTGTATTTGTGAAAAATCTCCTCTGTAAAATCTAACGGTATTGTACAGTTTTTGGTATTGTGGTTTTTCTGTGTTTAAACTACAATCATTTGTAAATTCTACAATGGTATATGATTATTTTAACATATTTGTCACTCAGGCCATCAGACTGTACAACTCCTCACTCAGGGGGAGGAGGAGTAACAGGAAGACAGAGGACAGGAATGAGAGGAACAGCAGTAACCAGTAAACCAGTATTGATCAGTATGTCTGGTATTTAAATGTGCAAACAGTTTTTCTTTTTTCTTTTTCACTTTGATACTCTGTGTGCTTCTTACCCTGTGTGCTGCTATACATGCTGCTGGAACGTCAGTTTCCCTGAGGGGTCTTCCCAAGGGATCAATAAAGTTCTATCTAATCTAATCTAATTTGTACTGTTAAACTGACAGTTCAGTTTTGTTCCACATTTTAGACATTATTGCTATAAATCAAACATGACTCCATTGTTTTTGTATTTACAGTTTCTTTATGTGGTGAGCTCACCGTTAACTTCACAGACTTTTTTTTTACAGTGTTCCACTCCATCCTGAAGCTGTGTCAGGTGTAAAAGCAAGTCCCTACGGCTGCTCCCTTGTTTTGCACTCGGGGTCACCACAGCAAATCCAAAGTGGATCTGCATGTTTGGCACAAGTTTTACACTGGATGCCCTTCTTGATGCAACTCCACATTACATGGAGAAATGTGGCAAGGGTGGGATTCGAACTGGGAACCTGCCGCACTGAAACAAAGTATTAACCCACTTGGCCAAGTTTCTTCAGTCATAGCAACAGAACCTATATTGTACCTCCTTCAGTGTTCTCATTGGCATTTTTGTGGCTTCCCTCACTTGTCCCTAACTCCAGTGTTGTGGTGTACAGAAGAAAAAAACATTTGTGACAATGTCCAAATACTTATGACTGTATCTCAAAAAGCTTTTAATGCAGTTTTGACGCAGGTCTTGTCTCTGACACACAATATTTACTTGAAACTTGCAACATTGTGTGACATCCTGCTGTGTAACCTCCTTGACACAGGAATAAATTTCAACATGAAGCAAGAAAAACCTGTAGATTGTTCTTCTGGTGCGACTGTACGCTCAGAGTGTTGAAAGTGTTTGGTGCTGCTGAAGCTCCAGGTTAATGAAGGTGAGGGAGCAGGAGGCTGACGTCAGCCTGAGCTCAGCTCTGTCATCGGATCAAGCGGGGACGCGCTCTCCCGGTGCTGTCAGCACGTTTTAATGATCAGAGAGCCCAGTCGGTCAGTCCTCCCTAAAACTTCCCATAGCGATGTCTGATCCACTCACAGCTTAATCAGTAACTCACACGTAACTCCTGTGAGACAACGCTGGTCTCCAGTCACGAAGGGAATTCTGCAAAGGTCAGTTTGTACAAAATTTAGGAAAACCATTCACTTCTGTGACATTCACCGAAGAATTTCTTAGCTGAAACCTGAATATGGGTTGTTGGGTGTTGAACACAAACTTTAACTGGTGAACTTTTGGCTTATTTTACAGAAATTAAGCATTTCTAAGAAGAGAAAGCTGCAGCTGTTCTATTGAACTTGAAAAAAGAAAGAGTTTGTCTAACAGTCCGTGGAAGAAGCCTTACTTTTGGACTGGAAAGAAACATTTTCGTGTCAGAGGTCATGAATAGCATTTTGTGTGTGTGTGTTGGGGGGGGGGGGAGGCTGCTTCTGGTTGCTTGGGGGTCACCACAGTAGATCCAGTAGTACTTGGCACAAGTTTTAAAAGAAAGCTTGTGTACATGACCACATCTACTGACCAAGAAGAAAAAAATCCCTCAAAATACAAAGAAAACAATTTTTTTTCCTATGTATTTTTTTAAGATCATAAAAAATATTTATTTGTTGTTTTATTTATTTTTTTTTTAAATCCCTAAACTTTGGTAACCAAATTCTATATTTCATGATACATATTAAACTCATGTAGCATTTTGCATGTTTGACAGCTACTAGTTAACTGACTAACTGACCAAACAATGAGTACATTTTGCACATATATTAAAAAATGGAAAAAAAATCAGTTGTGTGTTTATTTATGTAGCCCTAAGAAAAGTAGGTGTTTACAAACATTGAAATTCTAAAATGTAGTCGTAGTGTTTTTTTTTTTTTAGGTCCAGACAATAGACAGCCAGTGGTTTGACTATCTACTTATTTTTAAATAATCCACATTGTTATCCAGGCTCACAATAAATATGTATATTTACAGACATGATCATTCGGTACATGCATGCTTTTGTTTGTTTGCTTTGTGTGTGTGTGTTTCCTTTAGCATTCTGCATGAATGATAAATGAATGAAGGAATAAATACATAAATAAATCTTCCAGATCACCCATGGATACAGATCTAACTGAAAAAACAAACAAACAAATCTTTCAAATGGTAATGTAGGCACCAAATTTGAAAAGGCAGAGTGTCCACTTGAATTTTCAATAGGCAGCCAGGTAGGGGTCAACTGAGGAACTACACAGGGTCAAAAGTAAAAGATGCTGCAATCATATTGAAAACTGTATGACATTATTGGTCTGATCACAGAGATTCCAAAAAGGTATAGTTTGGACTATCTGTGACTGAATGTTATTGAGTTATGGGGTAAAAACAGCAAGAGTGGTGACAAAGATCATTTCGGTTTGTACAGGGGTCAAAAGTTAAAGTTACTCTAAATTTGGGGAAAACATTATGCAAATTATTGGTTGAGGTCATAGGGTTTTAAAAAGGAATAGTTTGCACCATCTGTCATGCTTAGTTATCACGTTACAGGGTGACATATGTCATAGTATTCAATGGATGTGGACATTGTTTAACCTTTACTTTGCAGACCAAGCAGTCAACACAGTCAAAACTATTCCATTTATTAATCCTATTAGCTCAACCAATAATGCGCACCACTTTCTACTAAATTGGAGCAACTTTAACTTTTTTTTAACCCCATAACTCCATAGAATTCAGTCATCGACAGTCCAAACTATACCTTTTTTGAAAACTTTATGATCAGACAAATAATATGGAACACGTTTCTTGCTTGCCTCTACTGGTGGTTGGCTCTCACTGCGGTATTGTATCACTTCCTGTTCCGGAGCACAGCGGTGTTTTCTGTATCTGTTAGCTGTTTAATCTGCGCAGTTAGATTGATCTAGTTATCTAGATTACGATTTGTTTCCCAGTGTAATCTTTACGTGCCTTAACTAAAGCACTCCTTCTGCTGAATCACCTCTAAATTATTTACACATTATTCACTTTGCGTGTTTTTAGGAATCCGCTAGCTTAGCGCAGCTACTAGCTCTTAGTCGGTTTAGCATGGCGGCTTCTCCTGTCTCTCCTGCACTTCTCTGCTCTGGGTGTGAAATGTTTAGTTATTCCTCGGCCTCCTTTAGCAGTAATGGTACTTTGTAATAAGTGTAGCTTAAGGAAACTTGAAACTGCTGGCTAAGGCTAAGCGTAAATTTGGTAAGATTGTAATTCATGTCGGCAGTAATGACACCCGGTTACGCCAATCGGAGGTCACTAAAATTAACATTAAATCGGTGTGTAACTTTGCAAAAACCATGTCGGACTCTGTAGTTTTCTCTGGGCCCCTCCCCAATCAGACCGGGAGTGACATGTTTAGCCGCATGTTCTCCTTGAATTGCTGGCTGTCTGAGTGGTGTCCAAAAAATGAGGTGGGCTTCATAGATAATTGGCAAAGCTTCTGGGGAAAACCTGGTCTTGTTAGGAGAGACGGCATCCATCCCACTTTGGATGGAGCAGCTCTCATTTCTAGAAATCTGGCCAATTTTCTTAAATCCTCCAAACCGTGACTATCCAGGGTTGGGACCAGGAAGCAGAGTTGTAGTCTTACACACCTCTCTGCAGCTTCTCTCCCCCTGCCATCCCCTCATTACCCCATCCCTGTAGAGACGGTGCCTGCTCCCAGACTACCAATAACCAGCAAAATCTATTTAAGCATAAAAATTCAAAAAGAAAAATAATATAGCACCTTTAACTGCACCACAGACTAAAACAGTTAAATGTGGTCTATTAACATTAGGTCTCTCTCTTCTAAGTCCCTGTGGTAAATGATATAATAATTGATCAACATATTGATTTATTCTGCCTTACAGAAACCTGGTTACAGCAGGATGAATATGTTAGTTTAAATGAGACCAACACCCCCGAGTCACACTAACTGTCAGAATGCTCGTAGCACGGGCCGGGGCAGAGGATTAGCAGCAATCTTCCATTCCAGCTTATTAATTAATCAAAAACCCAGACAGAAGCTTTAATTCATTTGAAAGCTTGACTCTTAGTCTTGTCCATCCAAATTGGAAGTCCCAAAAACAGTTTTATTTGTTATTATCTATCGTCCACCTGGTCGTTACGTGGAGTTTCTCTGTGAATTTTCAGACCTTTTGTCTGACTTAGTGCTTAGCTCAGATAAGATAATTATAGTGGGCGATTTTAACATCCACACAGATGCTGAGAATGACAGCCTCAACACTGCATTTAATCTATTATTAGACTCTATTGGCTTTGCTCAAAAAGTAAATGAGTCCACCACCACTTTAATCATATCTTAGATCTTGTTCTGACTTATGGTATGGAAATAGAAGACTTAACAGTATTCCCTGAAAACTCCCTTCTGTCTGATCATTTCTTAATAACATTACATTTTACTCTGATGGACTACCCAGCAGTGGGGAATAAGTTTCATTACACTAGAAGTCTTTCAGAAAGCGCTGTAACTAGGTTTAAGGATATGATTCCTTCTTTATGTTCTCTAATGCCATATACCAACACAGTGCAGAGTAGCTACCTAAACTCTGTAAGTGAATAGAGTATCTCGTCAATAGTTTACATCCTCATTGAAGACAACTTTGGATGCTGTAGCTCCTCTAAAAAGAGAGCTTTAAATCAGAAGTGCCTGACTCCGTGGTATAACTCACAAAGTCGTAGCTTAAAGCAGATAACCCGTAAGTTGGAGAGGAAATGGCGTCTCACTAATTTAGAAGATCTTCACTTAGCCTGGAAAAAGAGTCTGTTGCTCTATAAAAAAGCCCTCCGTAAAGCTAGGACATCTTTCTACTCATCACTAATTGAAGAAAATAAGAACAACCCCAGGTTTCTTTCAGCACTGTAGCCAGGCTGACAAAGAGTCAGAGCTCTATTGAGCTGAGTATTCCATTAACTTTAACTAGTAATGACTTCATGACTTTCTTTGCTAACAAAATTTTAACTATTAGAGAAAAAATTACTCATAACCATCCCAAAGACGTATCGTTATCTTTGGCTGCTTTCAGTGATGCCGGGTATTTGGTTAGACTCTTTCTCTCCGATTGTTCTGTCTGAGTTATTTTCATTAGTTACTTCATCCAAACCATCAACATGTTTATTAGACCCCATTCCTACCAGGCTGTTCAAGGAAGCCCTACCATTATTTAATGCTTCGATCTAAATATGATCAATCTATCTTTGTTAGTTGGCTATGTACCACAGCTTTTAAGGTGGCAGTAATTAAATCATTACTTAAAAAGCCATCACTTGACCCAGCTATCTTAGCTAATTATAGGCCAATCTCCAACCTTCCTTTTCTCTCAAAAATTCTTGAAAGGGTAGTTGTAAAACAGCTAACTGATCATCTGCAGAGGAATGGTCTATTTGAAGAGTTTCAGTCAGGTTTTAGAATTCATCATAGTACAGAAACAGCATTAGTGAAGGTTACAAATGATCTTCTTATGGCCTCGACAGTGGACTCATCTCTGTGCTTGTTCTGTTAGACCTCAGTGCTGCTTTGATGCTGTTGACTGTTGGGAAGGTGTAGTAGCACGGACCCACAACAGGGGGCGCAATGAACGGACAATAAGTAAGCCAAAAGGTAACAATTTAATGTTGTGATATTACACAACGAAACGTGTCTTAATGTTCACAGTCAATAAACACCAGGTGACGTGTGGGCAGGCTCGAAGATAGAAGACGCCCGACGAGAGAGAAGCCGCGTCCCACACGGCCTCCACCACCAACGGCCTGAAGAACACCGGAGCCGCCAGTCCCGAGTCCCCAGGTGGCCTCTGTCTTCGGCTGTCGACCCTGGTACTGCTGGCAGAAAACAGAAAGATGATGTGTGAGTGTGAGTCCGCACACTCAGTAATTAACAGCCAGACACCGTTAGGAGGGAGCACCTCCACCTCCAAATCACACACACTCGTGCAGCTCCTGATCAACCACTTATCTGGACGGGTGCGAGGTGAAGCCGTCACTGTCACACCAAACGCCAATCCTCCAGACAAGGAAAGCACCAGGAAAACGGCTGCAACAGAAGTTCAGATTACTATTCAACGTATAAGTCAGCAGAGAAAATTACCTTAGTACTGGTAGTCGATTTCTCGGCGGGGAGGTGGAGTTGCCAGTCCGGCTTATATGGTGGTGTAGATGAGTGACAGCTGGAGTAATGAGTGACAGCTGTCACCTCCTCTGGGTCTGGCGCCCTCTCGTGCTTGGAGCCCGCACTCCAAGCAGGGCGCCCTCTGGTGGTAGTGGGCCAGCAGTACCTCCTCTTCAGCGGCCCACACAACAGTTGACCATAAAATTTTATTACAGAGATTAGAGCATGCCATAGGTATTAAAGGCACTGCGCTGCGGTGGTTGAATCATATTTGTCTAATAGATTACATTTGTTCATAGTAAATGGGGAATCTTCTTCACAGACTAAAGTTAATTATGGAGTTCCACAAGGTTCTGTGCTAGGACCAATTTATTCACTTTATACATGCTTCCCTTAGGCAGTATATTAGACGGTATTGCTTAAATTTCATTGTTACGCAGATGATACCCAGCTTTATCTATCCATGAAGCCAGAGGACACACACCAATTAGCTAAACTGCAGGATTGTCTTACAGACATAAAGACATGGATGACCTCTAATTTCCTGCTTTTAAACTCAGATAAAACTGAAGTTATTGTACTTGGCCCCACAAATCTTAGAAACATGGTGTCTAACCAGATCCTTACTCTGGATGGCATTACCCTGACCTCTAGTAATACTGTGAGAAATCTTGGAGTCATTTTTGATCAGGATATGTCATTCAAAGCGCATATTAAACAAATATGTAGGACTGCTTTTTTGCATTTACGCAATATCTCTAAAATCAGAAAGGGCTTGTCTCAGAGTGATGCTGAAAACTAATTCATGCATTTATTTCCTCTAGGCTGGACTATTGTAATTCATATTATCAGGTTGTCCTAAAGTTCCCTAAAAAGCCTTCAGTTAATTCAAAATGCTGCAGCTAGAGTACTGACGGGGACTAGAAGGAGAGAGCATATCTCACCCATATTGGCCTCTCTTCATTGGCTTCCGGTTAATTCTAGAATATAATTTAAAATTCTTCTTCTTACTTATAAGGTTTTGAATAATCAGGTCCCATCTTATCTTAGGGACCTCGTAGTACCATATCACCCCAATAGAGCCCTTCGCTCTCAGACTGCAGGCTTACTTGTAGTTCCTAGGGTTTTGTAAGAGTAGAATGGGAGGCAGAGCCTTCAGCTTTCAGGCTCCTCCTCCTGTGGAACCAGCTCCCAATTCAGATCAGGAGACAGACACCCTCTCTACTTTTAAGATTAGGCTTAAACTTTCCTTTTTGCTAAAGCTTATAGTTAGGGCTGGATCAGGTGACCCTGAACCATCCCTTAGTTATGCTGCTATAGACGTAGACTGCTGGGGGTTTCCATGAGGCACTGTTTCTTTCTCTTTTTGCTCTGTATGCACCACTCTGCATTTAATCATTAGTGATCGATCTCTGCTCCCCTCCACAGCATGTCTTTTTCCTGGTTCTCTCCCTCAGCCCCAACCCAGTCCCAGCAGAAGACTGCCCCTCCCGGAGCCTGGGTCTGCTGGAGGTTTCTTCCTGTTAAAGGGAGTTTTTCCTTCCCACTGTAGCCAAGTGCTTGCTCACAGGAGTACATAATTATTGTATGGCCTTGCCTTACAATATAAAGCGCCTTGGGGCAACTGTTTGTTGTGATTTGGCGCTATATAAAAAAAATTGATTGATTGATTGACTGAATATAATTGGAGCATTTTAGATTTTGACCCTGTCATTCTTTAATTGGAAAACCTGGCCGCCACTCTGCATTTTCAAAAGTGTAATGTCTAAGGAGTATTTGTGCCAGATTTGGTACTTGCATCACCATTTGAAGGTTTCCTCTGTAAATATTCACTTATCTGCTGCACTATATTTAACAGGTTCATTCTTGTCTCATGCACCACCCCATCACCATATTGAACTAAACTTGTCCAAGCTTAACTAAAATTTTGCAGTATTTGTTTTGTGATTTTTATTTATTGCAAAATGTATTTTGCAGGCCACATCTTGTAAATCTCAAACAGGCGAGACCCTCAGGTAATTATTGTTTGTGACCTCTGGCCCCTGGGCACACCTGACTTACACCCTCAGGATGGTGGGCTGAACAATATTCCTCAAATTAAGAAAAATATATATATATTTTTTCTCCTCTGTCAGCATTGGACTGTCAGAGCTCCAATACACAAAAAAAGAGCTCATTTAAAAAAATGATACATGTGGCATGGCTGGTCTGTATTCTCCACTTACCTAATCATACGGAAACGAGGCTTTCAGCAGGAAAATAGCAGGAAACAGGTAAAACTGAGGTAAATGAGACAAAAATGATGAGTGCAAAGTCGAAAGCGGTGTGATTAGTGGACTGACGGAGGTTTGATGAGGCCGTCTACTGAGCTGCTGTGACAATAAATCAAAGTGAGAAAGAAGGCCAAGGCCTTTATGGGGAGCGCCACCCATATATCGACTGCACCGCGGGAGCCTCCCGTGAGGCCACTTTATAAATCCCGTTCCTCAGAGATAGACGCCACTTATGATGTGTCACGGCCGCATGTTATACACCACCACCACGGCTGGTTTTTAGCCCGTAAAACGACATGTAGCGCACGCCAAAACTGAACAAAGTAGAGATGATCTTACCATCTAATGCCTGAGAGCCGACAGTCCTGCCCGCTGTGCACCGCGCCCGTGACGGATGAGACGGGCTAGTGTATTGGCCTTCGCCAGGCTGAAAAGAAGTTTTATTTGAAAAGAAAGGGAGGGATAGAGAGAGAGAGAAAAGATCAGCCAACAGAGGAGGAGTGAATCCAAGCTGAACTTGGGTTCAGCCCCTTCAAAGTGGCCAAGCGCACACTTCTGTCGCCACAGCAGCCATCATCTGTCTGAAAAGGTCGGGGGTCGAAGCACAGTTCCAGCCAAAAACCTGTCGGCAGCACCTCAAACAAACAGTGAAAACCTGTTTTTATCTTAGCCTTTATTTTTAAAGGTTAATATAGTTTTATATTTTGATTTAAATGAGTATTTTACTTAGAAATGTTTATTGTAGTGTGCAATTAATGTTCTGATAATTTATTTTACCAGATGTTTTCCACCAGACACTTTCATCATAACTAAATTCTCTTTAATATGTAAAGATATATATATATATATATATATATATATATATATATATATATATATATATATATATATATATATATATATATATATATATATTTCATCACATTGATTTACTCAAAACTTGATGAGAATGCAATTAAATATGTTTTCTTTAAAAAAAAATGCTGCAAGATTTTTTTTTGCATTCTTATTTATGTATTTATTTATTTTTTAATCTATCCATCAGTCAAATATACTTTATGTTCCTGCAGGGAAGTTCTTCTTAGACAAAAAAAAAAAAAAAAAAGTGCAGCTGCAGAATAATACACACTGACCAAACAAAAGACAAAGAAAATAATTAAAATAGTAAGACATGGTACCTGCCTTAAAACAGCATAAAAAGGTAGATAAATTTAATTTAAGAAACCCTCATATTATAGGCCAGGATACAAAAGCACTGTTAAAAAATCCGACATTAAAAGCCTATCGAGGTTCATCTGCTACCTTCTTGAGGCGTGTGATGGATGTTGGGTTGAATGAAAGCTGAAGACGATTCCTTTTTCCACTTGCTCACTCTGGAACGTCTTCCTGAAGGTAACAAGTCATAGTCGGAGAACAGAATGTGCGATGGGTCATTTAAGATTATTTGTTCCACCTTAATTGCAGAACCTCTCCTAGATGTTGTTAAAGGAAGGATTATTTATTTATTTAATTTTTAAAGTAATTAACTGGACTTGGCAGAGGGATGCACTCTTACACTGTGAATTTGAAGGGTTTATCAAACAGAAATTCTGTTTTTAACTGTAATTGACAGTTTTATATCATTACTGCAGCTGCAATGCAGGTGGATTGTTTCCATTATTGACTGTTTTAGATTAATTGATTATTTTGTCGATAAATTGCCAACCCAAACTGATCAGAATCAAAGATGATGTCTCCAAGTCACTTTCTGACCAATTTATTTTGAAATACCTAAAGAGATTAAATTTACAGATTCATATCTTTTGATGAATGAGATTTTTAATCTGTTATCAAAATAGGCAACAATCATTAATATTTTAACTGTAGTACTGACAATTAATATTTTAAAAATAAAAGCAGAAATGTAACCAAACGCAGTGTCTCCATGACAACCTGATTCCTGATGGGTAAAAAATAAATTTTACATTCTTATGCATGTTGTCGTTCCTTCCTGCAGAATGTTGAGGGCTCTGGATGACCTCAGTGTTTCTAAAATCCTGCAACTCTGCAGTTACTTTCATTAACTTCTCACCGCTAAACTTTTCGGCCGTGCCACACATTTATTCTTTTCGACAGAACAGTTTGTGACACTTAATGCCTCAGCATGGTTTTTGCATAAAGACGAAAAAAAAGAGAAACATTTACATTTTCACTGCCGAAACTGTTACTGCGTATCGAGTGACTCGCAGTAAGTTTGCAGTCAGCACAAACAGATAAATATGCAAGCGTGCACGCGGATGCAAACACCAGCGTGTGCATGCATGCCTGCATACACAAGCGCACATGCATGCACCATCCTTCAAGTGGCATTGATTCTGTTTTGAAAAGTGTATTTTCTCAGATAGTCTTGCCACTGCCCATGCTGTTAGTGCGCCAGGCATTTTCAAACTCTTTACATCCATTACATTCCACTAGGTAAATACCTAATGCTGGAAACATTTGTCAATGTATGCGCCTGGCTGAACAGAATAGATTATTAGGGGCTGAGTAAAATACACTGCATTTCCAAACAGCACAGTGCCTGTGACATATTAAAAACTTCACACAACATCTCTGCAGTTTCCCCCTATGCGCCAAGGATATGTAATATTTCAGGGAAATAAAACTTGGGAAACAATGGTAAACACTGCTGGTACACAACAGAAATGTCAGTACTTCAAACTTCACAAAAAAATGTGTATTTCTGCCCCTTTGGCGAGAGAAAACAGCACGCGACCCTTTTTATGTTGAAATAAAATGGCTTTTTCAAAGCCTAGACATCTACCCTGTAGAAGGCAGTGAATAAAATAGATAAATGAGTCGACACATCCAGATTTTATCACGATAAAGACCCTCATCTTATAAGTCTCCACAGTAAAGGAGGACATAATGAGGAAAAGGTACAGTGGCTGATAGGTATCATAGCACCTCCAAATTCAGGTAACAACTATAGGGGCAAACGACAATTGTTGGGGTCCAAGCTCTGTTAGTGCATTTGATTTGTGCAACTAATGGCTATGCTAAATCTCCCCCCTGGCTCCTGTCACTCAGATGGCCTGTCTGTGTATCTTTTTTTTTTCTTTTCATGAGTAGTGGGTGCCTTGGGGAAGCTGTAACCAGTTTTACTGGCGTCACACTTACAGTGTCTGATCAAAATAGGTATTAGTGAAGACTCTGAATAAATCAAAATGACTGCCAAGCTCCAAGGCAAGGGGCAAAATGGGTAGATGCACATGAAACACTAGAAAAAAAAGAATTTTAAGATGTTGGGTTCAGTAGTTATTGACAAAAGTCTATTGTAGTGATTGTAGTGCCCCCCATTTGCATATCAGTTTTTGTAGAATGTCATACTGATCATGTCCCCAAAGTTTGACTTCGAAAGAGTAATTCCTTCATGAGCTAAAGCACATTTAGTGAATTAGGCCACACCCATTCATCTTTGGCAGCCAATAGCAGCACAACGGAAAGAAAGATCGAAAATCCATGCACTAACTTTTGTGTGGCTCAGACCAGACATGGCATGTGCCAAATTGTATGAACATTGACCAAAACCAACTGGCCTAAACAGTGGGTCACCCCCTTGAATCTGGTCTGCTTGAATTTTCTTCTGCAATATCATCAGAGAGAGTTTTTCCTTACCACTGTCACCTGTGTGCTTGCTCTAGGTGTTCGTAAGGTTAGACATCCATTCATGTGAAGTGCCTTGAGGCAGCTTTCTTGTAATTTGGTGCTGTATAAATAATTGAAAAATTGTGGAAGGAGTTGCAAAAAACACTGTTCAAAATGACAGCACATGTTCCAGGCAAAAGTTAGCATGTTGTGAACTGTAAGGCACTCAAAAGAATTTATATATCCAAAAAGTTTTAGTCTATGTATTATGGTTCAGGAGTAATGAGCCAAAAGGTAAATGTGGTCATTATAGCACCGCCATGTGGTTTTAAGTGTAATTTTTTTCCATGAGTAGTGGGTGCCTTGAGTAAGATCTGTGATAAGTTTCATTGCCGTCACACTGACAGTGTCTGAGCAGTAAATGGTATTAGTGGAGAGGTTTTTTTGTGTTCATTTTGTGATAGCTTTCACATAAAATATGAGAAAGGTGTTATTTCTAGCTAAAAGCAAAGTTAGCAAGCTAGTGACACCAGGAAGTGACGTCACCATGCTAATGTCTGCTAAATGTTTTATAAATCCGTCCAGAGGTGTTATCAGGTTACAAAAAACAGCGTTTACAGTTTTGGAAGTGCTTATTTCTAGCTAGCGTTTACATAATACGAGGTCTGTCAATAAAGTATAGGTCCTTTTTATTTTTTTCAAAAACTATATGGATTTCATTCATATGTTTTTACGTCAGACATGCTTGAACCCTCGTGCGCATGCGTGAGTTTTTCCACGCCTGTCGGTGACGTCATTCGCCTGTGAGCACTCCTTGTGGGAGGAGTCGTCCAGCCCCTCGTCGGAATTCCTTTGTCTGAGAAGTTGCTGAGAGACTGGCGCTTTGTTTGATCAAAATTTTTTCTAAACCTGTGAGACACATCGAAGTGGACACGGTTCAAAAAATTAAGCTGGTTTTCGGTGAAAATTTTAACGGCTGATGAGAGATTTTGAGGTGATACTGTCGCTTTAAGGACTTCCCACGGAGCAAGACGTCATGCAGCGCTCCCAGGCGCCGTCGTCAGCCTGTTTCAAGCTGAAAACCTCCACATTTCAGGCTCTATTGATCCAGGACGTCGTGAGAGAACAGAGAAGTTTCAGAAGAAGTCGGTTTCAGCATTTTATCTGGATATTCCACTGTTAAAGGAGATTTTTTTAATGAAGACGTGCGGGCGGATTGCAGCGTCGGCTCACAGCCACCGCGATGCTCCACCACAGGAAAAACACCTCCGTTGGAAGCCTTAAGGACAAGTTGGAACATGTCCAGCTGTTAAACAATTTCTCATATACTCACTCCACTGAAAGCCATCAAAAGCCGCCTGGATTTTACAAATGGTTATCAACACGGAGGTGTTTTTCCTGTGCCGCTGCACCGCGCCGGCTGCGTCCCGACGCGCGGACCCATCCGCACGTCTTTCATTAAAAAAATCTCCTTTAACAGTGGAATATCCGGATAAAATGCTGAAACTGACTTCTGAAACTTCTCTGTTCTCTCACGACGTCCTGGATCAATAGAGCCTGAAATGTGGAGGTTTTCAGCTTGAAACAGGCTGACGATGGCGCCTGAGAGCGCTGCACGACGTCTCGCACCGTGGGAAGTCCTTAAAGCGACAGTATCACCTCAAAAATCTCTCATCAGCTGTTAAAATTTTCACCGAAAACCAGCTTAATTTTTCGAACCGTGTCCACTTCGATGTGTCTCACAGGTTTAGAAAAAATTTTGATCAAACAAAGCGCCAGTCTCTCAGCAACTTCTCAGACAAAGGAATTCCGACGAGGGGCTGGACGACTCCTCCCACAAGGAGTGCTCACAGGCGAATGACGTCACCGACAGGCGTGGAAAAACTCACGCATGCGCACGAGGGTTCAAGCATGTCTGACGTAAAAACATATGAATGAAATCCATATAGTTTTTGAAAAAAATAAAAGGACCTATACTTTATTGACAGCCCTCGTATATGAGAAAAGTGTTATTTCTAGCCAAAAACAAAGCAAAGTTAGCAGCTAGGGACACCAGGAAGTGACATCACCACACTAACATCTGTGAGATCATACCATAAATTAGGTACAGAATGTGACTTTTTTAACCTAAAATAGGTCAAGGTTAGCTATGTTTGAACAACGTATGTGTCCCAAGAATGTTCCCTGTAAATGAAGCCTCTTGGAGTAGTAGGCTGGACTGATGCTGAGCACAGACAGATGGACAGACAGACGGAGGGACAAAAATCCTTCTCAATACCATCCATCCATCCATTTTCTTCCACTTTATCCGGAGTCGGGTCGCAGGGGCAGCAGCTCAAGCAAAGCCGTCCAGACCTCCTGATCCACACACACCTCCCCCAGCTCCTCCGGGGGAACCCCAAGGCGTTCCCAAGCCAGCCGAGAGATGTAGTCCCTCCAGCGTGTCCTGGGTCCGATGGCCATATTTGATGGCTTCTGGTAAAAATAAAACCCTGCATCAATTCAACAACAAGTACCTGCATCAAAAACATGCAAATTGATAACTGCTTGCAAGAGAAGACAAGCATGAGGTGCAACACATGCAACAATTTAATTTGATAGCATGTCTGCAGCATATTGAGATGACACATCCAAACACAGAAAAGGTTTCCAAAGATTCACAACGACAGAAATATTAACAGAACAACAGAAGTACAGTTCTCATAACACAAACTGACTTCTACTCTTCAGTGCGTTACAAATAAATATTAAGCGGCTATTGTTAAAGGCCCCTTCACACATAACACGAATGAGGCAGAATGGCACATGAGAAGAAGGATTCAAATGGCAGTCGTGGAAAATCAGAGCCACCCTCGAACATCTCATACAGCAGTTGCTACATCCAGTCAGGCACAGCCCATGCATTCTACATTCACGTGCCTCTCGCGCCAGAAACCCATTCGAACAGTGGGCAAGATGAAGTCATACTGCCATCTGATCGTGCTCGCAACATTCACACAACATATTGTATGCAGGATGGACATATTATGCCAAGGAGCTGGACAAAATTATCGGCCATGAGATGAGATGAGATTTATTGTCATTGTCATTACACGAGTGCAACAACAACGAAATTACGTTCCAACTGCTTCAGACAAAATACAGAAATTAATCCAGTTATTATTAGTTTACCGTAATAATGGCACACATTAGAATTAAAGACAACACATATACATTTGACATTGTTTATGTGCACTAAACTTGAAGCAGTCCGTCATCCGAATTGAGGCAAAGTGGGTGAAGGCTGTAGCAGGAGGGGCCAGTGCCACGCAGCTTGGACTTGAAGGCTGCAGCAGTAAAAACCGCGCTGCCTTCGAGGTGGCAGGGAGGAAGCCAGGGTGAGGGGAATGGAGAGACATGGGGGGGGGGGGGTAATAGGGATGGAGGGAGGGAGACATGTGTCGTGTGCAGATGAGTTAAGTTTCTGTCCGTGTGTGTGTAAAGTCTGACGTTGCTAGGCAACAGCAGGTTGGGGGGGTAGATAGATGAGAAGAGGGAGCCGAATTCCTTCACCAAGGCCATAGATCCTTCTGGGGGAAGAGCAGGGCATTTGACCTTCAGGAGCCGATAATTCTGCCATGTTGATGTTAGGTGGAGAGATAAATTCCATTTACTGCCCGTCTGACCATCTAGAGTCCAAATTTATGAAGAATATTCTCTGGTCCTCAGCAGCACATTCCTTTACAATACAGCGATATGCTCCAGATGGTATCCAATTTTGCATTTGAGTTCAAGAGTTCACGCAGTCTGATTACACAGCATTGCCCAACTCATTATCATGACGGACAGATGAGGGGATGAGATTCTGGTAGCAGCAATCTTGCTAATATTCCTGTGGGTCAGGGCAGCGCACAAACCAATCCGTGCCAAACCTCCCACCATAAAAGCGAATAAGAAATGAATCCTCAATGTCTTCCACAGAGAATGGAGCCACAAATGCCACATGTAATTTCTCTCAGGCATCGAGAGCATAACCCACTGGGTAGGTTCCATCAGGGCACACAGGGTCCCCCAGCCCTGATTTTCTTGTTGTAAAAACATGGTGTCAATAGCGTTGAGAGACCAGCTGATCAATTCCATGGTTAATCCAAATCTTAACCCTCTGGGGCCAACGCTGTCGTATATGACGGCTAAGACAACGCTTTACTAAATTATAAATAACTTTTTAATGATATGAGATAGAAACTTACTTTTTTTTTTGCTGAAAAGTTAACTCCGCGGACGTTTGAGCCAGCCATCTGCCATCTTTGTACTCCTCACAGAAGCTGTGTGATGACGTGTGCAATGTGAGTGTCTAATTGTAATTGGTTCACCGTCACATGGTTTTCCAAAACCCAATCGTAGGGCAGATTTATCTCACGTGAAAAGATTGTTTTCAGGAGTGATATGTTACTAGTTGGCCCATCTGAATAGCCCCTGGGTGCTCCAATGAGTACATACTATTAGTACATACTCAGTGCGCCCTGCACCATTACGCACAGTGAAAGTGAAAGCAGACGGAGCAGACAGAGAACCTCTGATGACAATCTCACGTGCTCAAACAGAGAGTGTGTAACTATCAGGATTGCTCCACGAGTTTGCATGTGAATGTTACTGGATAACTCTGTTGCTTTCTCTGCGTAAAGCACTGTTTACCATATCAAAATAACAAAATGCACAGACCATTTTGTATATATTGTTCAAAATGTCCATTTGTGTTTATTGTTTGAACCTTTTTGTTATACAGTCTTTCACACAATACCTCAAATTACCTTTATAAAGTGTCAAAACAGTTGTTTATTATAGTTTGCTGTGTGTTTTGAATAAATGTGTGTGGAAAATTATGTTTCTCTTTATTTTTTCCTTGCCTATTTTTGATTGTAAACCTTTATTACACTTATAAAACACAACAAAAACATATATATTCTGAAAGCACAGGCTGTCCTGAAAAAAGAGACATAAAACTTGATTGTGGGAAGCAGGGAGAGCTGTTAACAGCAATAATAAAACATTTATGCCAGGTGAGTGAACTGTCCAAAAAATGCCCTCTGACTGAAGAGGGTTAATTTGAAGAATTTGCAGTCTGGTGAAGCTGGGACTTTGAAGGTCAGAGCAGAGATAGAGAACAGAGAGGAGAGGGGAGGAATGTGGCCGTCCTTGCTGGAGTCCCAAGCTGAATGGCATGAATCTTGGCAGCCTTCACACCAGGGGCCGAATGCCATACAAATGGCCATTTGACTCACTCTCTACTGGAGTCCAGGTGCCACCCACGAACATCCAACACCACTTGCAGGGCATTTAGAAAAGGTGGGGCCATTTGTGCTGCCAGCACAAAAATAGAGAGCAGGCGACGACTTTTGAGCTGGCTGTGCGAATGGCCCCACATTTTCTAAGCGCCCCACGACTGTGTTCCCAAGCAACACAAATGGAGTGTGCCCCCCCCACACCACCACAAATGGCGTGCAAGTGTGTCATCATTCCCCCGCACCATGATCCAACATTGTCAGGTCTGGCTGAGGTGGCCGGAGTGCGTTCACTGTGCAGAGCAGTGCGCATCTGGACGGGTGTCATGTCCATGCTGAAGAGCTGACCACTGTGTACTCGCAACTCACAGCTGGAGAACACATATCGGGGCATGAGCAACATCAGCTCTCCACACTCCACGCAATGCACATGTGTAGGCAGGCCCTCATGCTCTCATGACATGTTGATAATTATGTACAGACAAGATCACATGAAGTCCAGCCAGCCATATCTCAGCATGCACGGCACGGTCTGAATTTTGTTATCAACCGGCTGGCCAGGCTAATGTCACTTCCACCACATAAATTGTAGTCCACATGACAGACAGAGAGTGGAAAATAAATATAAACATATATACAATAAGGGGAAAGCTGTGAACTCATTCAAGCGTGATCGCTTTGCTCATAGCACTGTGGACATAGTGGGTGTGTCAGCTGACCGCTGTCCAGTAACTCACAGTCAGCTGGAACTGTCAGAGTGCACACAACGTGTTAAATTAAAACAGAGAGAAGGAAGACAAATAAATCCATACTACAATAACTACATACAAATACATAAAATAAATTATCATAGAGCAAAGGGACAGAGGGTGAGACATTTTTTCTGTGATTTGGTCCAGACAGGTGGGTGTGTCAGTGGCAGCAGCAGCTGCTCAGCGCTGTGTCCTCATAACTCACAGCTGTGGAATACATATCGTGCCATGACCACCAGCACCTCCCAACACCCACCACGATGCACGCATGTCAGCATGCTGTCTTCACATGGTAATAAATAAAAACACATATGCAATCACGGTTAGTAGCGAGCACATCAGTGTGCACAGCATCAGCCAGGCTGCTCCATGTGAAGATATCCGTCTGATCAGGTGAACGCACAGCTGCTGATCAAAATGTCACATCCGGCACATGAGTTATGGTCCACATGACGCGGTGTCCTTCAACACGCGATGCACTGGACAGCTGGACATGCGGTGCTGCTGATGTGTCCATGATATGAGCCTTCAATCATGTCAGTTAATTACTTGTATATGTTCATGTATAGAGGTACAGAAGGATGATACTTGTATTTTCCACTCTTTATAACAGGAATTAAATATTAAATATTACGGGGGTTTTTTTGGTGTGTTTTTTGTTTACAGTGAGAACACAATCATGACCAGTATCATTATTTTGTCCTTAAACATTTCCACTGATTTATGTACATATGTCCAGCATCGAATTGCTCCATTGCTGTGTGGGCGTGATGTGGTATCACACCTCCCACATGCTTGCGCTGTGTTCGTGCACACGCACACAAGCTTGCACGAAACCATTGAAGCGGGACCATTCGCATCTGTCCAACCGTCTGTCCCTCCCAACAGCAGGTGGATTTTTTTTCTCGTGTTCGCCCAACTTCTACTTAAGGTATCGCATTATGCCACTTTGCATGGCATCCAACAGCAAACTGTCATCATTGTATGACACTATTAAGAAATTGCAGGACATCAAGAGGGACATTATGGCATTGAAGTTGTAGAGGAGGATTATTTCAACTTCAAAACGTAGGATTGGGGCTGTGCATGAACAATGAGTGTCATACTTAGAGCAATTCACGGTTTATGCACGATACCATACCAGTACTATTTTACGGGCAATGGCCAATAAAGTAAATAAATCAATGTTCTCAGCTCTGTCCAGGTAAAGATAACTAGTGGAGCACCACGATGCACCCAATGGTCTGTTAATTTATTTATTTTTGTTTGACAGAAACTACTGTTTGTGTTGTGAGCAGTGTTGCCACAGTTACTTTATTATACTTTATTAGTTACTTTTATAGTTACTTTATTAGCATCTGCCGACAACTTGTTGGCAGATGCTAAATGTAACTAATAAGGTAACTGCTAATCTAACATGGTTACTTTTAAGATTGAGTAATCAGCAAGGTATCTAATAGTTATTATTCTGAGTACTCAGTCTTAAAAACAAGTAACTGTGGCAACACTGGTTGTGAGCATTTCCGTTGTGTTGTTACTGCATCCATTGTGTTGAGGAGCTTTGCAAAGCTTTTCTGTATTTGGGTATTTTGTGTGAATTTGCAGCAGACACTATACAATTATAGACTTCTAACTTCGGTGTACCCGTGATTATGCGGACCTGGTCAGGATGGGGTTCCGAGGTGAACCCCATATTGCGGTACACCGAAATCAAAAGTCTATAATTGCTTTATTATATGGTAAACAAGAAAATTGGGAGTTTGTCAAACATACTAAAACTGAAAAATCAATCTCAAGTTTCAACTCTTTATTATTACTGTCATACTGCACCAACTGACATCCCATCGATCGACTGGAGATGCCTGTTAAGTCCGTGACGAAGAGTCATCAGGCTTATTTTCTTATAGAGTTCGCCATATGCCTGTCTAGCTTCCGCGTAAAATCAACCGAGCACTCCGTCAAGCATCCTTCTATCATAAGTTTCAAAGTTGGGCGCATGTCCCTTTCCGTGACGTACTTGCGAAACAGGTTGGCTGCCGACTGTGTATTTCTGTGGGTGTCCTCACATCTTTTTTGTGTAAAATTCGTTTTAAGTCAGCATCGCTAACAGACGCAAACCTGTCTTCTGCCATCTTGTCAACAAACTGACAGCCAAAGTAGGTGCTGTATCATGTTATCTGATTGGTCGTTATCGATAGAAGGCATCGCTTGATTAGCTAGCGCTACGCTGCACACGAGGTGTACTTGTTTTGCACACGCCGTCTACTCGGCTCCACCAGCGATCAACTTGGCATGTGGTACAGCTCAGAAAGTGGTGAATGGGCTAATCAGAAGTTGGTAAAATCCCATACTATGTTTACAAGCTTTTTTCAAAGCCAAGGTATTGCTACAGTACTGTACAAAAAACACAAATTACTATTAGTGCCACACATGTACAACCTTAACCCTAAACCCTAATTTTTTTTAATCTTAAAAATTGATGCTGTACAATCAAGGGACTTTCTTACTGGATGCCGTACATGAAAAAGGATTATGGTACCATATAATTAAATTCACTCTCAATTTGTAAAATTTTGTTTTTTCATTTGTGTTTTCTCTTTTTTTCTGGTGTTGTCTTAGTTTGAAAGTGCTATGACATCTGTCAGCCACTGCAGAAAACTGATTTTTTTTTTTTTTTATATGTGATGCACTCAATTAATACAAAAAGCAGTTGTGTTTTGCTTATATAATACCGGTCTGTGGTTGTTGCAGGGAAGAATCTTATCATCACATGCATGAGGATACTTGCATGTAGGTGTGACTGAAGCTATATAAACCTTGAAATTAACTTTTTTGTCCTCAGTAATCAATGTTTAACCCACACTTGGGGTCCAATTGAACCAAAGTGCTATATATATATTTTTTTATCTATATCTTCTCAACTGTTATACTTATTCAGCTAAAATTTTATGTAATTGTTATGTACACAGTTGTCTTCAATTTTACTTATTTTGAGCCAGTTTGATTAAATACTGTGGGCACCATAATAATCTTTTTACGGAGTCCGCTTGGACTCCATGTTCATATAGCGGTATCTGGTGAAATTCCATAAAACATTTTTCAGTTTAGTGTCATATTTTCATAACAGCTGAACTATTAGAGCAGTTTTTACTCAAGTTATTTCCATCAGAGTAGCTCTACGGAGTAAGGGTAAGTATTGCATTTTTGTATTGACAAGTCATTTTGAAAAATAGGAAAAAACTGTGACAAGTCTTTCAAAATGAAATGTGGTTTATCAACAAGATAGCCTCCCCAATTTTTTTTTTCAAAAATAGTTGCAAAGTGACCCTATATTACAAATACATGCAAGAATGGCATAAACACGTTAACAGCATTAAATAAGAAGAAAGTGCAACTTTTCTTAAAGGGATTTCGCAACTTTTACATTTGCTTGTAATTTCCAACAGTTACAACTAAGTCATTTCAAAAAGAAAAAACATTTATTTTATTGATTTTGAAGGACATATAGTCACATCTTTATTTTCTGAATTACCACAAGAAGAAAACAACATCTAAACAGAGACAACAGAGTCATCTTAATGGCCAAATAAGTGGAAAAGAGCAGTTTGAATGCTACTGGATTCGATTGGATTAGCACTTCTCTATAATGGCTGGTATGAATATGCATGGAGCTGTGGGAAGCCTCTAAAATTGAGTTACGGAGTAGTTCTCCACTTTTTTTCAAAGTGCAAACAAGTGAAATTAGCTCCACTGTCACTCCTAAATATAGCACATTGTTCTGCAATAAAATCAAAGTGAAAGTGACTTAGTGAACTATTGTTTGTTGTAGGACTGTGGTGTTTAATTAGGCACACATGGATGGTATGATTCAATATGTTACATAATTTCATAATATAATGTTCACATTAAAAAATGTGTAGGATTTCAAACACTTTTTTCAAATGTGTATTACTTATGTCTCCCATTGCAGTCAATGGAAACAAAACAACAACAACAAAAAAAGAATAACTAAAACCCAATATATTCTACCCTGCAGTATAAATATAAACATTAAAATTGGAACACTGTTTAAGTGTAGCTTTCACAATTTTTGGCCTTCTGCAGTCGCCCGAACTCAATTTTCTTACAGCAAAGTTTAGAGGGTTACTTTCAAAATATTTTCAGGTAAAGGTTACACACTGAAATAAAGTAATTTGAATTTATATGTGAACTTCAATTTATTTTTAGAAATAAAACACCTTATAACATACAGTTACAAAACTTGCATTTGTTCCATTGAGACAACACAACTTTCACATCATATTAAACAAAAGCAACAGGAAGAAAATCTTGTAAACCTGCACTTTGCACAAGCGAATAATCCACAACATCAACATACATACATCAACAGGACACACAAATTTTCCTATATACACATACATACACATAGCTGCAGACTTTCCTGTATTCATATATACACTTACTCAACTACAAAAGATAATAGAAAGCCAATGTCTCCAATTCAGTGTGATCACAAATGACAATAACATAATCTGAATTTATTATCTTTGTTGGGTTAACTCAATGTTTAATGCACATACATACATATGTTAGATAATATCTGTGCTAATTCCTTATTTTATGTTACTTATCAAGTATTTGCTTTTGTTATCTGTTTGGAAGTGTCTGGAACCTGGTTCAACATAAGTTTTACTTACTTCTATCACGTATGTCCAAGTTTCAGATAAAGGGAGGGCACTCCCCATCTGTTGAGAGCCAGTAACATTAGAACTGTGAGATTAAAACACACCCACTGTACCGCCCACATTGTATTGTCTAAAACTTGTGCAAGCGATGTTCGTGGTCTTGCACAAGATGGAGTCCATCTGTGGTGACCTGGGCCTGTTTTCAACGTGACTTTCAAAAATTCAAACTGAGGAATATAACGATTTTGTTCTTTGTAAGGGGTAGAATATTACATAAAGAACCGGGAGAAATTGCACATAAAAATAAACAGAAATAAAGGTCAGGAAGAATTTACAAAATTATGGTTAAACATCCATATTGTGTACAGACCAGTGTTGCCACAGTTACTTTGAAAAAGTAATCCAATTACTGATTACTACTTGAAAAGGTAACTTAGTTACTTTACTGATTACTCAATTGGAAAAGTAACTAAGTTAGATCACTAGTTACTGTTTTTGTTACTTTCCCCAGCTGCCGACAGCAACCTTCTGCCACCTCAACATGACAGTGATACTTGTTTTTGCCAAAACTCACTTTAGTCACCCTTTCTTGACTTCAATGAAAATAAATACTTGTTTTATAAAAAGTAAAATAAAGACCTCTTTCTTGACCTCATATTTAACTGTTGACAGCACTGTAACAGTAAAACTTGCAATTTCTAACCTACATTGTTTATAAATGTAACTATTAAATTCTTTCTAACATTTTTCTAACATTTAAATTCTCTCTAAACATTTTACTTGTCGAAATTATTATTATTATAAGTAGTATTAGTAGTTGTAGTAAAAAAAAGGCTTCAAAACTGGACCTTTAATCTAGTGGTGTTGTGGGGGGGTGGCACATCCTTGCCCCATGCCCCCATTCCATCTGGATTCGCCCCTGCTTTGGTGTTTGAGCACAAAGAATGGATAACTTTTATTTATGCAGAAAATATGTCCAGATTTACAGGTAAGAAAGTTTTATTGCGTTTTCACATCATATGGTCCTCAGAGAGTTTAGGTGCATTTGAGTGGAAAATAGTGTTAGTTGTTGACGCGTCGCGGAGGATCAGCTGTTTTTAGCGAGCAGATACAGAGTGGCTTAGCTCAGAATTCTAAATAAAGGAGAAAAAAGTATAAAAATGTCTTTGTAAAGCTCAGTGCAGGTGTGCTGTTGTCACCGCGCTTTAAGAGGTGAGGTCGAGTTGTAGCTGTTGCAGAAAACTGCTGATGAAAAGCTCACAGCTCGCTGAAAGTGGGCAGTTCAGTCAAACCCCGACCCCCTGCCCACGGACCAAGTTTAATGCTGCTATCGACCCACAATGCAAAAATAATAGTAACGCACAGTGACTTGGAGAAGTAATTTTAATCTGATTTGGAAAGATTAACGAGTTAGATTACTCGTTACCAAAAAAAGTGATTAGATTAGAGTAACGCATTACTAAGTAACGCGTTACCGGCATGTACAGACAGTATTTATCGCGCAGATTGTGGGAGCAACAAATAGTTCTTTGGGTTGAGTTATGAATTTCTTTTTATTTTTTTAACATTACGAAAAGCAGCATATTTTAGAATACCTTTATTTTGTTTCATTTTCTAATGAACTATACTACCGTTCAATGAGGGGAATGGAGCCTTTTTACCCATCACTAATCATCAATGCGCTTACTATGAGGCATATTTAGATCGAAATGGATATTTCAAATGACAAATTTTAAATTTTTCTAATAAAGAGGAGAACTGCGCAGTGCTGGTGGAGCTTTATTCTTATTATTGAGATGTTTAACCCTTTTTGATGCAATCACCTGATAAATTATTCAACTAATCCTCTGAATATTTCTAATTTATTTATAACTTTTCATAGAAAGAAGGCTTCAGACGATATATATATATATATATATATAAGCTTCATAGTGCATTTCTAAATGCCAGTGCCACATTTCTCAATGTCTATTTGATCTTCAGTAATTGAAAGAGAATACAACTCCTGTGGCAGCCGTTCTTAAAAAAACAAAACAAAACACCACAATAAAGAGCAGAGACTAAGAGTGGACAGGGGTAATGCAAACTCCCTTATTTGGGTGTTTTTCCATTCCTGGTTCTGCTTCACAGGTTTGTCTATTGTGGAGAGCTGAATGGGAGATTGTAGGAGTGTCTCTGCTTCCGTTAATTAGAGTTTTCTGCAGCAATTCTGCTCCTTAAGGAGTAAAAGTTTAAGCAGCAGAAAAAGAAACCCTGCATGCATCCCTGTCTTCAGTCTGCCACTGTGAAATCGCAGACTTAAAAAGGTATAGTTTACTTGTTGGTTTTGAGCTCGAGGCGCAGTGGAGCAGCAGCTGAAGCAAGGACCAAAAATAAAATGCATTAGTTTATTTAGCATCATTGTCTAGGTAGCAACTTTGGATGAATGTCAGTCATGATTTACAGAGTGATGAAACGTACTGGAGTTACATGATCAGGATCCCAATAAGGTCACTGTGTTCTGTTACAGTTATAAAAACAAGAGCAATCAGAGATTTCTGGCGTCCGCCAATCCAGATCCAGATCACCTCCAAAATTCAGTGGAGTCTTCCTTGGCCTAATATCTACTGTATCTGTGGTGAAAATTTGGTGAGAATCCATGAAGTACTTTTGAAGTAATCCTTCAAAGCATATATAAAGGGAACTCTTGATCCATAATCCGGATCACTTCCAAAATTCAGTGGAGACTTCAATATCCTAATATCCATGTGTGGGGCAAATTTGCTGAGAATCTGTGAAGTAGTTTTGAAGTAATCCTTCAAAGCTTATATAAAGGGAAATCTTGATCCAGAATCTGGATACGGATCTGGATCACCTGCAAAATTCAGTGGAGTTTTCCATGGCCTAATATCTATCTGTGGTGCAAATTTGGTGAGAATCCGTGCAGTAGTTTTGATGTAATCCTTCAAAGCCTATATAAAGTGAAACTTGATCCAGGATCTGGATCACCTCCAAAATTTAATGGATTCTTCCTTGGACTAATATCTATGTGTGGTGAAGATTTGGTGAGAATCCATGAAGTAGTTTTGAAGTAATCCTTCAAAGCATATATAAAGGGAAATCTTGATCCATAATCTGGATCACCTCCAAAATTCAGTGGAGACTTCAATGCTCTAATGTCTATGTGTGGGGCAAATTTGCTGAGAATCTGAAGTAGTTTTGAAGTAATCCTTCAAAGTTTATATAAAGGGAATTCTTGATCCAGAATCTGGATACAAATCTGGATCACCTGCAAAATTCAGTGGAGTTTTCCATGGCCTAATATCTATCTGTGGTGCAAATTTGGTGAGAATCTGTGGAGTAGTTTTGATGTAATCCTGCTAATAGTAATCCTTCAAAGCCTAAAGTGAAACTTGATCCAGGATCCGGATCACCTCCAAAATTTAATGGAGTCTTCCTTGGACTAATATCTATGTGTGGTGAAAATGTGGTGAGAATCCATGAAGTAGTTTTGAAGTAATCCTTCAAAGCCTATATAAAGTGAAACTTGATCCAGGATCCAGATCACCTCCAAAATTTAATGGAGTCCTCCTTGGACTAATATCTATCTGTGGTGAAAATTTCATCAAAATCCTTGCAGTAGCTTTGATGTAATCTTGCTAACAGACAGACAGATAAATAAATAAACACCAATGATTTTATTATGCCCTTTGTGGACCTAATAAATAACTTTTTGCAAATACAGTACTTGTAGCCAAAGTGGATTATTTTCTCAATTACACAGTTTCATGCACACTGACATAACAGATCTCTCATCACTTTGTTGTCAAGTGAACGAACCCAAGTGAAAGTTACTGCTGCTGGAGAGGAACTGATTGCAGACTGAAAGGATCCTCTCAAGGTATCTCTGTAGACTGGATACCATCAACGCTCTCTTCTCCGAAATCATATTGGCTGGTGGTTAAACTGTAGTCAGTCTTTCCATTTATTCAGTAAAGTTTGCATCAATACAAAATTTGTTTTTCAACAACATAAAAAGCATCAGACCATTATTATATGAAGGAATTCAATCACATCTCCCCCAATCATAGCTTCACTTCACGGCTGTGCAAATCAGGCCACATTTAAAGCTTTGTTGACTTTTTTAACATAGAAAGTGTTGAAATTCATTGCATCCTCTTGTCTCAAACAAATTGTGGAACACTATTCATGTTTCCATACTGTGCTTTTGTGTTTGCTGTAATTAGTTAAGGTTTTAATTTTAACTTTAAATTGCATGCAATGTTTTGATGTGATCATTTGGAAATTGTGTTTTATTTATTCTGTTGAATTGGTGGAGCACTTTGTCACAGCTTTTTTAGAAAAATAAGAAAGGAAAAATAGCTCAGCCAGGATGGTGCCTTTGTAATTTGCGCTGTAACGTCACAGCGAGAAGGTCCCAGGTTCACTTCCAATGTTTCTGTGTGGAAAGGTTCACCTTGGTTCCCTTTGGGTGTTCCGGCTTCCTCCCACTTCCAATGACATGCAGATTACATTATTAAAAAAAAAAAAAATCTGTGTTTGTTTCTTATTATCTAACTACCTTTACAGAAGAAGATGTCAATTATTTTGTTAATTTGTTTATTTTATTAAAGATGTTGACCCTGACTGGGGATGTTGTCGGGTGGTGGAAGGAGTACTTCGAGGATCTCCTCAATCCCATCGTCACGTCTTCCGAAGAGGAAGCAGAGACTGGGGACTCGGAGGCGGACTCATCCATTACCCAGGCCGAAGTCACCGAGGTGGTTAGAAAGCTCCTCGGTGGCAAGGCTCCTGAGGTGGATGAAATCCGTCCTGAGTACCTTAAGTCTCTGGATGTTGTGGGGCTGTCTTGGCTGACACGCCTCTGCAACATCGCGTGGCGATCGGGGACAGTGCCTCTGGATTGGCAGACCGGGGTGGTGGTCCCTCTGTTTAAGAAGGGGGACCGGAGGGTGTGTTCCAACTATAGGGGGATCACACTCCTCAGCCTCCCCAGTAAGGTCTATTCCAGAGTACTGGAGAGGAGAATTCGACCGATGGTCGAACCTCGGATTCAGGAGGAGCAGTGTGGTTTTCATCCTGGTTGCGTCACACTGGACCAGCTCTACATGCTCCATCGGGTGCTCGAGGGTTCATGGGAGTTTGCCCAACCAGTCCACATGTGTTTTGTGGATCTGGAGAAGGCGTTCGACCGTGTCCCTCGGGGCACCCTGTGGGGAGTGCTCCGGGAGTACGGGGTCCGGGGTCCTTTGCTAAGGGCTATCCGGTCCCTGTACGACCGCAGCAGGAGCTTGGTTCGCATTGCCGGTAGTAAGTCAAACCTGTTTCCAGTGCACGTTGGCCTCCGCCAGGGCTGCCCTTTGTCACCGGTTCTGTTCATTATTTTTATGGACAGAATTTCTAGGCGCAGCCAGGGTGTAGAGGGGGTCTGGTTTGGGAACCACAGAATCTCGTCTCTGCTGTTTGCGGACGATGTGGTTCTGTTAGCTTCATCAAATCAGGACCTTCAGCGTGCACTGGGGCGGTTTGCAGCCGAGTGTGAAGCGTCTGGGATGAAAATCAGCACCTCCAAATCCGAGGCCATGGTTCTCGATCGGAAAAAGGTGCTTTGCCCTCTTCAGGTCGGTGGAGTGTCCTTGCCTCAAGTGGAGGAGTTTAAGTATCTCGGGGTCTTGCTCACGAGTGAGGGACGGCTGGAGCGTGAGATCGATAGACGGATCGGTGCAGCATCTGCAGTGATGCGGTCGCTGTATCGGACCATCGTGGTGAAGAGAGAGCTGAGTAGGGGGGCAGAGCTCTCGATTTACCGATCGATCTACGTTCCAATCCTCACCTATGGTCATGAGATTTGGCTCATGACCGAAAGAACGAGATCGCGAGTACAAGCGGCCGAGATGAGTTTCCTCCGCAGGGTGGCTGGGCACTCCCTTAGAGATAGGGTGAGGAGCTCGGTCACTCGGGAGGAGCTCGGAGTCAAGCCCCTGCTCCTACACGTCGAAAGGAGTCAGTTGAGGTGGCTCGGGCATCTTTTCCGGATGCCCCCTGGACGCCTCGCTGGAGAGGTGTTCCGGGCACGTCCCACTGGGAGGAGGCCCCGGGGAAGACCCAGGACACGCTGGAGGGACTACATCTCTCGGCTGGCTTGGGAACGCCTTGGGGTTCCCCCGGAGGAGCTGGGGGAGGTGTGTGTGGATCGGAAGGTCTGGGCGGCTTTGCTTGAGCTGCTGCCCCCGTGACCCGACTCTGGATAAAGCAGAAGAAAATGGATGGATGGATGGATGGATGTAAATTATATGGTAAAAAGCTGTTATAATTAATAAAAAAAAATCTACAATTTCCAGCAGCAACAGTAAATTAATATGATCATGCTGTTTTTAAACTAATTCCTGTAGAATGTAAATACAGTTGTTAGTTATTGTGTGCTGAATCTCATTAAATGAGATTTTGTTGCACTGCTCCCATTTTGCTTAGAGTCACGACAGGAGTTTTGGCATGTGATCCACATGTTGATATGGAGGCTGTGGCTTGGGCACCCTTAAACCTGCTATTTGGGGGACAAACACGCTTGTTATTTTCCCCATTGTGCTGTCACACAATAGGAACTACTCTTAAAATGTAATGAATGGTATTCATATTGCCATATTAACATATATTTGCTGGAGTTGTGCAATGTACGAGGTCTGTCCATAAAGTATCGTACCTTTTTATTTTTTTTTTTAACTATATGGATTTGATTCATGTGTTTTCATGTCAGACAAGCTTGAACCCTCGTGCGCATGCGTGAGTTTTTCCACGCCTGTCGGTGACATCATTCGCCTGTGAGCACGGCTTGTGGAAGGAGTGGTCCCGCCCCGTCGTCGGATTTTCATTGTCTGGAAATGGCGGAATGATTTGGGTTTTTTTTCCATCAGAGTTTTTTCAGAAGCTGTTAGAGACTGGCACCTGGAAACCATTCGAAAAATTTATCTGGCTTTCAGTGAAAATTTTACGGGCTTCACAGAGAATAAGGACTGTAACTACAGCTTTAAGGATGGCCCACAATGGCGCTCGGCGCGTTGCGCTCTGAGCCGCGACGACGGGCACGAACCACCGGATTATTTCTAAATGGATGGCTGTGTGGAGCTGGGACCATCGTGCTCCAATTTTGGTAAAAAGTGATGCAAATTATTGGTTGAGCTAATAGGATTAATAAATGGAGTAGTTTTGACAGTGCTGAATGCTTGGTCTCCAAAGTAAAGGTCAAACAAGGTCTACGTCTATTGGATTCTATGACATGTGACATATGTTACCCCGTAACGTTATAAGTAAGGATGATACATGGTCCAAAGTATTCCTTTTTAAAACTGTGTTAACTCAACTAATAATCACTTTTTACCAAAATTGGACTGTACAAACCGACACTGACCTTTGTCACTATTCTTGCTGTTTTTATCCCATAACTCCATAGAATTCAGTTACAGACCATCCAAACTATACCTTTTTGGAATCTTTATGATCAGGCAAGTAGGATGACATAGGTTTCAATATGATTGGAGCATCTTTTAATTTTGACTCCTGTGTAATTCTTCAATTGACCTCTACCTGAGCGCCAACTGAAAATTCAAGTGGCCAGTTAGTTTTTCAAAAGAGGATTGTCTGAGGACTATTTCTTCTGAATTTGATGCTTTTATCACCATTTGCAGGATTTCGCTCTAAATATTCTCTTATCTGCTGCGCTACCAGCCTAATTAATGTGTATAGAAAATGAATGAATAAATTTTAAAGTAAAAGTTGAAAACATTCCATCATTCATTTAGAAGGTTAACTACTTTTAGCAAAGAGTAAGTACATGTGTTTGAAAGCAAAATATCAACAGGCAAATTATTCCCCAAAAAGAAGCACAATAAGAGAACTTGGTAATTGCTGTTTTTAAAAGTGTCACACTAAATGGATGGGGGAAATGGGGGAGGTGATGGTCTAGTGCAGGGGTGCCCAAGTTCGGTCCTCGAGATCTACCTTCCTGACACTTAGTTGTCTCCCTGCTCCAACACACCTGAATCCCATGAAAGACACGTTAGCAGGCTTTTGTTGGATTCAAGTGTGTTGGAGCAGGTAGATCTCGAAGACCGAACTTGGGCACCCCTGATCTAGTGGTTTGCCTAAGCATTGGGCTTGAGACCAGAGGATCCTTGGTTCAAATCCCAGCCTGACTGGAAAATCACTAAGGGCCCTTGGGCAAGGTCCTTAATCCCCTAAATTGCTCCTGTTGTGTAGTGACTACCTTGTATGGCAGCACTGGCATTATTGTAAAGCACTTGGAGCTTCTGATGCAGATGGAAAAGCGCTATATAAATGCAGTCCATTTAATTAATTAAATACATTAATTAATATTGATGCATAATATATTGATTTAGATACTGACAAGATAAACACAAATACAGGTGAATGACAGAATATGCGCAAAAAAGGATTATTGTTCAAATGTTATCAGTGATGTAAACAGACAAAACTCATTTTCACGTGTTGAAATGTTTGCTTGACTGCTTGAAAATCCCTATTATTTTAGTCTTTAACACATTAGATATCCTGAACAAAGTGCAGTTCAGGTCATTTTCTTTTCTTGACTAACTGTACAGTAAATTGTTCTCCTATATTGCAGAACAAGCCTTAGTAATCATGCTGACATTCTTTTCTACGTGCATTTCTTAATCAGACTGACGGTAACTTTCTGTAAAGCGCAACTAGTTTACAAATTGCACAAATTAGCCGGCAATTAGTTACTTTGTCAAAAGTCATTTTTAAATTAATGCTCCCATCCCTGGTTGTAGTTAGGTGTCACATCAAGACTTTAAAGACCGCCGCTGTGCATATTTTCGTAATATAGAGTTAAAATCAATGGAACATTCCAATGACGCACAGTGACTGGTGCAGCACCCTTACTTCTCTTTCCACATGGAATGACCAGTTAATTGTTGGTGCAGACAAAAAGAGAATCATGGGGTCTGTTATGACATGTGTCCTTTTATACCTCAAAAGTCCCTTTGCCTCATTAGTTAACACACTTTCTTAGTTTTGAACAAAACCTTAGCTTGAGTTCTCCCAGCTGAAATCCCCCCACTTGGTCGATATTTGCAGGGCCTGCAGCAGAGTTTCAGAGAGAGGACCCTTTCCCCTGTCCTAACAGCTTTAATACTTGTAATTATCTCTTGCTGGGGGAGGCTGAAAATTGGATTAGGGTGGTGAGTCTCAGTTGAATGAATTACCTCCATCTCCTCACTTGGTGGGCCACACACTGATAAAGAGCGGAAAAACGGATTTAGATTCAACCTTAGCATTCATGGCTTCCTTGTGGAAAAATGAAATTTTCCAGCAGAAGGGGCCAGTGTGCCAGCAGTATCTGTCCACAGCATGTTTCATCTGCTCCTGCTCTTCTGGAAATGCAATTACCTGCGTTATCGAGGCCTAAATGGTGACAGTTTGGCAGGGGAGCAGTTCCACCTGCCAAAGGCATCACTCCACTGGGTTTTTGTTTCTGTCACCATTCAGTTTCAAACTATTCTACCTTACTTTCACCTGTCAGAAGTAAAACAACTGATAGTTGTGTTTACAGGAACCATTAAGGCTCCAGACCCTCAGCCGTGTTTATCAGTTCCACACTTCATCAGAGAGCTGCATGTTTACATCCGTGTATTGGACATCAAACATAGGCATGACACCTACAGTTTTTTTTTTTTTTTGCAAAGGTTTAGGTGCAAAATAATATAACAAAACCAAAAAGACACTCAGTGAGTGCACACCTCTGCCAATGCTCTGCAATCCATTTGATGCTCTTCACTGAACTCTGTTCTTTATTTGATTTTATTGCCATAAGAGAGAATATTACATTTCGTTTTGTGATGTCATAAAGAAACATTATTGCGTTTTCCTTTGTGATGTCATAATTTCTCTTTATGATGTCATGATGAAAGAATAGTAGGTTTCTCTGAAGCAAAATTATTTAATTTCCTTTAAATTAATTACTTTACTAAATGACCTAAAGAAGTAACCTTAACTGCAACTGGGAAATAAGTGATTGGTTTAAAGTCCTGTAACTGAGTTAAACCTGAGTGACTTAAAGTACCAGCAGCTCTATGTAACTAGATAACCTGACAGTAACTGATAGTAACTAAGTACTTGTAAATGAGTAACCTAAAAAATTTCTTTCTTTATGGCATTTTGCATGACAACATCAACAAACGTTCTTGCCCCATGAAATTATAAAGGAAAACCAAATATTCTACTTGAGTTACATCATAAAGGAAGTTCATATTTTGCCTTATGACATCATAAAGGAAAACCTAATATAAGGCTTTTCTTTTCAATAATTGCTGTAATTGCCCTTGAACCACTTTTACCCTGATGTACATCATATCGTATATTTATTATTAATAGTAATATTAAAATAGGAAGGTATATGCGTACCCCAATCCCAAATCCGCAGTGGTGTCAAAAGTACACACATTTGTTACTTAAGTAGAAGTATAGTAAAAACACTCTGGTAAAAGTTGAAGTATCAACTTGACCTCTTTACTCACGTAAAAGTGAAAGTGAGTATGTGCTCCAAAACCTACTTAAAGTATAAAGGTATAAAGTAACCTTTAAAAAAAAAAAAAAAGGTAGATGCCACTATATGAATTGAAAGCTTAATTTAAAAACTGATTCGTTCAACATGTGGCCCAAGACCCAAAACCCAAAATTACCCCCCAACACCACCTGCACGAAAATGTTTCAATTCTAGAAGCTCTGAAATGCAATCTGGGACTATTCCAGAAAATAAACTGCAGTGAGTGCAGCATCCATTTAGTGAAGGAAAAAAACAAAACAAAACACAACTTTCCTTATTCAAATTCATTCCAGTAGTATTCTGCTCTTACTAGGATACAGCAGTTTTCTAGTTTGGCAGATAGTTCTGGAGAAAATCACTGAAGAAATTAACAAACTGAAAATATGGTTTGACCGAAACAAACTGTCATTAAATAAGACAGGGATGAAGTGGAGGTGTGAGAGTCACTAGGTGTTCACAGGAAACACTTATTTATTTCTGTATGTATTTATTTATGTATGTTCATTGTTAGTTGCTTTTATATTTTCTGTTGTGTTTCTATTCAGGTTCTTTTTGCCCCTTTCTCTAAAATTGTATATAATAATCATCAGATTATTAATATATAAACAAAAATAAATTTAAGAAATATTACAATTTGAAAACAAATGCACCCGAACGTGATGAGAGCTGCAATTGCTAAATGCTAACTTTTAACATTGAAAATGCCATAGACATGCTAACGCGTTAGCGTCGCTCCCGTTTTTAAGTTTCAGAAGACCATAACAGGTCGGTTTAACATAGAAAAGGTAAATAATACTCACAGATGTATGCTCTTTAGGGTTTTAGCGGGGGAAAATTAAGCGAAAGAAAGAATAAACGAAGCAATGGTCGAAGCATTGCTTCAATCTGCGAACCACTGCTTCGATTGGTTCATGGTTCAAAGCAAAGCCGGGCTGCAGAAAAGTTGATTACAGGCGCACATGACGTGAAATATATATATATATATATATATATATATATATAAACATTAAACTGAAGCCAAGAGTAACGAGGCTGTTTGTTTTAAAAATGTAAGGAATAGAAAGTACAGATACTTGTGTGAAAATGTAATGAGTAGAAGTCAGAAGTAGGCAGACAAATAAGTAAAGGAGTAAAGTATAGATACCTAAAAAGTGTACTTAAGTACAGTAATGAAGTATTTGTACTTCGTTACTTGACACCTCTGCAAATCCGGATAGTAATTTGAAGATGAGTGTGAGTGAGTGAAGTATATAACTAACTATGTATGATATTTGTTACCAGTTTAACAAGTTGATATCAGTTGTAATTCTCATAAATCTAAAGTTAACTTTGTAATTTACTGAAGTCAAAATCAATAATAATAAAAAAATAAAGTATTATAAAACATTTCGTAACAGTTTCAATGGTGGTAGTAGTTTCTATGAGTATCAGAAGGTAGAAGTACAGAACAATGAGCTAGAGACATTAAAAAAAACTGGAACAACAATAACAACGTTATGTTTCTGTTGTGTTCCTCACCCTTCACTTGAATGACTGCACATACAGCGTTGGTTGATAGTGAATTATTGAACACCAGCAATCCAGCCGATGTTCTACATGTGTTATTTGTCTCAAAGGAGAGAAGCTGAGCACTTTTAGAAATCGATATGTGGGAAGGCTTGCCACTGTGAATCACTCAGTCTTAATACTTCATCGAAAAATGAAGGGAATGATTAAAGTGCTGGGTGCACACTTAAAATTTCACTTTAGAAGGCCACAGCAAATGTCTATGTCATGTATGAAATAAGGGTTCAAAAGAGAGAAAAAAGACTTACCAACATGTTGTCTCTAAGTCATCATCCCAAATGGATGCATCCAGAATTGTAAACCCATTGACTTAAACATAAATTTGTCTTATAGTTATAAGGAGTAATTAATTACATTTATACATGAACATAATATGTATAAAGTACATGTACATGGTTGATATCTTGTAAGTTTATAGATCAATGAAATATATATATATATTTATTTTTTTTAATTGAAACAACCGTTAACAATAAAATAAAATCTGTAAATTTTCAAAATGACTTAATGTATGAGAGAAAAACTACAACCCTCCACACATGGACGCACATTATTTTCTCATGATCATGTTAAACAGAAAAAATATGCAGAATCTTATAAATATGCCATATTTTACCAAACATGGGCCTTGAAAGAACATTGGAGATTGTGTAATCAATAACAGAAGTTTAAAGCCATAGAGAAGGAAAATCTTTGAGCAATGGATTTACAACTTTCATCTTAACATTGTCATCAATAAACATTATTATTTTGCAGTGAGCATTAGTTGTAAATTGTAAATAGTTTCCATGCGCTAGCATGTGAAACAAGCGAGGGGTCTATCAATCAGTGAGTCAAGAATCATTTGTCAACAATAACTCAAAAAAGTAAAATCCCAGATGTCTGAAATGTTGCACTCAAAGAGATTGTAGATATTATGTAAGGACTACTACCCAGTCAAGATTTATCTTCTTTTGTTCCTTGTTCATGGAAATTTTTGTTCATAAATGAATAAAGTAAAGTGTCTCGGTCGCTCAAGAAATTTTTGATTCCAGGATTCCAACAATTAATTTAACAAATATTTCAACTGATATATCCATATATACATATGTCGCAAGATGAAAGTCTTGGGTCCTGATTGAAAAGGCGTTCCTGCTAGCTTGGCTAATGGGGAATTCCTCTTTGGCTGACCTGGCAGAGGAATGGTCTTTAGTGCGAGCCGTCTGGGGTTTGATCTCACCACAAAGGTCCTACGGTCACACATATACAGAGATATATCAATCTCTCTCTGAAAATCATAAGTTCCTGGAGGGTCTGGTTATCACATGGCGCCACTTGGTATTGATGCTAATAAAGCGACATCTGGTGAGAAACACTACAAATGGGTTCATCAAGATCACTCTCGAAAGGATAAGGGAATGTCAGCATGGAATGCAAACCTCATGAATCTCCTACCTTGATACAATGTTACAGCTACTTAACTAATTCTGTAAGCATACTTAACTTATTTTGTAAGTTTTCTTCAATAAAAAACCCTTACTTGTTGCATACTAAGATTAAAAATAACTATCTACAGACCTCAGGTTTTTTTTAATGGTTCAATGTCCATGGTTCAGCATGTGTAAAATTTTTTTTTTTTTGGTTTCATGGTTTTTTGATTTACCCCTTGTGATGACTGACACAATGCTTAAATATGTAATTTGCTTATTTGAGGCTGAAAAACAGTTCTTGAAATTAATACGTTTTATTTTCAACATTTTTGAATATATATCACTCGCTTGCAATTGTTTTTCTAACAAACCATATAAATGTGTCATTGCTTCAAACAATATACCAAATACTTACAGGGATGTGCCGATTTGGACTCAAACCGTGTCTAAAATAATTTAACTAAAAAGATAATGCTACTTGAATTTGAAGGTTTTTGCTTAATTTGGATTGTTAAATTGTGTTTTAATATTTAATTTGCTGTTGTGTCTTAGGAAAGAATCTGATCAACCAGAGGGCAAACTAGCCCTCCATACCCAACACTTACAATCAGATGCCACCCCTCGTCTTTCACTTCCCATTCTTTTAACCCCCCACTGAGGACAATCCTTGAAGGTAGATAAAAAGAACAACAAAAGATAATTAAATCTAAAAAAGGAGGGAAAAATCTCTGCTTCCTCACTCAAACAGTTGGGGATAGATTTCGGCACAGTAAGGGTTTGGTTAATTTATACAAAGGCCTGATGGGAGTCCTTCAGCATTTACACTGGGACATGGTTGGGTAAGGAGAATATCCTATTTTTACCCTATCACATTTGCAAAAAACCCTTTTATTTGTATTTATTCATAAAAAAACCCAAATTCCTAATAATTTATGATCAGCTGTTATCAGAGGAGTAAAGATTGCTTTGACAGGCCTTGTTGTTCCAACTCAGAGCCGTGTCCCATCAGTGACAAATCTAAAATTATAATATAGTAATGCTTCACATGGATCCAGCTATTTAGGCGTGAATTTAATATTCATTGCTTTTGCAGCTTGGTTGGTTTTAAGGTGCTATCACCCTTATCCACCCTCCTCCCAACCCCACCCACTCCCCCACGTCGACACGTATATATCCGCCAAACAGGGCAAATGGCAGTCCCTCCCCGCCTTCACTCATTTCCCTCATTCTCTTTCTCCGGCTGCCTCTCTTCGTCCCCCATCACTCTCCCTGTCCTTGTTTTTTGATCTTCAAACGGTGGTAGGGATAATGACTACAAATCAGGGATGAAGGTGAGTGATCACAATGTGGCCCACCCATCCCAGCTGGCCTTTTACTCCGCTCACATGATGCATCTTCCTGACTCTTCCAGAGAACCCGCTGAACTGCACCATGAGGGTTTCATACGGAGTTAAAAAGGGCTAAATACAGTTAGACTCTGGCTGTTTAAAGCTGTGTGAGCCAGCATTGATACAACTACAGTTGACCCATGAGTTTGGCATTAAATTTAATATATATATATATATATATATATATATATATATATATATATATATATATATTTTTTTTTACAATTTTAGACTTTTTTAAAAGTTTTCCAGTGTAGTTACATTTTCATCCATGTTTATTGATTTCTTCCTATTTGCATGTGACCTGAAAATTAATGAACTGATTTTAATGAAATGTCAACAAGCAGCGGTGGCCTTGGTACGCAGTCAATTTTGCAGAGTAAAATATACTCTGCCAAGATAACATTTGGTCCCAGTCCAAATAAAGTTGAATACACTTTATTATAAAATGAAATCACCTCTACCGTCTTGTCAAATTAAGTTTTCAACCCCAATAAGAGTCATTGTCAGCATGATAGAATTGATTTAGCACTTTGATAGAGTACATTTAACTCTATATTTTTAGTTTCTTTCATGTCCAAAGCCTAGGTTTAGTAGCCACACAGTAAAGTTTGCAGAGTAAAATATACTCTGCCAGGACTACATTTGGTCCCAGTCCAAACTGCCACATTTCAAACTACACATACCTTTTACGATACCTGCTCCTAATTTCATCATGCATGTAACTACAACATTATTCCACAGCAACAATCCCAGGAATGTCCAGTAGGTGGCAGACAGGTATATGCTATTGTCACCTTGCGGTCGTTTCCGAGTATGTCTTTCTTCAGTGGTGGTTTCTCATCAATGATGATGAATTCTGGTGGCTAATGAGGCCACTTCCTGCATGAAACATGCATCCACGCAAGCCACATCTGATGGTTGGTGAAGGCTTTGGTTGGCTTGGCAAGTCTTTCATTGTTGTCATTTATCCATCTTATTTTTTATGGTGCTGTTCAAATTGTTCAACTCCCTTTGTGATGATGTGACAACAGAAGGCTTGGTCTTCTGCTAGTTGTTCCTTGTATTTTGGGTTGATGTTGGTGTTTTTACAATGTCAGTTTGAGTTGTTTGTTGAAGAAACGTATTGGGCAGCCATGGGGTCTTTTCCCAGCAACTTCACTGTAGAGAGGTATATGTTATAATTACATATTTGCCTTTTTTTAAAGATTTGGAGCAACAAATTTAACCAGTAATCTATCTATCTTACAGTATATATGATGCCAATAAACGTGGTAATTATAATTTAAACAACAATTTGACATTAACAGAGTTGTACATCTGCCAAGTTAATATTGGTCAGTGCAATTATTTCTTCTATCAAATTATTAGTAGTGTTACTTGTGTAAAAGTTAGTTATGGCACATGAAAGTGTGTTTTTGCCACTACAGAGTACTTAACACTATTCAGATTTAAAAGTAGTTTCTTGCCTATTGTTTATAGGAACAGTAAAGGCTCCAAGCGTGACAGGAACCTACAACCTTCTGGTTACAAGGTCACAGCACCACTGAACTTGTATCATGTAATGCAAGAACATTTTTCCTTTCATTTCTCAGTTAACTTATGGACAGAGTTTAAATTACACCATCAGAGTTAAGCCTGGTTCACACGGCAGTATAATTAGGCCGATATCAGACCCGATCTTCCCCTTCCGACAATCTTAAGGACGCCCCGACAATCGTGATGACGTCAAAGATAATCTTATCAGATATTCCTCCCGTGTGTGGTGTGTTCAGAGCGCTCTGATCTGCTCGGAAGGGCGTCAGGAGCGCTCCAATCGCAAATCGGGGATATTCAACATGTTGGATTTTTTTTGGTCTGATATCGCAGCGTGTCTTGTGTCCTCCGACCACAAACGAGCTCACAGCCTGCTGAATGTGACGTGCAGCCAATCAGAAAGCGAGGTGACGGACGACCGGAGTGGAAAATAAAATCAAAACAGCTGTGCTGACTTACCAGAAAGTCCGGTGGTCGCGCTGTCTCCACTGCTTTAAAAAATGCCTTTTTTTTCTTTTGTATCGTTTTTCCATCTGTTTTTAAATAGTCCACAAAGTACCTCCGTTTGTTTACTCTGAAGTCACGTTTAATCTCGTGAGATTCTGCGAGATTTCCTGTCTGAACTGTGAATGTCAGTGCGTGAAATCTGTCCGTGTGGTGCTGTTGTTATTACAGTGTGGGTGGACACCACGCACTGTACGACCAAACCTGTTAGAGCTATGATTTTTTTTATCTTCACGTGTGTTGTCTCTCAGGTTTTGGGAACCTAAAGATAATTTTAAGATCCTCCTGTGTGAACCTGGCTTCATATTACAAATGTAGAGTGTTGAATCAACATTTACATGAGCAACTCAGATAACGTCTCCAAATCTACACAAGGAACACCACATAATGTCAAAATAACACCGTAACTGTTAAAAGCAGTTATGAAATATCTGACTCCAAGATTTTAACACTGATTTTTCCTGTGAACTCAACTTTTTTTTTTCCTGTTCGAGCTTTGCAATGAATGATAAAAGAAAAATAAAAGCTATCTGAAAGCCCAAAATGTAACCCAACCAAAGCAAAAGTGTGTGTGTGTGTGTGTGTGTGCTTAAATCTTGCCCAAACAGTAATTGCTAAAATAACAGTTTTTGAACCCAATGTGTTACGTTAGTTGTCAAAGTATGAAGTGAACCCAATGTGCAGGCAGCCAAAAAATGGGAGGTAAGGAGAAACAATGGGTGATTTATTGTACAAATTCAAAGACACCAAACCTGCAATCACATGAATACAACCAAAATCCACACACAAAACTATCAACACTGAGGTGTACCAATCAGATTCCTGGATGTCTGTTCATGCATAGAAGTACAGACATATAGGCCCTGAGTTCCATTGGTGCTTCTCCCTGATACTACTCCCCCTGGATTAAAAGCCAGTCCACTGCAAGTTACTTCCCCAGCCACGGCTGGTACCCATTTATAGATGGATGGATTGGGACAATATAAATGACGTTTTGTCCAAGATCACATGCAGTTAGCGTAACCCAAGGCTACAGATTGGTTGCCCAACTGAGCTATGTACCCAATGCAACAAATCACTGAAAAGCACTACCGTGTTGACATAAGTAGTCTGGGATCATGCACTAGTTAACAGGACTGCTGGGTCCTGTTAATACCTTGCAATAAAAAAAAGGACAACAAAAAACCATTGTGTCTCTACTTACTGCTATGATTTTTGCTGAAAATTATTATATCTGAGTCCAAAGCCCTGGTCCAACTGGATAATGAACAATGACTAATGAGCCATGTTTGTTTTGGTACAAATCCACTTATTCAACAAACATGGGAGAATAGTGGCTCTTAGAGGCGTTTAGAGGCAGAATATTCCACTAAGGGGGCTCATCTCTGAGCGTGGCGCTAATTTCAAGAAATTCAAAATTTATCAAAAATGGCATGGGGAACTTTGTGTACAAGGTACTACAAGGACAAACAAGGATGTTATAGGAATGTTACTGGTGAGGATGAGGCTGTTAAAAGTCCATTATCTGAGTACCTGACGGCTACGAGGACAGGACAGGCTATTTTCGCTCCGCCCTCTCACGCACTTCGTTGTGACAATCCCACCTGCTTTGTGCACCGGACGCTGTATATAAAATACTTATTTCATAAGAGATTAATTATTTTCTGTCAGAGTTGGCTGTTGAAAACATCTCTAATCACTTCCGGAATCACAGAGGACCATTTCAGCTTTTTTTTCCTTTCTTTTTCCTGCACTGCATGAGGTGGAGAACGTGTTTGGAACAGCCTAAAATGTTTGCAATGTTTATATTGTAATGGCTTGGTAAAACAGTTGCAAGTTCATTCCTTCTCATGAGCAGCTTTAAAAGTATGTTTATGATATATTAAATATCATTTATATTTAATCATTATATTAATCATTAATAATTGATCCGATGAGCTGTGTGCGCTGATGCAATGACTTGCAGTCACTCGTATTGTTTTTTGATTGTTTGCACCATGTTCATACGTATATGTGGCTCTTTATTCAAATAATCACAGAAATTTCAAGACTCATTATTCGGTGGGACCACAGCTTAAGAAGAAAATACATGAAGATCTCCTTTCTGTTCAGGCATCAAAACTCTTATTAAAGTGTTGCGGTACCAGGAGTCCTATCCTTTCACATCATAAGTTTCTAATGGGCAGTTCCGGTGATTCATGCCAATCAAACATCTGTTCTGTGTTCCCCTTGTCAAGAAGCGCACCTGTTGACCTCTAGCTGACCTCAGCGGATAAGCAACGCGGCGGGAGAGAGGGGCCGACGGTCTCCTATTTCAGGCAGGAGGACAGAAAAACCAAGCAGCAGCAGTTTTATGACCACTGTTTACCTTGGTAGAGGCCTGCCTCTTTTGCTCTTCCTCCGCACTCCCCCCACCTACCCCCCACCTAATGCGCCCATCAAAAAAATGTTTCACTAGGGAGCAGGAGGTGAAATTTTTCTCATCCAAATGGATGGCAATTTCCCACCATTTAGCACCTGAAGGTAATTAGCTTGAAGAGATTGCGGAGTGAGAAACACGTTCATGGAACATTAACTCTCGTACATTCTCCAGTTGCAGGGAATTAATAGGAAAGATTAAAGTTTAAAGAGAGCAAATGCCATTACCACACAAACCACCTCTCTGTGGCACCATCTTGGGCTAACTTTTCCCCCTCTTTATGATAGGTCTGTATTTCACGATGGCGTCGGGGTTTGGATTACAATAGCAGGTAATAAGTGGCGGAATGAGACGACTCGGCTGCTTTACAGTGCAGCTGGAGACGACGAGCCTCCGCAGCTTCATTCTTCTCTGCATTCTTAATGCTAATATCCATCCTGTCCCTCAAGTGCACATTAAAGGGGTCATATTGTGCAGCTTTTTGGCAGACTGTGTTTACCAGGTGTTGCCTGTGTGTTTCTCAATGTTTGCATCAACACTGAGGTAATGCACCCACAGGCTAAAATGTCACTCAGTATAAACCCCCCCCACCAGGGGCTCATGTTACTTTAAACAAAGCCCCAAACCAAAATCCCAATCCTGAGTGCCTTCTACTGGGCCAATGACATAGATTAGTGTCTGAAACTGGAGCAAAATACATCTTTGGGGAGACAATCAGGGAGTCCTGAGCACTCATGTTTGTTTTTGATTACATTTCTGACCTTTGATCCTGAATGCTGAAGCTAGATCCTGATTGTTAAACTTTGAACCTGAACCTGTTATGTGATCTTGATTGCTGACAGAACCCAATTTTTGATCTCAGTCACTAATGTTTGATTCTGTTTATTGAGCTTTGATCTTGATTACTGATCTCTGATCCTGAACCTGATCTTTGATCTTGATTATTGACCTTTTGATTGTTAAATGAGCTTTGATCTTGATCACTGACCTTTGATGATCTTTAATCTTGTTTGTAGAACTTTGATCTTTAACCAGTTGTTTGATCCTGATTGCAGACTTTTGATTCTGTTCACTGAGTTTTGATCTTCACTGTGGGAATGGGATCTGTGGGATTGTGACTGAATGCCTCTTAATCAGAATCCTGTCTAGAGGAAGCGATGCCGAAGCGCCATGGATTTTCAATTGGCCCCTGATAGCTGGGCCCCCCTTCACCTGGTGGGTGAGCAGAGCCGTTCCTGACTGGACTGGGTCGCGGTCGGATATTGACTGGCCTCTACTGGTGGTTGGCTCTCACTGCGGTATTGTATCACTTCCTGTTCCGGAGCACAGCAGTGTTTTGCTGTATCTGTTAGCTGTTTAATCTGCATAGTTAGATTGATCTAGATAACTAGATAACGATTTGTTTCACAGTGTAATCTTCACGTGCCTTAACTAAAGCACTCCCTCTGCTGAATCACCTCTAAATTATTTACACATTATTCACTTTGTGTGTTTTTAGGAATCCGCTAGCTTAGCGCAGCTACTAGCTCTTAGTCGGTTTAGCATGGCGGCTTCTCCTGTCTCTCCTGCACTTCTCTGCTCTGGGTGTGAAATGTTTAGTTATTCCTCGGCCTCCTTTAGCAGTAATGGTACTTTGTAATAAGTGTAGCTTATTCGTAGCTCTGGAGGCCAGGTTGGGCGAATTGGAGACTCAGCTCCGCACCTTGGAAAATCCTACAGCTAGCCAGACCCCTGTAGTCGGTGCGGAACAAGTTAGCTTAGCCGCCATTAGCTGCCCCCCCAGCAGATCCCGAGCAGCCGGGAAAGCAGGCCGGCTGGGTGACTGTGAGGAGGAAGCGTAGTCCTAAACACAAGCCCCCTGTACACCACCAACCCGTTCACATCTCTAACCGTTTTTCCCCACTTGGCGACACACCCGCCAAGGAACAAACTCTGGTTATTGGCGACTCTGTTTTGAGAAATTTGAAGTTAGCGACACCAGCAACCATAGTCAATTGTCTTCCGGGGGCCAGAGCAGGCGACATTGAAGGAAATTTGAAACTGCTGGCTAAGGCTAAGCGTAAATTTGGTAAGATTCACGTCGGCAGTAATGACACCCGGTTACACCAATCGGAGGTCACTAAAATTAATATTGAATCGGTGTGTAACTTTGCAAAAACAATGTCGGACTCTGTAGTTTTCTCTGGGCCCCTCCCCAATCGGACCGGGAGTGACATGTTTAGCCGCATGTTCTCCCTGAATTGCTGGCTGTCTGAGTGGTGTCCAAAAAATGCGGTGGGCTTCATAGATAATTGGCAAAGCTTCTGGGGAAAACCTGGTCTTGTTAGGAGAGACGGCATCCATCCCACTTTGGATGGCGCAGCTCTCATTTCTAGAAATCTGGCCAATTTTATTAAACCCTCCAAACCGGACTATCCAGGGTTGGACCAGAAGCAGAGTTGTAGTCTTACACACCTCTCTGCAGCTTCTTTCTCCCTGCCATCCCCCCAATACCCCATCCCTGTAGAGACAGTGCCTGCTCCCAGACCACCAACAACCAGTAAAATCTATTTAAGCATAAAAATTCAAAAAGAAAAAATAATATAGCACCTTCAACTGCACCACAGACTAAAACAGTTAAATGTGGTCTATTAAACATTAGATCTCTCTCTTCTAAGTCCCTGTTAGAAATGATATAATAATTGATCAACATATTGATTTATTCTGCCTTACAGAAACTGTTGGGGAAGTGTCGTGACATGGACCCACAACAGGGGGCGTTAATGAAGGGACAATGGAATAGCCAAAAAAGTAACAATTTAATGTTGTGAAGATGCACAACGTAATACAGACAGATAAAATATGCGTTATATCAATCCGACAAAAGGTGACGTGTGGCAGGCTCGAAGATAGGAGACGTCCGGTGCGAGAAGAGCCGGATCCCACACAGCCCCCACCACCAACGGACCTGAAGAACACCGGAGCTGCCAAGCCCTGCGCCCCAGGTGGCCACTGTCTTCAGCAGTCAGACCCGGTACTGCTGGCAAAAAACAAACAGTTCTGGATGAGTGTGAGTTCGCATACTCAGTAATCCCACAGTCTGTGTTCAGTAAGGAGGGAGAACCTCCACCTCCAGTCACACACTCGTGCAGCTCCTGTCTAACCACTTATCTGGTTGGGGTGTGAAGCGAAGCCGTTGCTGATCACACCAAACGCCAATCCCACAGATAAGGCAACACCCACAGGAAAACGGCTGCAAAGAAGTTCAGACTATTAGTCAGTGTTAAGTGTAGCAGAGAAATTACCTGTATGGTAGAAGATTTCTCGGCGAGGAGGTGGAGTTGCAGTCCGGTCTTTGTAGTGGTGGTGATGGGTGACAGCTGGTGTTGATAGGTGACAGCTGTCACCTCCAGCGGCTCCGACGCCCTCTCGTGCTTGGAGCCCGCACTCCAAGCAGGGCGCCATCTGGTGGTGGTGGGCCAGCAGTACCTCCTCTTCAGCGGCCCACACAACAGAAACCTGGTTACAGCAGGATGAATATGTTACTTTAAATGAGTCAACACCCCCGAGTCACACTAACTGTCAGAATGCTCGTAGCACGGGCCGAGGGGGAGGATTAGCAGCAATCTTCCACTCCAGCTTATTAATTAATCAAAACCCAAAAAAACAGTTTTATTTGTTATCTATCGTCCACCTGGTCGTTACTGTGAGTTTCGCTGTGAATTTTCAGACCTTTTGTCTGACTTAGTGCTTAGCTCAGATAAGATAATTATAGTGGGCGATTTTAACATCCACACAGATGCTGAGAATGACAGCCTCAACACTGCATTTAATCTATTATTAGACTCAATTGGCTTTGCTCAAAATGTAAATGAGTCCGCCCACCACTTTAATCATACTTTAGATCTTGTTTTGACTGATGGTATGGAAATTGAAGACTTAACAGTATTCCCTGAAAACCCCCTTCTGTCTGATCATTTCTTAATAACATTTACATTTACTTTAATGGACTACCAGCAGTGAGGAATAAGTTTCATACAGTAGAAGTCTTTCGGAAGCGCTGTAACTAGGTTTAAGGATATGATTCCTTCTTTGTTATGTTCTCCAAGCCATATACCAACACAGTGCAGAGTAGCTACCTAAACTCTGTGAATGAGATAGATTATCTCGTCAATAGTTTTACATCCTCATTGAGCACAACTTTGGATGCTGTAGCTCCTCTGAAAAAGAGAGCCTTAAATCAGAAGTGCCTGACGCCGTGGTATAACTCACAAACTCGCAGCTTAAAGCGGATAACCCGTAAGTTGGAGAGGAAATGGCATCTCACTAATTTAGAAGATCTTCACTTAGCCTGGAAAAAGAGTCTGTTGATCTATAAAAAAGCCCTCCGTAAAGCTAGGACATCTTACTACTCATCACTAATTGAAGAAAATAAGAACAACCCCAGGTTTCTTTTCAGCACTGTAGCCAGGCTGACAAAGAGTCAGAGCTCTATGAGCCGAGTGTTCCTTTAACTTTAACTAGTAATGACTTCATGACTTCTTTTGCTAATAAAATTTTTAACTATTAGAGATATCTTTGGCTGCTTACAGTAATGCTGGTATTTGGTTAGACTCTTTCTCTCCGATTGTTTTCTCTGAGTTATTTTCATTAGTCACTTCCTCCAAACCATCAACATGTCTATTAGACCCCATTCCTACCAGGCTGCTCAAGGAAGCCCTACCATTAATTAATGCTTCGATCTTAAATATGATCAATCTATCTTTATTAGTTGGCTATGTACCACAGGCTTTTAAGGTGGCAGTAATTAAACCATTACTTAAAAAGCCATCACTTGACCCAGCTATCTTAGCTAATTATAGGCCAATCTCCAACCTTCCTTTTCTCTCAAAAATTCTTGAAAGGGTAGTTGTAAAACTGCTAACTGATCATCTGCAGAGGAATGGTCTGTTTGAAGAGTTTCAGTCAGGTTTCAGAATTCATCATAGTACAGAAACAGCATTAGTGAAGGTTACAAATGATCTTCTTATGGCCTCAGACAGTGGACTCATCTCTGTGCTTGTCCTGTTAGACCTCAGTGCTGCTTTTGATACTGCTGAACATAAAATTTTATTACAGAGATTAGAACATGCCATAGGTATTAAAGGCACTGCGGTGGTTTGAATCATATTTATCTAATAGATTACAATTTGTTCATGTAAATGGGGAGTCTTCTTCACAGACTAAGGTTAATTATGGAGTTCCCACAAGGTTCTGTGCTAGGACCAATTTTATTCACTTTATACATGCTTCCCTTAGGCAGTATTATTAGAAAGCATTGCTTAAATTTTCATTGTTACACAGATGATACCCAGCTTTATCTATCCATGAAGCCAGAGGACACACACCAATTAGTTAAACTGCAGGAATGTCTTACAGACATAAAGACATGGATGACCTCTAATTTCCTGCTTTTAAATTCAGATAAAACTGAAGTTATTGTACTTGGCCCCACAAATTTTAGAAACATGGTGTCTAACCAGATCCTTACTCTGGATGGCATTACCCTGACCTCTAGTAATACTGTGAGAAATCTTGGAGTCATTTTTGATCAGGATATGTCCTTCAATGTGCATATTAAGCAAATATGTAGGACTGCTTTTTTACATTTTGCGCTAATATCTCTAAAATTAGAAAGGTCTTGTCTCAGAGTGATGCTGAAAAACTAATTCATGCATTTATTTTCTCTAGGCTGGACTATTGTAATTCATTATTATCAGGTTGTCCTAAAAGTTCCCTGAAAAGCCTTCAGTTAGTACTCTAGCTGCAGCATTTTGAATTGACGGGGACTAGAAGGAGAGAGCATATCTCACCCATATTGGCCTCTCTTCATTGGCTTCCTGTTAATTCTAGAATATAATTTAAAATTCTTCTTCTTACTTATAAGGTTTTGAATAATCAGGTCCCATCTTATCTTAGGAACCTCTGAGTACCATATCACCCCAATAGAGCGCTTCGCTCTCAGACTGCAGCCTTACTTGTAGTTCCTAGGGTTTGTAAGAGTAGAATGGGAGGCAGAGCCTTCAGCTTTCAGGCTCCTCTTCTGTGGAACCAGCTCCCAATTCAGATCAGGGAGACAGACACCCTCTCTACTTTTAAGATTAGGCTTAAAACTTTCCTTTTTGCTAAAGCTTATAGTTAGGGCTGGATCAGGTGATCCTGAACCATCCCTTAGTTATGCTGCTATAGACTTAGACTGCTGGGGGGTTCCCATGATGCACTGAGTGTTTCTTTCTCTTTTTGCTCTGTATGCACCACTCTGCATTTAATCATTAGTGATTGATCTCTGCTGTCTTCCACAGCATGTCTTTTTCCTGATTCTCTCCCCTCAGCCCCAACCAGTCCCAGCAGAAGACTGCCCCTCCCTGAGCCTGGTTCTGCTGGAGGTTTCTTCCTGTTAAAAGGAGTTTTTCCCTTCCCACTGTTGCCAAGTGTTTGCTCATAGGGGGTCGTTTTGACCATTGGGGTTTTTCTGTAATTATTGTATGGCTTTTGCCTTGCAATATAAAGCACCTTGGGGCAACTGTTGTTGTAATTTGGCGCTATATAAATAAAATTGATTTGATTTTGATTTGATATGTGGCCACCCATCTCCTTTCTTGCACCTCATGTTTGTGGAGAACCTAGTGTTAAATAATTTGCAGAAGGCCTAATTTTGGTCAAAGGTCACCTGACTTTTGATAATGTACCTGATCTTTGATCTCAATCATTGATCTTTGATTCTGTTCAATGAGCTTTGGTTTTATGTGCACTCTGACTTCCTCTGTAATTATTTCATACACTATATAACTGTCCACAGTCCAACACCTCAGTGCCAGATTGTCTTGCTTCCATGCCTGCTTTCTCATGTACTTTTCTTGTGTTTGATCCATACTTTGTGATTTGGCGCTATATAAAAAAATTGATTGATTGATTGATTGACTTGTGTGTCCTGAGCTGAGCCTGCCATTTTCTGTTCCATCAACCTGGTATTATGTGTTTTGACCCACTGCCTGCTTCTCTTTGTAGTGCCTCTCTCAGGGTCACCTTCTCTTGAAGGACAGTTCCTGTGTAACGAACTCTCTTTTCTGTCCTTGACCCCCCCCCAACACACACACACACACACACACACACACACATGGTATGATTGCATGGACCATCTCTGCTGTTTGTCCAGACTGTTTCAATGGCTCCTCTGTTTAATAAAACCAGCTTTTCATAAACACCTGTGTTGTTCTCTGCTCAGGGGTCCTCAGTCTGTTCACCACACTATCAAGTTTCAAGAAAATCAGTTCAGTCCTTTTTGGGTGTTTCAGCTAACAGTCCAACATACATCCTGAAAACATAACCTGCTTGGTGAAGGTGATAAAGGCCAAGGAAGTTAAATAAATCCTTGATATGGATCAAAATTGTTTGGTTTCTGCTGCATCCCTCCCACAAATTTCTTTAAAATCAGTTCCTTAGTTTTTCTGACATCCTGCTTACAATCGAGCAGGTACATCAGTGGTATATGACTTCGGCTACCAGTATGTATTCCTGGTCACGCTACTAGTTCTGTGTTCTCACGCTAGACACTTTATCTGCATTGGACAGCCAGCTGTAAATGGTTCTGGGAGGGGGACCTGTGATGAACTAATTTCTCATCCTGGGGAAGTTGTGTCAACCGTTTCACATTATTGTATCCAAGAATAGGCCTCAGAGCCTATGTAGAACTGACTTCTTTTTCCACTAACACTCACACAAACAAACAGACTAACCAAAAGAAAATCAGCAAAGGAAAAAATCTAAATCCAATGCTGGTGATCACATAACGAGCAGAGGTTAAAAACAGGCAAATAAAAATATCGTATTTTCGTATTTCCAGTGACATGATTGTGTACCTGTTGCTTTAATCCTCTGGGGCTGACGCCGTCGTATACGACGGCTAAGACCAAGCTTTACTAAATTCTAAATTTTTTAATGATATGAGATAGAAACTTTTTTTTTTTTTGCTGAAAGTTAACTTCACAGACCTTCGAGCCAGCCATCGGCCATCTTTGTACTCCTCATAGAAGCTGTGTGATGTGCGCAATGTGAGTGTCCAATCGGAATTGGTTCACCGTCACATGGTTTTCCAAAATCCAATCGTAGTCCGTTTGAATAACCCCCTGGGTGCTCCAATGAGTACATACTATTAGTAAATACTCAGTGCGTCCTGTGCCATTACGCACACGGAGCAGACGGAGAGCCTCTGATGACCATCTCACGTGCTCAAAAAAAGAGTGTGTAACTATCAGGATTGCTCCACCAGTTTGCATGTGAATGTTACTGGATAACTCTGTTGCTTTCTCTGCGTAAAACGCCGTTTACCATATCAATGGACAACAAAACGCATAGACCATTTTGTATATATTGTTCAAAATGTGCAGTTGTGTTTACTGTTTGAACCTTTTTGTTGTACAGTCTTTCACACAAGACCTCAAATTACCTTTATAAAGTGTCAAAACAGCTGTTTATTATAGTTTGCTGTGTGTTTTGAATAAATGTGAGTGGGAAATTATTTTTCACTTTTTTTTCCTTGCCTATTTTTGATTGTAAACCTTTATTACACTTATAAAACACAACAAAAACATATATATATATATATATATATATAAGCACAGGTTGCCCTGGAAAAAAGAGACACGAACCTTGATTGTGGGATGCAGGGAGAGCTGTTGACAGCAATAATAAAACATTTATGCCAGGCGAGTGAACTGTCCAAAAAATGCCCTTGGACCCCAGAGGGTTAAATGGAAGCGATCTTCTACTTGCCCCTAACCTAGAAAAAGGACGATGAGCAGGGACAATGTGATGGACTGGTGGCTCAGTGGATAAGGAACTGGTCTGCTAATATGCAGGTCTGGGTTCAAATTCAATTCATCTTTCCTGTCTGTGTTTCTGGCCAAGACACTTAATCTGAATCGTTTCAGTCCAGTGGCCATTGCAGAGTCTGTTGGAGTCCTATAGGCAAAAATTCACAGGGGGCCCAACCAACCAGCATTCATCACCATCATGTTATACGTAAGTGTAGCCCCGTGTCTTTAATTGTCAAGCTGCCTCGACACTTGCACGACTTTGTTCCGCACACTTGTTCACACACACTGCCGTGCAGGAGAGTAAACTTGTCGCAAACTGTTGCAAATTGTGCAAGAAAATTCTGAAATGTTCAAAATCTGTGTCACTGATTCCAGAAGTGATTTAGAGGTGTTTTCAACAGCCAAACTCTGAGGAAAACATGATTAATCCGTGACAAAATAATTATTATTATATACGCAGCATCCAGCTGGGAACACAGCGAGTGGCATCATGACGACAAAATGCATGAGAGTGCGGAGCCAAAATGCATGCAGGTGTCAAGGCACCTTTAGTCTTCATGTCATTAACTTTTTCTTGAGAGCATTATCCATTAAATGGTCTAGTAATAGCATCAAAAGATTATTTGTTAAAATAAGGTATTTTAGCTTCTCCCTTTTCCACTTGGGGCCTCAACAGCAGATGTATCTGCATGTTGATGTAGCATAAGTTTCACACCACATGCCCTTCCTGACCCCAACTCCATATTACATGGTGAATGGGTATAGGTGGTCTTGAACCAGGAACCTTCTGTTCTGGCAACCAAGCACCTTAAGTGATTGGCTGCTGCCATGGCTTAAAAAAAGTCAGTTTGTCTAAGTTGCCGAAGCAACGGGTGACTGTGGCTGTAATTTAAGGTTTGACAGCCCTCGTGGGCCCCCTACAGCAGTTGCCTACCTTCCCTTTTGGCAAACAGCACCTCTGTTTTAGTCCACCCAGCTGTAACAATGGTTACCCGACTTGGCAGAGGAAGTAAATGTGAGGCATCATTGTAAAGCGCTGTGAGAGGCACTAAAGAAATGCAGTGTTTCTTCTTTTCCATAGAGTGTGTGGGTGTGTCTCAGACAGTGATGCCGGTAACGAGTTACTCTAATCTGACCTCTTTTTTTTAGTAACGAGTAATCTAACGCGTTAATCTTTCCAAATCAGTAATCAGATTAAAGTTACTTCTCTAAGTCACTGTGCGTTAATATTATTTTTGCATTGTGGGTCGATAGCAGCATTAAACTTGGTCTGTGGGCAGGAGGTCGGGGTTCGACTGCACTGCACTGCCCACACCTGCACTGAGCTTTACAAAGACATTTTTATGCTTTTTTTTCTCCTTTATTTAGAATTCTGAGCTGAGCCGCTCCGTATCTGCTCGCTAAAAACAGCTGATCCTCCGCAACGCGTCAACAACTAACACTATTTTCCACTCAAATGCACCTAAACTCTCTGAGGACCACATGATGTGAAACGCAATAAAACTTTCTTACCTGTAAGTCTGGTCCTGTTTTCTGCATAAATAAATGTTATCCATTCTTTGTGCTCAAACGCCAAAGCAGGGGCGAATCCAGATGGAATGGGGGCGTGGGGCAAGGATGTGCCCCCCCACAACACCCCTAGATTAAAGGTCCAGTTTTGAAGCCTTTTTTTACTACAACAACTAATACTACTTATAATAATAATAATTTCAACAAGTAAAATGTTTAGAGAGAATTTAAATGTTAGAAAAATGTTAGAAAGAATTTAATAGTTACATTTATAAACAATGTAGGTTAGAAATTGCAAGTTTTACTGTTACAGTGCTGTCAACAGTTAAATATGAGGTCAAGAAAGAGGTCTTTATTTTACTTTTTATAAAACAAGTATTTATTTTCATTGAAGTCAAAAAAGGGTGACTATAAAGTGAGCAAAACAGGTATCATTGTCATGTTGAGGTGGGTTGTTGTCGACAGCTGGGGAAAGTAACTAAAAAAGTAACTAGTAATCTAACTTAGTTACTTTTACAATGGAGTAATCAGTAAAGTAACTAAGTTACTTTTTCAAGTAGTAATCAGTAATTGGATTACTTTTTCAAAGTAACTGTGGCAACACTGGTCTCAGACGTCCTCAGTAGGCGTGTCTTACAGAGGAATCAAGAATCGAAATATGGAATTCTGTCACATATGTCACATAAATCAAATGTGAACCATTTCAAGGTTAACTTTTGGTTTGTGAATGCAATAAATAAATAAATAAATAAATACATTCTGTGAGGTTTTTTCCCCTGTTTAGCATGAACCTGTAACCATATTAAACCAAAAAAAAAGAAAAAAGTGCGCTACTAATGATGCAGCATATCACCCCTTTAAAGAAAATGTCAAAGAAAATTCCATTTCACTAAAGGGCCCAATGGTCAGTTATCTACTGAAATAATATCTTTTTAATTACATATTTTATATTAAATTAAAATATGAGGCGCTGGATGTGATATAGAGTATATCTGAAACACCACATTTATCATCTTAGCGCCACCACATTGTGCTTCAAGTCTGATCAAACCACACGATAAATCATACTTTCATATTTAGGAGCTGATAAGAAATTAAATTGAGACATGGCGGAATTTATTGCCCAGAAAATCCCATCCGACTATCTGATTTGAAAACTCCAGTCCTCACAGCTCTCAAAAATCTATTTTCCACATTTTAATACCCTACATAACAGTCCTCATAATTCATTGGAGTGTGTTAAGCACAGTTTTATTAGATCTGAAACAAATTTTGGTGGGGGATCCTATAGGCCATTAACCATGGAGTAATTTTATCCTTGTTTCTTAATGATGCCATAATGGCGAGTGAATTTCTTAACTAAAGACCAAAGAACATTTTGAAGGTCAGCTTCATCTGCAGACTCCTTCATGCGCTTCTCTGAGAGATTGGAAAAGTCGGAGATTTTTTGAAGAGTCATTAATAACGCTAAAGCTGAAGGCCTATTTGCGTTCTCGCTTTCTACCTTTTTAATGTTACCATTTTCTCCTGCCTCGCTCGCTTTTTCCCAGCGTCCCTCTGTTTTGCACTTTCTCTCATGCAGAAAGAATGGAGCGGTGAACGAGAGGGTAAAAACGGCCGGGCAGTGACACACATCCCAGATGTAGTGCCTCAATAATTTAAATTTTATGCCTTTGTTATCCCTTTCATCATTTTTGTTCTTTGCTTTGTTTCAGCGATCGGAGAAACACTTGATAGGCCTAATCGTCATGGGAACAATTTTTATTTGGTGTGTACTGGGAAGTCTAATTAGAATTAGAATTTTGCTGAGCCTTGAAATGGTTGGTACTTTATCCTGATCGCCTTAGATATTGTTCAAAGTCAGTCATTTGTCATAGCGGAGCATGCTGGGAAGGCTGCCGCTAATCAAGGCTCCGTCTCCGCCGCTCGTTTTCTGCTGCCATTGCACCTCTGTCCAAATAAATGCTGTTGGCTAAGGATGAATGCAGCCTCTGCTCTGACACTGAATCTTATGGAAGCCCCACGTTGTCATATTCAGACTGCAGTACACACACACCCACATACACACACACACACACACACACACAGGAACTTTAAAGTTGATTAGCAGCCGACTATTACTTTGATGAAGTATGATTAACTTCTCTGCTGACATTCTTCCCTGGAAACAAGGGGGGCAGCTGGACCACAGCACGGGCCAATCCAGAATTTTTTGCACTTGTTTACAGGTCTGCTCTGCAGGGCACCGTTCTCCAATGATCGCACACGATCCAAAAAATTGCAAAAACGGGATCAAACGACTTAATCTGATGTCGCTGACCAAACAGCCCCTTTAAAAATTCACTGATTATCAGTGTTGCCACAGTTACTTTGAAAAAGTAATCCAATTACTGATTACTCATTGAAAAAGTAACTTAGTTACTTTACTGATTACTCAATTGTAAAAGTAACTAAGTTAGATTACTAGTTAGTTTTTTAGTTACTTTCCCCAGCTGTCGACAACAACCCACCTCAACATGACAATGATACCTGTTTTGCCAAAACTCATTTTATAGTCACCCTTTCTTGACTTCAATGAAAATAAATACTTGTTTTATAAAAAGTAAAATAAAGACCTCTTTCTTGACCTCATATTTAACTGTTGACAGCACTGTAACAATAAAACTTGCAATTTCTAACCTACATTGTTTATAAATGTAACTGTTAAATTCTTTCTCACATTTTTCTAACATTTAAATTCTCTCTAAACATTTTACTTGCCAAAATTGTTATTATAAGTAGTATTATTAGTTGTATTAAAAAAAGGCTTCAAAACTGGTCCTTTAAACTAGGGGTGTTGTGGGGGGGCACATCCTTGTCCCATGCCCCCATTCCATCTGGATTCACCCCTGCTTTGGCGTTTGAGCACAAAGAATGGATAACATTTATTTATGCAGAAAACATGACCAAATTTACAGGTAAGAAAGTTTTATTGCGTTTTCACATCATGTGGTCCTCAGAAAGAGAGTTTAGGTGCATTTGAGTGGAAAATAGTGTTAATTGTTGACGCATTGCGGAGGATCAGATGTTTTTAGCGAGCAGATACGGAGCGGCTCAGCTCAGAATTCTATATAAAGGAGAAAGAAAAAGCATAAAAAAGTGTTTGTAAAGCTCAGTGCAGGTGTGCTGCTGTCACCGCACTTTAAGAAGTGAGGACGCGGATGAAAAGTCGAACCCCAACCTCCTGCCCACGAAGTTTAATGCTGCTATCAACCCATAATGCAAAAATAATAGTAACGCACAGTGACTTGGAGAAGTAATTTTAATCTGATTACTGATTTGGAAAGATTAACATGTTAGATTACTTGTTACTAAAAAAAGTGGCTAGATTAGAGTAACGCATTGCTAAATAATGGGTTACTGGCATCACTGCCGATTATCGCCTCGTTTCTGCTTAAAACTGAGAGTGATTTAAGAGGTTTTACTGTCATCTGATGGTTATTAATCACATTATTATTCCCTTTGATCGCTTTGGGTGTAGAGAGTCAGACTCAAAGTGTCAGACTCAAATGCTCTGCTGTGTGCTCTGATCGCACTCCCATCTTTTATTATGAAGCAATGCTGAATTTATGTGGAAACAGTTGTTGTAGAAAAGCTTCTGTCGCTGAGATAGATGATGACTGGTGTGCAGTTTTAAGCAGAAACAAGGCGATAATCTGTGAATTGCTGCAGACACACTGAAATGACACATGCACAGTGAAGGCTAGGGATGGGTATTGATAAGGTTTTATCGATATCGATGCCATTATCGATTCCCTTATCGATACCTCGTGAATTTTGTACTAAAAGTAGGCTTTACAGGTTTTCTATGTATTTCCTTGAGTATTAAAGTAAATAAATATGAAATTAGTCACTGTATCCTTGATCTCTGGACATAAATAAAAATAAACAAAAATGTGCTTCACTTTCAAGTTATTAATTCAGACTGAATTCTATCGTTCTATCTTGACTTGTCAGAGAGCCGCGCAACGTTTGGAGCTGTGTGAACAGAACGGAGGATGATTCTCGTTTCTTTCTCGCAACAAGACAGGAGTCCCAGTTAGTAACTTTAATCTGCACAAAAGTGAATCACAACTCATATTCAGGGATGAAAGTGGTGAAAAACAAAAAAAGCTGAAACCCAAAATTACCCCCCAACACCACCTGCATGAAAATGTTTGAATTCTAGAAGCTCTGAAATGCAGTCTGGGACTATTCCAGACAATAAACTGAAGTGAGTGCAGCATCCATTTAGGTGAGAAAAAAAAAAAAACAACTTAATCAAATTCATTCCAGTAGTATTCTGCTCTTACTAGGATGCAGCAATTTTCTAGTTTGGCAGATAGTTCTGGAGGAAATCACTGAAGAAATTAATAAACTGAAAATATGGTTTGACCGAAGCAAACTGTCATTAAACTTAAATAAGACAGGGATGAAATGGAGGTGTGAGAGTCACTAGGTGTTCACAGGAAACATTTATTTCTGTATGTATTTATTTATTTATGTTAGTTGCTATTATATATTTTCTGTTGTGTTTCTATTCAAGTTCTTTTTGTCTCTTTCTCTAAAATTGTATATAATAACCATTAGATTATTAATATATAAGCAAAAATAAATTTAAGGAATATTATAATTTGAAAACAAATGCACCCGAACGTGATGACGGCTGCAATTGCTAAATGCTAACTTTTAACATTGAAAATGCCATAGACATGCTAACGCGCATCGCTCCCGTTTTTAAGTTATAAAATACATCTATCAACTGTTTCAGAAGACGATAACTGGTCGGTTTAACATAGAAAAGGTAAATAATACTCACAGACGTATGCGCTTTAGGGTTTTAGCGGGGGAAAATTAAGCGAAAGAAAGAAATAAACGAAGCAATCAACCGAATCTGCAAACCACGCTTCGATTGATTCATGGTTCAAAGCAAAGCCGCGCTGCAGAAAAGTTGATTAAGGACCCGCTGCAGGGTCTGTAATCAATGTAGAGAAATGATCATTTTCCTGACAAACACCTGCCAAAACAACGGCCACTCTGAAGGACCGATAACAGAATCGTTAAGCACAAACTTATTGATGTCGGTGGATCGAATCATTCTTAACGATACCCGAAAGGAACCGGTTCTCGATACCCATCCCTAGTGAAGGCAGGGTGGACCAATTTTTAGAGGGAACCGTTTGGGCGGCGACACCGGCTTGCCTCCAAACAGGCTGCCTTACAAAGTACAGATCTGGCAACTGGCTGGCTTATAAAGTGCAGACCTGGCAACCCACTCAAAACTAAAGAAAGGAGCTGCGCCCTTGGCCAAACTTGATCAACTGCAACAAACGTTGTTTCGGCTTCAAGTTTTTACCCCGATGGAGCGCGATCAAACACGTTTCAAGCCATCGTCACTACGAATTTAAAGAAGTTCAAACATGATTGAAGCCATTAAGACTGTGAACACGTTACCATGTACTGTTAATGATTTCAGGAGTCAGGTTTAAATTTTGAAAAACAGTTTCAAAACTAGATCCCCATTTTCAAATCTGGTGCCAATGATGGCCGAAACTACTACGTATTGACATCAATGGACCAAGAAGTTACTATGATGCTTCAAAACATGCCCTGATTTGCTATTCGGGATTAAACGCGAAGGAATGGCACTCTGTGGAATAGCCCTGTTAACTACATTGTTGCATATTTGCAACAGAGCAAATTCATTTTCATCAACTAGATCTGGATTTTAATTTGCAACATAAATCTTGTCCATATGTTCAAGCAGATATTTGTGATATTGTGTCTTTTTGCAGAACCCCGGTGACTACTGTGTTGGCAACTTGGATCTAATCAACAAATCCAATACTACAACTCAATGAGAAGTTATTTTGAAAAATCTGTAACTAGGTAGCCTCCTAGCATTACCGGATGAGCACATTATCAAAATATGCTATTTGTTCAAAAGAAATGTAAAAAGCTCAGCTAGACTATTTTCAAGCCAGCTACATGCTAACTAGCCTAGCAAGCAGGTTTGATGACCTTATTGCATTGGAGTCGGTTAACTCAAAGTCAATCATTTGAGTCAGCTAGGATGCTAGCATGGAGAGCCAAGAACTGAAATGACAATGTGCTTGCTAGCTAGCTACCACAGCTGCATCTCATATGTAAAGTTTAAAATGAATTGTGCTATTTAGTCATGCCTTATAACTGACAGCAATTTTTATCAGTCTGTTTTTGGAAGAGTTTAGACTTAATGAGGAGAATTTTACAATATTGTATACGGTAATATGGCAGCCCTTTATGATAATGAGTACTGTTGCAACTGCTATTGTAATATTATTAGAATAGTGGGTACAAATACACAGCTAACTCAATCTATATTTTAATAAATGTTCATAATGTAACTAATGCTTCTGTCTATAGATTCTTAGATAACATTTTTTTCCTGATAATTATTAGAATAGAGGGCAAAATTATCAGGAAAACTCAAGCACTAATGTTATATTTGACAGTCATAGTTAAGTTTCAGGATCCTGAACTTAATGTTAAAAAGTTACATTTTTTAAAGAAACTTAAAACTTAGGGTCATTTTTACCATTTCTAAGGTCTGTTTTATTGTTTTTTTTAGTGTAGCCTCTTGAAGAAAACAGTTTAAAAATCCACTTTACAGTCTATACAGTCTATACTTTGAATTAGCGTGGTGTGTTTTTCTTCTGTTTAAAAGGTGCAAGATTTCCGTGAACATTATAGGCTGATTCACAACTCACGTACACTGTCCTCATGTACAGTACATGACAAAACTCAATTAAAAACAACTGTTAAACAAAACTAAATACTCAATGAAAAACATACAAATCAATTTCGCCTTCCTGCTTCACCTCAGGGAGCTTTAGTGTCTGTTGTCACTCCTGTTCATGGCACACTCCAGCTTTTAAAGGGAATGACAGTTGACAATCTGTTTATTTCATGCCCAAAGCATGAATGATTCAGAGAACGAAGGCAATTTTTGTGCTCTGCACCCTTGTTGGTGCTCAGATTATGCAACCTGTCAATTCTACTATGCAGTTTTGAGTGTTGATATCCTAGATAAGACCCTGAGAGTTCACGAAGTATGAAGACAAATATTCACCACCTCCTTCTGGGAAATTCCAAGCCAGATATGGCATAAAATCCCATTTGGGCAAGTACACAAAACCAACAGATGGACCACCCACCATCTGCAAACTGGGGTTTGGGAACCAGGGGCATATAACCTCCACTCTCTCCTTTTGACCAGCAGAGGTAATGATGGATAGCTGGGGATTTATTATGTGTTATTGGTGATGTACAAAAACAAGAACTTTCTGACTTTTTGCAGCAACAGTTGTCCCATCATATTAATTTCATCATCCCTTACTAAAATAAATAATACACTCATGCTGATATCTCTCCAAGGTCCACTGGTCCTTCTGATGGGTTTCCCCCTGTAAAACCACAAACTTCTGAGCGTGGCTGCTCTGCCCCCTGAAGATTAGCCACATTAGAGCCAGGGACAAAGAAGCGCTTCCTCACACGTGGGCGAGCATCCAAGACCACAAGAGGCAGCATCTTATTTCTTGGAAATCTGTAAGGGACAAAACTGCACAGACATTTCGACGTTCAGAAATGTAGCAACAAATGGCTTTTATGCAGACATGTTCCCATGCTGCTGTGGCACACATTGTCAGAGGCGCAGCCACTTTTCATGATTGTCAGATTGAGTGAAGCTGTCAGTGAGGAAGACCTCTCCAAAAATATGTGCCGGCCTCCTGTGAAGAAAAATCCTGGAAAATGTACCTTTGGACAATTTTAAACACTACTGGTTAGCCCACTTTACTAGTCTGCTGCAGCTGCCTATTGAGTCAGTGATTTTTGACATGCAAAATAATATGAAATTGAAGGATTTTAAAGCACACATTTGCTAGTGAAACTCTAACTTGTGTTACACTGGAGGAAAAAAAAAAATCATCAGCATTTGTTTTTTAACAGTAACAAACCCACAGGTGTGGTTGCCAGAATAATTCTGTAAAAAATACAATAAAAATAGGATAATAGATTTACAGAACAACCTGTAAACTATACAGTATGATGTTGCTGTAATAAAACAACATATATATATATATATATATTACACCACTACATCCAACAGAATTATCCTGCAGTTTTAAAGGTTATCTTCATTTTCTAACACAACTCCAACTGGAGAAGGAGAACTGGCCTCAGCTTTGAACCTGGGATGATTTGCTTGGGAAACAAACAGGCTTACTACTTGCTCCCTCTGTGCTACGCACAATAGGAACTACTCTGAAAACATAATGAATTGTATATCACACTGTCACATTAACATATATATTTTTTATTATTTTTGTACAAAGTATGTTAACATGAGGAGCTCTGAAAAAATCATGTCTTTAGATTTGCAGGCTAACTCACACCATGTGCAAGAATGATGGCACAAGTAGCTAATGTTTGCTTCCTAACAGAACATCCCAATTCTAGCCTACCATTCTCCTTTTATTATTATTTGTAATAATTATTTGTATATTTGTATTACAACAGTTTTCTACTGTAAAATCTACAGTATTTTCTATAAAGTTATTTACATAATTACATCCGCCAAGGACATAATAAAATCATTTATTTTATTGTCTGTCTGTCTAGACTCAAAAAATGGCTCTTTGGATGAACTCAATTCAATTATGTGCAGGGTTTCCATCTAATAAATATATGTAGCCCCAACTCAAATACAACACATCCATGAAGGATAATGCAATTTAACTGAGTTGGGACTACATATATTTATTACATGGAATCTAATCCAATGAGTGAGCTTTTTGAGTGTTTCACACAAACAAATGATTAATTGGATGAACTCAATTCAACTGTGTGCAGAATTTCCATATAATAAATGTATGTAGTCCCAACTAAATTAAATGAAGTTATCTTGCATGGATGTACTTTTTTGAGTTGGGGCTACATATATTTATTAGATCAAAATCCTGCACATAATTGAATTGAATTCATCCATTAGTTTTTTGAGTGTGTCTGTTAGCAGGATTATATCAAACTACTGTACGGATTTTGATGAAATTGTCATCACAGATATATATTAGGCCATGAAAACTCCAATAAATATTGGAGGTGATCTGGATTTGAGATCAAGATTTCACTTTAGGCTTTGAAGGATACATTTAAAAAACTACTTCATGGATTCTCACCAAATTATCAAAACAAACAGATATTAGGGCATAGAAGACCACTGAATTTTGGAGGTGATCCAGATTGGTGGATGTCAGAAATCTCAGATTGCTCTTGTTTTCCTGTATTTTTGTAAACAGAATTATTATGTATTTTTTTCTGTAACAATAATGGAATTTTCAGAATTTTTTCAGAATTTTTTTAACAGCATATATACAGACACACACTGTCAAACCCTTGGAGAACGTTTTTCATGTGCTAGTTACTCAGATTGGAGTGATTTATTTAAGATCTCCACATTAATCGGCTTCTGATGCAAACCTCAAAAGGTTTCCTTTGTTCCATCGGCTGTATATAAAGGACCGCCTGCAAAGCACAGTTCCCTTGGGCTCCTTTCTTCCAAATGTTCAGAAATTACCTTTGGAGGAAAAGACCAACGTGGCAAAATGTGGCTTTAATAGCCAGACGTTTTTTTTTTTCTTTCTTTTTTCAGCAACAAGTTTAATTGGAAAGAAGCAGAATTCACTTTGAAACGGGCAGGAAAAAAAAAAATCGGTGTGTGACAAGATGATCGATTACCTGTAACTCCACCTGACACAGAAATTAGGGTTTTTTAATGATGGGCTGCCTCTTCTTGGACATGAAATTCAAATGCTCTCCCAAAGTCTACCTTCAACCGTCACTTGTCTCTTGCGCTTGTACGCTCCAAATGCAGGCACTTTGTCTTTGTCACCGGAGAAAGGACATTGTTATTACCGACGTGCCTTTGTATTAACCAAATTCATTCTTCTACAAGTAACATCTCATTGGCTTCACCTACGCTGCTGCTCTGCCTTGTAAAATATACTTCTACATTTGATAATAAAAAAATGCAACTTATTTAATAATGATAAGGATCCAAACATCATTTTATTGACATTAAAATATGCAAACAATTATGTTATATGTAAAAAAAAATAAGTTAATAAATAATTCTAAATAATTTAATAAAACATTTTTTAATAAATACAATTCTGAGCCCACATTTAAAAGCAAAATTAAAAAAACTACTTTGTGGTGCTGAGTGATCAGGTGAAGCATTCCCTTCCTACTTATTTAATATATTTTGACACTAAAATAACCGTCCATGAAGTGGCACTCATTTACACTTCATAAAATCCACATATTTCTCATTTATGGCCGTAAGATGTCCTTAATGTGACACTTTTCTTGATCAAATTATAAGATGAAGCGTGTCAGAGGAGCTGTGAAGTCCTCGGTCACAGTGGGGTGGGGAGGGGAGGCGTGTTGGTGCTGGGGGGTTGGTGGGGGGCATTGATGGGGGTTCGGGCAGCCCAGGTTTGGCATGTTTGCGATTCGGTGGTCTGTGAGAGCAGCGAGGCAGCTCCCAGCCGGCTGTCCACATGGCTGGAGGTATTGATCCGGTTATCATTGCTGGATCATCACAAAATACACCCGACGCAGAGAACTGCAACTATAACTGACAGAACTGACGGAAAGCTCACAGGCCAACTGGCTCAGAGAAAACGCATTAAAAACAACAACAACAACAACAACAAAAAACAACTCTAATACCACTGCTATCCAATGCCTTACCCCAAGTGTCTACCAAAACATTTATTCCTAGGTTTTGGAAGAGCCTAGGCATGTTCCCTGTAAAATGGAGTGAGTGAATGGATGGTAGGTGGGTAGGTTGACACATTCTCACTCCCATCTTGTCATATTTTTACATTTTAGTTAGCATCTCCTTCACTTTCTTTGGTCAGTGTCTCTGCAGCGGCACGGTGGCTTAGTGGTTTGCACGGATCCCTCATAACAAGAAGGTTGTGAGATCGCTTACCAGCCTTTCTGTGTGGAGTTTGTGGGTTTTCCTCCTCCATGATCAAGAACATACTTATTTAGTGTCTGCTCCAAGGCAGTGTCTTTATATCTGGAGTTGGTCCCTGGGCAGCAGACTGAGCTGCCCACTGCTCCTAGTGGTTGGATTGTGTCTAACTCTAATTAGGATGTTTTTTTTTATTGTACAACCCCAATTCCAATGAAGTTGGGACGTTGCGTAAAATGTAAATAAAAACAGAATACGATGATTTGCAAATCCTCTTCAACCTATATTCAATTGAATACACCATAAAGACAAGATATTTAATGTTCAAAGTGATAAACTTTTTTGTTTTGTGCAATATATTGCTCACTTTGAAATGGATGCCTGCAACACATTTCAAAAAAGCTGGGACAGTGGTAACAAAAGACTGGGAAAGTTGATGAATGCTCAAAGAACACCTGTTTGGAACATTCCACAGGTGAACAGGTTAATTGGAAACAGGGGAGTGTCATGATTGGGTATAAAATTAGCATCCCCAAAAGGCTCAGCCATGCACAAGCAAAGATGGGGCGAGGATCACCACTTTGTGAACAACTGCGTGAAAAAACAATGTTTCTCAATGTTCAATTGCAAGGAATTTAGGGATTCCATCATCTACAGTCCATAATATAATCTGGAGAACTTTCTACACATAAGCTGCAAAGTCGAAAACCAACACTGAATACCCATATAGGTTGAAGAGGATTTGCAGATCATTGTATTCTGTTTTTATTTACATTTAACACAACGTCCCAACTTCATTGGAATTGGGGTTGTACATAGATAGGTACATAAGGTAGTTAGCTCTGTAAGTAGGTACACAGTAAAATCACCAGTGTTAAACTAACAGTGACGGTGAACATATGGTCCCACTCTGACCAGAGCTGGACCATATATACACTGTCAGTGTTAGTTTAACACTGATTTCCTGTGTACACAGCAAATAGAAGTGTCAGTGCAAGAAAGTGTACAGTATGTGTTCAGACTTCACAGTGTTAAAGTAACAGTTTAGAAGTATTAATTAAACACTGAAAGTTTTAAATTAACATGAACAGTGTAATAGTTAGCACTAAAATGACTCTAAAAAGTGTTAATTTAACACAGGAAACAGATACTTTATGGTGTTAATTTAACACTGGCAAATTTGCTGATTAGGTACATAGGTGGGTCGATACGCAGATAGATAGACAACTCCCGTGGGGCATATTTTAGCGTAAGAATGAAAACCTATATGTTCTTATTAAGTGGTGCACTCATTTTTCTTGGAATTCAATTTTCTATATTTTGACATACAATCATAAAATCCTGAAATTTGATAGTCTGGTTTTCAGTTATCCACAAATATGTTTCAGTGCACTCACATGCTACTTTTGAGGTGTATATTTTCACCACTAGATATTAAATAGTTATTTTCAGCAAAAAACAATTTATTTATTACATATTTCTTTCAGGAAATACATCTGTATATCCCCTCAAAATTATGGGAAAGAAATGTTCTTTATCAGTTTTAATGATGTTAAATTTTTGGAAATTAAAATTTGACTTTTATAGTCAAAATGCCAGCGATTAGAATCATATTTTTTCCCCAAAATGCTATATAAGCACAACTGGGTTGGATATTACATATTTCATTTTAGAACCAAGCCAAAATTGCTGTCAAAAAAATCAGCAGGATGTTTCTTGTATTGACTTATAAAATTAATGGCATGTGTAGCGCTGTCAACACACTATGTTGCTCGTAGCAATTTAATTTGTTAAAATATGGCGTTTATGTAATTTTGCACATAAACCCTTCATTTATAAATACAAATCACATAGTCTCTAAAATGTGATGTTTTAGTTCGCTCCCAGGTTGTTACATTACTGCCAGTTGCTTACATATTTTTAAAAATGTGCCTGAAATCTGATATATTGGCCTGAAAGTGCATTTTTAATCATCCCCCACCCCCCAAAAAATCTTGTCACAGCAGCTGTAAGTTTCAAAAAACCCTATTCAGTGCCCCGTTTAGACACCATTATAGCAAAAGGAAGAAATGGCAGGTTACTTTGCAGTGTTGGAAATCTGAGTTTGCAGCATTATGCAGTGAACGGACCAAGCACAGAAATAATGCCTGTCTTCAGGATTGGCTTGTTTGCAATGACGGATCAGGAGATGTGCATTCAGGCCTTTTTTTTTTTTAAATTATTTGTTGAATTTTAAAAGCCTACATACTAGTACAAATAATTATTTCTTGTTTGTAGTTTTAAATATTTGAACTACATTTGAATATTTGAATTGTTATTAAAAATCTAGCAAACCATGAATGTTACCAGCAGCTCCACTGTCAGCTGTAGCTGGCAAAGGATGGTGGTAGTGTAGGAATCCCAATGCATTCGGGGTTTACTCATTCAACTTCAAATTCCTGGAAAAATGTACATGCCATTTAGCGTATTTATACTATGATGCATTTTGGTCAGAAAATATGAATTTATTGAGTGGGTGTTGCTGAAGAATAATTTATAACTAGCGTGTTGCCTGTGAGGATCCATGGGCTCTAGATTGGGTAGTTTTTATAAAATAGGTAGCTGACATTTTTGTGGTAAGGGTGGTAATAAATTAAGGAGAAGCTTGTATAACGAGTTGGAATGGTGTGTGAGACCAGAATGTTTTTAGAACCTTAGACCTCAACAATTTTTAGAAGAACAACTCAACCCTTTAATTTCCTGTTAATTATGTATTTTTATGTTAATTTACTGTCTTAATGTATTTATAAATTGTTTAGGTTCTCGTTATCATATACACAATTATTATTATTATTATTATTTATTTCTAAAATGGTAAATGGACTGCATTTATATAGTGCTTTTCCATCTGCATCAGACGCTCAAAGCGCTTTACAATAATGCCTCACATTCACCCCGATGTCAGGGTGCTGCCATACAAGGTGCCCACTACACACTGGGAGCAATCGGGGATTAAAGACCTTGCCCAAGGTTTTTTTCATTTGATTTTTAAATGTACCACAATGGAAATAAAACAATAATATATAAAATAGTAATAATCCATGTATTTCTAAGGTATTTACTTACATTGAACTTAAAATCACTCACCACACTCACGCTTTTAATATGAAGGTGACTTACTGCCCCCTAATGGAATGGCGTGAGTCCAGAAAGTAGCTAGCAACATCCATTGTTCCATTATTACAGTATTCATCCTTGACCCAAAATACATAGGCATACCAAACGGCAAATGTCAGCTGTTCAGTTTCTCTGTGATCGAAGTTGCATGCACACACGCATAAGCAGGTGCTTTTAATTTGACAAATAAAGACAGTGGCAGAAGACATTTTAAACACTACACATTTCACTCATGGTACCGACATGAAATTTAAGTCACTCATGGTAATAGCAACATCAGACTTATCTAAACTGACTAAACCAATTGAGCTACAAAAACACAATAAATCAATAGCACTGACAACACTTTTAACCTAACATAAACCACAATAACAATATGTAAAACCCCAAACTCCCATGGTGTATTGCAGCACAATGTCTATTGTTTATTGGTTAGCTGCCATTGCTAATTTCTCCAAAAATATTTGACCAATCATCTTTCCATTTTCACCGTGTTCATCCTTGACCCAAAATACATAAGCACACCAAACCGTCAATGTCAGCTCTCACCAGTTTTTGTGTGATCACCATACACACGCACACAGAGGCCACGTGGCTATTATAATATAGATTATTTCCAGTTTAGAGATGCAATGACTTACTACATAAATACTGACAAAACCTTTTTCGATCTGTATCGCTTCTGGTTGCTCAGACATAGGCAATTAAAATAATTTATATTTTATTTGCTTTAGTGAAAATTCCCATTTTTGGCATTTTTAAACCCCTGTTTCTCAATTAATACAAACTTCAGAACATTCCTTCTTGAAGGAATGCTTCACAGTGTTGCAAAGTCTTGATACCATGCAAGAAATAGGAATCACAAATCCCACGCCCTAATCCTCACAGGTAATTTTTGTGTTTTTAATACATTCTTTTGAATTAGGGAGACCTCCTACAGGGCTATTGCTCTTCAGACATTATATATGAAGATAACAACATAGAAAATTGATGGCAGTGTTCTTGGACACATCAATATTATTCTACAAGCATCCAAAATCTCTATATTTTATTAAATTTACACTTGAGGATTGATTTTTTTAAAGGCCTAGAAAACCCAGAAGGACTCCTCTGTGTTGACTGAAAACTGCATCAGTTAAATCTATGTGTTGGTGGGTGCTCCAGAAAAACATAAAGCTCCCTCAGGCCAATTAGTTTTACAGTTATATAGCTCTCAATTTTGAAACCCACAAAAAATGTGGATTTGTGATGCACTGAAAACGCTTATGGGACAGTTTTACTTTTACATAAAGCCTCCCCATTCTTTTACTCTCTACAGACACAGTATTAATCCTGTTTGTTCTTTTCTTCATGCTTAAATCAAATGTAGTAATCAGGAACCCTGAAGGAATGAACTTTCTGTATAATCTATTCAATTGTCCAAAAAGAACATATGAAAAATAAATTCTTTTCACCAAAAATGCTCCAGAATATTTACTGACATCTTCAACTCCAGAATGAAGTGGAATATTATTATTTATGATAATTGAATACCTTTGGAGTTCAGAGCTGATGGATACAGTGCAGCCCGGCTGTCAAGAATTAACTGATAATTTAAATCACAAGACCAGTATAGATATATGAGAGATTTTTTTTTTTCATTCTAGAGCTGAAGATGTGGTTTGGTATTTTATTACACACAAAGAGGTTGGCAGATCCATGGATGCCATGATAACTGACAGCTGGTGGTGTCTGTGATGGTAAATGTAGCAATATGGTTTCTGCCACACCCCCACACCACCCAATTATTTTTTCTGTTTTTTTTTTTTTTTTTTTTCGTAGATTAGAGCCCTTGGGGAGACTCCCTCAGGTAAACTGAGGCTCCAGCAGCATCGTATAGCAGCACATAGGGTAAGAAGCACACAGAGTATCAAAAGTGAAAGTAAAAAACAATTTGCTAATATAAATATAAATACGCAAATATAAATACCAGAAATACTGCTCGCTACTCGTTTATTGGCTACTGCTGTTCCTCTCCTTCCAGTCCTCTGTCTTCCTGTTACTCCTCCCTGTGTTATGTGCTGACGCGGGTCAGAGAACCGAACCAGCATCTGACAATGGCCCAGCGCTAAATAACCAGAAAGCGGTTCCAAGAAACAAATTTATTCCCCCTCATGTGCAATAATTCGTGTACAACATAAATATTCAGCTGTCTTGGCAAGGTGAAGGACGGCGCGCTCTCCAGCGCCCAAATGAATCAAAGCCCGACACTTCTGGACTCAGATTCACCGCCGAACACCCCCCAGGTGGATACGACAAACTGACTCTGTGAAGGACGGAAAAGGTGAGGTAAGTCAACAGAGCTACAACAAATATCCTTCAGAGGCACACACTATCAGCAACACATTCAGGTCTGAATTTAAGCTTTATGTAAATGAGCAGCTTCTCACAACAGGTGGAGGATCATCAATCCGTACGCCACGGCAGTGAGAAGCAAACTGCACAATTCTCATCAATATTCAAATATACTGCGTAACAAAACGCCAAATTACTATTAACGATTATTCAGACGATAATCACCTCTGATGTGTGCTGACAGCATGTGTCCCTCACCCGTCCTCCTTCACAGGCACGATGTGTCAAACCCTGGCGCGGTCCTCAGCGTCTCACAACTGAACGTCACAAGGTCGAGTTCCCGGCAATTCTGCTCAAATCACTCATGGCTTAAATGCAGAACGCCATCTCATTATCTGCTTCAGCTGAAAGTCTTTAAGTCTGCACGTGAGCATCATCCACAGGTGCTGCAAGTTGTTAGGCCTGCACGTGAACATCCTCCACAGGTGCAGCTAATAGTTCTGATGAGGGTGAAGGACTCTTCTGCCAGCACCTTCTCCACAGAAAAAAACAGTATGCATACCACCTGGAGAGCAAAGAAAAGAAAACAGCACCAAAATGTCCAGCCAACCCCCCCAACACACAACACCCTGAGTGAGGACCTGAGGGACAAGAGTAAATTTGTGACTTTATGCTCAAAGACTCTCTGCAGTTTTCTCATTTTTTCATCTTTGAAAATCTGGGTTTTCGGATTTTTTTTTTTCTCAAAGTATTACTCCTCCAACACACACACACACACACACACACACACACACACACACACACACACACACACACACACACACACACACACACACACACACACACACATGCGTTATAACTTGCCCCAAACACCAAAATTTCACTGACAACACTCTAAAATTTCAAAGTAATGGTCACGTAGGGAAAATCTTACATTGGCTTTTAAACGGCCAAGATTGTGAACAACAAAATATTTGAACTCATTTTCTTAAAATTAGCAATTTTCCTTTATATGTGACCGTAGGACCTTTGTGGCCAGGATGGCGGTGGGATCGAACCTGGACGGCTCGCACTAAAGACCATTCCTCTACCAGGTCAGCCAAAGGGGAATTCCCTGTTAGCCAAGCTAGCAGGAACGTCTTTTCAATCAGGACCCGGGACCTTCATCCCGCTACATATCTCCCCACCATTTTTGACTTTGTCCCGAAGTCACAGGTGCATTTAAGCATGTTCTGTGACTACCCACATCCTGTTCATGACGCCAGATTATGACCGCAGGACCATTGTGGCCGGGACAGCAGTGGGATCAAACCCAGACAGCTCGCACTAAAGACCATTCCTCTACCAGGTCAGCCAAAGGGGAATTCCCTGTTAGCCAAGCTAGCGGGAACGTCTTTTCAATCAAGACCAGGGACCTTCATCCCGCTACACATATAAGCATGGGACAAGAAAATCGACCTTGACCTCTGACGCTGACTGATTCTAACCAAAATCAAATGACATCTTCCCATCCATAGGCCCACTGTAGTACCTGCCAAGCTTGATCAAATTCAGAATAGGTTTTCTTACGATAGATATCTTGCTAACTTACATACACGCAGACAGTAAACTAGAGATTACCTGTTATGAAATTCCTTCCACACAGAACAGTTTTAGTAATCAGATAAGGCTTTAACTCATAACCACTTCATTCTCTGAGTTCCACTAACTGGTACCAAACAAAACATGAGGGCAACTTTCTAGTCTTGTTTGCAGTACAACCAAAAACATAGTCATGTTTAATTCCTTTCAATAGGTTGAAATATTTCATTTTCCTCAACCCTCGATACACATATTCCAACTGCATCGCTATGCTCAGTCACGCGACTGTGACCTGGATCTCTAAGGCTTCAAACGTATGGCGGCTGGGCTGCTATAAGGGTAATAATGTGTATACTATAGAAATTTTGACTTCAGTTGATGCATGAAAGTATGCGCAAGGGAAAAAAATGGTAGTAATGCGTTTAACTTCAGTAGATGTTAACACAATTTAAGTCTTAATTTCAAAGTCAAGTATTCAAAACAACAAGCACCGCTCAAGTTGCTAAACCCTTTCGGAGTGAAACCAGAACATGCAATAAGGGAAGCAAATTGCCCAGGACATGCAAGGTATGGTTCTTCAAGAGCAAGGGCTATAAAACCCACCTCACCTCACTGAGTTATATGCCAAAGCCCAGATATTTCCTTTGCTTGATCACTTTGCCTCATTGTAATCACTTCCACACAGATTTATTGCCGCGTGGGTCACAGTGCAGTGGAGGCGCAGCGTTCTCCAGCTGTTTATGCCTCCTAAGAGCTTTCTGCTCAAGCGGCTCACATGGTCTTTGTCTTATTTAGAAAGACGAAAATGTGAAATATGACAGGCGATAGTGCCCTCATTTGTTCTGTAGATTGCCTCGCACACACCTCCCCGCATGTCGTTGCCAGTCTCGGTCTACCACCACCTAGTGTTTCTGCCACCCCCCACCCCGTCGCCCGCCGATCCCCAAGGCAACACCGCTGCCTCCACCCCCGCTGCTCCCCACCTCGAACAGAGCATTGGTGAGCACTCCCGGGCATCCTGCGCGTGGAGGGGTGGGCACAGCTAGCGTCGCCTCTGAAGGATAATGCCGTTTATTGCATTTGTCAGGCGAGAGCTGCAATACTTTGCGAGTCTATTGCCCACTTACTGCCATGTACTTTGAGCCCGTACTGATGTGCTTCTTTGGTGCGGTTCTGCTTGTGTTATTTGGTTAACTGACTCGTGGTTGACGGTTGGAAACAGATTTGTTAGAAACAGACTACGATGCCGTTCTCTTGCTCCTTGCACTTTTCTGTCTCGCTTTCAGTCCACTTTTTATTTTTACCCGAGGCCAAAATATGGCCATTGGGTATTGCAAAGGTCGTCTTGTCTGTCTGTCTGTCTGTCTGTCTGTCCATCTGTCCCTGCTCAGCAGAAGTCCAGTCCTGTTACTATCAGGAGTGTTGAAATTCACAGGGAACATTCTTGGAACACAAACCTTGGACAAGTTCAAAGCTGGCTAACCTTGATGTATTTTAAGAGGCTTAAAAAGTTGCATTCTGTTATAATCTGATTCATGACAGCCAATCAGAATAGAGCTGCACCGTGATGTCAGTCACTAGACTCTTCAAAAACATGGAAATATAGACCTGGAATGGACGTGTGCGCCTCAATCTATTAGAGTCGCTCAGGACAGGAAGGCGCCATTACTAAGGGTGGAAATGTGCCAATCATAAATAAACTGACCGCTTTTTTTTCCACTAGCATCGCTATTTCTTAACAGATTTTAATAAATGTAGGCTTGTTTTAAAGCCCTTTGAAAACTCTTTCCAATGAACCTATGCATGTGTGGGTGAAAAAAAACCTTTTATGTAAAATGCAGAAATTTGGGGAAATTATGACAAAGTGTGCTGCTTTTCTTGCTCTTTTGTCGCTATTTGTTAACAGATTTTAATAAATGTAGGCTTGTTTTAAAGCCATTTAATTGATCTTTCTAATGAACCCATACATGTCTGGGTAGAAAAAAAATGTTTTATGTAAAGTGTGGAAATTTGGGGAAAAATATGCCATTCTGTTCATTTACTGTAATGGTTTTTTCCTGGCATCATAATTCTCGATGGATTTTTATAAATGAGGCCTTGTAAGTTGTATTCAAGCTGATTAAAAGCTCTAATGAACCCATACATGCCTGGATAAAAAATCCTTATGTATTAAAATATAAATCTGAAGTATGCCTTATCATTGTGCTCATTTACTTTGCTGCTTTTTCCACTGTAATATTACTGCTAGTCTTTTAATGATAACAACATATATATGATTTTTACTAACATTTTATTACAAGTAGATATAAAGCCATTCAGAATTTAAGCCTTTTGACCCTCAGTCAGGGTAAAAAGTACCTCCTCCATCCCCTCCAACCACACTGTTAAAATTTAAATGCCGCCTGTGACCACCATGTACATATCATATTAAACAACAGCTGCAAGTATATATATAGACATAAATATATTTAAACATTTTTGTTTCCATATTTGTATGCATGTGAATGCAGCTTAATGAAAAGAACTTATGGTGTTGAGTTACAGTCTCAGTATATTGATATTAAATTGCGACGTAAGGACTTTAAAATGGACATTTGTTTTACATAATTACATTAAGGCTATTGTACTGTTCATTTTAGTATTTGAGAATTTGTTTTTGTAGTTGGTGCAGTTGATGGTGAAGCACTAGCTGCCTTTTCCCCCTCATTTTGCTTCTGTTTAACTGGCTCAAGGCGTTCTCTCCACCCTTAGTAATGGCCGCCGTGCGGCACGCCGCTAGTCACATGACGTACATTCCAGTCTCTATTTCCATGTTCAAATCCACTTTGTTTTGTGTGTTTATATACATGTTTCTCATATATTATGTAAAAGCTAGTGAGAAATAAACACTTCTAAAACTAAAACACTGTTTTTGGAACCTATTAACACCTCTGCACGTATTTATAAGACATTTTACGATGGTTAGCATGGTGATGTCACTTCCTGGTTTAGCTACTTGCTAACCACTTTGTTTCTGGCATATTATATAAATGCTAGTGAGAAATAAACACTTTTAAAACTGAAAAAACTGCTTTTGGAACCTGTTAACACCTCTGAACTTATTTATAAAACATTTTACAAAGGTTAGCATGGTGATGTCACTTCCTGGTTTAGCTACTTGCTAACCACTTCATTTCTGGTATATTATGTAAACCTAGCGAGACATAAACACTTCAAAAACTGAAAACGGTGTTCTTGAATACCTGATAATACCTCTGGTGTCATTTGCAAGACATTTTGTGGACGTTAGCTTGCATGCTAACTTTTGCTAACTTCTATGGAGCTAAATTTGTCTCATTATTAATATGTGCAAATAAACAGAGAGTGATCTACAAATATTCCCTGATTTGCACAACATGAACAATTGATGATTTGATTTGAACATGTACAAATTGTATATAAGACAATAGGATCATAATAATTAATTAATAATTAATTAAACAACTGCAACTTATAAAGAACACAATGCTCATACTGCCAAGGGTATTTCACCTTTGCGTTATATTTGAATCTGTAAAGAGGGGACAGACCCTCATGATTTGAACAATTTTACTTTTACCTGGAGTACACGAGAGTTAGTGCGCCATTATTGATGACATCATTATTATGTATAACAACCCTCAATGAATAATAACCCATTATCTTTATTGTTATTTTTTTTCCTGTTTTTGCCACTGGATGTTGTAAAGGTTAGGCAATTTATTTTAATGTTAAAAGTGTCAGGCACTTACGCGGCCACGTCTTGCTTCCTAATACATTCTTCACTTGGAGTACTGATTGTTGTTAAACTAGGCCTCACCAAAGAACACTATTCCTACAAATCTCAACACAATGCCAGATCTTTTGACCACATTCAGACAAAATACTACAACCTCTGGTGAAGCTTATTTTAAATTAAGTGCATTTGATCCTTGCTAAATACAACAATTAATCTTTTCTAGTTCAAGTTTTCATATCGAATCCTCCAGTCTTAACAAAAAAATAAAGGTGGATTGATGCTGATGCGCATAAAGTCCCACTTATAGACAAAGGAAGAGGATTGGGGGGGGGCGGGGGTCGCTCTGAACGCTTCAGTGCATTTAAATTTATACAAACTCCCTCCTTGACAGTGATGAATGTTGGACTGTATTCTACACTATGTTTAATGCATAGGTCTGTTAAGTTAAGTTTTCTATCCTAGTGCTATGCAGGGAGTCACCCCTGTAGTGCACAATACTAACGCAGACACAATAAGGATACATCACTATGACAGCACAGGTATTCATGTACTGGGCTTCATGCACATGGGATGTTTTACATATGTGAAACATCGTAACTAATTGTTTTTTGATACCGTGTATAGTAGTAGTTTCTGCTTGATCAGGTAATAAACAGTTGCGTGTGTCTGTGTCTGCGGACAACATAACTCAAACGCGGCTGGACCCATTTCCTTCAAACCTGGTAGGAATATTACTTGGACAGATATCTAGAAGTGATTAGATTTTGGATTCGTTTGGTTAAAGGTTAAAGGTCAAGATCAAGGAAAACACAATCAAAAAAGGCCTTTTTGTGTATATCTCAGCAACCAAGAAGCTTCAATGGATGATATGAAGCATATCTTGGTCAGCAAAAAAATACTGATTGATTGGTGTGAATGACTTCATAATGAAGTCACAAAAGTCATGAAGAAGTCATACATAGTCAAAAACACCATTCCACACATGTTTGTGTGGACATTTATATTGTTGTGTGTAGACCATGCAGGGTTATTTTTTTGTAATTCATTCATTTTCCATACCTGTTTATTCCAATTAAGGGTTACTGGGGAGCTGGAGCCTATTCTAGTGGTTACTGGTGTATGGCAGGGCTGTTTTATTTAAAATCGCAATTTAATTTAAAATACAATTTAGATTGAAGAAAGTCATATTACAACGAAAGACACGATGCCTTTGCAGTGTGACCAACAGTTGTTTTGAATCATGTATATATAAAGCACCTAACATGGGGTTCTGTGACTCTGTGGGGGTGTCCACATCGCCTCTTGTAGAAGACACCACATCACTCGACAGAAATTCTGCAGCACAGACTTCTTAGACATGATCTGCAACACCAATTAATCATGCAACAAGCCATATTATTAAAAATATTTGTCATAAACTGCTCACACAGGAGCCATTCGATCACACTAATGTTAGCTGCTAGCAATGTGCTATGTAAAATATGGCGATTTCAACACACCAAATGATTAAATCCATCATGACTCACCGCTTTACAACCTTGGTCACTTCGCCATCCCAGTCCACTCAGGCTTTTTTTGTGATACCCTCGCAAAATGCGTCAAGGTTTTTTTACCCTATCCCTAACCATAATCCTAAACATAACCACCATGCCCCCCCGTCCTGTCACCTGAAATTTCATGATACCATCACAAGATAATTTTGTGATGCTGTCATGAAAATGTAACACATTTTGTGATGGTATCACAAAGTAATAGATTAAATCAGTTCTCGTGATACCTTCATGAACCACAGTCTGAAACCAAACTTAACACTTATAAATAAATTAATAACAAAAATACATGTCCTTTTTTTTGTGTTTATCTACAAATCGATAACCAGCTTTAGGGCCCGTTCACACATAGTGCGAACTTTGGTCGAATTGCGCATAAACTGTGCATGAAGCAGGAATCGTATGCAATACATGTAAAATCATAGCTGCCTCAACGCCTCGTACACCTGTTGCTACAACTATTTGCACACACCAGTGGCTGAAAGACAGAGTGCGCTTGCGCTGTGTGAGCCCATCGAACCCTCTAGCGGTAGGTGTCGGCCAAATTCCAGGTGACACACACGAACATCTAACACCGCTCGCATGGCACTTAGAAAATGTGTGGCCATTCACACTATTAGCATGACAACAGTCAGCTGATGATCACTTTTGAGCTGGATGTGAAATTTGTCTAAGTGCCCCATGAGTGTGGCTTTGCAAACAGACACAGTGACACATTGGTGTGTGCGCTGAACTGACAGGGGGTGTGTCTGCCTACAGGAGTGGCTGTGGAGATCTCTGGTTCTGGATGTCCCAGCTGGGAAATATGTACTGTTTGGGCGGACATGGACAAACAACTGCCCACTGTGATTCACGTGTTTCTGCTTGCTGTCCTCATGTGGACAAACATAAAAACATTTATCGCTGTTGCAATACACTGCAGTGATTGCACGCACGCCGCACACATTGACAGGCTACCCAGGGTGAAACGGGCCGTCAGATTATAACACGCAGCAGGCTATCTGAATATTACGTCACCCACATGAGCTCTGTTCCACATGATGCAGTGTCTGTCCTGCGGCGCAGCGACCACAAGATGTGTGTCAGACAGGACATGCGTGCGGGGCCACCTGGACATGCTGCCAGCAGATGTGGACATAAGAGCACCCTGCTTCTCATTCATGTCATTTCATGACTGTACATCTGTGATCATGGGTCATCTACAGAGGAACAGATGGATCATACTTGCATTGCCCACTTGATAAGAGGGATTCAATAACATGCAGTGTTTTTATAGGGTGTGTGGTTGTATTTTTTTAAATACGTTCCATGTCCTTCTTGATATCAGGCATTTTCCCCCACTTTTACACAACAGTGATGGGAGCTCAGTAGTAACATTTCTGCCTGGCAATCAGAGCTTTTGAAAATTGCAGGTTTGATTCCCATGGGAGCCATGTATTTTTTATTTATTTTTTTTATTTTCAAAGCAGCTGCACGATGTGGCCTCTCATGCTGCAGCTGCTCGTACTGTGTTCCTGCATGCATGAAACCATCACAGTGGCATCGTTCACACCTGCCTGTTAGCTCAATGTTTTCATGGTTCGCCCTGATTTGTACTTATTCATACTATGTGTGAAGGGGTCCTTAGATATGTATACCACCAACTATTGTATCGGAGTGTGAGGAATCATGGAATTATTTATTGGTATTCATTACAATATACCTTATTTCAGAGGATCCAGAGGATTTTTTTTTTTACTACAGTATTTGCCTGTTGGAGAGCCCAGGGCCTAGCATCAGCCCACCCCCCTTTTTTTTTTTGAAGAAAGTTGCTTTAATGCCTACCTGAAATTAAATAGAATTACATGAAATACATTTATTGAATGACAAAAGGACAAAAAATGTACAGAGTCAAGTCAGTTATTTGTGATACGGTGCATCCAGAAAGTATTCACAGTGCTTCACTTTTTCCACAGTTTATGGTACAGTCTTATTCCAAAGTGGATATATTGGAAATTCTACTCACAACACCCCATAATGACAACATGAAAAGATATATATATACATATATATATATATATCTTTTCATGTTTCATGTGTATATATCTTTTCACCCAAGTGCAACAAGGGAGCAGCCGAAGGGACTTACTATATATATATATATATATATATATATATATATATATATATATATATAATGACTTATAGACCTGAAAATAGGGTACAAGATGAAAGAATAAGATGAAAAATAAAATAAACAGACTGCATTTATATAGCATTTTTCCATCTGAATCAATCAATCAATCAATCAATCAATCAATTTTTTTATATAGCGCCAAATCACAACAAACAGTTGCCCCAAGGCGCTTTATATTGTAAGGCAAGGCCATACAATAATTATGTAAAACCCCAACGGTCAAAACGACCCCCTGTGAGCAAGCACTTGGCTACAGTGGGAAGGAAAAACTCCCTTTTAACAGGAAGAAACCTCCAGCAGAACCAGGCTCAGGGAGGGGCAGTCTTCTGCTGGGACTGGTTGGGGCTGAGGGAGAGAATCAGGAAAAAGACATGCTGTGGAGGGGAGCAGAGATCGATCACTAATGATTAAATGCAGAGTGGTGCATACAGAGCAAAAAGAGAAAGAAACAGTACATCATGGGAACCCCCCAGCAGTCTACGTCTATAGCAGCATAACTAAGGGATGGTTCAGGGTCACCTGATCCAGCCCTAACTATAAGCTTTAGCAAAAAGGAAAGTTTTAAGCCTAATCTTAAAAGTAGAGAGGGTGTCTGTCTCCCTGATCTGAATTGGGAGCTGGTTCCACAGGAGAGGAGCCTGAAAGCTGAAGGCTCTGCCTCCCATTCTACTCTTACAAACCCTAGGAACTACAAGTAAGCCTGCAGTCTGAGAGCGAAGCGCTCTATTGGGGTAATATGGTACTACGAGGTCCCTAAGATAAGATGGGACCTGATTATTCAAAAACCTTATAAGTAAGAAGAAGAATTTTAAATTCTATTCTAGAATTAACAGGAAGCCAATGAAGAGAGGCCAATATGGGTGAGATATGCTCTCTCCTTCTAGTCCCCGTCAGTACTCTAGCTGCAGCATTTTGAATTAACTGAAGGCTTTTTAGGGAACTTTTAGGACAACCTGATAATAATGAATTACAGTAGTCCAGCCTAGAGGAAATAAATGCATGAATTAGTTTTTCAGCATCACTCTGAGACAAGACCTTTCTGATTTTAGAGATATTGCGTAAATGCAAAAAAGCAGTCCTACATATTTGTTTAATATGCGCTTTGAATGACATATCCTGATCAAAAATGACTCCAAGATTTCTCACAGTATTACTAGAGGTCAGGGTAATGCCATCCAGAGTAAGGATCTGGTTAGACACCATGTTTCTAAGATTTGTGGGGCCAAGTACAATAACTTCAGTTTTATCTGAGTTTAAAAGCAGGAAATTAGAGGTCATCCATGTCTTTATGTCTGTAAGACAATCCTGCAGTTTAGCTAATTGGTGTGTGTCCTCTGGCTTCATGGATAGATAAAGCTGGGTATCATCTGCGTAACAATGAAAATTTAAGCAATACCGTCTAATAATACTGCCTAAGGGAAGCATGTATAAAGTGAATAAAATTGGTCCTAGCACAGAACCTTGTGGAACTCCATAATTAACTTTAGTCTGTGAAGAAGATTCCCAATTTACATGAACAAATTGTAATCTATTAGACAAATATGATTCAAACCACCGCAGCGCAGTGCCTTTAATACCTATGGCATGCTCTAATCTCTGTAATAAAATTTTATGGTCAACAGTATCAAAAGCAGCACTGAGGTCTAACAGAACAAGCACAGAGATGAGTCCACTGTCCGAGGCCATAAGAAGATCATTTGTAACCTTCACTAATGCTGTTTCTGTACTATGATGAATTCTAAAACCTGACTGAAACTCTTCAAATAGACCATTCCTCTGCAGATGATCAGTTAGCTGTTTTACAACTACCCTTTCAAGAATTTTTGAGAGAAAAGGAAGGTTGGAGATTGGCCTATAATTAGCTAAGATAGCTGGGTCAAGTGATGGCTTTTTAAGTAATGGTTTAATTACTGCCACCTTAAAAGCCTGTGGTACATAGCCAACTAACAAAGATAGATTGATCATATTTAAGATCGAAGCATCAAATAATGGTAGGGCTTCCTTGAGCAGCCTGGTAGGAATGGGGTCTAATAAACATGTTGATGGTTTGGATGAAGTAACTAATGAAAATAACTCAGACAGAACAATCGGAGAGAAAGAGTCTAACCAAATACCGGCATCACTGAAAGCAGCCAAAGATAACGATACGTCTTTGGGATGGTTATGAGTAATTTTTTCTCTAATAGTTAAAATTTTGTTAGCAAAGAAAGTCATGAAGTCATTACTAGTTAAAGTTAATGGAATACTCAGCTCAATAGAGCTCTGACTCTTTGTCAGCCTGGCTACAGTGCTGAAAAGAAACCTGGGGTTGTTCTTATTTTCTTCAATTAGTGATGAGTAGAAAGATGTCCTAGCTTTACGGAGGGCTTTTTTATAGAGCAACAGACTCTTTTTCCAGGCTAAGTGAAGATCTTCTAAATTAATGAGACGCAATTTCCTCTCCAACGTACGGGTTATCTGCTTTAAGCTACGAGTTTGTGAGTTATACCATGGAGTCAGGCACTTCTGATTTAAACCTCTCTTTTTTAGAGGAGCTACAGCATCCAAAGTTGTCTTCAATGAGGATGTAAAACTATTGACGAGATACTCTATCTCACTTACAGAGTTTAGGTAGCTACTCTGCACTGTGTTGGTATATGGCATTAGAGAACATAAAGAAGGAATCATATCCTTAAACCTAGTTACAGCGCTTTCTGAAAGACTTCTAGTGTAATGAAACTTATTCCCCACTGCTGGGTAGTCCATCAGAGTAAATGTAAATGTTATTAAGAAATGATCAGACAGAAGGGAGTTTTCAGGGAATACTGTTAAGTCTTCAATTTCCATACCATAAGTCAGAACAAGATCTAAGATATGATTAAAGTGGTGGGTGGACTCATTTACTTTTTGAGCAAAGCCAATAGAGTCTAATAATAGATTAAATGCAGTGTTGAGGCTGTCATTCTCAGCATCTGTGTGGATGTTAAAATCACCCACTATAATTATCTTATCTGAGCTAAGCACTAAGTCAGACAAAAGGTCTGAAAATTCACAGAGAAACTCACAGTAACGACCAGGTGGACGATAGATAATAACAAATAAAACTGGTTTTTGGGACTTCCAATTTGGATGGACAAGACTAAGAGACATGCTTTCAAATGAATTAAAGCTCTGTCTGGGTTTTTGATTAATTAATAAGCTGGAATGGAAGATTGCTGCTAATCCTCTGCCCCGGCCTGTGCTACGAGCGTTCTGACAGTTAGTGTGACTCGGGGGTGTTGACTCATTTAAACTAACATATTCATCCTGCTGTAACCAGGTTTCTGTAAGGCAGAATAAATCAATATGTTGATCAATTATTATATCATTTACCAACAGGGACTTAGAAGAGAGAGACCTAATGTTTAATAGACCACATTTAACTGTTTTAGTCTAGTAATCACAAGGCACAACAATATAACATAACAATGATGCCTCACATTCACCCACAGACTCTTGCCACAGTGCTGACATGCAAGGCACTAAACTGCACACAGGGAGCAACTGTGGATTAAGTACTTTACCCGTGGTCAAGGTACTTATTCAAAGGCTCCATCCAGGCTGGAAAAATCACTAACTGGCAGGGATTTGAATCAAGAATTCTTCAATTGCAAGCCCATAACTTAACCACTGGACCTTCACCTCCATCATACTCAATGTTCAATAAATATCTTAACACGATGAGGAAAAAGCACACATTTGACAGTTTTACCACAATCATACAGCTCTATTAAAAGACTGAACAAGTTCTCTTTGTGATTACTGTAGTTTGTTTATAGCCTAAAACCACCGTGTGTTGATGCGTTGATTCCATTGGTGTGCTTGCTTCTTTTTTTTTTTTTTGGACAAAAAATACACAATTTGGTACCTATTCTTCAACAGGGTGAAAACCGGTGCCTCTGCTAGTGTAATGAAAAAATGGTGTAACATTTTGACACTTCATCTGCATCACGCTGGTGGCTAAACTGAAGTGCACTTCTCGAAACATATTGTTCTTGTGTTCGCTCCGGCGCCACGCACTATCAGCAGATGAATGTTTGCTACGTGAACGAGAGAAGGACTTTTCTGTACACACAAATTATAGTCACTCAGGCAAGGCGTGAAATAGATTCCATGTCAGGATACCACACTTACCAAACCTGTAGAGCAGGTGGCACCTTGTATCCAGGTCTGACTTGACGTTGACACAAATACTCTGTGGCCCATATAAAATCACCTCCACCGACGATGTTTTACACGTGACCCGTGACTGCACAAGAGCAAAAGAGAGGTCATTTAATTAGATCCTATGCAATAAAATCAACTGGCTGAGAGAGCTGTGAGCAACATGTCTGCAAGTCCACTTTAACAGCCACGTTTTATGACCTCGATATGGCTCCAATATAATTCCACATTGATAGTGTAAATACAGTTAAGCGTAACTGTGCAATTAACTAAGAGCTTTAAAAGTGTTTTGGTTTGGTTGATGTGAAATGAGTTCCAATCACACTGCAAAGTTTTTTGAGTCGACAATTTTCAAGGTGACAGCAATAAGTCTTGTTTTACAAGATTACACCAACGCAATACGCTCGATTTTTCTATTTGGAGTTTTAATAGAAAAGGCAGGTGTGCAGCGAATGAATAAATACACTCCTTTCAGGCACTGGATTTTATCCTCTGAAAGAAAATTGAATAAAACAAGTGGAGGCAGTTTGTTTTCAGAATTCTGTATTATAATTCTGTACAAGTACTGTATTATTACCTCAGCCAAGGAGGTTATGTTTTCGGTCACGTCCGTTTCTTTGTTGGTTGGATTATTAGCAGGATTCTCAAAAAATCCTGAACGGATTTCAATGAAATTTTTACCAGGGGTGTATCTTGCCCTAACTTAGAAGTCATTAAATTTTGGTAATGATCCAGAACACGATCCAGATCCAGTAATTTTTAAGGATTCTTTATCGTTGCAGGATAGGGCCAATTTAAACATTTTTGCATCTAACTTCAAGAAGACGGGTCACAAAGGCTGAACAAAAATTTAAGTTACGACACAACAATAATTAACTTTTGTTTCTTCTCATTGAATAAACTTGTTATTAGAAAATAAAAAAAACTTTTATAGTTCATGCAGTTTCTCTTTATAAATACATTTGTTGAAGATCTAAAGATTTAACCACTGAATCTGAAACATGACGGTAGATGCATGAAACGACGAGAAATAAGTCTCTTTGCCAAAGGGTATTCCATGTGACATCAGTGACCCTATGGCCTTGGCGGAGGTTTGCGCTCTCCGAGTGCTTCTAGGTTTTTTTATTACCTCCGCCAAGGAGGTTATGTTTTTGGTCGCGTCCGTTTGTTGGTTGGTTGCTTTTTTAGCAGGATTACTGAAAAAATCCTCAACGGATTTCAATGAAATTTTTACCAGGGGTGTATTTTGGCCTAACTTAGAAGTCATTAAATTTTGATAACGATCTGGAACACGATCCGGATCCAGTAATTTTTTTTAAGGATTTTTTTTTTTGCATCTAACTTCATGAAGACGGGTCACAAAGGCTGAACAAAAATTAAGTTACTACACAACAATAATTAACATTTGTGTTATGTTTTGGACGCGGGCGGAGAACCGACCCAGCGTTTGAAGGACCCAGCATAAAATAAGCAGAGCACGGTTCAAAAGATAACAGAATTTAATAAACATAACAGTGACGTGCTAAACAACTAAAACGTCCGCAGTCTGGTGAGGTGGAAACACGGCGCGCTCTTAACAGCGCAAACGGTCCGGAGCCAGAGCAGTTCGGACCCAGGGACCCCGCCGACACCCCCCAGGTGGCCGCGACAAACCAAGTCTGTGAAGAAAGAAAACATGAGGTGAGTCCAACTCCACACAGAGAGACACAACTCAAAGGTGCACGTAATCAGCAAACACTTCCTGGCTTAAATCTATACATCAGCTTCTTGCCCTGCAGGCACGGAACAACTCAGTTCAAATCTCCACTGCAGCAGAAGCTGATTTGACAATTAGCATAACGTGACAGCTCGATACAACAAGGTGTGAGGGACACCAAATCCACTGTCATTACTTCATAAAAGTCACCAAAACCAAATTATCTCAGGAAGTGTGCTGAAGAGCGTGAGACCTCACCCAATCCTCCTTCACAGACTGTGGCGTCAAACCTGGAGCAGTCTCTGCGTCCGTGATGGTGAGATTGTTCTCCTGACGTCGATCTCACACGTCTGCTCACAAGGTCAAGTCTCTGGCAATCACACACTGTGCATTCAAGGTTTAAATGCAGCAATCTCTGATTAAGACAAAATACACCACAGCTGTGAGTCCTGATGACCTGCACGTGATAACAAGCCTCAGGTGTTCAGAGTGAGGTCCTGATGCTCAGCCACTCAGTCCTGAATGCATACCACCTGGTGGGAGAAACAGAAAACAAAAACCAAACCAGCCAAACACCCCAGCCCACAACAATTTGTTTCTCCTCATTGAATAAACTTATTAGAAAAAAAACCTGTGTAGTTCATGCAGTTTCTCTTTATAAATACACTTGCTGAAGATCTAAGGGTTTAACCACTGAATCTGAAACATGACGATAGATGCGTGAAACGACGAGGAATAAGTCTCTTTGCCAAAGGGTATTCCATGTGACATCAGTGACCCTATGGCCTTGGCGGAGGTTTGCACTCTCCGAGTGCTTCTAGGTTTTTTATTACCTCCGCCAAGGAGGTTATGTTTTCGGTCGCGTCCGTTTGTTGGTTGGTTGGATTTTTAGCAGTATTACTCAAAAAAAAAAAAATCCTCAACGGATTTCAATGAAATTTTTACCAGGGGTGTATCTTGGCCTAACTTAGAAGTCATTAAATTTTGGTAATGATCTGGAACACGATCCAGAGCCAGTAATTTTTTTAAGGATTCTTTTTTGCATCTAACTTCATGAAGACGGGTCACAAAGGCTGAACAAAAATTAAGTTACAACACAACAATAATTAACATTTGTTTCTCCTCATTGAATAAACTTATTAGAAAAAAAAAAACTTGTGTAGTTCATGCAGTTTCTCTTTATAAATACATTTGCTGAAGATCTAGGGTTTAACCACTGAATCTGAAACATGATGATAGATGCATGAAACGACGTGGAATAAGTCTCTTTGCCAAAGGGTATTCCATGTGACGTCAGTGACGCTATGGCCTTGGGGAAGGTTTGCGCTCTTGGAGTGCTTCTAGGTTTTTTTTTTTTATTACCTCCGCCAAGGAGGTTATGTTTTCGGTCATGTCCGTTTGTTTGTTGGTTGGTTGGTTGGTTTGTTAGCAGGATTACTCCAAAAAAATCCTCAACGGATTTCAATTAAATTTTTACCAGGGGTGTATCTTGGCCTAACTTAGAAGTCATTAAATTTTGGTAATGATCCGGGACAGGATTTGGATCCAGTCTTTTTTTTTTAAGGATTCTTTATCATTGCAGGATAGGGCCAGTTTCAACATTTTTGCATCTAACTTCATGAAGAAAGGCTGAACAAAGGCTGAACAAAAATTTTCTGGCAAGGCAATAATTTAGCACAAGCAATGCATATCCTCTTGCAGCAGGGAAATGTACCATGAACCGTAACACCTGTTGTCTCCACTGCTATATATGAAAATTGTTTATTGACCATTATGCATTAGTGGGATTAATGGAAAGGATTAGGAAGGACAAGTGCACACTGAAATGCAGCACTGTTAATGATAAGGTAAACACTGTTTGCCTTCAAGATGTGGTGCCCTCTGTTTTCTCTTATACACATTGAGTGAGAAAGTGAGTTGCTCTTTTTTACTGGTATTACTGTAGTTTGTGATTAGAGTTTGTAATGTTTTGTATAAAAGCATCGGCTGTTGTGCATCTTAATAATGGATTATCAACAGTCTACATTTTCATTTCCAAGCATGCCTAAAGTTTGGGCCTTCCTGTGAAAACTGAAATCCACATTTACCCCTTGGGTCAACTTGAATGTTGGTGCTGGCCAAAAATATATAATTATTTTAGAACTTAATAATTGTTTTGCAGTAGAAAATACAATTAAAAAACAACTTCACAATTTTTATGTATTTACCAAATGCACTTACTCTGTTTGATATATTTATTTATTGCTGTTTCAGAATAGAAAATACAGTAAATATTAGATAGAAAACCATTTTGTCTGTTATTTTACTACAGCTGAGTGTAGTAGTTGGCCAATGCCCTATTTGAAATTACACCCAAGGAGCGACTCTTTAAATGGTTGCACCTAGAGGTACACTCGTGTTTTGTGGGACAATGTAATCCAAACACGGTGACCTGGGTGCAAATGCAGAATGGACTTGTGGTCCCCGTCCATGAGTGTGCCAGCTCGGTTTAATTTCAGGTGACCGTGGAAAGTAATTGTTGCAGAACTGTTTTAATGTTTGTTGTGTTTGCACAAACCAGCTATCAACAAAGTTCGGCACAAAATATTCCCAAGCACGAACCTTTCTAAATAAAATGTAAAGTGGGAGATGGTTTCAAACACATGAGAAAATGTGAACATTTCACTATTTATCCTAAATAAACAGAACTTAAATTTTACTGGTATAACTGAGAAGATTTAGCTGAGAGTTTTCTGATTGCAAATTTGTTGTTAATGTTGACTGACATGATTTCAAATTGTACTTTTCTTCAGTGTTTACTTGTTGACTTCATCTAAATACATTGCATTTTTCTACAACATTTCAATTCTGTTTGAAAAGTAATTCTCTGTACTGTATATTCTGGAGAATAAGTAACTTTTTTTATTTTATTTTATTTTATTTTTACTAGTTAGGAGTTTCCGCAACTTACTAAGTGACTATACTAAGGTGACTTGTACACACACACACACACACACACACACACACACACACACACACACACACACACACACACACACACACACACACACACACACACACACAAAAAAAATCACATGTTCATCATTGATAATAATAATTATTTATATTGGGCTTTACCAGGAATTAAAGCAACAAACAAAATAAACTCCACCAATGAAAGAATAAACACCAGTAATAAAAAGACACAAAAAATGCACACAAAGTAGAGGTGGGTGATACCGGGAATTTTGGTATTGATCCGATACCAAGTAAATACAGGCCCAGTATTGGCGATATCGATACCGATACTAATATTTTTTTATATTTAAGCTTCATAGATCCAAAGGATCCAAAAGACCTAGGATATAAGTTCGCCAAACATTGTACATGACAACAAAATACTTTATCATAATCAAAATTTTTGTTTAAAAAATATCACTCAACACAACTTAAAACAAAATCTCCTGAGGGCTGACAAACCACAATACAAGGGTGCGCTACTCCGTGTTGTGTGACACAGCGCAGCGCTGCTCTTACAGACAGAGAGTAGACGTTGATGAATCTGCATGCACAGCAGTCAGTGCGTGCAGGAGAGAAAAAAGCTTGAGTATCGATCCTTTTACACGAGGATCAGTTCCTCTTGCTTGCCTCTACTGGTGGTTGGCTCTCACTGCGGTATTGTATCACTTCCTGTTCCGGAGCACAGCGGTGTTTTTCTGTATCTGTTAGCTGTTTAATCTGCGCAGTTAGATTGATCTAGTTATCTAGATTACGATTTGTTTCCCAGTGTAATCTTTACGTGCCTTAACTAAAGCACTCCTTCTGCTGAATCACCTCTAAATTATTTACACATTATTCACTTTGCGTGTTTTTAGGAATCCGCTAGCTTAGCGTAGCTACTAGCTCTTAGCCGATTTAGCATGGCGGCTTCTCCTGTCTCTCCCGCACTTTTCTGCTCTGGGTGTGAAATGTTTAGTTATTCCTCGGCCTCCTTTAGCAGTAATGGTACTTGTAATAAGTGTAGCTTGCTTATTCGTAGCTTTGGAGGCCAGGCTGGGCGAATTGGAGACTCGGCTCCGCACCGTGGAAAATTCTACAGCTAGCAAGGCCCCTGTAGTCGGTGCGGACCAAGGTAGCTTAGCCGCCGTTAGTTCCCCCCTGGCAGATCCCGAGCAGCCGGGAAAGCAGGCCGACTGGGTGACTGTGAGGAGGAAGCGTAGCCCTAAACAGAAGCCCCGTGTACACCGCCAACCCGTTCACATCTCTAACCGTTTTTTCCCACTCGACGACACACCCGCCGAGGATCAAACTCTGGTTATTGGCGACTCTGTTTTGAGAAATGTGAAGTTAGCGACACCAGCAACCATAGTCAATTGTCTTCCGGGGGCCAGAGCAGGCGACATTGAAGGAAATTTGAAACTGCTGGCTAAGGCTAAGCGTAAATTTGGTAAGATTGTAATTCACGTCGGCAGTAATGACACCCGGTTACGCCAATCGGAGGTCACTAAAATTAACATTAAATCGGTGTGTAACTTTGCAAAAACAATGTCGGACTCTGTAGTTTTCTCTGGGCCCCTCCCCAATCGGACCGGGAGTGACATGTTTAGCCGCATGTTCTCCTTGAATTGCTGGCTGTCTGAGTGGTGTCCAAAAAATGAGGTGGGCTTCATAGATAATTGGCAAAGCTTCTGGGGAAAACCTGGTCTTGTTAGGAGAGACGGCATCCATCCCACTTTGGATGGAGCAGCTCTCATTTCTAGAAATCTGGCCAATTTTCTTAAATCCTCCAAACCGTGACTATCCAGGGTTGGGACCAGGAAGCAGAGTTGTAGTCTTACACACCTCTCTGCAGCTTCTCTCCCCCTGCCATCCCCTCATTACCCCATCCCCGTAGAGACGGTGCCTGCTCCCAGACTACCAATAACCAGCAAAAATCTATTTAAGCATAAAAATTCAAAAAGAAAAAATAATATAGCACCTTCAACTGCACCACAGACTAAAACATTTAAATGTGGTCTATTAAACATTAGGTCTCTCTCTTCTAAGTCCCTGTTGGTAAATGATATAATAATTGATCAACATATTGATTTATTCTGCCTAACAGAAACCTGGTTACAGCAGGATGAATATGTTAGTTTAAATGAGTCAACACCCCCGAGTCACACTAACTGTCAGAATGCTCGTAGCACGGGCCGGGGTGGAGGATTAGCAGCAATCTTCCATTCCAGCTTATTAATTAATCCAAAACCCAGACAGAGCTTTAATTCATTTGAAAGCATGTCTCTTAGTCTTGTCCATCCAAATTGGAAGTCCCAAAAACCAGTTTTATTTGTTATTATCTATCGTCCACCTGGTCGTTACTGTGAGTTTCTCTGTGAATTTTCAGACCTTTTGTCTGACTTAGTGCTTAGCTCAGATAAGATAATTATAGTGGGCGATTTTAACATCCACACAGATGCTGAGAATGACAGCCTCAACACTGCATTTAATCTATTATTAGACTCTATTGGCTTTGCTCAAAAAGTAAATGAGTCCACCCACCACTTTAATCATATCTTAGATCTTGTTCTGACTTATGGTATGGAAATAGAAGACTTAACAGTATTCCCTGAAAACTCCCTTCTGTCTGATCATTTCTTAATAACATTTACATTTACTCGGATGGACTACCCAGCAGTGGGGAATAAGTTTCATTACACTAGAAGTCTTTCAGAAAGCGCTGTAACTAGGTTTAAGGATATGATTCCTTCTTTATGTTCTCTAATGCCATATACCAACACAGTGCAGAGTAGCTACCTAAACTCTGTAAGGGAGATAGAGTATCTCGTCAATAGTTTTACATCCTCATTGAAGACAACTTTGGATGCTGTAGCTCCTCTGAAAAATAGAGCTTTAAATCAGAAGTGTCTGACTCCGTGGTATATCTCACAAACTCGTAGCTTAAAGCAGATAACCCGTAAGTTGGAGAGGAAATGGCGTCTCACTAATTTAGAAGATCTTCACTTAGCCTGGAAAAAGAGTCTGTTGCTCTATAAAAAAGCCCTCCGTAAAGCTAGGACATCTTTCTACTCATCACTAATTGAAGAAAATAAGAACAACCCCAGGTTTCTTTTCAGCACTGTAGCCAGGCTGACAAAGAGTCAGAGCTCTATTGAGCTGAGTATTCCATTAACTTTAACTAGTAATGACTTCATGACTTTCTTTGCTAACAAAATTTTAACTATTAGAGAAAAAATTACTCATAACCATCCCAAAGACGTATCGTTATCTTTGGCTGCTTTCAGTGATGCCGGTATTTGGTTAGACTCTTTCTCTCCGATTGTTCTGTCTGAGTTATTCTCATTAGTTACTTCATCCAAACCATCAACATGTTTATTAGACCCCATTCCTACCAGGCTGCTCAAGGAAGCCCTACCATTATTTAATGCTTCGATCTTAAATATGATCAATCTATCTTTGTTAGTTGGCTATGTACCACAGGCTTTTAAGGTGGCAGTAATTAAACCATTACTTAAAAAGCCATCACTTGACCCAGCTATCTTAGCTAATTATAGGCCAATCTCCAACCTTCCTTTTCTCTCAAAAATTCTTGAAAGGGTAGTTGTAAAACAGCTAACTGATCATCTGCAGAGGAATGGTCTATTTGAAGAGTTTCAGTCAGGTTTTAGAATTCATCATAGTACAGAAACAGCATTAGTGAAGGTTACAAATGATCTTCTTATGGCCTCGGACAGTGGACTCATCTCTGTGCTTGTTCTGTTAGACCTCAGTGCTGCTTTTGATACTGTTGACCATAAAATTTTATTACAGAGATTAGAGCATGCCATAGGTATTAAAGGCACTGCGCTGCGGTGGTTTGAATCATATTTGTCTAATAGATTACAATTTGTTCATGTAAATGGGGAATCTTCTTCACAGACTAAAGTTAATTATGGAGTTCCACAAGGTTCTGTGCTAGGACCAATTTTATTTACTTTATACATGCTTCCCTTAGGCAGTATTATTAGACGGTATTGCTTAAATTTTCATTGTTACGCAGATGATACCCAGCTTTATCTATCCATGAAGCCAGAGGACACACACCAATTAGCTAAACTGCAGGATTGTCTTACAGACATAAAGACATGGATGACCTCTAATTTCCTGCTTTTAAACTCAGATAAAACTGAAGTTATTGTACTTGGCCCCACAAATCTTAGAAACATGGTGTCTAACCAGATCCTTACTCTGGATGGCATTACCCTGACCTCTAGTAATACTGTGAGAAATCTTGGAGTCATTTTTGATCAGGATATGTCATTCAAAGCGCATATTAAACAAATATGTAGGACTGCTTTTTTGCATTTACGCAATATCTCTAAAATCAGAAAGGTCTTGTCTCAGAGTGATGCTGAAAAACTAATTCATGCATTTATTTCCTCTAGGCTGGACTATTGTAATTCATTATTATCAGGTTGTCCTAAAAGTTCCCTAAAAAGCCTTCAGTTAATTCAAAATGCTGCAGCTAGAGTACTGACGGGGACTAGAAGGAGAGAGCATATCTCACCCATATTGGCCTCTCTTCATTGGCTTCCTGTTAATTCTAGAATAGAATTTAAAATTCTTCTTCTTACTTATAAGGTTTTGAATAATCAGGTCCCATCTTATCTTAGGGACCTCGTAGTACCATATCACCCCAATAGAGCGCTTCGCTCTCAGACTGCAGGCTTACTTGTAGTTCCTAGGGTTTGTAAGAGTAGAATGGGAGGCAGAGCCTTCAGCTTTCAGGCTCCTCTCCTGTGGAACCAGCTCCCAATTCAGATCAGGGAGACAGACACCCTCTCTACTTTTAAGATTAGGCTTAAAACTTTCCTTTTTGCTAAAGCTTATAGTTAGGGCTGGATCAGGTGACCCTGAACCATCCCTTAGTTATGCTGCTATAGACGTAGACTGCTGGGGGGTTCCCATGATGCACTGTTTCTTTCTCTTTTTGCTCTGTATGCACCACTCTGCATTTAATCATTAGTGATCGATCTCTGCTCCCCTCCACAGCATGTCTTTTTCTTGGTTCTCTCCCTCAGCCCCAACCAGTCCCAGCAGAAGACTGCCCCTCCCTGAGCCTGGTTCTGCTGGAGGTTTCTTCCTGTTAAAAGGGAGTTTTTCCTTCCCACTGTAGCCAAGTGCTTGCTCACAGGGGGTCGTTTTGACCGTTGGGGTTTTACATAATTATTGTATGGCCTTGCCTTACAATATAAAGCGCCTTGGGGCAACTGTTTGTTGTGATTTGGCGCTATATAAAAAAATTGATTGATTGATTGATTGAATATCAATACCAGCGTTGGTATCGATATTATCAATATTAGGATCGATCCACCCACCTCTAACACAAATCCCAAATTAATGAGCTGATAACACAGACAAAGGTGTAACTTACACTTTTGGTGCGACATATATATTGTACTCGGAGTTCTGCCTGAAGAGGGGGTGGGTGCATGTACGAGCACAGCCAATATTGTTTGTCAGAATGCCCGCCCATCCATATATTTCAAAAAGATGTCTGATTTCACAACAAATAACTCGCCCGTTTAGTGCCAGGCAGTGCCACGTCTGTTCCAACTCTCATACTGCAAAGTCTCAAACTGACCTCATGGTCATGTGACTACCAGTGCACGTTGATGACATCATCACATGTAATCGCCAAAGTGAACTCTATGCAAATGACGCACTGTCTCACAGGGTTTCCTGCTTCATTGTTTATTTCATTATTTATTACATTTATTATTATTATTGCGTGGGCTTCCTCAGGATACTCCAGTTTCCTCCCACAATTAAAAAAACATGCTTATTTAGGGTCTGTTCCTTTCTCTGCCCCTGAGCAAGGCAGCGTCTCTCCATCTAGATTTTGTCCCCAGGCACCAGACTGTGGCTGCCCACTACTCCGAGTGGTTGGATTGCGTTTAACTGTAACTAGGATGGGGGTTAAATGCAGAGGACAAATTTCATTGCATGTATGTACAATGACAATAAAGACTCTATTCTTTCATTCAGGTAAAATGCAGAGGCAATGAGAAAAACATTGTGAAAACTCTTATTATTTGGTCTTGTTTTTGCTTTTTGTGATGTGTTGCCACCACAAAATTAATTTATTATAGGGTGGGTGTCTAACCAACTTTTACTAACATAGGATACCAGGAAAGGGGGGGGGGGGGTGCTTCCAATGCACAGATATGGAATGTGATTTCCTTCTCAAGAGGCATTTTCTTGACAGGTGCAACTCACATTCCAGAGCAACTTTTTGACTTTGGAAAATATTTCTTGTGTCATGTGTGCGAAAACTAATGATCATAACAAAACTTCTTTCACAATAAAAGTCTGAGGAATACATTTGTTTTACAACATGAAACATCAGTGACTCTACTTTAATGCAGAAGAATATAACAACAAACTACATGAAGAATTTGGAAATATTCATTCATCAAAATCACCATTACGCTAACAAGAGAAAGTTGAAAATGCAGTGAAATTATATATTCTAAGGATATTAACTCTTCCAAATAAAAAGAGTGCAATATATAAACAAAGCTGCTAATTCCCAGTCGTTCTTTCTCACATCTTAGTTTTAGCCCCTGCTAAATTACATGTACTGCTTTGCTAAAAGTGTGACCTTCAAAGCATTTTACCCCTCGCCAGTTTTAACAGTAACTTCCCAACACCAGAGCGGCTTCACCGCAAAATTACGTTGTGTATTACCAGTCACACAAACGTTCACCCTCCCCAACAAGAAAACCACTTCTGCTGTCAAAGATCAAGCATATCCACTAACTCTTGATATGCCATCTGTATCGTCACCCCTGCTTGAGATTAAGTAAGGTGGGGTAAGCAAGCCGCGAAAGGTTTTTAACATCTGTGATGGGCTGCTGTAAGTGATACCAAGGAGTTATAATTAAAGGTTCCGACCGAGGGAACAGTGTTTAATGTGGAGCACCCCTCTGCTATCCATCTGAAGTAATGGGGTGCAATGCAAGCACCCGACTGTCACTCCCCAGGCCCCGTCTCACAGTCTCATCTTTACCTCACCTCTGATGGATGGGGAGGACCGGGGGCCAACTCAACAAAGACTTGGACTGATAGTGTAACACAGTTCTCTAGCTTTTGGCTTTCTCCTCATTTACTGGCACTGTCAGGAATGACTGATTCCAGATTGCTTAATTGAGAGCACGTGAATATGATGAGGGAGATGTAGAAGGATGCAAATGACAAATACACCAGGAGCTGTCTTGCAACAGTCTGACCTTTACAATGACAGACAAAGAAAAATAAATGCCACAATGTAGGATAACACAGCAAACAATTTTCTTTCTCATACAGTAGTTTCTAACCACGTGGACAATGTCTTCTTTTCTTGTATGCCCCACAGTTGAGCAGTTTTGGTGTTCAATGTCTTGCCCAAGTGTGGTGTCACAACTCATACTTCAGTTAATGCTGTGGTTCCCAGTCCTGTTCCTCAGGGAGCCCTAACCTGTTCTACGATAAGCCAGTTAGATCATAGAGGGGTGCTCAGCCACTCAGAAGCCAACAGAAACCTTACAATTAGCTGAGAGTAGAGCAGGTAGAGATTGAAAATTTGAGGATTGGGATTGGGAAAACCCATTTGAGTTATTCTACATCCACTTCTACCATCTAAGTTATAGTCACCCGCAAAGACTAGCCAATGGTGCATAGGGTGTAGTGGTACATAGTCATCAACACTGAGGCACCCGCGTGCTAAGACATACTCACAGAAACATGCCACATGGCCAAAATGTCATAGCTGACGTTCCCTCATAATGCAACTGATACCCTTCATCCAGGATTCCCTAAGCAGCCGTTCATTTGACAAAAAGTTATTCCAGTGGTAGCCAAGGATCCTCCAAAGACACCTATTACCAAATACATGCAGATGTAACCCTAGGTCATATCAAGGCCAAGTTAAGACCAAGACCTTAAAGGGTCAAGTGTCAGTCAAGAACAAGTCGTTAGAATTTTGGAATGGTTGAGTCCAAGTCAATACCAAGTCTTTGAAGACCTAAAAAACAAAAGACCACCAATTTAATTAGACTTAACATCACTGCTGTTAATATTATTCTAATTGTGGGTCACTGACTAGTGGGGGGGCGCTAAGTGGTCACTGGCCAAGACTGGGGGTGCACCATGGACAGCTTGCCTGCATGTCTTTGGAAGAGGAAACCAGAGCACCCAAGGGAACCCACTCGGACAAGGGGAGAACATACAAACTCTACACAGAAAGGACCAGCCAAGGAAGCGATCCCTGGACCTTCTTGCTATGAGGCGACAGAGCTATCCACACTGCGCCATGCCAATTTTGTTATTATACTTTATAATTAATTTGTATAGCTTTTCTGAGGCAGAGTCTAGATTTAGTAGAATTGCTTCCCAGATGAGACAGAGTAATCCTATGTTCACATTAGCTACAAATAAGGGTGACAAAGCAGTTGGTGTTGTCACTTGAAGGGCGTACCCGGTCAGTGTACACTACATCTCTCAGATGTCTTGTAAATCACTTCAAAGGTGTTATTTGGTTACAGAAACAGTGTTTTTTGAGATGTGTTTATTTCACGTTACCGTTTACAATCTGTAAGAGAAACCTTTTGGACTGACACAAAAATGCAGCTGTTTTGTCTGTATTCAGTTACCTTGAATATTTTGTTCAAGCAAACAACCAGCTGATGTCACGCTGCCTATTCATTTGGTTTGGCAGTCATCATTTTGTGTCACCCAGCATTTGCATAAAATAGGCTTCTGGTCAATTTTGGCCATGCCTAGCTAGCGTTAGAGCGACTGTTGTCTCTTGGCACTGCAAAACAGCACTCGGATTGAAAACGAAAGGTAAGTTATGACTTTGCTTCTGTCGCTTGCTGTCACTTGCTATGGCTTGTCTGACTATAGGGAAGAGGTGGTCTTGAGACCAAGACCAGACCTGACTACTCCAACACTACTGGCGAGCACACAATTATCAGAGCTATACAGTAAGACAGGAAACACTAGGACTCTAAAGACAAAGATCTTTGTTAGCCTTCAAAGACATGACATCAGATGATCACAGAAAAACTGGGGAGAGCTGACATTTACCGTCTGGTATGCTTTATGAAATTCAGGACAAGGATGAACATTGCAAAAATATAGAGTTGATAGGACTAATATTCTTTTGAGAAATTAGCAATATTAGCTAACAGCAGTGAACAATGTATGTTGTGCTGCAATACACCATGGGAGTTCAGGGTTTTAAATGTTGTTATTGTGGTTTATGTTAGTTTAACAGTGTTGTTAGTGTTATTGATTTATTGTGTTTTTGTAGTTCAACTGATGTAACCAATTTAGTTAAGTGTCATGTTGCTGTTACCATGAGTGGGAAGTGTAGTACATTTTGATGTCTTCTGCTGCTGTGTCTGTTTTTGATAATGTGTAAAAATAAAAGCACCTGCTTGCGGCAGAATGCTTGGTTTTCGTTCTCCCATGAAAGTTCACCAGAATATATTGAAAAGAGAAGTGGCATCTGTGTAGATGTGTACATGCTTGTGTATGACTTCTAACACTGGGGAGAGCTGACCTTTTCCATTTGGTATGCTTATGTAATTTGGGTCAAGGATGAACACAACCAAAATGGAACGTTGATAGGACTAATATTTTTGGAGACACTACGTATATTAACAACACTGAACAATGGACATTGATAATTATACTCTGGACTCACACGCCATTCCAGTAGAGGGTGGTAAATCATTTATATATTTAAACTATTTGTGTGCATGTGTGCTATTGTGGGTTATTTTATTTAGTAAGTTCAATGTAAGCTGTTGTTGTCCATTCAACTGCTCCCATTTTTGTTCAGGGTTGCCTCAGCAGATACAGCCAGATCCGCATTGGTATTTGGCACAAGTTTTATGCTGGATGCCCTTCTTGACGCAACTCCAGGATAACCTGGAGAAACACACACAGCTGCTGGTTTTCCAAAGAGGTCTCCCATCCAAGTACTAACCAGGACCCGCATTGCTTAGCTTCTGAGATTTGGCGGGATCAGGCTGACACAGAGCAGACAGACTGCAGTAAGTTCAATGTAAGTACATAATATAATTGTAAATATGTTAAGAAAATACATTGACACAAGAAAGTAAAAACACTTATTTCCATTGTGGTCCATTTAAAAACATCAAATGACAAAACAGAAGTGATAATAAACTAATAATAATAAAAATAATACTGATAGTAATAACAATAATAATAGTGTATGTATGATAACAAGAACCTAAACAATTTATACATACATTAAGACAGTAAATTAACATTAAAAACATTAAAAATTTCACAATTAACAGGAAATAAAAGCGTTGAGTTCTTCCTCTAAAAATTGTTGAGGTCTAAGGTTCTAAGTAGAAATTTTGCATAATTTATTACCACCCTTGACAAATGTCAGCTACCTATTTTATAAACACTGCCCAATCTAGAGCCTGTGGATCCCCACGGGCAACATGCTAGTTGTTGGTTTTATCACTAGGGCTGCAACAAACGATTATTTGGATCATCGATGAATCTGATTGGGTTTCGACACGATTAATCGATTAATCGATTAATCGGATTAGCGGGGAATTTTTTAAAAAATGTGCCAGGGAAACAATTTTTCTCTCCTTCCATCACTTTATTTAACAACAGAACATTATTTGAAAACTTAAAATACTTGAAAATCAACAAATCATCAAATGTCCCTTGGCTGTTGAAATATAAAATAATAAAGAATAAAACAGTTTATAATAAAGAACAAAAATAATTCATTCAAATGACATTACTTTATCAAAGTGCTGAGTTGCCACAAAACAATATTGAAACATATAAATGTTATGAAATATATGGTGAAAAAAGAAGTATTTTTGTTGCTGCAAATGCGCAATTAGCATAACCAGTTAACCATACAACCTAAATCAAAAACTGTAGCTTGAGTCATTATATGTGCAACATTCTCTGTATAACTTGTAAACTATGTGGTCATTTCACAATGACACATGTGACTCATGTCTCTAAAATTGTATTGTAGCATTATTAGTTATTATTACTATTATTATCGTTGCTATTATTATTAATATATAAATAAAATAAATTTACAAAATATTATAATTTGTAAGACATTTGACTCTTTTACGACAACAAATGCTGAGCCATTAATTATTATACAGAAAACAAATGCACAAACATGCTGAAATGCCAGCAGCTTAATGCTAACTTTAACATTGAAAACGCCATAGACATGCTAACACATTAGCATCGGCACATTAGCATCCTTCATTGGTTCAAGATTCAAAGCAAAGCTCAGTTGATTATATGGAAGAAATGAAACATTTGCGGTAAATCAAAGTTATTTAGCAACTAATCAATGACTAAATTAGTTGACAACTATTTTTATAATCGATTTTAATCGATTAACTTGATTAATTGTTTCAGCTCTATTTATCAGTGTTAATTTGGACAGCATATTTTGGATTGTTTAGGTCATAGTCAATTAAACTGTCTTTTAGGTTTAGTCATAATTTAATAGCCGGAATCCTATTAGTTGTAGTCTCATTTTATTTGCCAATTAAATGTCCCATAGATTGACTAAAAGCTTATGAATCACTGACTATGACAAAAACTAAACCAAAATATGCTGTCAAAATTAACACTGGATACAATCAGGCATTAAACGTAAACCTCCGTCTCCTTAACGTCACTTTCTTCTGTTCCTCTTTTTATTCCTGACAATGTGAATCGGGTGAGTTCATTCACTTGCTTCGAACAGTGTCGCTCATTTTTCACATCTGTTCTACAAAATCAGTTGTGACAGGTAAATTTTGACAGTACAGAAAATCTAGCCTCAGTCATTAGAGTTAATATTATGTTTCTTTGGCAATCTGTCATCATTTTTGGGCCTCATTGACTATTTTTCTTTATACAATATTAAGTATTCAAACCTCATTTACATCCTTATTTTTCAATTTGCTGCCGCAGTAGTTTAATTTATTCCATATAATTTCTTTTTCTGAGAGGGACATTAATCATTGCCTGTTCCTTTTAGTGCCTCTGGGATTTTTTTTTTTAAATCAATAAAATAAAAGCTCTTCCTTTGCTGAATATGATAAAACATTTTGCCAAGGGATATCAGTGTCCTAGCCAGCCTGCTTGCTTCTTCTTGTTTTATTCATTTTTGTATTCCAGGCTTGTTTATTTATCTTAGGGCCTAATGCATGTACTTGTCATACGCACGTACAGCGCGGAGGGAGAGGTCGGCGCATTCAGCAAAAAGAGGGTGAAAGTGAAGCCAGTCGTTTTATCATTCACAGCGAGTGGCCTTCCCCTTGATCATCTTCATAAGACGCCGTGTTTTTTTTTTTCTTCCTCTTTCCATTTTTAATAGCTGATGTGAGATAGTCAAGTGTGAAGAAAGGGGAGGTTGTTATAGAAATTTAACTATCCTTTACAAATTGATTCACACTTCACCAGCGCACAAGGTCCAGTAGGTAAATTACCAGGAGGACACAATCTTAATTCTCAGCCTCGATGGCATTACTGTGCCATCAGGAGCTGATCGCAGCATTAGTGCATGTAGACAGTTGTAGGAAGGATATTCTGACAATGTGCGACGCTCCACCTCTGAGATGGAGAATTATGTCACTAAAACAAAGAGATGATGTGAGCATGTGGTCTTCTCATTGTGGTCGGTATTTTAGATCCACATCTGTATCCATGACTTCTATCATGCAGACAATTTGAAGAGATCGATCTTTAAAAAACACAAGTGGTGTTTTTGACCTACATTCATGGGTCAAAATCACAAAAAAATGACATTAATCGCCTATGTAAAAAGTAGCATTTTTCTTTTCAAGTTGAAAACACGTCACAGTATCCCTCTCTGGTCCACTTCATCGTGAAGCTGTATAAGTGGTGATGCAGTTGACAATATTTATCTACGCCGTACACAGTTTATCCAGTCATGACCGGAGAAGCCAATAACTCCTTCAGTGTTGTCTGTATGTCTTGTTGGCTTCCCTCACTTTTCTTTTTCTTACAGGGTCACTCAGGTTTTGAGAACTGTGCATTTTAGACCTATTCACCACACAGTGCCATATATTGCAAATGAAGTCCAATACATATTCATTAACCTGGAAATGTTCATGTACGTATCCCCTGATGTTCCAGCCTGCCGTGGCCCTTAATTGGGCATAGGTTAAAAAAATTATATATATATATATATATAGTCCGTGGGTTCAATTCCTGTGTGGAGTTTGCATGTTCTCCCCGTGTTTGCGTGGGTTTCCTCCGGGTGCTCCGGTTCCTCCCACATCCAAAGACATGCGGGTTAGGTGGATTGGAATCTTTAAAAAATTGTCCATAGGTGTGTGTGTGGGTGTGTCTGTGTTTGTCTATTTGTGGCCCTGCGACAGACTGGCGTCCTGTCCTGGGTGTACCTCGCCTCACGCTCTATGACTGCTGGGATAGGCTCCAGCCCCCCGCGACCCTTAATTGGACTAAGCGGTAGAAGATGAATGAATGAATATAGTACAAACCAAGCATGAAGTCAAGGGAATTCTCTGTAGACCTCTAAGACAGGATTGTCTTAACGCACAAATCTGTGGAAGGGTACAGAAACATTTCTGCTGCTTGAAGATCCCAATGAGCTCAGTGGCCTCCATCATCTGTAAATGGAAGAACTTTGGATCCACCAGGACTCTTCCTAGAGCTGGCTACCCATCAAAACTCAGCGATCAAGGGAGAAGGACCTTAGTCAGGGAGGTGACCAAGAACCCAATGGTCCCACTGTCAGAGCTCCAGTATTCCTCTGAGGAATGTCTCTGCAACAACCCACCAATCAGGCCCGTATGGTAGAGTGGCCACTCCTTAGTAAAAGGCACATGGTAGCCCGCCTGGAGTTTGCCAAAAGGCACCAGAAAGACCATGAGAAACAAAATTCTCTGGTCTAATGAGACAAAGATTGAACTCTTTGGTGTGAATGCCAGACATCATGTTTGGAGGAAACCAGGCACCATCCCTACAGTGAAGCATGGTGGTGGCAGCATCATGCTGTGGGGATGTTTGTCAGTGGTAGGAACTGGGAGACTAGTCACGATTGAGGGAAAGATGAGTGCAGCAATGTACAGAGACATCCTGGATGAAATCCTGCTCCAGAGTGCTCTTGACCTCAGACTGGGCAGTCTCACATTTTTTTTTTTTGTGCTCCCATGACGAAATGAGTCAAATTTTCGTGACAAGGTTTTTTTTTATCTCACTATTACTAACCCTACTCCTACCTCCGACTCTAACCTTAACCACAACCTAATCTTACTCTTTCCCCTACTCTAACCATAACCACCCCGACCCCGCCACTTCACTTTTAATTTCGTGCAGCCATCATGGAATGAATTAGAATGAATTTGTGCTGCCGTGACAAAAATGAGGCGCTTTTCGTCACAATATCACGAACCAATAGTTTAATGTATATTCCGTGCTGTTGAATCATGACTTGCCGTGAGACCAGGTTGGTCTGGGATGACGGTTCATTTTTCAGCAGGACAATGACCCTAAGCACACAGCAAAGATATGAAAGGAGTGGCTTCTGGACAACTCTGTGATGAATGTCCTTGAGTTGCCCAACCAGAGTCCAGACCTGAATCCGATTGAACATCTCTGGAGAGATCTGAAAATGGCTGGGCACCGATGCTCCCCATCCAACCTGATGGAGCTTGAGAGGTGCTGCAAAGAGGAATGGACAAAACTGGCCAAAGATAGGCGCACCAAGCTTATGGCATCATATTTGAGAAGACTTGAGGCTGTAATTGCTGCCAAAGTGCATCAACAAAGTATTGAGCAAAGGGTATGAATACTTACGCACATGTGATTTCTTAGTTTTTTCTTTTTTTAATACATTGTCAAAAATGTCCAAAAACCTTTTTTCATGTTGTCATTATGGGGTGTTGTGAGTAGAATTTTGACAGAAAAATTAATTTACTTCATTTTGGAATCATTCTGGAACATAAAAAAATGTGAAAAAGTGGATACTGTCCAGGTGCGCTGTATATATTAGTCACCATATATGTAATGTCTCCACTAAAAGCACATCTTTATTGCCTTTCTCAACTCAACTGTGGTGTTGTACAAATGTTGTAAATTTCATGTAATTACTTTCTGTTTTGACCAACAAACACAAAAAGTTTAACAACAATTATGTTTAGCAGAGCTATAAGGTATTGCATTTAACTTTGGCTACCTCCGAAATGTACAAATGTCCGTTTAACAAACCCTCCAACCCTTAGGGGTTAACTGGTCCTCAACATGGTATTTTGACTTGATATAATAAGATTTACTGTCACTGAAGAAAATCATTTAGTGAATGAGTGATCACTCGCAAAAAGTTTTTAAAGTCTTGAAATAAATGAATGTTGGGGTCTTACTTTAAATGGCTGCCCCCCTCATAGTCAAACTGCTCATTACTATGAGGCGTTAATCTGTATTAAATCATTATAAAAATGGTCATCGAAAAGAGTTCAAGTCAGCGTTTTGCAAACATCCACTCCTAATGACATCATTCTTCTGCTGTCATTAAGGATATTAAAAATTCATTAAGAAGAAAAGTACTGCTGAGTTGTAACAAATCAGTGAGCACTTCCCCTTCAAGACTACAGAGTAAAGTTTGAGGTATATTTTTAATGATCGCTCAGATTTAATGCCTCCGAGTTTGCCAAACATTAGCGGTAAATACAGAGAGGCCTTATGACCATTAATCCATTTGTTAAATCACAAATAAAATGTAGCTGTTTTTGATAAATTCTTGAGCAAATGACTAAACTTTGTCTACTTATTCAAGTGAAAGGAAGGATTTGAAGATTGTAGCTTTGCAAAACCTTAGAAGAAACCAATGGAATGGGCACCATTCTGAAAAATGATATCTGAAACAATTTCAAACCATTAAAGACAGAATCATTCAGTTTGTATTGTAGGATAATATGCTGCCTACTGATCTGATTGCTTTGAGTGAAGTCGTAGAAACTTTTGAAGCCCATTGATTATAATTAATGGGTTGAGCATCTGCTATGGCCATTCGAACAAGACTAAACAAAAAAGGAGCAACACACAGTTGACAGCAAAAAAACAAAACAAAAAAAAAAACAACATTGCAACTAAATAACCATATATGATACCATATAATCTCTCTCCTGCCCCCCCCCCACCCCCCCAAAAAAGTAGGTCTTTGTCACAATTTTGGTGTGAGGTCAAAGGGTGCTGACATTGACCTTTTTGACTCAAATCAAAGAGGATTCAAATGTCAGCGAACACCTGTCCCTTGTACAAATTCTACATAATACAAAATACCTCTCTTCCTTTCACTAAAGATTTTTTTTCCATCATGTAACCCAACACCCACAAAGACAACACGTACAAATGCTTCTTAATCAACTTAAAGTTTTTGCGGATTTCCCAGCTTTCTTGGGTAGGTCTCTAGTCTGCGTCCCATTGAGTCCATCACTCCACCAAATCCAATGATTAAATCTCCATTGAGGAAGGTGTTTCTTCAGATTTGCAAACAGGTGGTTGTCACTGGGAGCCAAGCCAGATGAATAAGGTAGATACTCCTCTACAGCTGGCAAGGCAGCTTAGCATGTACAAATTGGAAAACTGTCTTGTTTGAGGAGACAGAAAATTTAACTATGTTGAAAGCAGGTTTCTCCGTGGGATCAGAGTTGGACTACCAATACGTAGACCAGGGTTTGATTCAAGGTATGTGTTTCAGAGTACCTGTCCATCTCCTTGAACAAGACACTTCATCTTTGTTGTGCCAGTCTGCCCAGCTGTACCAGCCTTGGTTGAAGAATTAAACTGTGATGGACCCGCATCCAGTCCAGGGGGCATCGCACTATGGTATCTATGGATAGTCACCGACCCAATGACCTTCAAGGTCTTTGTCGGACTTCTTCTTTTACCAGCACCACAGAAGGTCAGAAGAATGTTGACAAATTCTGAAGTCTTGGGTCTTCCTGAACACAGTGGCCATGAATATGGACAAACTTGAATTTCTTGCGAATTTCTTCTTCTTGAATATTGTGATCGTACCGAAGCAAATTCCTAGTCTGTGAATCCTGTTCACTGGCAATGGCAGTAAACTTCTTCTGATTCTTCTGATTCTGATTCGGATTCTGAACAACAACAACAAAAGTACAAAATATATATCAAAGATCATTCTAGAATTATGCATTTAGTTATACTTTTTAGGAAACAGTTTGCAGAAACAGAAGTGTGTCATAAGTGTAGGTATTTTTTGTTTTTTTGTTTGTCTGGCCTCATTGTGATTGTACTTTATATTTCACAGTTATTAACATTTTAATACTTTATTTTGCTAGTCAGGACACACAATTTCATTTATGCTGTACTTCTCTCTCACCCTGTCAGTAGTTTGAACTGAAAGCACATCATTTTGGATATGTACAGGATACAGACCATTTTACTCGCCTTCGTAACCCATCGAATTTACCAAAATAAAACACGTCAGATTGCATAGACATTCACATTCAAACCTCAGTTCTCTAGGTCATTACTTGCAAATGGAAAACACTTGCTTTTGTAACCAAATTGATCACATTTAGTAACATTATAGGTAATGCTTCAGCATCACAACTATTTAGAAAAGCAACCACACAACCAATGTTCCAATTTTATTAATCCTGTTAAGGAGGCAATCTTTTCTTTTTTTGTGCTTGCTGGTCTTTTACCTGTTTTACACAAAAACTAATAAACACTCATGCAACTTGGTGGCAATGTTAAAGGGGAAGTTCAGTGTTATTCACCCTAGGCTCTATTTTATTATTATTATTATTATTATTATTATTATTATTATTATTATTATTATTATTATTATTTTTAGGGGGTTAATGTTTTCACTCAGGACAAAATTTAATTTCATTAGTGCAGTATTGGTTTGAATGTAAACACCATCGGGGCTAACTGGTTAAATAATGTAATTGCATGGGGCAAGCTAAACACGCAGTAAACTGCTTGTCTTGTCATCTTATCTTGTCACCACTGAACAGATAAAAATGTCATTAAAATAGTGTGGTAGCATAGAGTGGATCCATACAATGTAAATTATAAAATGACACATTATTTAGTTTGTTGCTTACCTTAGCCTCGTAGTCAGTGTTGATGCACATGGGCCCTGCATTCAAATATATGTACATATATTCAGTATGTTCATTACTGTCATATCTAGTAGAGCGGTAGACATACAATTTGAGCATACAACACTGCCGCAATCTGTCCTTTGTCTCAGATGTTTACAAATGAGATGTGCACAAACCCACACATGATGTGAAAATTTGTATTTTGCAGACTTTCCCAATGGTTCAATGGATTAAAAACATGCATAACTAGGGTCTGCTCCTTTCTCTGCCCCTGATCAAGGCAGCGTCTATATCTGGAGTTGGTCCCCGGGTGCCAGACTGTGGCTGCCCATTGCTCCTAGTGGTTGGATTGTATCTAACTGTAATTAGGATGGCTTAAATGCAGAAGATTTGTTGTATGTATGTATGTATGTATGTATGTATGTATGTGCAATGACAAAGTTTCTATTGTATTTTATTCTGGTTCTTGGGGTACTTTTGTAACAATGTCATAGCCCCTTGAGTGCCCCTACCATTTTCATGTATTTCAGCTACCTTCTTTAAATTTCCATAAAATTCTTCTTTGGCTAACAGACACATCCTGCCTTGTGAGATATTGTTGCATACTATGGATGTAGTATTTGTTTCCAGAGCAAGAATTTTAGCTGAGGAAGCTTCTGCGATTTGAAGCGAAACGTCCTCGCGTCAAGCAACCCAGTCCAGTCGAAGATTCAAGCTACTTTACTATGGATGTAGTAGGTCATATAGGTACTATTCAACTACAAATAAATGCCTACTAAGTATTAAGATACCCTACTGATTGTGTCATACAGTTTTTTGCTGTCTATACACAGTACATTCTGCAGAGTAAAATTTACTCTGCTGGGATAACATTTGGTCCAAGTCCAAATAGAGTTAAATCAACTCTATCACAGTGCTAAATAAACTCTATCACAGTGTAAAATCAACTCTTACTGGAGTAGAAACACGTGATTTGACAAGACGGTAGAGCTGATTTCACTCTATAATAGTGTAATTTATTCTATTTAGACTGGGTCCAAATGTTATCTCGGCAGAGTATATTTTACTCAGCAAAATGTACCGTGTATAGTATTGCTAGTCTTTGGGTGTGGCGGTAACATGTTGATTGCTGGCGAGGGGCTGTGTCTTACAGAATTTGCAGTATTTGAGAGAAATAAGCCTTTTGTATGCGCATTAGTCTCAATGGACGCAAAACTACTTTGACGGCATTAACCAAATACTAAATGCCAAAGACTGAAATACAAACCACACACCAGCTGATAATGGCAAAAAAGGGAAACTTTTCGCAGTGCCATCTACTGTGACTATCAGTCTCCAAAAGCATATCAAAGCATAAATCTGAAAACAAACATCTCAAATATGTAAGTAGGAAAGTTAGCCCATTGCACCCCCGATGCCACGTCCTTAATACTGATCAACATTAGCTTTGAGTGTATTAAATGGAAAATGAAGTGGTAATGACAGAGTGTGATAGCGGCGGCCTGCCTAGCTCAGCGGGACATGGTGGACAGTGGAGAAGGAGGTGGCTGGGCGCAGGGGTAATAACGCTGATGAGATCTTAGCAGGGCGATCTGATTCCAGTGTGAATTAGAGTTAAAGAGAGCTCCCTGCCAAGCTCATACGTAGGTCAATCTCTCTCACTACCAGACATTCATTGTTAATATGATGTTCCCCGGGATCCTGGCTAATAACAATCTCAGAGGGTGGGGTCTTTTATGGCTATAAGAAGAAAAAACAAGCCATACTGCCTTTTGCTTAATGTTTATCTCTCGGGAATTGCACAGTGGCACGACACACGACAATACCAACTCTTTTAATTCTCTTTCTGGTCTGTTTACACTCAGAGGAAGAGCCGAGGAATCAGGAGAGTTGGGGCCGGGGCTCCTCAGCTGCCACGCTCAGTCACATCTTCCCTACAGCAGCTAATGTTGCAAAGCCATTATATTCTGATTGAAAATATAATAATAAACAAATCATCGATCTTAATTCAAGTCTACAACAAGTAACAGAGCGGCTGAGAGCTATTTATGTTACAAATGTAACATAAGTACGCATACTGTAAACCAATAATGAACTATAGGGGTCACTGTTGTGATCGCGTGATTCTCTCGTGAAGCTCTAATTAAGGCCTCGAGGACACTCAGAGATTTTTCTTTCTCTTTCCAGATTCGGTAAATATGTTATTGAACCATATTATTTGTTTTTCTTTCAGTCCCATTACTCACAGAGAACAGTCTGTAATGATAGTCTATCATCAGCGTGGTGGGCTGTGTTGCACCATTGATTACATTCGTACAAACAGGTTTTATGAGAAAACACCCTCACGGCGGTCTGCATTGTATTTCTCCCTATCTGCTTCATGCGATTACATATTTTGTCCCAAATGCAGATAAAAATTTACTGTTGATGATGGCACACACTGCACACAGGCATGACATTCACCTGAGCATTTTATTGTCTGCAGTACCAAGACAAAGAACAAAGTACTCTCAGTCATCTTCGCCTTTTTTAAATATGACATAGAACATTTTGATGACCTACAGGTCATATGTGCCCATGTGGACATATTCGACGCAAAGGTGGTGCTCTGGTCATAGTGGGTTTCTGTGTGCCTGAGCCGCTGCCGCCACCTCAGTCAATGGAAATAAATTGAACAAATGCCTCTTAGATGATCCATTAGGCCAGTTAACTGGTCTACAAGCAATATTATTACAAATATTTGTAATAAAATACTAACAAAGGATTCAGTCGGTCATGTTAATGTTAGCTATTACCATCACGCTATATGGCATTTGCAAATTCTAAAAGATGATGTTATTTCCAAGACAAGCGATTGATTAAATACATCATGAATCACTGATTTAAGGTGAAAATAAATTTACAAAAAGAAATATATAATTTAATTTTCTTTGTGTTTATTAACCCTCTGGGGTCCGAGGGGATTTTTTGGACAGTTCACTCGCCTGGCATAAATTTTTTATTATTGCTGTTAACAGCTTTCTCTGCATCTCACAATCAAGTTTTATGTCTCTTTTTTTCAGGACAACCTGTGCTTTAAGAATATATATGTTTTTGTTGTGTTTTATAAGTGTAATAAAGGTTTACAATCAAAATAGGCAAGGAAAAAATAAAGTGAAAAATAATTTTCCACACACATTTATTCAAAACACACAGCAAACTATAATAAACAACTGTTTTGACACTTTATAAAGGTAATTTGAGGTCTTGTGTGAAAGACTGTACAACAAAAAGGTTCAAACAATAAACACAAATGCACATTTTGAACAATATATACAAATGCTCTATGCGTTTTGTTGTCCATTGATATGGTAAACGGTGCTTTACGCAGAGAAAGCAACAGAGTTATCCACTTATATTCACATGCAAACTAGTGGAGCAATCCTGATAGTTACACACTCTTTTTTTGAGCACGTGAGCTTGTCATCAGAGGGTCTCCGTCTGCTCTGTGTGCTTCACTGATAACTGTGCGTAATGGCGCTGGGTGCACTGAGTATGTACTAAAAGTATGTACTCATTGGAGCACCCAGGCGGCTATTCAAACGGGCCAACTAGCAACACATCACTCCTGAAAATGATCTTTGACTTTTCACTTGAGGTAAATCTGCCCACCGATTGGATTTTGGAAAACCATGTGACTGTGAACCAATTCTGATTGGACACTCACATTGCGCACGTCATCACACAGCTTCTATGAGGAGTACAAAGATGGCCGATGGCTGGCTCGAAAGTCCGTGGAGTTAACATTTCAGTAAAAAAAGTATGTTCCTTTCTCATATCATTAAAAAGTTATTTATAATTTAGTAAAGCTTGGTCTTAGCCGTCGTATACGATGGCGTCGGCCCCAGAGTGTTAATGGGTTGCAAACCAGCTTATAACGGTGCATATTACCAACTACTATACTGGAGTGTGTGGAACTGTAGCATTAATTTTTCAAGTTAATACATTGCAAATCGTGAAACAGTAAAATAATAAAAATATACAATATCTTAAGTTTGATAGTTGTAGCACAATCAAACAGCATTTTTAAAACACAGAACAAGAGCACTCTGACAGTGCTGTAATTCATTTAGAACAAATGGCTACTGCATTGATTCTAATGGTGTGCTTAAACATTTCTTTTTTTTAATGAAAAACACTTCAAACTTATCGACGTTTCACCTTGGCCAAGATCAGCACCTCTGCTATTCCTCTAAATTCACCAAAGGCATGTTTTTGAGCATAAAACAAAATAAATAAATCAGGGTGTCCTTTGTCATTCCCTTTAAGAGTATGAGTGTACCAGTCATGTGGGGCTCTGCTGTTGGAAAAAAATGGACTCAAACGAAAGGTTTTCTGACACATTTATAAATGTGTAGGAACCAGTCAGAAGATACCAGTGGAGAGCGGCCACCAAAGCTCCCTGAGGTGAAATTTTGTATTTTTACACACATTTCATGGTCATACAGTTAAGCACAGTTCTATTGTACATTGGGTGTAAAAACCACAAGAATAGCAGATGGAGCCTATAAACAAAGGGTATTTGTGTTTTTCTGTGTGCTCCTTTGTACCAGGTGGAAGACGGGGTGTTTATCTGTGTAACCGTATCGTTGACAGCTAAAGTGGGCTATCCCATGTCAGTAGTCATTATAACATATCGGCCTTTGAAGTTTACAAAACACAAAGGAAGAGAAATGGATTTTATCAGGGAGTGACAAATTTTGGATGTCAAAGAAATCAAAAAGTATGACAAATTGCATATTATACAACAAACCGTATATATAATTGAAGCTTATAATAGTGAGAATATGACAATACCATAATCTCAAAAATGTCAATTTTCGAGATAGCCCACTTTATTCTCAGCCTAACTCTAACATAGTTAATATGCTATAGATGCTGATAATTTTTGTGAAATGGAACTAATGGGGTGTGCCACATTTTAGAACTAGGAATCAAAAGAAAGCACCTTCTAAGGAATGAATGATTTACCAAGCTGATTTCATCTACGTCATGTCACATTAATATATTTGAATGTGGAAAAAAATCATCTTTTTGCATCCATATGGATCAGTGCTAGAATTGTGATTTAAGTGTGCACAAATATTTCAATGTGTTCACATAGACTGGCTCTGTAGAGATGCCAGAGTACTTTTTACATGAAGGTAGCAATGTGTTTGACGTTTCACCACTTTGTAATGTCTCGGCACGAGTATCACGTCAGATTAGATTAGATTTTGAAACATGTTCCACTATTTTGTATCAACACTTTTACCACTTCATAGAATTGCTTTAGGTGTTAATTGGCCACCACCCAGGCAGGTCACCGGAATAGGAATTGGATCACCAATATGTAAACCTGTGTGTGATTCCTGGACCTTGGTTCATTTCTTGGTCACCCCACATGCCTGTCTTGTTGGACAAAGGCATTTTATTTGATTTGTCCCAGTTCACCGAGCTGTAAATAGGTACAGTTCCACCACCAATGGAATGGTGTTGCGCTTAACATTAAATATGTGTATTTATTTGGTCCAATCTCACACTAAAAAGATCTCAGATCTTTTTAGTGTGAGAATGGACCAAATAAATAAACATGTATTCTGGATGTGGTGATTTGCAGCTGCCACAAATTGAATAATCTACCAGTTGTTGACCCAGAGGCAATCTTACAACAAAATTTATTGAAATTGGCTCATTACGTTTTGATCTATTTAGTGTAAATACAATGGGCCTCATGTATCACCATTGCGTACAGCGATATTTGAGTGTATATGGGGTGTACGCCAAAACGGCTGCGCTACTTGGCATTTATCAATGTGGCCATTGGCGTACGCTGCGCTGAAAATATACACCAGGTCGAGAGGTGGCGTAAATTATAGACCAAAATGAACCAGCGCTGGAATCCACATAAAAATGAAGATGATCAACATGATAAACAGTGCCATTATACAAATCAATGCATATGTTACATAAATAAATAAAAACACTTTTCCTGATTATACTACATAATAATCAATACAAATCCCGCTTTTGCGGGATTGTTATGGAGCACGATCCGTGGCTACAGCGCTGACTGCTTGCCCTTTTCTCCAGACTTTGAGCCTGGAGCCAGAGCAGCGCTGAGCTTAACTTCATGCGGTGTGATTGTTTTAGACTATGAAATTGATAATAACAACTGTAGTTTCGTCATTCCCTTAATTCGCCCGTGCTGCAACCAGGTTTTGTCGTCTCCATTCGGTTGTAACAATAAAATAAATACAGAAATACATTTAAAAAATACAGAAATCTGACAGATTAGGATTAGGCGTGTCTTATTAATTGAGCAAGCAAATATCCACATGTCAAGAATATTGACATGTGAAAAGAGAATACAGTGTTCACCGTTCGTCGTTCACCTGTCGTGGCCTCGGAGTCTCGCGGAGTATTTAGTCCAATTTTGCATGCCTTTTTTTTTTTTACAGTGTTCTGCGTATCTGTTTATAAGAATCTTGCCGCCCAGAAGAGAAAAGAGCGCCAACAACTACTCATAACTGTGTTTGTCACTCGGAAACAAACACCTGCTGCAGCGAGATGTGAGTGGGAAAAGGCGCGGCGTCAGGATGCAGAGGAGCGATCTGTGACATACTGGTCAGTCACTATTAATAATTTCTTATGTGTCCGACCTCATTCGTAGATCGTTAAAATTAATTTGTTAGTTCTAAATGCCATCATAATTATTTATAGGAAAACTTTCTATTTTTATTTCTCAAACAAATGTTTGGGCCTGAAAACAGTTTGGTATTATTTTCCTACTAAGGTTTGAACTTTGAGAGTGTTTACACACTAGAGAAAAGTGAGAAAATGTTCATGCCTGATTGAGAAAGTGTATAAACTGTGTAGTGAGGGGTTTTACAGCTTTGAAACGTCTATAATAATTGTAAAAAATAATGCTGCCTAACGTCGCGGTTTCGCGTATTTCGGGCTATTTTTTAGAACGTAACTCCAGTGATTAATGAGGGACCACTGTAACACTTTATTGATTATATACTACAAAACAATTGATACGACGGCCGCTTTTGACGCGCTATTGGCACGCGTCGTGATTGGTGAAGTTCTTTTTCATTGCCGTCTTCCTGGCTTCCATGTCATAAAATGAGGGTGTGTCTGAAGCGGAGCCTGAAAATTTATGGGTGTGTTTATTATAATTACGATCGTTTCCACCCGCCGCATTTATCAAGATCATGTCAGGCGTACGCCACAAATGGGCAGGTGCACACTGCTTGATACATGTCACGGCGACTTTGGTGTATTTCAAGTTTACGCCGTAAATTTACGCCATAAGTGCACAACATTGATACATGAGGCCCAATGTGTCTACATTAAGTAAGTCACTCTAAGAAGATATACAGATGGCTTTGGGCTTTATTTGTTACTGCATCATGAAATAAATAGTTTCTGCTTGAAAGCAGGCTTGGATGCTCCTTCTTTTTGATGCCTGGTTAAAGTGAATGCAGATTGTTTTCTGTTTTGGAGCAGAGTGATTTCATTGACTGGAGTGGGCAGCCATCATGTGAAGTGGTTGTAGCACTATTTCCACTAGAATTTGGATTAGGAAGCGCAGTTATTTTGATGCCAGGCAATGTAAACTAAATTACAATACAGTGCAGTTGATCGGCCACCGCAGCACAGAGTTGCATGCGTGTGTGGAGTTCAAATCCTCACTGTTCGCTGAACTCATTAAATCACCTCTGGAAATATAATACACATCCATAATCCAGTGAAAGTCATGCCGCACTCTTCAGCAGAACACACTTTTTAGATGAATAAAGATACACTTTAGCTTTGTAGTGCTGTCTCATAACCATAGCACAGAGTCCTGTTGTGAGCATGCCTAGTAGCTCTTGAGTCATGGGGCTGTGTTCAGTGTCACTTGTAATCGGCAGTGAGGTGGGACATAATTGTGTAAAATACTGTGACACACAACTTTAAACTGCTATTGTGGATGATCAGGACCGATTACCTCGTTTTTAAAATCAGGATGCAACTGGCATTTAAAATTATCACTGGGATACCTACTTTGGATGCATCTATGCAATAATCATGCTGTTTAATCAGTACTCTAGGTACACCAACTGGGTGGATAGATTATCTTGGTAAAGGTGAAGTGCTCACTAACACAGCAAACTTAAATAAATTTGAGAGCAAAATTAAAGTAAAATTAACATTTTGTGTGCATAAAATGAATATTAAATATTTTACTCCATCACATGAAAAATGGGACAAAAACAAAAGTGATAATATTTATACATATTGTTTATTTTCTGTCCCTTGCTTTGACACCAACAGGCAGCATTGTACACATTACCATCACTCTGGTCTCTTCATAAGAAAAACATAAAACATGTTATTTCAGAGTCACAAAAGGAACAGCATTTCTATGCTATTTTATTACATTTTTATGAAACAACCATAAAACCACTGTACATTTACGTGTTATACATATGGTGAATGAAAAGATGTGGATGCTGTTTTACTGGTTTACCCCTTTAAAAAAAAAGGTAATTTATGTGATAAGATGATATTTTGCTTAGCTACACAATAATGAATGCAGAGAAGTAGTGTAAATCTTGAGATCATAGAAAAATTGTACTCATTGTTATTGGCCGCTAGAAAAATAATCTTACAGGATTAAAAGCAGAGAAACTTTTCATAATAATTTCTTCAGTTGGCAATAATAATGAGTGGTATTACGACCACTTCATTACACATAGCGTAAAGTTAAAGTGCTGAATTTAGATTTCCAATGAGGAATACCCAGGACGTTCATTAAGACAGGCTGTGTTTGTTATAGCTGCATAAGTGAGAGAGACACTAAATCAGCTCCCAGAAGACGAGAAGTCTTACACGGATCTGTTTAGTCTTTGATACGTCTGCCTATAAATTCCGAGTGCCGCTCATCTGCTCTTGCTGAGGCAGTCTGCTTAAATACAGGATTGGACATTTAAATGAGTTCACTTGTGACAGGCCTGCTGTGACAGAATAACAGATTTTGCTGAACAAGTAGGCCGTGGAGGCTATCGTGGTCCCAGGAGTCAGAGCCAAGCCCTCGGGCTCTGTTTTGTAAAGGACTTGTTTCAGTATGGCAGCACTTCTGGAAACATATTGGTCTTGTTACATTGAATAAAATGCTAATTCTCCACCGACTGTCTGGCTCTGGGTCTGTGCGGGTGTACGATTGGTCACACATTTACACATGCATGCCCACATTTGTATGTATAGAAGAGTAAAAACACAGTTAAAATTGCAGAGATTACAATTCAAATGGAAATTTTTTTGCAAAAACAAACAAAAATTTGAAAAAAAAATTATATATATAAAACAAACCTGATCAATTTGTAGGTCTACAGACCAATCCAGAAATTCACAAGGACAACACAATTGAGATAATAATCCATAAGTAAAGAAGTAATTAACATGCCATTTTTGTAAAACTACTGATATGTTACCCCAAATAATTTAGTTTCATGGTTAATGGTAGAGACACACACTGAGTCTTTAAAGCTTTGAGATCTCTCTCTCTGTGGCAGTCAGTAACGGTTACTTTTTTATACCAAGCAGAGGAAAAAAATATGGAATCACTCAATTCTGAGGAAAAAATTATGGAATCACCCTGTAAATTTTCATCCCCAAAACTAACACCTGCATCATATCAGATCTGCTCGTTAGTCTGCATCTAAAAAGGAGTGAACACATCTTGGAGAGCTGTTGCACCAAGTGGACTGACATGAATCATGGCTCCAACACGAGAGATGTCAATTGAAACAAAGGAGAGGATTATCAAACTCTTAAAAGAGAGTAAATCATCAGGCAATGTTGCAAAAGATGTTGGTTGTTCACAGTCAGCTGTGTCTAAACTCTGGACCAAATACAAACAACATGGGAAGGTTGTTAAAGGCAAACATACTGGTAGACCAAGGAAGACATCAAAGCGATAAGACAGAAAACTTAAAGCAATATGTCTCAAAAATCCAAAAATGTACAACAAAACAAATGAGGAACGAATGGGAGGAAACTGGAGTCAACGTCTGTGACTGAACTGTAAGAAACCGCCTAAAGGAAATGGGATTTACATACAGAAAAGCTAAATGAAAGGCATCATTAACACCTAAACAGAAAAAAACAAGGTTACAATGGGCTAAGGAAAAGCAGTTGTGGACTGTGGATGACTGGATGAAAGTCATATTCAGTGATGAATCTCGAATCTGCATTGGGCAAGGTGATGATGCTGGAACTTTTGTTTGGTGCCGTTCCAATGAGATTTATAAAGATGACTGCCTGAAGAGAACATGTAAATTTCCACAGCCATTGATGATATGGGGCTGCATGTCAGGTAAAGGCACTGGGGAGATGGCTGTCATTACATCATCAATAAATGCACAAGTTTATGTTGATATTTTGGACAACTGAAAGGATGTTTGGGGATGATGAAATCATTTTTCAAGATGATAATGCATCTTGCCATAGAGCAAAAACTGCAAAAACATTCCTTGCAAAAAGACACATAGGGTCAATGTCAATGAGCAGATCTGATTTGATGCAGGTGTTAATTTGGGGGATGAAAATTTACAGGGTGATTCCATAATTTTTTCCTCAGAATTGAGTGAGTCCATATTTTTTTCCTCTGCTTGGTCTAAAAAAGTAACCGTTACTGACTGCCACAATCTTTTTTTCTTGATTTCTTATAGTGTTTCTTAAAGCCAGAAAGTTGCCATTTGAAATGACTTTAGTTTTGTGTCATGTCTGTGATCTGCTTTTTTTCTACAAAATTAAACAACTGAATGAACATCCTCTGAGGCTGGTGATTCCATAATTTTTGCCAGGGGTTGTATATGAGAAATTGTTTAACAGCTGGACATGTTCCAACTTGTCCTTAAGGCTTCCAACAGAGGTGTTTTTCCTGTGGTGGAGCGTCGCGGCGGCTGCGAGCCGACGCTGCAATCCGCCCGCACGTCTTTCATTAAAAAAATCTCCTTTAACAGTGGAATATCTGGATAAAATGCTGAAACCGACTTCTTCTGAAACTTCTCTGTTCTCTCACGACATCCTGGATCAATAGTGCCTGAAATGTGGAGGTTTTCAGCTTGAAACAGGCTGACGACGGTGCCTGAGAGCGCTGCGCGATGTCTCGCTCTGTGGGAAGTCCTTAAAGCGACAGTATCACCTCAAAATCTCTCATCAGCCGTTAAAATTTTCACCGAAAACCAGCTTAATTTTTCGAACCGTGTCCACTTCGATGTGTCTCACAGGTTTAGAAGAAAATTTGATCAAACAAAGCGCCAGTCTCTCAGCAACTTCTCAGACAAAGGAATTCTGACGAGGGGCTGGACGACTCCTCCCACAAGGAGTGCTCACAGGCGAATGACGTCACCGACAGGCGTGGAAAAACTCATGCATGCGCACGAGGGTTCAAGCATGTCTGACGTAAAAACATATGAATGAAATCCATATAGTTTTTGAAAAAAATAAAAAGGACCTATACTTTATGGACAGACCTTGTATATATATATAAAGCACTGACCTGGATTAAAAAATTATTTCTATTAAAAATGTGTGAGTGATACAGTTTGTCCTTTGACAGAACAAGTTTGGGTCTCTGAAGGTATTCCAGGTTTATGACGGCATCTGCTTAAAAAAAGCCAACCTCTTTCTGAACTTACCTTTCTTTGTGTGCAGAATTGGACAAAAGCCATAGTTCCCTCTGGTCTGTCAAAGCTATTCTATAATCACCCAACCGTGGCCCTCCCCTTAAAGAATAGGAAGACATTATTCAGCTTCCTCCTTCTGATCTCGGGGCCACAACACACCATGTACACCATGGCTGACTGGTTAAAGGGAAAAAAGAGAGGAACACAATGTCCTCCTGTCACTGACTGCAGATACAACGGCCGATGAGCAGGGCACCACGTGACCCAGAGACCACCGCCTCAGCTTTGGAGGCCACACAGTTAGAGGCCTTGAACCCAAACACTCTGACCCTCCTTTCAGGTCAGATGTCAAAAACAAGGACCTACAAGCTACGACTAAAACCAAACGCGAGACATATTTGAGTCGAGTCAAGGACATGACCAATTAAATGTCAAGTATTGAAGCAGTTATCATTTAAGAAGAATTAGGACGAGGAAATGGCGGAAAGGTATGTTTGAAAGCTTCAACAACACTAAAGCTCATTTCTACGACTGACTGAAGAGTAGAGATTTAACACTCGCCCCGAATATTTACTGCCTGAATAACTTCAGTTTGACAAGCTGTATAAGGCAATTTTAAATTTTGAGGCAAACTCTGAGAGCGACTGTTCTCCAGGGAAGGCTGCCACACAAAAGACGAAATAAAAGCAGATGGATGTGAATTCTCTAATATTTTCACTTAGCAGGAGACAGTCCACATTTAGAAAGAACTCAAACAGATCAACAGATCATAAACCATAATCAATACATTTTTCATATTTTGCTTAAAGGTTTATGCTATTATTACATGTTTGTTGTCTTTGCACAAGCCTTAAGATGCAATGTTACTAATTTATTAGCCTTTCTTAGGTCTCAAGAAATTATGCAAAATTCTTCATAATGTTTTTTATTTGAATCAACATTAGTCCATTTGGAGTTTGTTATGTTACTGACATGCTAATGAAGAAAAACATACCCCCCCCCCCATCTCCAATTTGTTTAGACTTCTTAAAGCCCCCTGACACTTGCACGACTTTGATCCGCGTACTCGTCGTGACGATCCCACCCGCTGTGTTTCCATCTGGACGCGGTGCTTTGCTCCACTGGCTGCCACGTGTTGTGCACTGGATGCTGCGTATATAAAATAATTACTTCATAGCGGATTAATTGTTTTCTGTCGGAGTTGGCTGTTGAAAACGCCTCTAATCACTTCCGGAATCACAGCGGACCGCTCCAGCTGCAGCTTTTCTGTCTCTCTCCTACGCTCGCACTTAATGTGGTGGAGAACGTATTTGGAACATCTAAAAAGGTAATTATTTGTAATTCTTATATTGTAATAACTTGGCAAAACAGTTGCATGTTCATTCCTACTTGTGTGTAGCTGTAAAAGTATGTTTGTGACAGATTTAACATCTCGTTATATGATGCGGTGCACTGACGCAACCACTCGCACTCACGCGCCGTGTTTTTGACTTGTTTGCGTAATGTTCACGTCATTAATGCGTGATGGAGATTTTGAACATTTCAAAATTGTCTTTGCGCTCGTGCACGAAGCTGAGCACAGTTTACAACAGTTTACATCAAGTTTGAGACGAACTTACTCTTGTGCACGGCAGAGTGCATGCAAGTGCACGGATCAAAGTCGCACAAGTGTCAGGGTGCCTTTAGAAAGGATGTCTTTAGACTAAACTGAGAAAAGGCCATTTTTTTAAGTTCTCACACTTAAATCACACATTTTTGGGGGGAGGGGGTTTACATTGAAAAATTTGTGGTGGAAATCAAGTTCATGATTTTTTATTATTATTATTTTTAAAATAACACCTAATAGGTATGAAGAGTTATTATTCCAAAATGTGTCCTCACAAAATTGTACATAGAATATTGTTTAAGTTGTAGCTTTTTAAAAAAAAATCTGTGAAACAGATTTCGTCAGCCTGCTGTCAGTGATGGAGTGAAGCACTGAATGTTAAATAGGTAAAGAGCCCGGTGGCACAGGCATTGGCCCCCTGTTACCACTTAGCCCTATTTGGCTAGCCAGCTCGCACTCATAATTAAGGTCCCCTACTGTGAATATAAATGGCCCCTCAATCAATAGTGATAGAGAGAAATAAAGAGTGAGACACATGAAGACTCAGGGGCAAACATGATGGCATTATGAAAGGAGCAGCTTGAAAGCGGCTTTTACTCTGACAAGGGAACTAACATTGTAATTGGCCTTCGGGGGACTAAAACCTCTTGTTATTAGAAAACAATTCCTCCCTTTAGGCCACTTCTCCATTCTAGGGGGACACCCTGATTCATATTTCACTTCTCCATTCTGCTATCCATCTACTGTCTCGTGGATGGAAAATAAATGATGTTATGGGTGTCTCAACTCTTTGGAAGACATTCTTTGCACAAATGGAGCTCAAGCAAAAAATATCATGCAGGTTAATACCACAGTAACACAAACTTTGACTTTGAAATTTGAGACCTGAGTTTCATTCATTTTAGTGCATTTTCCTGTGATTTGTACAGTAGTGTTCAGAATAATAGTAGTGGTATGTGACTAAAAAGATGATTTCTTCACATCTGCGAGGCATTAATTTTGTTGGTTTGGAACCAAGGTTTTGCTTGTTTACTAGTGTGCTTGGGGTCATTGTCTTGTTGAAACACCCATTTCAAGGGCATGTCCTCTTCAGCATAAGGCAACATGACCTCCTCAAGTATTTTGACATATCCAAACTGATCCATGATACCTGGTATGTGATATATAGGCCCAACACCATAGTAGGAGAAACATGCCCATATCATGATGCTTGCACCACCATGCTTCACTGTCTTCACTGTAAACTGTGGCTTGAATTCAGAGTTTGGGGGTCGTCTCACAAACTGTTGGCGGCCCTTGGACCCAAAAAGAACAATTTTACTCTCATCAGTCCACAAAATATTCCTCCATTTCTCTTTAGGCCAGTTGATGTGTTCTTTGGCTAATAGTAACCTCTTCTGCACATGTCTTTTATTTAACAGAGGGACTTTGCGGGGGATTCTTGCAAATAAATTTGCTTCACACAGGCGTCTTCTAACTGTCACAGCACTTACAGGTAACTCCAGACTGTCTTTGATCATCCTGGAGCTGATCAATGGGTGAGCCTTTGCCGTTCTGGTTCTTCTTCTATCCATTTTGATGGTTGTTTTCCATTTTCTTCCACACGTCTCTGTTTTTTTTTTTTTTGTCCATTTTAAAGCATTGGAGATCATTGTAGATGAACAGCCTATAATTTTTTGCAACTGTGTATAGGTTTTCCCCTCTCCAATCAACTTTTTATTCAAACTACGCTGTTCTTCTGAACAATGTCTTGACCGTCCCATTTTCCTCAGGCTTTCAAAGAGAAAAGCATGTTCAACAGGTGCTGGCTTCATCCTTAAATAGGGGACACCTGATTCACACCTGTTTGTTCCACAAAATTGACGAACTCACTGACTGAATGCCACACTACTATTATTGTGAACACCCCCTTTTCTACTTTTTTTTTTACTAATAGCCCAATTTCATAGCCTTAAGAGTGTGCATATCATGAATGCTTGGTCTTGTTGGATTTGTGAGAATCTACTGGTACCTTGTTTCCCATGTAACAATAAGAAATATACTCAAAACCTGGATTAAACTTTTTAGTCACATAGCACTACTATTATTCTGAACACTACTGTACATTCCATTGAATTTCCAAAAGCCAAAGACAGGTTTTCTTGACTAATCTGTGCATATTGTTTGTCTTTAGTTCAACTGTATGGAACTTGATGTGATGTTTCATTCTGTTCTTGATAACATTTCCCCGTATGCACTTTTTATGTGACCGGCACATATTTTGAATTTGGAAAACACCAAAGTAATCCTGTTTGCTTTTGTGCTATTTTGTGTTAGAGTAAAAGCCCGAGCACACAGCACACAGCGATCGCTGACTTAAGGAAAAAAAGTCCCAAAGTCACAAATCATCGAGAAAAAGTTGAAGGCAACATCAGGGAAATTGAGGTTCCAAAAGCATTGTATAGCAGAACACAGGGTAAGAAGCACACAGAGTATTAAAAGTGAAAGTAAAAGAACGGTTTGCAAATATAATGACATTGAATGACTTTGACTTTGAAATCAATTTTGAGGACAACATGCTAACATGATGATTGCCTAAGATGGACGTGAATAAGTAAGGATGCGGACTGCTATGTCTGACTTCCTTTGTTCTGGTGGCACCTTTATGTAATTTACGCTGTCCTGTGCTAAACATATATCATTTCAAATTCTTCCCTCATTCCCTGGCTAATTTCAAAGCCTTATTTCCTGAAATGAATACTCTTTGTCAAAGCCATTGATCCTTGCAAATCTAGAGCAATATCACTGTTTGTATAATAAATTGACCTGTAATGTAGATTAAGTTAAGAAGGGAATGCAAAAAAAAAACCTTGTGAAAAAATACCCATTAACATTTTGCCTTATGAGTTTGTGTGGTTAATTTAAAACATTTAAGGCTGGAAATGAGCTTCTCCATCAAATGTCCCGCTTCCATTTACATTTCTTGCATACAAGTCAATTTGTGGCTGCCCCACACCATAAATCATTGCCACCGGAATGCTGTGTCGGTACCTCTAGACATTACCCTGGTGCTTGGTACTTAAAAAAAGCAATTTAGAACTCCATTTGCTCAAAAAAAACCTGTGTGCTTTCAGCAGACTCACACTTTTCCCTGCAAAATGAAGATTAAACAGCAGTGCCTAAAAGAGTTTTATTGTATTTGAATGCCTTGCAATTGTTCTAGTTGTCTTTTTTCATCTGTTCTGTGACATCTATTCTGTGACGTCTATATCTAATGAAGACAGAATACAAGGGATCACTTTTTAATGACAATTAGTAGAGTTTTTCTTAAAAAATGGTTCACATTTTATATTAAGGAGTGTTGTATAAAGTATCGGAAAATCACACTTAAGTAAAAGTACAGATACCCATTAAAAAAATGACTTTGGCAGAAGTTCAAGTCACTGATTGAAATGCTACTCAAGTAAAAGTCTTAAAGTATCTAGTATTTATTGTACTTAAGTATGACAATTAATGTACAACTACATTTACTCAAGTACTGAAAGTAAAAGTACAAGTAAATGTTAATAATCAAAAATGGACTGATTTTTTAAAATAAAAGTTGATCTAGGCTTGTAAATGACTGGTAGTATTAGTTAAAATACTGAAAATTGTGGACGTCACACAAAAACACTTCAGAAACAAGGTTTCAAAACCTAAATGAGGCTACTCACTAGGTGTTCACAGGAAACAGTTATTTATTTCTATATGTATTTATTTATTTTCATTGTTACATGGTTTTATCTTTTCTGTTGTTTTGTTTCATTAGGTTCTTTTGTCTCTTTCTCTAAAATTGTATTGTAACATTATTAGTCTATTATTATTGACTATTATTGTCTATTATATAACGGCTGAGTGGATTCTTGTCATTTGATTGGTGCTTTGTATGTCACATGACATGGATTAATTCATCCCATTTGTGATGCGTTGTATTCAGAGTGCAGCTTGATTCCATTTAAAGTGCAAATTTTGTTCCATGCGTTTGGTACCATTGCACTCGCACGTGCACGCGCACATGCACGACATCGTGCACACGCGCACATGTGATCATGCATACACGTGTGCACGTCCTTGCGCACGAGCATGTGGGTGCATACTCGTGCATGCGCACGCATGCTTGTGCATGCCCCACACACACATTCTCGCGTACGAGTATGTGCGCGCCCACACACGCTTGTGCATGCGCAGTCACACGTGCGCGCGCACACACACACAAAACCAATCCATTGTGCTAACTGGAGTTTGTTAGCAGGAAGAGAGAACAAAAGCTGGACTCATTTCTGACATGATTTTTTTTTTTTTTTTTTTTTTTTGCACTGAGGACGTATACAGTCTTATTTTTGTTCATGCACGCACAAGCACTGACCAGGTTGCGTGTGTGTAACTAACACTGCTAATTCTTGTAAGATACACACACACACACACACACACACACACACACACACACACACACACACACACACACACACACACACACACACACAAAACAAATCCACTGTGCTGCCTGTTAGCAGGAAGAGAGAAAGAAAACCTGGATTCATTTCTGACGTGACTTTTTTTTTCGCTGCACTGAGGAGGTCCACAGCTTGACCGAGCCAGTTGCGTGTGCGCGCACGGGACAGCGACATGATGATTTGATTGAGTTAACTGATGCTGCTACACACACACACACAAAATCCAAAGCCGTCTGGATGCATGAAGAGCTGCTAACATGAAACGCTGATGTGATTTTTTGGCTGGACTGAGGAACTACACAAAGTAATTTTTTTTTATGGAAGTCCGAAGTCAGTGCACAGCATCACTGGACTACATGTTACAGTGGAACACCAAAATGTAAGTCCATTTTCTGTTGTTTAGAAATTAATAAAATATAAAATGACAAGGACCTATTTTAGCCGTTATATAAAACAAATAATGAATGTTTTTACATTCTTTCAATGGTACGAATATTTAATTCACCCAATTAAATATTCATACCATTGAACTCATAAACATTCATTATTTGTATATTATGTAGACTATTATTGTTGCTGCTATAATATATGAATAAAAATACATTAAAAAAATTACAATTAGACTCTTTTATGACAACGAACACTGAGCCATTAATTATACAGAAAACAAATCAACACAAACGTGCTGATGCGAACAGCTTAATGCTAACTTTAACACTGAAAACGCCATAGACATGCTAATGCATTAGCATCGGTCCCATTTTTAAGTTATAAAATACATCTATCAACTGTTTCAGAAGACAATAACAAGTCGGTTTAACATAAAAATATTAAATATTACTCACAGACATATGCTCTTCAGGGTTTTAGCGGGGAAAAATTAGGATAAAACGAAATAAAATCCTCGAATCGTAGATCGAAGAACTGCTTCGACCTGTGAATCACTGCTTCGATTGGTTCAAGGTTCAAAGCAAAGCCGCGCTGCAGAAAAGTTGATTACAGACCCACTGCAGGTCTGTAATCAATGTAGAGAAATGATCATTTTCCTGACAAACACCCTCCCAAGTGCGCAACTGCAAAAAACCTGACTTTGTTGCAGTCACTAGTAATCAGTGGTGTCTCTGGGTGAAAACATGACTTTTTTCGTGTTTGTTTGTTTGTTTTTTGTAGCGAGTAACGGCATGGCGAATAGAAAATGTATCGGAGTAGAAGTATGCAATAAAGTCGGAAATGTAGTGAAGTAAAAGTGAAAGCTGAATTAAAAAAAAAAAACTCAAGTAAAGTACAGTCTCCCAAAACATACTTAAGTACAGTAGTGAAGAATTTTTACTTTGTTGCTATACAACACTGATATTAAGGTACTTATAATTACTGTTAATTCAGTGGCCTTTATAAGCTTGTGTTATAAAATGCTTATTAGTAATATGTGTTCATAAGTCTATATATGTGTTATGAAAGCATCATACACACATTTAGTTCAAGCTGCATTATAAGGCATTGCTCTTGCTTTAGATCCGGTAGCTTTAAAAAGCCAAGTTCAATGTTAATATGTCCATAACCAACTGGTAATAAGCCCTTAATAAACCCACTGTTATACAATTCACCAGTCACCATTTTTGCGGTTTTTACCCCATAACTCCAAAACATTCCATCACAGATAGTCCAAACTATACCTTTTTGGAATTATTATGACCAGACAAGTAATGTGATATAGTTTTCAACATGATTGGAGCATTTTTAAAGTTTGACCTCTGTGTAATTTTTCACTGACCCCTACCTGGCTACAGCTACCACCATGGGATGGCTATCATACATTTTTCTGTAGGCCATGATACACTGAGGCTGGATTCAAAGTGTTGTTTATTCCCCTTAAGTGGTACCGAAAACCTGCTTGGCTCATGCACTATGTGGCAACATGGCTTGAAGTCCAGCAAGAAATCCAGTTGTTTTAACTGAACATTTTACTTTATCTCTTACCTGGATGGCTGATGACCATCAACAACAAACTTAATATGTGTTTATAATACTCTACTCCTATGACTACTAGTACTACTACCAGTACTACTACTACTACTACTACTAGTAGTAGTAGTAGTACTGGTAGAGGTATTACTTCTACAACTTATAATAACAAAACTTTATTTGTATAGCATGTTCTGGTGCAGATTATACATAACTGTATGGGAATGTGTTTCCATACTTTTGACTGGTAGTATCTACAGTAAGTAACGTAAAATCAACCATTCTCAATTTACACAAAGCAATCCAAAAAATTCAATCACACATAATTCCATTTGATTTCTGGACCCAACTGACTGACATTGATATATTATTCATAAGTTAAAAGTTAAATGTCTGTGAGAAAACATGTCTTAAATCTTAACATAAAAGATTTAGCCACATTAGAAATGAGGGTTAGAGTTATGAAATGAGGGTTAGAGTTATGACACTTTTTAGACACTTTGTAATTAACTGGTTAATAATAAGGTGTTTATGAATGTCTAATTATGTAACATGCACATACTTATTATGCTGTTATTAACACTTATACAGCCTTAATAACTATTTATGTAACAATAAATTATCATGATATTAACACATAGTATTGTTAACTAATAATGTAACTATATAAATTTATTAGGCCATTATTAACATTTCTATGAGCTTGTTGGCTAATTATGTAACAATCAATTTATCATAGTATTAACACTTAGATAGCCTTGTTAACTAATTAGGTAACAATAAACATTTATTATACTACTGTTAGCATTTATATGCAAAATATACATGTTAGCTGTTAAATTATGTAACAGTGAACATATTTATCATGCTATTATTAACACTGATATATTTTTGTTAGCTAATTATGTAACAATAAAGGTTTATTATGGTATTATTAACACATACCCTTAATATCTATTCATGTTATGAAATGATTTATTATGTTATTATTAACACCAGTAGAGTAAATACATAGCAGCAACGATTTGTTGTGCTATTATTAATATGGGGAATCTTTTTAAATAATTACATAACAATAAACATTTTATTATGCAATTATTAACACCTAACTAGTCTTTTTAGTTAATTATGTAACAATAAAGATTTATAATGCTATTGTTAACACTTTTAGGATTTTTGGCTAATCATGTAGAAATAAACATTTATTGTGCTACTAATAACACTGATATGTTCTTGTTAACTAAATATGCAACAATAACTGTATCATGCTATTTTTAACACTAATGTAGTTCTGTTAGCTAATTATGTAACAATCACAAATATTTAAACAATATTTATAAAAAATATTTATTATACTATTCTGAACAACTATAGAGTTTTGTTAACACACTAGGTCACAATAAACATATTTATTATGCCATTATTAACACATATGTGGTCTTGTTAACTAAATATGTAAGACCTATTATGTTATTATGAACAACTATATAGTTTTGTTAAAAAATTAGGTCACAATAAGCATATTTATTATGACATTATTAACACTTATATGGTCTTGTTAACTAATTATATAAGATTTATTATATTATTATGAACAACTATAGAGTTTTGTTAACAAATTAGGTCACACTAAACATATTTATTATGACATTATTAACACTTATATGGTCTTGCTAATAAATAATGTAAGAAAGATTTATTATATTATTATGAACAACTATAGAGTTTTGTTTACAAATTAGGTCACAATAAACATATTTATTATGGCATTATTAACACATATATGGGCTTGCTAACTAAGTATGTAAGAAAGATTTGTTATGCTATTATGAACAACTAGAGTTATGTTAACTAATTAGGTCACAATAAACATATTTATTATACCATTATTAACACTTATATGGTCTTGTGAACTAATTATGTATAAATAAAGATTTATGCTGTTATTATTACACACTATATGTCTTGCTTTTTAAAAATCTGGACTTTGAGTCTGCAATAAAGTCTGAGTTAAATTGAATTATTTTGACATTTTTAACACTCATATAGTCTTGTTAAACTAAGCTACAAAGTCTGTGATATAAAACTAGACAAAAGTATTTGTGGATGATAAATCTTGTTAAATAACTATAATATTGTCATTATCCTTTGTATTATTGACTACACTTGGCTTTACCCAGTAGAACTGCAGCACACAGAAAGTAGAAATAAACCCACAGGTCTGTTTGCTGTGCCTCCCTTCACCATCAATAACGGGCTGATAACAGAGATGCTATCTGGCCAACCAGAAAGCATGCAGTCAGTAGAATAGGTACAATATTGTGTCACGTATCAGGAAATAATTGATGACCCCCTTCATGCCGATCTCAAACAGGGCATTGGGAAATCATTTTCAATCTATGGCTTAGCAGATGAAACAAATGCTCCCAGCTTGCTTTGTCAATTCTCACTCCTTAGGGTCAAACAAACAGCTTTTCCAGGGCTGGCTCAAAGGCGAGTGTACAGGCAGCCAAGCTGAAAATGTCCCTTAACCTCTACAAAATGATACAACAGAGCGTTTCATATACTAACACTTTGATGTTTGTCATTGACAAAGTTAGAATAAGACGAACCTTCATATTCACTGACTCGCACTGGCTCACAGTGATGTCCCATCCCTCCCAATGTCAGACTCGCTGATTATTACCACACATCATGAAACTGCAGGCTTTCATAATGCATGCTGCAAAACACAGCGGAAATGCCTTATGAAATGGTAAAATATTTAGCTGTTTTTTATTGTTGTCTGCTCAGCGGCTCCTTGATAAATGAGCTGAAGCACTACCACAAGCCAGACAATGGGATCTACGTTGGAAAGGTTCCCACAGCTCACACAAAAGACACACGATGCTCTGTTGATTTCCCAAAAGCTAACGAATCAATCCAGATATTTGCAATGATTCACTAATGGAGGCTTCTGTAGTTATTTGTTAGTGGACCGTGCCGAAATGCCCAATTCGAACTGGATGAGGCATTGCGCGATCAGAAAATTCCACAAACTTTCGAAACAGATCATGTTGTGGTACAGTTTTTTTTTTTTTTTTTTGCCTGGCGAGGCGCTTGGCTTTGGGGCGGAATCCACCAGCCACGTGTATGGCAGCACCCCCACCGTCTTCTGTGTCTGCGGGCCTCCTGCTCGCCTGTGTGAAACCAACAGTTTATTCTCCACCGGCGGGGCCAAGAGCGCGCTCTGAGGGGGCGCATTGTGCCGCATTACCAAGACAATGGGGCCATATGGGCAACAGAAGGATCTCCACTTGCCTTTTCAACGCGCAACAAATGCCGTGCCATATTATGCACGGCGGCGGTCAGTGTAAGGTTACAGCTTTTAGCATAACAACTGATGAAAAAGCAACAGTCATATTATTCCCATTTAGGCCCATTATTGGCACGGAGTAAGGGGTGAGATTTATGGGCTTGTGACAATAGCCTTCTGCACAGATAATGGTACCACATCATGTTCATCCAATCAACGTCATGTCAAAGGGGGGGGCTGATCTGTTGATTACTTCCATTAAGGAGTTTATATTTTTGCAGCCGTCAGTCAGTTACCAGGAGCCAACTCATGATTGATTTCAATCAGTGCATTTATACTGCAGATAGATATTTTACTGACAATCCAGATCCACTTACAAATTCAGGAGTTCAAATGGATTATGTATTTTTATCCATCTGTAACCAAGCATAATTAATACGTGCATAATAAGTATCATATATTGCAGGGTTCTCACCACCGCAGTTGAGCATAGGGGTCACCTATGCTGTGATTTGGATCCCCTACGCTGTCAACTGGGCCCCTAGGCTTTAAAGTGTCTTTTTTTTTAACACAAAGTGGCCCTCAGAATGCAGGAAATAGTGTTTCAAAGGGTTATGAATTTCAAAATTTTATTGGGGGGGTGTGCTCCTGGACCCTCCTACAATATTTGCACCTGCAACGCTCATCACACAACTATGCCAAGCTAAATTCCCCCCTTTGCTGCGTAAAATCCTGGTGAGAACCCTGTATTCTGAACTATATGTTGTACCAAACTACAAGCATCATGAATATAAGTCACATTTGTCTATAAGTTGCATTTATCCAAAATTGGATGGTGTTACTTGTCACACACACATCGTCCTGGAAGCGTTCATGGTGCGTCCTCCCAGTTGCCATGGCTCTCCATCCATCATCCATGTAACACCGCCTTAAGAGTGATATCACGTGGCTGGAGTATTTTAGTTAGGCCTCCAGGGATGATAGTATGGAGTTTACATTCGGCATCACTTTTTCTTTTTGGCTGCATTTCATTTGTGTTCTCACTCTACATCAGTTTAATACAATTGCTTTTTTTGTTGTTGTTTCTTTCAGTGGCAGAGTAGCAGCTTTCAGTTGTCATGAGAACGGATGCTGCCACCTTGTGGCTGAAAAATTATATGCAGGATATTTTTGACGCCACATATTTTGATTCAAAATATGTGGCAGGAAAAGCCAAAAAGAGTGGGACTTATAGTCAAGAAAATATAATAACAGATACAAATAGAAAATATAACGTAATGCTAAAATGCCCTCGGCCGTATGAGCCTTATGTTCTTTTATTATTTGCAGTTGTTTAATTAATTATTAAGATCCTGTTGTCTTCCATACAATTTGTACATGTTCAATAAAGCCCGTTTAGCAATCTGTCAATCAAAAATAAGATTTACGTTTAAACGGCATCTGCATAAGGCCTGGCGTGTGCATGTACATGAGCTTTTGATAAGAGCTGAAATTGTGCAAATCAAGTAATATTTGTAGCTCACCCTCTGTGCATTTGAAGGTATTAATGAGACAAATGTAACTCTATAAAGTTAGCGTGCATGCTGATGTCCACGATTTCGCTCCAGAGCTGTTATGAGATTCCAAAAACAGCGTTTTCAGTTTTAGAAGTGTTTATTTCTCACTAGCTTTTACATAATATATGACAAAGAGGATATGTTACCACACAATCCAATCTATTTCATGACCATTACAGAAGAAGACACCCACTCCCACTTCTGCATTACACATTAGTCTACCATATTTTATTATATAAGTTGCATATTCTTTCTTTTTGTTGTTGTTGTTTGCAACTTATGCTCTGGTGCAACTTATACACCAAAAAAAAAAAAAAAAAAAAAAAAAAAAGTCACAATGACATTTTCAGGAATCAAAGCACTAAACAAAATAAACTTTGACAATAAAAGCATAAACACCAGTAATAAAGAGTACACTATGACAATGCACAAAAATTCCAAATTAAAGAGCTGATATTGTATAACGGCCGAGTGGATCCTTGTCATTTGATTGGTGCTTTGTATGTCACGACATGGATTACTCATCCCAATTTTTCCATTTAGAGTGCAATTTGGTTCCATTTAGAGTGCAAATTGGTTCCATATGTTTGGTACCATTGCACGCTTCTGCTGTGGCAATCCTGAACAAGAGCAGCCAAAAGAAGAAGAAGAAAAGAAGAGTATGCTTCCACCACCACCAGCGCTGTCCTGCTAGCGTGAGCGTGCACGCACACCGCGCGCAGGGTTTGTGTTGGACGATGATTTGAAAGAGGTAATAGACAGTGCTGGATTTCTAACACACACACACACACAGATACACACAAATCCACTCCACTGTAAGCCGTCTGGAGGCATGAAGAGCTGTTCGGATGAAAAGCTGAAAAGCTGACATGATTTTTCGCTGGACTGAGGAACTACACACAGTCTTTTTTTTTTTTTTTGGAAGGACGAAGTCAATACACAGCATCACCAGAATACACGTCACAATTTGGACTCCTATTTAAAGTTCGTGTTGGACTTTAGCAGCAGTGGAACACCAAAATGTAAATCCCTTTTCTGTTGTTTACAAATTAATATAATATCAAATGACAAGGATGTATTTTATATTTTAAATAATGAATGTTTTTACATTCTTTCAATGGAGCAAAAATTTAATTTGATGAATGCTGGAACATACCATTCAACGAGGCCAAGCCGAGTTGAATGGTATGTTCCAGCATTCACCTCATGAAATATTCATACCATTGAACTCATAAACATTCATTATTTGTATAATGCTGTAGTTTGTTGTGGTCCAGATAATTCCGTTCATTGGAGTGGTGATACTGGCCTCCAATTATGTCCCCTCTCTTTGACTGAATTCTTGACCTGTAGTTTTTTTCTGGCCTTTGCGTGAATTCTAATTTTGTGTTTGTTTGTTTTGTTTTGTTTTTTTTGCAGTCCGTAGCCACGACCAGTTTCACTGGCCCACCTGGTTTCCTCACACCTGCAGCCCGTCCTCCAGTGTCTTCATCTCTTGTTCACCATCGTTTGCAGTATCACTGTTTGGTTGTCCAGAATCATCATTGTAATAAACTGTTTTTCCTTAACTCCTATCTTGCAGCTTCTTGACTCTGCTTCATGTTCCCGGTATCTCAACAACAAATACCACAGAAAAAAGGTGCAACTTATACTCCAGTGCGACTTATATATGAGATTTTCCTCTTCAAGAAACATTTTTTAATGCATGCGACTTATACTTTGGAAAATACGGAATGTATTGAGATGCGTGCTGTATCACTTTATAAGGGACAGATGCACAGCCCAAATAATTACATAAAATATAAGTGTTAGAAGGTAATCAAAGAGTGCACGTCTCTGCCAACACCGTGACCACTAAGACGTTATAATCGAGAAGTTGATCTTTATGGTGAAATTTTATAATCAACTCTTCCCTTGGTTTTCCAACAAAAAAAATACTAAAATCCAATAAATTCTAATATTTAGAACCATCATAAAACACTCTGTGCACTATCTTGATGATCGATAGTGTATGGTCTAAATTGATTGGTGAAAGTCTATTTTGGTTATGTGGGACTCCCTCTTCTTATGAAAGTGGAACTTGGGTATTTTTCCACCTGTGCTTTGTTCTTTGATGTTTTTGAGTTGATCTTTTCACTCTGGATTAAAAAAATGTTAATTGATGCAGTATTGATTTGAGTATAAAAACACCATTAAAGTCTAACCAGCTACATTTCTACCCATCAGGGGTCAAAATTCCAAACTGTTTCCAGACAGTGTGAATTTTGATCATATTGGTGATATAATATTATGAATCCCTTATTTGAATGGTAACACATAAAATTATATATATATATATATAGTTTGAAATGTAAAAAAAAAAAACATTTAAGGGAGCAAACTATGTTGCACAACTTTCTGTTGACAGATGGGTTTTGGGCCAATTTTATCAAATGTTTGATTTTTCAGGGGTATGCACTCCAACAAATGTTCTTCTAACTTGTCCATTTTTAACTAGTAACCTTTTTCAAAGCAAATGCATGTGCGACATGCAGTAGATGCCTCATACCTTCAATGCCTCAAACTGTGCAAACATGAAGGAGGTGGGCCGTGCACGATATCACATGCGCAGCCCTGCAAAAGTGATGCAATTACAAATTTGTGAACATCTTGCATGTTGATTGGAGCATTGCAGAGCTGGCGATGCGGACTGCAGAGTCAATCCATTCCCGGTGCATGGCATCTTCATGCACAGTCGGCAAAGCAGCAAAAATCATATGGTGAAGTGTTGCTTGATCTATGATAACCGCATCACTGCCAGGAGACTCTTTTTGTCAGAGGATGCTTTAAATATCCTCATTGGCGCTCTTGCTGGATTCTCCAGCGACTGAATAATGTATTCCGCCTAAGATGCATCACCATTATTAAAAAACAGACGTGTTTTTCTAATTTTCTAAATTTTTCCTTTTTAAATAAATGGAAAGTTGCAAAAGCTGAACGCTTGAAGTTATTGGAACCATTGGTGTCAATAATTATTGGCCTATCTGCATGTAATGAATTGACCATCATCATAATCTGGCTCATAATGGCTTTAGGACACCAAAGGGTCCTCTAAAGAAGATGACAGCCTATTGATCCACAAGATAAATGCTCTTTAGGATGTTAATAGTCTAATTTGCTTTAATGATTTCTCCTCGCACTTCCCCAGTCAAGGACAGGATAATATACACTTAAAAAGGCATTCCAAGCAGAAGCACAGCAACTGGACACTTCCTGCATAAAAATGTAGGGCATTTCAGTCGAATGTTTGAAATTGATGATCAACCCGGCCATTAGTTTGTCTTTATTTGCTTCCTTCCATGGTAATTATCATGGATTAATGCTTTTCTGGAGTGTCATGCACAATAACATTAGCGGTATCCATCCCCAGAATAACCTGCCCGGGCCTAATAAGCACAGTAATCATGCTTATAGCCTTTAAAAAAAAAAAAAAAAAAAAAAGTGACCCAAAAACTCAAACTGGTCTGTGTTATTTTATTAATCAACATCCAAAATATATGAGCATCATTTTTGTTGTATTACTGCATCGCGTGAAGAGATAACTCGGGCTGTAAGTATTATTTACTTTATCAATTCATGTGCTAATTACTTCTATGATTAATTGTTTAGTCCAGTGGTTTACAAATTGTGATATGCAGCTTCCTGTTGGGCCATAAAGGTACTGCAATCTGAGGTCATTTAAAAGATGTAAATTAAAATATATTTAAAAAAAATTTGCAGTAAAGTTTAAAATGACCTAAAATGACCATGGTCTCTGTGGGGTGGGGTGTCGCCCTGCTCTCACTTGGGCGGTCTCCCGATCTTGGGCTTTGGTGTTTGGGGTGGGGTCAGGGTGGAGGGTTGGATTGGGGGCTGGGGGAGAGTTTTGGGGGTCCTGCTGGCTGTGCTGGGGAGTCTTGGGTGTTGGGGGGGGCTTGTGTGCTTCCTGGGCTGGGGGGGTTGGGTCCCGCCTCTTGTCTGGGGGCCGGACCCTGCCCTCATTTGGCTCGGTGGTCCTTGCCTGTGCTTTGGGTTCAATTGCAATGGCTCCTTGGCCCCCACTCGCTCCTCCCTTTGGGGACCGTGGTGTAGGTGGTGTGGTTCTGGGGCCCCCCCTTTTGTTGGGCCATGCCAGCACCCTGTGTGCTTCCCTTTGGTATGCTGTTGCTTCCTGTGCCTCCATGGGGGCACAGGAATTATTTTTAAAATCTAATGAAACAAAGCCATGAGACTTAAATTATGTGTTAATTTTCATTCTCCTGATCGCATTTTTTTTTCTGATGGCTTAACAAAATATCCTCCTGGCATCCGTCCATCTGCAGGAGACGATGATGTAGCATCCATTTTTTTTTTTTTTTTTGCTTTTTTGTTAGGTTTTTAAAAAAAAAATAAATAAATAAATATATATATATATATATATATATATATATATATATATATATATATATATATATATATATATATATACACACTTTGTCACTTCAATTTCAATTAATTTAATTTATATAAAAAAATATTCCATATATTTGAACAAAATATATGGAATTACTATGTCTTCTTCTTGCATATCATTCAAAATTGGGATTAACGCTTTGGGTGTGGCCCCCAACATTTTTAGGTTTTGGATTAGCTGGTTTAGTTTATAACAGAAATGCGCAAATGGTGGCCCGAGGGCCACATACGGCTCTCATCGTTCATCAATCGGGGACTAAAATAAATTTCTCCTGAATAAAAACGAAACTTATGAGTCTAGTTGTTGTTGCAGTAGTTGTTCGTTGTTAACAACTGTAAGCAGAGGGCAGTAAGGATTGTAAGGGTGGCTCAGTGCAGCCAGGGCATGACAGTACCTTGATAGAGACTTTTCTGATGTGCTGTCTGGTGTGTTCGCAGCTGTTGCTTATGTTGTCATTTTAACAAGTAAAAGAAGAGGAACAAATGTCAAAAATGAGAAGAACACAAATGTTAAAATAGAAAACTGTTTGCGTATGTATACTATGGCCATAGTAATTAAGCAGTCGACACCAAACTTGCTATGGTGACTGGGAACACCAAGGGGGAGGTCACTGGGGCCCTTATTTTCACAGTTCAGGTGGTACTCAGGTCAGGTAGAAAGCATCACACTTTACTTAATACATAGTAGGAGCTGACTAGGGTGCACTTAAATTCCAATTTCAAATGTGCTAGCGTGCGCTGCCTTGCGAGTTAAGGCATGTGTTTCTTTAAATTAAAATGTACCTGCTGTGTACGGCATGCCAGAGCATTGCCCTGATATGACATGCTATCACCTTTTATCATCATTTAGTTGAGTCTCATGAATGTCACAAATTGCTCCATGAAAATTGATGACAACATACACACAATGTAATGCAACTTACTACACCTTAACTAAAGTGACATGAAATATACAGTGACATGGCTAAAATTCTTCTGTATTACCCGTGCCTAGAACGAGTAACTCAGGTAGCATATGTATTAGTAAAATCATTCATTTTCTATCTAAACAGTTATCTATTAATATTGACGTTAGTGTACATTTGAATAGTAGATCAACCGCATTTGAAGATGTTGTTTTGTTTTGTTTTTAACCTCATGGGTGTGGAACTTTAATGATGAGTTGGACTAAAAAAAAAAAAAAAAAAAAAAATCACTGCTGAAAGACCAGGCTGCATCTTTAATGGAAATAATAACAGTGCATCCAGAAAGCTGCCAAGCTTGGCTCTGTACTTAGGGGCATTATCCTGCTGAAAGATCAACCATCTCTCCATGGGGCATTGACCTATGACTGAAATTTGAGGTCAAGAGTGCTCCACACAGCATGATGCTGCCACCACCATGCTTCGCTGTAGGGACAATGCCTGGTTTCCGCCAAACATGACACCTGGCATTCATGCTAAAGAGTTCAATCTTTGTCTCATCAGACCACAGAATATGTTTGTCATGGTCTGAGAGTCCTTCAGGTGCCGTTTGGCAAACTCCAGGTGGGCTTTTACTAATGAGTGGCTTCCATCTGACCACTCCACCATACAGGCCTGATTGGTGGATTGCTGCAGAGATGATTGTCCTTCTGGAAGGTTCGCCTCTCTCCAAAGAGGAATGGTGGAGCTCTGACAGAGTGACCGTTTGGTTCTTGCTCACCTCCCTGACTAAGGCCCTTCTTCCATGATCGCTCAGTTTTGACGGGTGGCCAGCTCTAGGAAGAGTCTTGGTGGATCCAAACTTCTTCCATTTGCTGATGATGATGGAGGTTACTGTGCTCAGTGGGGCCTTAAAATGAGCAGAAATGTTTCTGTCCCCTTCCCCAGATTTGTGTCTCAAGACAATCCTGTCTCTGAGGTCTACAGACAACTCCTTTGACTTCATGTTTGGTTTGTGCTCTGACATACACTGTCAACTGTGGGGCTGTATATGTAGACAGGTGTGTGTCTTTCCAAATCATGTCCAATCAACTGAATTTACCTCAGGTGGACTCCAATTAACCTGTAGAAACATTTCAAGGATGATCAGTGGAAATAGGATGGATCTGAGCTCAATTTTGAGCTTCATGGCAAAGGCTGTGAATACTTACGTACATGTGATGTCTTAGTTTTTTTTTTACCAGATTTGCAACAATCTAAAAAACTTTTTCACATTGTCATTATGGGGTATTGTGTCTAGAATTTTGAGGGAAAAATGAATTTCATCCATTTTGCAATAAGGCTGTAACATAAAATGTGGAAAAACTGAGGTGCTGTGAATGCTCTCTGGATGCACTGTATCTTTCACAAATAAAACACCAAGCCAGGGCAAGACAGTCCTCACAAATGGAAATTTTTCTTTCAGATTTAAAATCATTTTGGGCAATTCATCTACAGGTATATTGGGTTCCCTGGACACCAATTTCTAATGCCTAATCCAGGCTATGTGCCAATTTAAGTAAGATTTAAGTCCACCATCAAGGTAAATTTTAATCTCAAACAAAAGCATTGTTGTATGACACACCGAAGACAAGATGAGCTATTGCTTCAGCACTTTCAAGCATAAATGACATTCTGGGAGATGGAAGTCTTTAACATGCTCTGCACCAACTGAGTCACATCTGCCGCTGACAAACAGCTAAGGAGTATCCTGAGTCTATGTTCTCTTTACTGGCAATTTTTACATTTTATCATTGAAGTCAATGAGCCAATCTGCAATTTACGCCGCGGAGAGCGGGATGAGTGTATTCAGAACCCGGTCACACAGCCAATCTCCTACTAAAGAGCAGTGATAATGTAATAATGCCTCACTGATGTGCCAGGCAGTAATGGTGCTGAACATCTCCCATTCATCCAACACTACCTGATCATTGCTTTAACAGAATAATACATTACGGCTGGAAATAGCTGTAAACCTCCAACTTTATCTTGGGAATGTGCACTCCTTTTTACCTCAGGAAACGTTCCTGTCCCTCTGTAATAAAAGCGAAAGCTATCAGGATGAAATGAAAAAGAGATTGAAACCCTTCAGTCTCTGACAGGCAATGCACGGATACATAGAGGATGGTGTTCTTATATTGTAGCCTACAGGCTGTTTGTATTATTATGAAAATAGGTACTGCAATCTCACGCTTTTCCCCAGAAGAAAATTAAACCTGGGAGATGTCTGCTTTTTCCCCTCATGATGGTAAAGTAGCTTTGATTGACCGTTATTTCACTCAGTGTCTTAGTCCGCCTGTCAATTCTACCCTCCTTGACAAATGACACTTAACAGTCTGTCAATAATGGCCTAGGTAAATGTGCTTAAATGGGTCAAGGCAGACAAATATTATGGTTGTTCATCCTATTTCAATTAGTTTCTGCATTACATAATTACAGAAACCTGTGATGAGGTCAAGCACAGAGGACAGTATACAGGTTGAGGAGTATAGGATACACAGTCTGCTACATTTGTGTTTGCACAGTGCCTCTATACATCACCACAATGGATTTGAAATGATGTTGTTAAGATGTCCTTGTACTTGTAGACTTTCAGCTTTACTTCAAGGCCATGACGGCCATTTTTATACACAGTCTCTCCAGTTTCAGAGAGTAGTTGCCATTTGACTCACGAGCAGTTTCATGGCCAGGTGTGGCCCACTCTATCGTCAATCCATGGCAAAATAAGGAGATACAAGGTCTGAAGATGATGTTCATTGGAATTGTTGGCATGAGGTTCAAAGAGGCCATAATTGGCTCAAAATCAGACAGATAGCTGAAACTTCAGGAGTGACCAAATAATTTGGTGCATTCTTTAAAAGAAGGTACTTGCAAGCTAAGCAACATCAAAATGCTTTGAAGACCACCTAAGACAACCAAAATGCATGATTGCAAAAGTATTTAATTGAGGAAAAAACCCTTTGCAACAGCAAGACAAGTCTAGGTATCAGTATCTCTAGATGAGGTAGGGGTATCATCGTCAAAGTCTACAATCAAGAGATGGCTTCATGAAGGGACATGCAGAGGGTTTATGACAAGGTGCAAACCACTGGTAACACTGAAGAACAGAAAGGACAGATTATACTTTGCCAGAAAACATTTAAAAACAAGTCTGCCCTGTTCTGGCTAAGGATTCTTTGGACTCTTGAACCTAAGATTAAATTGTACCAGAATGAGAATATGTTTATGACGAAGGAAAGAAACGGTGTATGGTCCAAATGTAGCAAGGTGAAGTCCAGATTGAACAGATGTTCCTGTTAGCTTGGCTAGTGGGGAATTCCCCTTTGGCTGACCTGGTAGAGTCTTGGTCTTGAGTGCAAGCAATCGGGTGTTCGAATCCCACCACCATCCCTGCCACAAAAATAATGCAAGTCATCTGGTCACAAACTGGCATTGTTGGCAGGATGTGGCAGTTGACTGGGTAGTCACAGAACATGCTTACATGCACCTGTGACTTTGGGACAAAGTCAAAAATGGTGGGGAAATATGTAGCAAGGTGAAGTTTGGATTGAAAAGATGTTCCTGCTAGCTTGGCTCGCGGGATATTCCCCTTTGGCTGACCTGGTAGAGTTTTGGAGTTCAGTTCGAGCAGTCCGGTGTTCGAATCCCACTGCTGTCCCGGCCACAAAGATAAGTCCTCCGGTTACACAAAGAATAATATAGTATAATGAATTCTAGAGTGTACAGGGTGTTATAAAGTATAGAAAAATAAATAATAATTATAAGAAGAAGAATTTACAATTTACGGTAAGTGATGAGGTTAAAAAAATCTAATAATGATATTATTTCAAACAGGTAATGTCAACAATTGATTGTAATAATGATTTGGTACAAAGCAGTATCTGTGAAAGGCTGAGAATTTGAGGAACAATGATGGCATGGGATCTCCCATTTGTCAACAGATGTGTCAGAAAAGTATTCATATCTTTAAAAACAATGTTCCTCAAAGAAAGATTAGAAGGGATTTGCATATTCCTCCCCCTACAGTGTAAAATATCAATGAACAACTGATAATATGCACTGTGCTCTCCTGTCTCTCAGATGGCACTGCATTAAGATTCATCATTAATCAATAGCTGATATAATCACATGAGCAAGGGTTTAGTTTGGGAAACATTTGTCAAGCATTCACAAATCCCACTTAAAGCTTCCTCATGTTAATCTTGCCAAGATGTTACATCAACCTCTCTGGCCTCACAAACGTTTGCTTTGGACCATCACACAGTGGAAACACGTATTGTGTCAGACAAATCAGTATTCCATAATTTTTTTGGAAGAAATGCATGCCATGTGCTCTGAAATAAAGACGAAACTGACCATCCAGACTGTTTTCAGCAACAAGTCTATAAGTCAAGGTATGTCATAGTATGGGGGTGTGTCAATGCCCTTGGTAGAGGTCATTTATACTGCTGTGATGACAGCATTAATGCAGAAAAGTACATTGAGATTTTAAAGCAACATCACTGTATGCTGCCTTTAAGATGATATATCTTCCAAGGATGTCCATGCATTTTTCAACAAGGCAATGCAAAACCACATTCTGCACACATTACAAAGGCATGACTGATGAGGGAAGTGGTATGGATAAAGGACTTGCCTTCCTGCAGTCCTCACTTGTTTCCAATATAGGACGTGTGGAGAATTTTAAAATGAAAAATGCTGAAATAATCCAATTCTTTTACATACTGGAATGTGCTGAAGGATTCAAATGCATGAAAGGATGTATATTAACAAATGAACTGCAGTTGATCAGAAAAACATGAAATATCTTGGGTTCAAACTGGCTTCAATGAAACAGAAGTCAAATAATAAGAAAAATCACTTTTTTTTTTAAGATTTTGAGCTGTACAAAAACTCTCACTGTCCTAAATGACACAACTAATCGAGGCAGAGGCCCGAGAAGGTGACATCACCCATTAGCCTTATATCAGGCTGTTGTGTAAATCAATGTCAGTCACATTTAATAACAAGTGTAATCAGAGGAATTATGCAAATTTAATTTGATACATCTCGCGTTATGCAAGTCTCAGCCAAATATAGTAATGAATGCTGACACCGGACCAGCACAAGTTCTTATTTTTTCAGTCTCAGTGGGGTTATGACTCAAGAGGAAAAAAAAACATGCAGGTGAAAAACAGAAAATACACTAGAGGCAACAAATATATATTTTCACTGACCATAATGGGCTACTGATCATGTTGTGTGTTTGCTACAATAAAATGTTTCTGTTTAATAGCTTCAACGCACCGGAGTGAAAACAGATGATGAATGTCTGCCACAGAAGCAATTTTGTGCGTATTGAATTAGTGACCAACATGTGTGCGTGACCCGTCGATTCAGACAACAACCCCACAGACACACTGTTACAAGTGGTCCATAATAACGAGGGGACTCCCCACATCAGATGCAGTCAGCTGCTTCCTGGCGACGAAATGTTACCGAGTAAAACAGCATGTCGTGCTGCCATTTGACACGCTGAAATAAGATTAGATGAGATACACTCCGAAGTGCAAGAAATAGAGTAGCTGGCCTGTTCCAGCAAACGGTCATAATCTGCAAAATATAAATAGCAAGAAGATCAGCAGCACTCGGGCAAAAACAGTGAAAAATTCTGTGATCTGATATAAAAGGATGGTGCCACATTTGAGTTATTCTTCAACCTGTCAATGTAAAAAAAAAAAAAAAAAAAATCATATTGTACCATAAGCACTATCATCTTGTAAATCACAAAATTAAAAGGGTGCGTAATCATGACAAAATCCAAAAGCCATCTTTTGTTTTGCTTGTGTAATATCCATCCCTGACCCCTGCTAGATAGACAATGAAAATTAGGAGCAGGTGTAGTGTCAGTGACAGAAAGTGTTTGCACTGAAATGTACTCATTCATCAGTTATTTTCTGATCATGTGTTATTTCTCTGCTGCTCTCAAAATACATGTGGTTTTAAACTTGTCAGTTTGATTTCCAAAGAAAAGTTCTAATGGCCACCTAGACCACAGCTGCTTGTTTGTCACTGAATCCATTCTCTCCTCTTCCATCACCATCTGGTACACTGCTGCCACTGCTAAGGATAGAAGCAAACTGCAGTGTATCATTCACACAGCGGAGAAGGTGATCAGTTGCAGTCTGCCATCCCTACAGGACCTCAGTGAAAGCTGGAATGGCATCTTTCGCCTCATGAAATATTCATACCATTGAACTCATAAACATTCATTATTTGTATAATATTGTCAATAACTGAATCGAGCTAACACTGCAATCCAAACATGGAAAACGGGCCCAAGGTGAGCTGTTGGACCTTGCTGAAAAAAAATGTACAATTACCGATGTAACATTAAAAAGGATAAGGGATTTTTGTACACACAGACAGACAAATAAAATTACACATTTGGTTTTATTTTGATTTATTTTCCTCAATGAATCAAGAGTATTTTTTGCATTTATACTTTCCAGGAGGAGTTGTGCGATTCAGATGGCGTGTGTTACTAAGGAGTACTTTAGCGTGCAGCGCTGGAGGACTTAAATGAGATTCGATCTGTCCCAGAGGTACCCCATCAAGAGGTGGGAAGGTTAGTTGGTCGTCATGGCCATCTAGACCCTGGCCTGTGAAAGTCTGCCAGAATCAATGCTAATTATGCTGCCATCTGTGAGGTGCCTGTGCTACGTTGACACCTGTTCACTTCCAAGCAACGTACACAAACTTCAATCAAGCCATGCAACAAGACCCAAACGCAACCGAAAAGAGAGGATAGAATTGGTAAAATATTGACAGGGAGGGTAGCTGGTGGATAACCCGGTGTGATTCTGTCATACCAGAACGTAACCTCAGCATAAAACATCCAGTCAGTCACTGCAAACTCCTACTGAGAGGCGACTTAGAGCGCATCCTTCCTGAAAATGTTTAATTGACCCTTACACTCCGTCAGCACAACCGTTCCTCTGCTGGAATCCCAAGTCAGCTGTCCCTGGGCTATAGCAACACTGTCCTATTCCAGATAATTTATCATGCAAAGACAATCAGTCAGAGGACTTGATTAATATTTTCTGTCTGATCTTTTTCAACTTCAGAGGCTGGTCTCACCGGTCGCATTAGGCAGAGTGTTTGCGAGAGCAAACCAATACATTTGGTTTGGGTGTTTGCTCACTGAGACCAGGGGCCTGTCAATTCTTCGCCCCTTGAAAGAGATCTGCCATTAAGGTGACACGAGAAACAAATGAGGCCAATTTCTCCTCCAATGTCCCATCTGATATGTCAATAAAGGCCCACCAGCCGCAGGATGCTCAGAGATGGATTTTTCCTTGCAGCTAGACAATCAGTAGAATACATCTAACTTTGCTCCGATAGGTGAATCACTCAGACAAAACCAACGGAGGAGCGTTAAGCAGCAACTGGTAGTGAGGCACATGATGAAACCTGCAGGTTAATACGCCTGAAATTTGGGGTATTTTCTACATATTGTCTGCAGATATTACTGTTGGAATGACAAATCTGGGTTTGATGATGAATGCATGTGAAATTGTCCTGTAAAATCTCAAGCCTACATAAGATTTCAAAGAAATACAACTTATTTTGAGGTGAAAACATTTTTGCCTATGTGAGAGAGGCAAAAAAAACCCCCACCCTAATCAACTGACATAACATACATGGCATGTCTAGAAAAAAAAAAAAAAATTCACAGAGCCATTTAGCATAGGTCAAAAACATTTGACCTTAAATAGTAGAATTCCTTCTATAGGTAAAGCAAAGAAACTCAGAGGGTCAGCTATTAAGTAAAGACCGTGTGTTTGTGCATGAGCGCTGTTTTTAAATTGGTACAAATGTGATTTTTTTTTTCTTTTGCCACATTTATGGGGTTGTCTGAATCATTGAATTGATTAATTGCTGTTATAGTATATATAATATGTGTCATATCCAGACTTTTATATGGGGAGTTCATCCAGAAAATGCTAAACTAAGATTTGATAGTATGTTCAGATGCAATCTAGGAGTAAAAATTTTACTTGTTTCAGTGACATTTTCAACCCGTAAAATTTTTTTTAATGCAGTGTTGCCACAGTTACTTTGAAAAAGTAATCCAATTACTGATTACTGATTACTCCTTGAAAAAGTAATTTAGTTACTTTACTGATTACTCAGTTGTAAAAGTAAATAAGTTAGACTACTAGTTACGTTTTTAGTTACTTTCCCCAGCTGTCGATAACAACCCTCTGCCACCTCAACATTGACAATGATACTTGTTTTGCTAAAACTCACTTTATAGTCACCATTTCTTCACTTCAAAGAAAATAAATACTTGTTTAATAAAAAGTAAAATAAAGACCTCTTTCTTGACCTCATATTTAACTGTTGACAGCACTGTAACAGTAAAACTTGCAATTTCTAACCTACATAGTTTATAAATGTAACTATTAAATTCTTTCTCACATTTTCTAACATTTAAATTCTCTCTAAACATTTTACTTGTTGAAATTATTATTAGTATAAGTAGTATTAGTTGTTGTAGTAAAAAAAAGGCTTCAAAACTGGACCTTTAATCTAGGGGTGTTGTGGGGGGCACATCCCTGCCCCATGCCCCCATTCCATCTGGATTCGCCCCTGCTTTGGCGTTTGAGCACAAAGAATGGATAACATTTATTTATGCAGAAAACATGACCAGATTTACAGGTAAGAAAGTTTTATTGCGTTTTCACATCATGTGGTCCTCAGAGAGTTTAGGTGCATTTGAGTGGAACATAGTGTTAGTTGTTAACGCGTCGCAGAGGATCAACTGTTTTTAACGAGCAGATACGGAGCGGCTCAGCTCAGAATTCTAAATAAAGGAGAAAAAAAGCATAAAAATGTCTTTGTAAAGCTCAGTGCAGGTGTGCTGTTGTCACCGTGCTTTAAGAGGTGAGGACGAGTCATAGCTGCTGCAGCAAACCGCGCATGAAAAGCTCACAACTCGCTGAAAGTGGGCAGTTCAGTCGAACCCCAACCCCCTGCCCACGGACCAAGTTTAATGCTGGTAACAACCCACAATGCAAAAATAACAGTAACACACAGTGACTTGGAGAAGTAACTTTAATCTGATTACTGATTTGGAAAGATTAAAACGTTAGATTACTCGTTACTAAAAAAAAGTGGTCAGACTAGAGTGACGCTTTACTAAGTAACGCGTTACCGGCGTCACTGTTTTTATGTTTCATTTAATAGTAGTTACTGGATACTGCTAGTTGTTAACTCATACCTTTATGAATTGAACAGTGCAAATTAATAAACTTTTGGTGTTCTACTATGATTAATCGACATGTATATATTCTTATAATAACCTATTTTCCTGGCTTTTATAAAACTGTGTTTTTGGTCCAACTGGAGTTGTGTCAAGAAGGACATTCGGAGTAAAAATTTGTCAGTTACATGCTGTGGCAGTCTTGAGTAATCCAAAAGCAAAATAAATAAATAAAATGACCAATTTCACAAATAAAATCCAGGGTGATGTCATTACTTCTTGATGTCAGATGCTTACATGTTATGATTAATCTATTTGATTAATCTGAATGGAGATGCACGTCAAACAGAGAGAAAAAACAGAATCAAGCATCAGACAAACAACGAATACATTATAATTTGTCAGCATTAAGCAACAAGAAAAACTGAAGAAATACTAACTAGCCCTAAGCTTCACTAAAAGACCCAGACTTTAAAGCTGAGGCCGCGGCATGCTCCATTTCCTAATTAAAATGAATTTCAAAGGGTAAAAAGCATAGTAATATACTATGCCAGTATGCTAGCCATACAGAGAAAATAAGTGTGTCTTAAGTCTGGATTTGAAAGCCTCTACAGAATCTGACTGTTTGATGATTCCACAAAACAGGGGCACAAAGGTCATGGGAACGATGCCCACCTCTGGCCTTTCTGTGTGGAGTTTGCATGTTCTCCCCCGTGTTTGTGTCCCCGTCCTGTCCAGGGTGTACCTCGCCTCATGCCCTGTGATGGGATTGACTCCAGCCCCCTGTGGCCCTCAATTGGAGTAAGCGGTTGAAGATAAGGGAGTGATATTGCAAAAATAAAGCAGTGGTTGTCTTTGAATCTCCTAGACCAGGGGTGGCCAAGTTCGGTCCTCGAAAGCCACATTCCTGACAGACTCGTTAGCAGACTTTTAATGAGCCTTTCATTGGATTCAGGTGTGTTGGAGCAGGGAGACAACTAAGAGTGTCAGGAATGTGGCTCGCGAGGACCAAACTTGGCCACCCCTGTTATAGAACTAAATGAAGACAAGACTGTGTGTGTTGTGTTTGGTGACTCACAGATAATGGACGTTGGGTTGATTGTCGGTTAAACCCACTGTCAGAAATCCTGGGGTGATGTTTGACAGTGGTTTTAATTTCGACAAAAAAAAATGACTGTGGGCAAATCAAGCTTTTATCAACTACAGCTTTTAGTGAAGGTGAATCCTTTTATAAATTGTGTAGATCTGGAAAAAGCCATTCATGCTTTTTTAGTTCTCTGCTGGACTATAACAATGGGCTTTACGTTGGAGTCTCCCAGTCTTCGCTCACTCGACTTTAACTGGTTCAAAATGCTGCAACATGTCTGCTAACTAACCCGCGTAGACGCGACCACATCACCCCAGTCCTCTATGCTCTGCACTGGCTTCCAGTTAGGACTAGAATTGATTTAGAAATTATGTTTGTTTTTAAAGCTCTGAATGGTTTGGCCCCACCATACTTAGCCGAGCTGCTGACCAAACCAGTGTGCACTAGAGGTTCTGATGTCCAGATACTGCCACTGGGGAGACCGGGCTTCCCCCCCCCCCGCGACCCGCACCACCACCGATCTGGGTCTATTTCAATCTAAATTAAATGCCTTCCTTTTTAGAATGGCTTTTGTACAACCAGCAGTGCCCTGACATTTTATTCGGTTCTTATCTGTAAATATTTTGGATGTATATTCTTATTGATGTGTCTGTGTTAAATTTGCTTATTGTCTTCAGTTATTCTTCATGTTTTTATCTGACTGTGAAGCACTTTGGTCACCCTTTGGGCTGTGGAAAAGGCTATGTAAATAAACTTAAATAACCACGGGCAGCACGCTGGCTTAGTGGTTAGCACTGCTGCCTCACAACAAGAAGGTCACAGGATTGAGTCCCACCTATGGCTTCTCTGTGTGGAATTTGCATGTTCTCCCCGTGTTTGCGTGGGTTCTCTCCGGGTGCTCCGGCTTCCTCCCACATCCAAAGACATGCAGGTTAGGTGGATTGGAAATTTTACATTGTCCGTAGGTGCACATGCAGGTGTGAGTGTGATTTGTCTATATGTGGCCCTGTGACAGACTGGTTTCCTGTCTAGGGTGTACCCCACCTCACGCTCTATGAAAATTTAGTAAGGTATATCTTATATAGTATATTCCAATTCTAAGGTGCAACTATGCCAGTATACAAAGGTATATCTAAATATCTAAAAAGGAAGAGTAAAATAGGAGAGTGGAAAAGAGTAGAGTAGAGCCACTTAGGTGCCTGGTCTTGAGAACCAGGTCTTGAGAATGAGGTGCCTGGTCTTGAGAACCAGGGATGGTAGGTTATGACTACTGGGATAGACTCCAGCTCCCCTGTGATCCTTAATTGGAGTAAGCGGGTATAGAAAATGGATGGATGGATGGTTGAAGATGAATGAATGTGAGTGAATTGACAACCACGAGGTTACAGATATGCAATGTGATGTTTTTGTTAAATGCATTGAATTAACTTCAACAATTAATTCTACAACCATATCTTGTTTCATTTCAGCTCCATCTTGCAGGGGTACAGAGTCAAAATTACAAAAATTGTGTAACTGTCCAAATACGTATGAACCTGACTGCAAGATTATAAACACTTTAGGATTATATATGTCTTTCACTGAACCGTGCATCAACACCTGCATTGGGTAGCAAGAAAGGCTTTGTATTTTTGCTCAGCTGAAGCTGAGATGAGGCTGGAACTGTGAGAGGGTTGATTAAAATTCATACTCGAGAGCGGCAGTTTGAGTTGATGCCACATGGCGCATGGAGTGACACAGCTGACAAATACTAACAATCTAAATCGTATTTACTTGATTCAAAATTTGGGTGGCCCCAATCAGAGGTGAAAAAGTCTCCTTGTTAGTTGACCAGCTGTCAAACACACAAAGCGTTCATGTTGGGGAAGGGGGTGTCGTGGTGGTTGGGACTTGGCTAAAACAAAGCAGCATACGAGACAGAAGAGATATTAAAATGGGGCGGGGGGGGGGGGGGGAGTAAATGACTTTACTGTGAATGTAGAGTTCTAAAATCATGTGGTGGAAACAATCCACAGAACCCACAAGAAAAGATTAAAATACATCACAATTACAATCAGCTGTATATGTTGGTATTTGTGATACTTAAACCGAGAATTATAGTCTCATCTGCTGAGCCACAGCATCGATAGGCATTCATTAAGCATTCAGCTCATAAAGTCAAATGTTTTTCAATAAATATCATGGGAACGAGGCTCGAGCTACTCCGCATTCAGACACTTACAATGGCAGCATATGTTGAGGTGGATTGAGTCCTCAGGCTCCAATCTGGCTCTCTCTCCCTCGGACTTAGAAGATAAATTACGTGGGCTATTTTTCCATTATGTTAATCAAAACACTCGCCATATGCATTACTATTATTAGATTGGTAACAGAAGACATCCTGTTTTCAGTGTGAAATGGCGAGACTAAGCCGTAATTGATCGCAAATGCGGTTTTAGGATAGTCGAAGATAATTCAACAGCTGGCCTTGTTTATATCTCTTGTTAACACGTTATATATGTTTTATGGGGTGTCAATCGGTGTTGTTTCATATTACAGCAGCCGCCAATTTACAAGGGTGCCTCTGTGTGTAATGACGAACATAAATGACAAAAACAGCAATTTAGAATGAGCTTTGAGATACCAACACAATATCCAGAGGTGTCTATGTGCTGTTTTTACAATTCCAGAATGCCCTTTTTCAGACACGTACTGCGGTCAATTTCACCCTAAATTTATCCCACTGAGTTGTATTTTAACTGTAGACTTTAAATTGACTTGATTCTGTGATGTCAAGCATAGGGTTTTTGAAAAGCTGGTTTGAAGCTCAAATGGGGCGGTTCCAAATGTCACCATATTGGTGGGGTCTGACTGTCCAGTCAAACAACAAATGGGTAAAAAGGTGAAGCTCGGACAAAATCTGGGTGGGAAGAATGACGTCTGAACAGCCCCCACATCTCAGAGTTCCCAAACAAGCTTGGCCTAACAGGTTAACTTTGATTTGGGTTTTTGATTAATGCATATTTTTGTGGAATGGGCAGTATTTTTCATAACGAGTGTCTTGGGGAGCGGATATAATAAAGTATGACTAACATATTGCCTTAGCAACAGCTGCACCTTCAGTGGACCTGTCACCAAGCTACTTATGCCTGCTAATTAGTGCTAATGGTACTAATATGCAAGTTAAATAATAACAAAAATGCGAACAGCTTAAATACGTGAGTGCAAATTTCTCATATGGTCCAGAAGTACAATTAACCACAGAGCAAATAATAATATCTCAAACATTTGTAAGGGCCACTTCACACAACACATAACACAACAGAGGCAGAATGGTGCACGACGGAGAGATCAAATGACACTTAAATTGGAGCCGCACTTGAACACCTCATACAGCAGTCGCCACATTCATTCGGGCATGGCACATGCACTCTATATTCACGTTAGTGCAGCAGATAATTGAAACAATCATGCAAACGGTGATAAAAGCATCAAATTCGGCAGAAATGCTCCTTAGACATTCCTCTTTTGAAAAAAACAATTGGCCACTTGAATTTTCAATCGGTGGTCAGGTAGGGGTCAATTGAAGAATTACACAGTGGTCAAAATTAAAAGATGCTCCAATCACATTGAAAACTATACCACATTATTTGCTTGATCATAAAGATTCCAAAAAGGTATAGGTTGGACTATCTGTGATTGAATTCTATGGAGTTACAAGATACAAACAGCAAAAGTGGTGACAAAGGTCAGTGTCAGTTTGTACAGGAGTCAAAAGTTAAAGTTGCTCCATTGTTGTAAAAAGTGATGCAAATTATTGGTTGAGCTAATAGGATTAATAAATGGAGTAGTTTTGACAGTGTTGAATGCTTGGTCTCCAAAGTAAAGGTCAAACAAGGTCAACGTCCACTGGATTCTATGACATGTGACATATGTTACCTCGTAACATGATAAATAAGCATGATACATGGTCCAAACTATTCCTTTTTAAAACCCTTTAAATCAACTAATAATTTGCATCACTTTTTACCAAAATTGGAGCAACTTTAACTTTTGACTCCTGTACAAACTGACACTGACCTTTGTCACCATTCTTGCTGTTTTTATCCCATAACTCCATAGAATTCAGTCACAGATAGTCCAAACTATACCTTTTTGGAATCTTTATGATCAGGTAAATGATATGGTATAGGTTTCAATATGATTGGAGCATCTTTTAATTTTGACCCCTGTGTATTTCTTCAATTGACCCCTACCTGAACGCTGACTGAAAATTCAAGTGGCCAATCGTTTTTTTCAAAAGAGGAATGTCTAAAGAGTATTTCTGCTGAATTTGCAGGATTCTGCTGTAAATATTCTCTTATCTGCTGCATTATGCCGCTCGCGTCAGAAAGATGAGGTCGCACTGCCATCTAACACCATGTGACAAAATGGTGAGGAAATACTTCCAATCAAAACTATCTGTACCCATTATCATTTTATTTTTTTATTTTTTTTTATTTTTTTAAATTACAATGGTTTTTCATGATTTTAAACTGTAAAATTTATACTATTTTATGTAAAGGTATTCACACACGCGCACACACACACACACACACACACACATATATATATATATATATATATATATATATATATATATATATATATATATATATATATATATATATATATATATTTTTTTTTTTTTTTTTTTTTTTTTGCAGTTTTTTTCCCTTCTTTTACAGAATTATTCTGGTAACCACAGCCGCCGGGTTTTATTTCCCATAAAGACAACAGAATTTTCTGAATTTTTTAACAGTGTACATACCAATACTGAAATAATGAAAATTTTGCTTATATCCACATGATTAAAAGCTCGTCCTGCTGATTAATTTCAAATGTCTGTGCTTTGCTCTTTTTGTATTTGTTGTGATGAGTATAATTTTCTAAGGTAAGCGGTAAGTGTATTTAAGCTTTTGCTTCAACCTACACCCTTTCGGTTACATAGGCAAACTGAGAAACCAGTTTTTTGTACCAAATAAACTTATTCATTCATTCACTCATTCATCATGGGAAAATATAGCTATACCATGATAGCCCACCAGATGGCAAATTTGATGTGATCATGAACGATCTTCTTCAAAAGGTCCCACCTTCTCTGAAGGCCCTTGAGGCCCTTCATTGAAAACAGATTTTGAAACTTGAAAGGTAGTCAGTTTATGACAAGAAGGTTCCTGCACTGGCATAGTTCACATTTCTGAAGAGGACTTTAGTAAAACAAACACAATCAGTGGTGCAGTTCTGGCACGTTAAAGGGTTTGAGGATGTCTGTTGGCCACCTGAACTGGGCTAAGTATGTCTCAGATACACATAAGGACCTGGGCCCCCGATCTTAAATTCCAAGGTTGCACTTACAGCCTGCTGGACGTCCTTGACTGGAGCCAGACGTGGGTCTAGAGAGGGCCGTTTGGCCAACAATGTCATTGTTATGGCCTTTGTCATCTCAATTAGCAGGCGGGTGCTAAAACACTGAGCTCTAAATGGTGGCATCAGCGTTAACCTGGGACACAGCACACTGGCCATAAACTTCAGCGCTTATGCCGATTGCTGACTACGCTGTTTGTCTCTCGTTACGTTCCAGCAGCAAAACGGGACCCAGAGGTTACACTAATGACCCACTCTGTCACAAGTTACTGCAACTCTTTGTCGAGATACATGCGTATTTAATGACACCAGTATGATCTTTTTTGACTACGTTATTTTGATGTGTCTCGGGTTGCTGCCTTGTGAACCAGATTCTGACTGAATTAATGGACAAGTCCACTTTTTTATATAACCTTGTTACTTAAAACACTCAAATCCCTTTTCCTGAAAAAGGAAGTAGCAGTGGCAGTACAGCACTTTGCAATGACTAATTTGCAATTTTGGTATAATCCTCATTCATGCACTCTTATATATATATATATATATAAACAAAAAAGTGAACAATTTGCATATATCTTTTTTTAAGTATTTCCAAATCAAACACTACTGAGTACACACCATGAGACTTTTATACTTTACCAAAGCATGTGGAGTGGTTTAGTGTACTTGATTTGCTTTCTCCCAAACAAGGTCAATTAAATGGAACCAACTTAATTAAAAGGTTTAGGTGTTATTGGGTAGCAAAGTCATTTTATTTAAGTTATTCTAACCTCTCATTTTAACACCATTCTACTCAGAAATGTCCATGTTCATTATTTAACTGATTTCACTTACATCCTTGTCAACCTATGTCCACCTGTTTTTTTTTTTAAAGTAAATGATTTTGTAAGAATATCTACATATCTATCACATATCTATATCAACTTACTAGAATGCGAACATGTCAAAACCTTTTTTTGTAATTCTAAAAATGCTTTTCAATTTAACTTATACAAACTAACCCCATGAAGCACTTTTTTTATAGTGTATGTTCTGCTTATCTAATTTCAGTTTAACCTTTCCATCCTGTTGTATATTTTGGCCTCTATTTGGTCATGTACTGGGTATAGCTCAGTTGCGTTAGACTACCAATACGGAGACCTGGGTTTAAATTCTTTTCACACTACCTTTTGTGTTCTTGGACAACACTCTTGATCTGCATAGCCTTAATCTGCGGTCACATTAGCTACAAGTGGGGGCAACAATCCTTCATGTGGACAATGCTTAATGATTATTAGAACGGACAGGAAAACCCGACACTGTCGCTATGAGCTTTACCTCCATACTTTACTTCTTAACACCATTAAAGTTAGCTTGATTTATTTCAGTCCAACGTCTTTCACAGTGACATTCCTGTATCGCTAGTTAGCATGCTAACATCTCTGTAAAATGTCTTGTAAATCACGTCAGAGGTACTATCTGGTTCCAAAAATAACATTTTTAGATTGAGATTTTTAGATTTTAGATTGAGTGCTTATTTCTTGTTAAACTCTAAAAAATACATGAGAAAAAAAATTGCAAACATATTAGACATATACAGAATTATAGCTCTTTCAGAACTTATTCCACCATTCTGAATTATTTTGTTTGAACAACCAACCAGCTGACATCATGCTGACTTTTATCTTGGCATGCATCATTCCTGCAAAATAGACTTCTTGCATATTTTATCCCCATCTATCTGGCGACATAGCGACCACTGTCTCTTGTCACTGCAGAATGCCCGCTCTGACTGAAAATGAATGGCAGATTGTTGTTTTGCATCTGTTTCTTGCTTGTAATGTGACCGTAATTGTCAGTCCATCCAGTTGTGAATAACTACCAGTCTTGACTGGGCATCTAACATAGAAGGGACTAGCATCCCATCCAGGGAGAGTCATATATTCATTCTTTTCACTCTACAGAATCCAGGGATAAGCACCAGTACCAATGGACCTCGAGGCCTATATAAGGCTTACTTCATCTTCTTGTTATCTGTCCTTTGAAGTTGGAGATGTATAAAAGGATAGGCTTTACTGGTTTTTCGAGTTACTACATACATAAGCTGGTTAGGCTTGTGTGAGCACATGAATCAAGGTTAGCAAGTTAGCTTTAGCTTGTTTGGTAAATATGTACAGGTTTGATTTTTCCACCCAACCCTATGCCAGTTTTGCCCACACGTCAACTCATTGGCATTTATGGGTGGCCGGGAGTTAGGTGATATATATATATATATATATATATATATATATATATATATGAACGATATCGCGAGTACAAGCGGCCGAGATGTGTTTCCTCCGCAGGGTGGCTGGGCGCTCCCTTAGAGATAGGGTAAGGAGCTCGGTTACTTGGGAGGAGCTCGGAGTCGAGCCGCTGCTCCTCCACATCGAAAGGAGTCAGTTGAGGTGGCTCGGGCATCTTTTCCAGATGCCCCCTGGACGCCTCGCTGGAGAGGTGTTCCAGGCGTGTCCCATTGGGAGGAGGCCCCTGGGAAGACCCAGGACATGCTGGAGGGACTACATCTCTCAGCTGGCTTGGGAATGCCTTGGGGTTCCCCCGGTCTGGGCGGCTTTGTCTGAGCTGCTGCCCCCGCGACCCGACTCTGGATGAAGCGGAAGAAAATGGATGGTTGGATGGATATATATATATATATATATATATATATATATATATATATATATATATATATATATATATATATATAGTGTATGGTTTTCACTAGTGTCTTTAAAAAAGAATAATAGGTCTAATTTAAGGCCAGTGCACAATGTCGCCCCCCAGTGACAACAATCCTCAAAGTCTTCCGTGATAATTGGCCGTCCTTACTCGCTCACTGTCTGCACTTTCATACTTTAATGTTTGCATCATTTCGGCACAGGCAGAGCACGTAATGCTGTGCATGTTTAACAGTCATTTCCATAAGGAAGTGCAATTTCTGTACAGTTTGTTCCTGTGTAATGAAGTGAAATCTTGTTTGTATTCCCCCTATTTCACAAGGAAACCCACTCAAGCAGCTACACGGGAATTAAAGCGGCTAAAAATTAAAAAAAAAAAAAAAAAGAAAAGAAAAAAGCGGCACTATCTTTAACTGAATGTCACACTATTAGGAAATAAAATCAATTACTTGCCCACTAAGTAGTTGTGTTTTTGTTACTTCTGATTTTATATCCAGCAGGGGCCCTGCCGCCACCCCGCATCATCGCTATTGTCTGAGTCTATAAGTGACCTTAACAAGAAAAAATGCAAATGATGTGCAAGAGAAAATGGCTAACATTTATTTATCCTCGCTGTTCTCTTGTCTTGTTGGTGTCATTAGAACAGTTCGCTGCGTCCCATTCTCTCCCATTATCTCTGCTATCAACGCAGCACAGCAAGATTCCAGCAGGGCTATAAATACTTCCCCTGGACCACATACAGCTAGCACATCATCTCACAGACACAGCTTAATGATGGAAAAAAAATCAAATGTCTTTCTGCCCCCTTTCTTTCTCACATTTTCACAACACCGTGAAAAAAGAAAGAAAAAGAAGTCAGCCGGCTCGCAGAAGTAACATACATTTAGCTGGAAAAATACATTTGCACCTAAGTACGTGTGATGTCTTAGAAGGTGTGAGAGGAAATGATAGATGTCTGTCTTGATCATCCACTGGCGCGGCTTTTTGTCGATTGCACCAGGGTCACTGATGTTGGCTCCGCGGCTCCATTAGAGCGACAATGCAAAAAGGACACTTTATCTGAATTCATTATAAATGGATCTATATCTTATGTTTAGGCCAAGGACGCGATTTGTATCACAATGTAAATATCTATCATTAAATGTTGACAGTCCATTTTTCCTGGCAAAGAAAGAAAAATGCTTTCTGCGCACCACTATTTCTGTGCTGTACTTTTCCCCACAATAAGGTGTAGCCAGAGTGGTTGAAACTGATTTGTTGTCCAAATTGAATGGTTTGTCATAATTTTATAAGGAGAAAGCTTCCGCTTTCATGATTTGCATGTATTGTGCCATTACAGGTAAGGAGTATGATAAATATATCACAATTTAACAACAAAATGGAAAAGGCAACGCACTATAATATTAGAAAATCAATACTGAAATCAGTGTTGCTGCATTCGATTGACATAGTTTAAAAGTTAGCAATTTAAAATGCACTCAAATCATAATTTTGAACAAATCTGTGTAAAATATTAAAGTTAAATTTGTAATTTAAAAATGTGTAATATGGCTTCAGTGGTGGGCACAGTTCAGCTAATCTGCTAACGGCTAACTTTTTTATTAGCGGATTAGCTTGTCAGATAACTCTGAAGAAAACATTAGCCAGATTACCCTCCACTAAATTGAGTTTAAGTATTAAGTCAAATAACATTTTTTCTGAGTAAGATTTAAAGGATAAAAACAATTGTAAACCTTAAAATCATGCATGTTTGCTCATGTTTGAGATTATACAGTAATCCAGTGAGCAAAATCAAAAGATAGAGGAGCAGGAGGTCAAGTCAGATTAAATGTGTTAATTAGATAAAGATGTGTATTTTTATTTTGTTTTATTTTTATTTCTTATTCATTTAATACTTTCTGGGTACACTGCATGTGCGCACAACAAAACTGAATTGAAAACAACTACAAAAACAGTACAACCCCAAATCCAGTGAAGTTGTGTAAAATGTAAATAAAAACAGAATACAATGATTTGCAAATCCTCTTCAACCTATATTCAATTAAATACATCACAAAGACATTTAATGTTCCAACTGATAAACTTTACTGTTTTTGTGCCAAATTTGCTCATTTTGAAATGAATGCCTGCAACACATTTCAAAAAAGCTGGGACAGTGGTATGTTTACCACTGTGTTACATCACTTTTCCTTCTAACACTCAACAAGCGTTTGGGAACTGAGGACAATAATTGTTGAAGCTTTGTAGGTGGAATTATTTTTCATTCTTGCTTGATGTACAATTTTGCGCTTCATAATGCGACACACATTTTCAAAGGGAGACAGGTCTGGACTGCAGGCAGGCCAGTCTAGTACCTGCACTCTTTTACTACGAAGCCATGTTGTTGTAACACGTGCAGAATGTGGTTTGGCATTGTCTTGCAGAAATACGCAGGGACGTCCATGAAAAAGACGTTGCTTGGATGGCAGCATGTGTTGCTCCAAAACCTGGATGTACCTTTCAGCATTGATGGTGCCATCACAGATGTGTAAGTTGCCTATACCATGGGCACTAACACACCCCCATACCATCACAGATGCAGGCTTTTGAAGTTTGCACTGGTAACAATCTGGATGGTCGTTTTCCTCTTTTGGCTGGGGGACACGACGTCCATGATTTCCAAAAACAATTTGAAATGTGGACTCATCAGACCACAGCACACTTTTCCACTTTGTGTCTGTCCAGGCTGTCCAGGCCAGGCTGCTCAAGGAAGTCCTACCATTATTTAATGCTTCAATCTTAAATATGATCAATCTATCTTTGTTAGTTGGCTATGTACCACAGGCCTTTAAGGTGGCAGTAATTAAACCATTACTTAAAAAGCCATCACTTGACCCAGCTATCTTAGCTAATTATAGGCCAATCTCCAACCTTCCTTTTCTCTCAAAGATTCTTGAGAGGGTAGTTGTAAAACAGCTAACTGATCACCTGCAGAGGAATGGTCTATTTGAAGAGTTTCAGTCAGGTTTTAGAATTCATCATAGTACAGAAACAGCATTAGTGAAGGTTACAAATGATCTTCTTATGGCTTCGGACAGTGGACTTATCTCTGTGCTTGTTCTGTTGGACCTCAGTGCTGCTTTTGATACTGTTGACCATAAAATTTTATTACAGAGATTAGAGCATGTCATAGGTATTAAGGGCACTGCGCTGCGGTGGTTTGAATCATATTTGTCTAATAGATTACAGTTTGTTCATGTAAATGGGGAATCTTCTTCACAGACTAAAGTTAATTATGGAGTTCCACAAGGTTCTGTGCTAGGACCAATTTTATTCACTTTATACATGCTTCCCTTAGGCAGTATTATTAGACGGTATTGCTTAAATTTTCATTGTTACGCAGATGATACCCAGCCTTATCTATCCATGAAGCCAGAGGATACACACCAATTAGCTAAACTGCAGGATTGTCTTACAGACATAAAGACATGGATGACCTCTAATTTCCTGCTTTTAAACTCAGATAAAACTGAAGTTATTGTACTTGGCCCCACAAATCTTAGAAGCATGGTGTCTAACCAGATCGTTATTCTGGATGGCATTTCCCTGATCTCTAGTAATACTGTGAGAAATCTTGGAGTCATTTTTGATCAGGATATGTCATTCAAGGCGCATATTAAACAAATATGTAGGACTGCCTTTTTGCATTTACGCAATATCTCTAAAATCAGAAAGGTCTTGTCTCAGAGTGATGCTGAAAAACTAATTCATGCATTTATTTCCTCTAGGCTGGACTATTGTAATTCATTATTATCAGGTTGTCCTAAAAGTTCAGTTGGTTCAGAATGCTGCGGCTAGAGTACTGACGGGGACTAGCAGGAGAGAGCATATCTCACCTGTGTTGGCCTCTCTTCATTGGCTTCCTGTTAATTCTAGAATAGAATTTAAAATTCTTCTTCTTACTTATAAGGTTTTGAATAATCAGGTCCCATCTTATCTTAGGGACCTCGTAGTACCATATTACCCCATTAGAGCGCTTCGCTCTCAGACTGCGGGCTTACTTGTGGTTCCTAGGGTTTGTAAGAGTAGAATGGGAGGCAGAGCCTTCAGCCTTCAGGCTCCTCTCCTGTGGAACCAGCTCCCAATTCAGATCAGGGAGACAGATACCCTCTCTACTTTTAAGATTAGGCTTAAAACTTTCCTTTTCGCTGAGGCTTATAGTTAGGGCTGGATCGGGTGACCCTGGACCATCCCTTGGTTATGTTGCTTTAGACGTAGACTGTGGGGGGGTTCCCATGATGCACTGTTTCTTTCTCTTTTTGCTCCGTATGCATCACTCTGCATTTAATCATTAGTGATCGATCTCTGCCCCCCTTCTCGGCATGTCTTTTTCCTGGTTCTTTCCCTCAGCCCCAACCAGTCTCAGCAGAAGACTGCCCCTCCCTGAGCCTGGTTCTGCTGGAGGTTTCTTCCTGTTAAAAGGGAGTTTTTCCTTCCCACTGTGGCCAAGTGCTTGCTCATAGGGGGTCGTTTTGACCGTTAGGGTTTTTCATAATTATTGTATGGCCTTGCCTTACAATATGGAGCGCCTTGGGGCAACTGTTTGTTGTGATTTGGCGCTATATAAGAAAAAAGTTGATTGATTGATTGATTGATTTCAAAGGAGTTTGGGCCCAGAGAAGGTGGCTGCATTTCTGGATGTTGTTGATGTATGGCTTTTGGTTTGCATGGTAGAGTTTTGACTTGCACTTGTAGATGTAGCGACGCACTGTGTTAACTGACAGTGGTTTTCTGAAGTGTTCCTGAGCCCACACAGTAAGATCATTTACACAATGATGTTGGTTTTTAATGCAGTGCCATCTGAGGAATCAAAGTCACGGGCATTCAACATTAGTTTTGGGCCTTGCCGCTTATGTGTAGAAAGTTCTCCAGATTCTCTGACTCTTCCGATTATATTATGGACTGTAGATAATGGAATCCCTAAATTCCTTGCAATTGAACATTGAGAAACATTGTTCTTAAACTGTTGGACTATTTGTTTTTCACGCAGTTATTCACAAAGTGGTGATTCTCACTCCATCTTTGCTTGTGAACGGCTGAGGATTTTGGGGATGGTCCTTTTATACCCAATCATGACACTCACCTGTTTCCAATTAGGTGTTCTTTGAGCATTCATCAACTTTCTCAGTCTTTTGTTGCCTCGTTCCAACTTTTTTGAAACGTGTTGCAGGCATCCATTTCAAAATGAGCAAATATTTGTACAAAAACAATAAAGTTTATCAGTTTGAACATTAAATATCTTGTCTTTGTGTATTCAATTGAATATAGGTTGAAGAGGGTTTGCAAATCATTGTATTCTGTTTTTATTTAGATTTTACACAAAGTCCAAACTTCACTGGAATTGCGGTTGTAGTTTGAATCTTTGATTTCTGAAATAACACTAATGTTCCTCATAGATTATCAATCCTACAGATAAGGCAACACCACAGGAAAACGGCTGCAAAGAAGTTCAGACTATTACTCAATGTTTTGTTCAGCAGAGAAAATTACCTCCAAGGTAGCTGATTTCTCGGCGGGGAGGTGGAGTTGCAGTCCGGCCTTTATGGTGGTGGTGTGATGTGGATGAGTGACAGCTGGTGCTGATGATGGGTGACAGCTGTCACTCCCGGTTGCTATGACGCCCTCTCGTGCTTGAAGCACGCACTTCAAGCAGGGCGCCATCTGGTGGTGGTGGGCCAACAGTACCTCCTCTTCAGCGGCCCACACAACAGGACCCCCCCCTCAACGGGCGCCTCCTGGCACCCGACCAGGCTTGTCCAGGTGCCGCCGGTAGAAGTCGGCCAGGAGGGCCGGGTCCAGGATGAAGCTCCTCTTCACCCAGGAGCATTCTTCGGGTCCATACCCCTCCCAGTCCACCAAATACTGGAACCCCCGGCCCTTCCGACGGACGTCCAGGAGCCGGCGCACAGTCCAAGCCGGTTCCCCATCAATGATCCGGGCAGGCGCCGGCGCCGGTCCGGGGGCACAGAGGGGAGAGGAGTGGCAGGGTTTGAGTCTTGACACATGAAAAACCGGATGTATCCGCAGTGAAGCTGGCAGCTTCAGCTTCACTGTGGCTGGGCTGAGGACTTTTAGGATGGTGAAGGATCCAATATATCTGTCCTTTAGTTTTTGGGATTCCACTTGTAGGGGAATGTCTTTCGTGGATAGCCAAACCGCCTGCCTGGGCTGATACGTAGGGGCCGGGGCACACCGGCGGTCTGCATGGGCCTTGGCCCTCGTCCGGGCTTTGAGCAGGGCAGAGCGGGCGGTACGCCACACCCGACGGCACCTTCTCAGATGGGCCTGGACCGAGGGCACCCCGACCTCTCCCTCCACCAACGGAAATAATGGGGGCTGGTACCCCAAACATATCTCGAATGGGGAGAGGCTGGTGGCAGATGACACTTGGCTATTATGAGCGTACTCGATCCAGGCCAGATGGTCACTCCAGGCCGTTGGGTGCACGGAGGTCACGCAGCGGAGGGCCTGCTCCAACTCCTGATTCATCCGCTCTGCCTGCCCGTTCGTCTGGGGGTGGTACCCGGACGAGAGGCTTACTGTGGCCCCCAGTTCCCTGCAGAAACTCCTCCAGACCTGGGAGAAGAACTGGGGACCACGATCTGAGACAATGTCCGATGGAATCCCATGCAGACGCACGGCATGGTGGACCAGGAGGTCTGCAGTCTCCTGGGCCGTCGGGAGCTTCGGGAGGGCCACGAAGTGGGCCGCCTTGGAGAACTGGTCCACTATCGTGAGGATGGTTGTCTTGCCCTGGGACGGCGGGAGGCCCATGACAAAGTCCAGGCCGACGTGAGACCAGGGGCGATGAGGCACGGGCAAAGGCTGGAGGAGACCCTGGGTTCTTTGGTGGTCCGCTTTGCCCCTGGTGCAGGTGGTGCAGGCCTGGACGTACTCCCAGACGTCAGCTTCCAGAGACGCCCACTGGAAGCGCTGCCGGACAACTGCCACGGTTCTTCGCACCCCTGGGTGGCAGGAGAGCTTGGAACCGTGAAAGAAGTCCAGGACCGCAGCTCTGGCCTCTGGTGGGATGTACAGTCTGTTCTTGGGGCCGGTCCCCGGGTCTGGGTTCCGTGTCAGGGCCTCCCGGACGGTCTTCTCCACGTCCCAGGTGAGGGTGGCCACGACAGTGGACTCGGGGATGATGGTTTCGGTCGGGTCTGACAGCTCGGTCCTGACTTCCTCTTCGTACACCCGGGACAGGGCGTCAGACCATTGGTTCTTCGTCCCGGGGTGGTATGTGATCTGAAAGTCAAAACGTCCGAAGAACAGTGACCAGCGGGCTTGCCTGGGGTTCAGACGCTTGGCGGTCCGGATGTACTCCAGGTTCCGATGGTCTGTAAAAACCGTGAATGGCTCCGAAGCTCCTTCCAACAGGTGTCTCCACTCCTCCAGAGCCTCCTTCACCGCAAGAAGTTCCCGATTGCCGACGTCATAGTTCCTTTCAGCCGGGGTCAACCTGCGGGAAAAATAGGCACAAGGGTGGAGAACCTTGTCGGACTCCCTGCTCTGGGACAGCACGGCTCCTATCCCTGAGTCAGAGGCATCCACTTCGACTATAAACTGGCGACTTGGATCAGGCTGCACCAGAACTGGCGCAGTCGAGAACTGGCATTTCAACTCCCTAAACGCGGCTTGGCACTGATACAACCAGGTGAAGGGGACTTTTGTGGAGGTCAGGGCTGTCAGGGGACTAACCACCTGACTATAGCCCTTGATAAACCTCTGGTAAAAATTAGCAAAACCGAGGAACTGTTGCAGTTTCCTACGGTTTGTTGGTTGGGGCCAGTCTCTCACCGCTGCTACCTTGGCCAGATCGGGTGCAACGGAGTTTGAGGAGATGATGAACCCCAGGAAGGACAAAGAAGTATGGTGGAACTCGCACTTCTCGCCCTTCACAAACAGCCGGTTCTCCAACAACCGCTGCAGGACCTGACGTACATGCGTAACATGAGTCTTAGGATCCGGGGAAAAGATGAGTATATCGTCTAGATATAGGAAGACAAACTGATGCAGGAAGTCCCGCAAGACATCGTTTACCAAAGCTTGGAACGTCGCGGGGGCGTTTGTGAGGCTGAACGGCATGACCAGGTACTCAAAGTGACCTAACGGGGTGTTAAATGCCGTCTTCCATTCGTCTCCCTTCCGGATCTGAACCAGGTGGTACGCATTCCTAAGATCCAGTTTTTTGAATATTTAGGCTCCATGCAGGGGCGTGAACACTGAATCTAACAGGGGTAGAGGGTATCGGTTGCGAACCGTGATCTCGTTCAGCCCCCTGTAATCAATGCATGGACGAAGTCCACCGTCTTTCTTGCCCACAAAAAAGAAACCGGCACCCATCGGGGAGGTGGAGTTCCGGATCAGCCCGGCAGCTAATGAGTCCCGGATGTAGGTCTCCATTGATTCACGTTCAGGACGTGAGAGGTTGTACAGCCTACTGGACGGGTACTCAACGCCCGGGATCAAATCAATGGCACAATCATACGGACGGTGATGCTGAAAACGTCAGCAAGATCGTGGTACTCACTTGGCACCGCCGTCAGATTGGGAGGGACTTTGACCTCCTCACTAGCTGTCACACCAGGCGGAACCGAGGATCCGAGACATTCCCGGTGGCAGGTTTCACTCCACTGAGCCACAACTCCAGACGGCCAATAAATCCGGGGGTTGTGCTTTATCATCCAAGGATAGCCCAAAATCACACGGGAGGTAGAAGGTGTGACATAAAACACAATCTCCTCCCTGTGAGACCACCAGTGTCACTGGTGGTGTCTGGTGTGTGATTAATGGAAGAAGGGTGCCATCTAGTGCCCGTACCTTCAAGGGCGAAGGTAGAGCCACTAGAGGGAGCCCAACTTCCCTTGCCCATCTGCTGTCCAGCAGATTCCCTTCCGACCCCGTGTCTACCAGTGCTGGGGCGTAAAGGGTCAGATCCCCACTCAGGATCATAACTGGGATATGTGCAGATTTACGGGGTTTCCCCACGTGCGTATTATGGCCCACCTTTAGCCCAGCTTCTAAGGGCGGGCGTTGTCGTTTAACCGTTTGAAGCAGTTCCTCTGTAGATGCTCACTCGAGCCACAGAAAAAACACTCCCCGCGGACCAGCCTCCGTTGTCTGAGCTTTGTATTGACTTTAGCCCTGCTCGTGTCCATAGCTTCGTCAGCAGGGGGAGCTGTTGCCACACGAGAGTCACAGGCTGTGGAGCGTGGGAAAGACGGCACCCTTTCGGACCCGGAAGGAAGAGGGACGGCTCATGCCCGGCCACGCCCCCCCGCCCTGCTCCCGACGGTGTTCCTCTAATCGGTTATCTAATTGTATAACCAGATCAACAAGCCCATCGAAATCCCATGGTTCATCCTTAGCTAGTAAATGCTCCTTCAGGACCGGAGACAGTCCGTTTACGAAGGCGGCGCGGAGAGCAATGTTGTTCCAGCTGGACCTCGCAGCCGCGATGCGGAAGTCAACTGCATACTCCGCTGCACTCCGACGCCCCTGTCTAATTGACAGCAGCAAGTTTGATGCAGATTCGCCTCTATGGGGGTGATCAAAAACCTGCTTGAACTCCCTCACAAACCCAGTATACGTCGTTAGGAGCCGTGAATTCTGCTCCCAGAGCGCCGCAGCCCAGGCACGTGCCTCTCCTCGAAGCAAGTTTATTACGTAAGCCACCCGGCTGGTGTCTGACTCATACATGACGGGACGCTGTGAAAAGACGAGCGAGCACTGCATTAAGAAGTCCGCGCACGTCTCGACACAGCCTCCGTACGGCTCCGGAGGGCTTATGTAAGCTTCAGGGGATGGTAATTCCACCATCTGTGTTCTTTTGGGAGGGAGCACCTCCACCTCCAATCACACACTCGTGCAGCTCCTGTCTAACCACTTATCTGGTTGGGGTGTGAAGCGAAGCCGTTGCTGATCACACCAAACACCAATCCCACAGATAAGTCAACACCACAGGAAAACGGCTGCAAAGAAGTTCAGACTATTACTCAATGTTTTGTTCAGCAGAGAAAATTACCTCCAAGGTAGCTGATTTCTCTGCGGGGAGGTGGAGTTGCAGTCCGGCCTTTATGGTGGTGGTGGTGTGATGTGGATGAGTGACAGCTGGTGCTGATGACGGGTGACAGCTGTCACTCCCGGTTGCTATGACGTCCTCTCCTGCTTGAAGCCCGCACTTCAAGCAGGGCGCCATCTAGTGGTGGTGGGCCAGCAGTACCTCCTCTTCAGCGGCCCACACAACAGTTAGAGTTGATTTTGACTCAGAGAGCTTTAACTCTCTTGGTGTCGAGCCTTGCGAAATGTTGGGATTGTTTAACAGGTCATTACATCACGGTTGATTTGTGTCTACAGGTGTAATTTATATCTCTGAAAGGGCAATGTTAACTCTGTCTAGAGGATGAAGAAATGAGAAATGATAATATGTTGCTCCAGTTCTTATGGATTACAACAACTACCTTTGGGAGTTAATATTTTGAACTCTGGCAGTGTTCAACTCTTGTATGTAACTCTTTGCATAACATTAATTTAACTCTTGAAACAGAATATAGTGTTACTTTTTTCTGCATCAGTTGTTTAAAATAAAATCTAACAAACGTCCAGACACTGTTCTTGTACGAAAGCTATTTTTTTTTAACTTACTGAATAAACTAATCAATCTTGAAGACTCATTTTAAAATTAAAGAGAAACTCACTCCTGTCATTAAGATGGCTCATTTTGGGCAGCATGGTGGCTTAGTGGTTAGCACTTTAGCCTCACAGCAAGAAGTTCATTGGTTCGATTCCCACCTGTGAAGTTTGCATGTTCTCCCCGTGTTTGTGTGGGTTTCCTTCGGGTGCGCTGGTTTCCTCTCACATTTAAAGCCATGCAGGTTAGATGAATTGGAAACTTTATAATTGTCCAGGTCTCCTTCACAAAAGAGGTTTCAATCTCAATGGGACTACCCTTAGCAAAAAGAAGTTTATTCAAGTGTACTATAAGTATACTTTTTTTTTTCTAAAATTGAGAAAGTATACTTGAAGGTAACGTTTTGTAAACTATATTTTATATACTTAAGAATAGTATAGTGAAGTATACTTGGCTTATACTGAAAAGTATAAACAAAAGTCTAAGTCTAAGTACATTAATACTAAGACTTACACTTATACTTTAATACTAAAAGTTATACTTTAGTATACTTTTTACGTCTTTCTGTCACAACGTACTAACACTTATTATGCACTTGGAGCAAGATATACTAAGTCAAGCCATTGACTCAAGTCACTGAAAAGAAGTCATAAAAGTACAGATTTTTTTTTCTAAGTAGTGATTTATTTTTGGTTCCAAAGTTTCGCACTTTTCTTTTACCTTTTTTGACAAGGAAGGACTTTAGTTCTCAGTTGTAGACGCTATGTTTACATTTTTACAAATAAGGACTTGATCTTGGAGAGACCATTATGTTTACATTTTACATGTACTTTTTCCTTTAATTTTCTCCACAAAGGAAGGACTTGATTTCATAGATCTTTGTTTTTGAAATGTTTGAAAATATATCAGACTTGTTTTCAGCATTCTGTCTTGTGATTTTTTAAATGCATCACACTCGTGGGTACATACAGTGGGCCTCATGTATCAACGTTGCGTACGGCGATATTTGAGCGTATATGGGGTGTACGCCAAAACGGCTGCGCTACTTGGCATTTATCAATGTGGTCGTTGGCGTACGTTGCGCTGAAAATATACACCAGGTCGAGAGGTGGCGTAAATTATACACCAAAATGAACCAGCGCTGGAATCCACATAAAAATGAAGATGATCAACATGATAAACAGTGCCATTATACAAATCAATGCATATGTTACATAAATAACACTTTCCTGATTATACTACATAATAATCAATATAAATCCCGCCTTTGCGGGATTGTTATGGAGCACGATCCGTGGCTACAGCGCTGACTGCAAAGAAAGCGCTGCTCGCCTTTTTCTCCAGACTTCGAGCCTGGAGCCAGAGCAGCGCTGAGCTTAACTTCATGTGGTGTGATCGTTTTAGACTATGAAATTGATAATAACAACTGTAGTTTCGTCATTCCCTTAATTCGCCCGTGCTGCAATCAGGTTTTGTCATCTCCATTCGGTTGTCACAATAAAATAAATACAGAAATACATTTAAAAAATAAAGAAATCTGACAGATTAGGCGTGTCTTATTAATTGAGCGAGCAAATATCCACATGTCAAGAATTATTGACATGTGAAAAGAGAATACAGTGGTCCCTCGCGATAACGCCGTTCACCTGTCGTGGCCTCGGAGTCTCGCGGAGTATTTAGTCCAATTTTGCATGCCTTTTTTTTTTTTACAGTGTTCTGTGTTCTGCGTATCTGTTTATAAGAATCTTGTTGCCCAGAAGAGAAAAGAGCGCCAACAACTACTCATAACTGTGTTTGTCACACGGACACAAACACCTGCTGCAGCGAGATGTGAGTGGAAAAAGGCGCAGCGCCAGGACGCAGAGGCCCGATCTGTGAAATACTGGTCAGTCACTATTAATAATTTCTTATGTGTCCGACCTCGTTGGTTGATCGTTAAAATTAATTAGTTAGTTCTAAATGCCATCATAATTATTTATAGGAAAACGTTCTATTTTTATTTCCCAAACAAATGTTTGGGCCTGAAAACAGTTTGGTATTATTTTCCTACTAAGGTTTGAACTTTGAGAGTGTTTACACACGAGAGAAAAGTGAGAAAATGTTCATGCCTGATTGAGAAAGTGTATAAACTGTGTAGTGAGGGGTTTTACAGCCTTAAAACATCTATAATAATTGTAAAAAATAACGCTGCCTAACGTCGCGGTTTCGCGTATTACGGGCTATTTTTTAGAACGTAACTCTAGCGATTAATGAGGGACCATTGTAACACTTTATTGATTATATACTACAAAACAATTGATACGACAGCCGCTTTTGACGCTCTACTGGCACGCGTCGTGATTGGTGGAGTTCTTTTTCATTGCTGTCTTCCCGATTTCCATGTTGTAAAATGAGGGTGTGTCTGAAGCGGAGTCTGAATATTTATGGGTGTGTTTATTATAATTACGATCGTTTCCACCCGCCGCATTTATCAGGATCACATCAGGCGTACGCCAGAAATGGGTAGGTGCACACTGCTTGATACATGTCACGGCGACTTTGGTGTATTTCAAGTTTACGCCGTAAATTTACGCCACAAGTGTGCAACATTGATACATGAGGCCCAGTATGAGTATATTTATATATAGGAGTATATTTTCAGTATATAAATAGTAAGCTACAAGTAATATGCCAAGCAAAATTAAAGTATAAAAAGTAAAATAATGAAATAGCCAATGTGTATAACACTATACTTTAAGTATACAATAATAAACTAAAAATAGGGACTCAAAGTATACAAATAGTACAATGGCAGTATATCGATAAGTGCACTTGTGGTATACTTTAAGCATAGGAGAGGGATATATCAAGTACATTGATAAGTGTACGTGTCTTTCTGTCTGTAGTATACTTGCTATACTTATACTGAAGCATACTTAATGAAATGAACTTTAAGTATACTACTTTTTGCTAAGGGTAACCTGGTTAAATAAAGGTTAAATTAAATGTAAGTCTTTGGTTCAGTGTGTGGCCCAAATCAAACAATTCAACCTCTAGTGCTGTTAAATGAGGCAAATGCGGAAACGGCAAATCTTGGAATTCCATGAATGCGCCAGTGAGGTGTGTTCAGAGCCCCGCTAGTACAGACTTCTAGCGGTGGCTGCTAGCTATTGCAAATATGTGAGCTAACATGGCTTGCTGTGCCATAATTGTACTAACAGACCATCTAAACAGTCTGTGCTCCAGTATAGCCATTGAGTGAAATTTTCATATTATATGTTAATAAAACACCAGAACAAATCCATGTGATAAACTCTGTTGTCAAATCTATTTTTTTCCCAACTTCGCCTTTTGGCTAAAATAAAGCACTTCCTCAGTAGGCGTGATCTTGAGACGGCCATTCATCCTTTCATCAACTCCAGACTTGATTATTGTAATGCACTTTATTTGAGCATTAATCAGTCCTCTCTTGTACGTCTCCAAATGGTGCAGAATGCTGCTGCTCGTCTTTTAACAAACACTTTTAGACGTGAGCATATTACGCCCGTCCTGTACTCACTCCACTGGCTTCCAGTTCGTTTTAGAATTTATTTTAAAATTTTAGTGTTTGTTTCTAAAGCTATTTATGGCCTTGCACCTCCCTACTTGTCTGAAACTGTTGTATGGCTGGGGGGCCTGGCTGCCTTTTTGTTTCTGTCTTTTGTTTTTCCTTCCAGGTGGCTTGCATTTGGGACTGAGTGGCTGTGTTGCTGAGGTTATCAGGACCTCACCCTGATCACCTGCGGCTCGTCAGGACTCACAGCTGAGGTGCATCTATATGGATTGGAACATGGTGGCATTTAAGACTGGAGTATACAGTGTGTATTTGCCAGAGACTCCACCTTGTGACCAGACGGGTGAGATCGTCGTCTCGGGAGCCATCTCATCATCAGTGGATGCAGAGAACGTCCAGGGTTTGATGCACGGTCTGTGAAAGAGGAGGGGGTGAGGTCTCACGCTCGTCAGCACACTTCCTGAGGTACGTTAGATTTTGTGACTAACATTTATACAGTCAGTAAATGTGGTGTCCCCCACACCTTTTTATAGTGAGCTGTATGTTAGTCATGTATCGGCTTCCACTGCAGTGGAGTTTTGTGAACTGGATGTTCCATGCCTGCAGGTTGGGAAGCTGATTAGTAATCAAGCCAGGAAGTGTTTGCTGTTTGTACACCTTTAAGTGTTCTCTCTGTGTGTAGAGTGTGGACTCACATAATGGTTCCTTCTTTCACAGACTCGGTTTGTTGCGGCCACCTGGGGGGTGTCGGCGGGGTCCTTGGGTCCGAACAGCTTCTGGCTCCGGACCGTTAGCGCTGCTGGGAGCGCACCACGCCAGACCGCACTTTCTTTTGTTATTTTTTGTATCACTGTTATGTATTAAATTCAGTTAGCCTTTGTACCGTGCTCTGCTTATTTCATACTGGGTCCTTCAAACGCTGGTCGGTTCTCCGAGCTGCGTCCGACACATAACAGAAACTTTAACTTTGCGCACCTACAGTAGGACATTAAGGGCATCTGGCCAGCTTCACTTAGATGTTCCAAGGTCAAGATATAAACGCTGGGGTGATCATGCTTTCGCGGTAGCTGGCCCCAGACTGTGCAACGAGCTACCTCTTGAGTTACATACCATTCCTGACCTAGCACTTTTCAAAAACTAAGTTAAAGACTTATTTATTTAAACTGGCTTTTAACACTTAGTGGGGAGGTGACGTTCTGTTTTTTATGTGCTGTTTTAAAATTTTATTCTATATTTGTTTTATTTTTGTGAATTTGTGTTTTTAATGTTAAGCACTTTGGACACCAGTCGAAAGCACTTCATAAATAAATGTTGAATGACTGATTGATTGAAAAGTTAGCCTGAGACTTTTAGCATATTTGGTAACCAGAATAGAGTGTATGCAGATGCATGTGGCAGCCTAAAGGAAAAACACTGCACCCAGCTTTTTTTTTTTTTTTTAAAGCACTTTGTTTTCTTGTGTGGCCAGTCTGAGCACTATACCTTGAAAGTGTCTAAGCTTTCAGAAATGCTCTGTATCATCACTGTAGTGGTTTTACAAGCAATCAGTCAGGTGAAGCTTGGTTTTGCCATTTCTGTCTACAGAGAGCTGATTTGTCACAAAAAAATTGATCACAAAAGAGAACACAAACAAACAAAAAACCCTCATCTGTAATAACAGATTGGGCAGATGCTGTGTTCCCACTGAAGGTGTGTGCTTTTCATCACCGTACAATATAAGCTCATCCTTGGCTGTTTTTTTGCTGTTAGAGAAATAAATTCCATGAGCAGTGCTTTTAAATGTTCCCAAAGTGCTTAGATGAGAACCTGGGATGAAGTGTTTCTCAGAGTCCTCTCAGTGCTTTTCTGTCAGAAAAAAAAAAAAAAAGGCTATACAAAAAATGGGCCTAACATTCAGTGCCGCCGTTCGGCATAAGCAGACTACGCAGCCAACCATGTTGCACTAGTTTGCAGGGCCTCCAATTGACTGAAAAATGTGTTGAAATTATTACATTATTACCAGTCATGCCAGTGATAACCACTTTTTTTGGTAACGAGTAATCTAACACATTAATCTTTCCAAATCAGTAATCAGATTAAAGTTACTTCTCCAAGTCACTGTGTGTTACTGTTATTTTTGCATTGTGGGTCGACAGCAGCATTAAACTTGGTCCGTGGGCAGGAGGTCAGGGCTCGACTGAACTGCCCACTTTAAGCAAGCTGTGAGCTTTTCATCAGCTACGACTCGTCCTCACTTCTTAAAGCGCGGTGAAAACAGCACACCTGCACTGAGCTTTACAAAGTCATTTTATGCTTTATTTTTCTCCTTTATTTAGAATTCTGATCTGAGCCGCTCCGTATCTGCTCGCTAAAAACAGCTGATCCTCCGCGACGTATCAACAACTAACACTATTTTCCACTCAAATGCACCTAAACTCTCTTTCTGAGGACCACATGATGTGAAAACACAATAAAACTTTCTTACCTGTAAATCTGGTCATGTTTTCTGCATAAATAAATGTTATCCATTTTTTTGTGCTCAAACGCCAAAGCAGGGGCGAATCCAGATGGAATGGGGGCGTGGGGCAAGGATGTGCCCCCCCCACCACACCCCTAGTTTAAAGGTCCAGTTTTGAAGCTGTTTTTTTTTACTACAACTACTAATACTACTTAAAATAATAATAATTTTGACAAGTAAAATATTTATAGAGAATTTAAATGTTAGAAAAATGTTAGAATTTAATAGTTACATTTATAAACAATGTAGTTTAGAAATTGCAAGTTTTACTGTTACAGTGCTGTCAACAGTTAAATATGAGGTCAAGAAAGATTATTTTACTTTTTATAAAACAAGTATTTATTTTCATTGAAGTCAAAAAAGGGTGACTATAAAGTGAGTTTTGGCAAAACAGGTATCACTGTCATGTTGAGGTGGCAGAGGGTTGTTGTCGGCAGCTGGGGAAAGTAACTAAAAAAGTAACTAGTAATCTAACTTAGTTACTTTTACAATTGAGTAATCAGTAAAGTAACTAAGTTACTTTTCAAGGAGTAATCAGTAATCAGTAATTGGATTACTTTATCAAAGTAACTGTGGCAACACTGATTATTACATTTCAAAATCAATATGAATTATTTATGAATAGGCCCATCGTTTTTGTCTTTAAACATTGTGTAGGCCCCTACCCATTACTTAATTGGGGCAAATTAACAGTTTTTTTGCCTAATATAAAGCCCCCATCCACCCCCGCCCCGATTCCCTGAAATGGTACAGCCCTGTTTGCGTCTTTCTCTGTTCGCTGTGTCACCTAACCAGGGTTGCCAGATGTGACGATTTCCAGTCCAATAAATGCTCAAAAATGCATGGAGACACTAAATCCTGCGCAATTTGAACTGATTTTTAAAATGTGTGTGGCAATTCTATACAAAAAACTCATCCAGTGCCATATTTTTACCCTAAACAAATCCAAATTGTTTTGATTACTTAATGTTCAGTGGTGCTGCTTAAGCTAGGTTGCGTTGGCTTTGCTGATTTGATGTAGCTTTAAACGCTAAACTTAAATGCTTTAATAAATAGTAATGGTTTGAGTAGAACGTTTGTGTGTGTGTGTGTGGGGGGGGGGGGTTCTCTTGTATGGGGGTGGGGGGGCCTCCCTGACCAGTTATGCTTAGGGCCTCCAAAACCTTAGCAGCGGCCCTGCTAACATTGGTACTTGAAAGATGCTCAGGCTTCACCTGGCTGTGGCAGACAGATGGCTATTTTAGATATGTGGGGGTGGATGGTGGTTGCCATCCAAGATCCAAGGAGGTTCCCATGGTGTCCAACATCATTGCATGCTTCCAGACTTAACTTGACTTGACTTGTGGCAACACATCTTATAACATTGTCTGGTTCACGCTGTCATTCAATAGGTTCATTTTTGCAGGCATCACTAATATATGTGAAAGCAGGGATAGCAAAACTAGCTCGCTTGTACAAACGGTGAATGAGATGTTTTGAGTCTGACCCAGGAAAAGTAGGGCGTGAGTCCCCGTCCTTTGCATTCTGAAAAACCAACATTTCTCAGCATTGCACTCAATGAATCAAAACTTCACACACTTTGGAGAAATGTTGGTTCTCAGAATGCAAAAGATGGACTTTTCTAGGTCAGGCTCAAGTCTTCTCAATCGCCCTTCATAGCTTATAAAATTTTATAACCAATATAACAGTACAACAGTGAAAATTCAGTTACCTCACCTATACTCTACAGTGTTTGTACAATTTATTTGTCGTAAGCAAAAGAGTGCAAGCAAATGCACGAGCGCACACTTGGAAATAGAGGTGGTCGGATCGATCCTAATATCGATAATATCGATACCAATGCTGGTATTGATATTGAACAATCCTCATGTAAAAAGATCGATACTCAAGTTTTTTTTTTTTTTCTCTCTCCCACATGCACTGACTGTTTTGTTGTCACGTACAATGTTTGGCAAAATTCTATCCTAGGTCTTTTGGATCCTTTGGATCTATGAAGCTTACATAGGAAAAGTATCTGTATCGATATCGGTGATACTGGGCCTGTATTTACTTGGTATTGGATCAGTACTAAAATTCAGAGTATCGCTCACCTCTACTTGGAAAATGAGGGTTAAAGTTCAGTTTGATTGGCATAAAATGTCATAAAAATCCTGTCATGACACTTTAAATTGCAGTTTAACAAATTAACTTTAGCTAGCTAAAGCTAACATTTGTCATTTGACTACCTAATGTTATGTGAGGATCACTCTAATTGTCACTGTATAATTCTCACTCTGCTGTAATTCCTAAATGCTTCATGTGATGATTTTGTTTATCCCCTTGAATTAAAGCTAACAGTTTATGCTACCTATGATGATTAAAGCTAGCAGTTTAGGCTACCTATACCGATTAAAGCTAACAGTTTATGCTACCTATGTTGATTAAAGCTAACAGTTTATGCTACCTATGTCGATTAAAGCTAACAGTTTATGCTACCTATGTTGATTAAAGCTAACAGTTTATGCTACCTATGTTGATTAAAGCTAACAGTTTATGCTACCTATGTCGATTAAAGCTAACAGTTTATGCTACCTATGCTGTTTGTGTTGTTTCAACTCCATTGTGATGGTGCACAGAGGCAAAAATACAAAAATTCCATCACTGTCTAACTACCTATGAACCTGACTGTAGATAAAAGTAAATAAAACTACTCGTGTCACTGCAAAATCAACAGTAACCATGTGAAACCTTTCCTTCACAAGAACAAACAGACCATCATTCCTCATCGCTCACAAGTTACAAACTCGTCGGCACTTTGTCCGACGCAGGGAGCTGAATTACTGAGCACATGGCTGGGCATGTCAGTCAGAGAGCAAAAGGGGCATCCCGTTGTGCCGCTATCTAAATAATGGCTATAAAGTGTAGCTAACGGTGTCCTCTGAAACGTGCTCAGGTGGAAAGAACTAGACAAACAGAGACAGCCACTGCAGTGCTCCCTGACACAGAGGACAAAGTGAGGGCCTCATTTCCTCCCTCTAATCAGTGTTTACATCCACCCCAGTGCCAATGGCTAGTGACTGAGCAAGACGTGTATCAATCACCGACGCCAATCTAGCCGAGGAGGACGCACTGACACAGATGCAGCGGCACCGTGGAAACCCACGCTGCTGCTTTCACGGGGATCTTAACCTCCTTCTTCTTCTTCCTCCATTGTGTCCTCTCCCTTCCCCTCCCTCTTGCCTAATGGGTGCACAGAAATTACAGCTAATTAAGGATGTAAATGGTGGCACAGAGTGACTTCTAATTCTGCATTAAATTGTCTCTTACCTCAGCAGAAAATTTATCAGAGGTGGCAATGTCAACTTTTACTGTGGTGGGTTATTTGCATTAATTCTATGATGTGCAGCCTCTGCATAGCCAATGAGAGCATCAGCTGCTTCCCAGCAGTTGCACTGTAGGATTCAATGGAGATGCAATCGCTGCTCTCCCCATGTAGCCTTTTAGCTAGCAGCACTGTTCACAAAATAAAAGCGCTGAAGGCCACAATAAGAACTACAGCATGCAAACACAAAGGCATAGAAACAAATAAAAGTCACTAATCCAGTATGTAGTATACAATATTTTCCTGACTACTATGTTGCGCCGAACTATTAGTCGCATCTTCCAAAAATGTGTAATGAAGTGTTTATCCCCATGTAGCCTTTTAGCTAGCAGCACTGTTCACAAAATAAATGTTTTGAAGGACACAATAAGAACTACAGCATGCAAACACAAAGGTATAGAAACAAATAAAAGTCACTAATCCAATATATATTTTCCTGACTACTACGTTGCGCTGAACTATTAGTCGTGTCTTCCAAAAATGTGTAATTAAGTGTTTATCCCCATGTAGCCTTTTAGCTAGCAGCACTATTCACAAAATAAATGCTTTGAAGGACACAGTAAGAACTACAGCATGCAAACACAAAGGCATAGAAACAAATAAAAGTCACTAATCCAATATGTAGTATACAATATTTACCTGACTACAATGTTGCGCCGAACTATTAGTCGTGTCTTCCAAAAATGTGTAATGAAGTGTTTATCCACATGTAGCCTTTTAGCTAGCAGCACTGGTCACAAAATAAATGCTTTGAAGGACACAATAAGAACTACAGCATGCAAACACAAAGGCACAGAAACAAATAAAAGTCACTAATCCAGTATGTAGTATACAATATTTTCCTGACTACTATGTTGCGCCGAACTATTAGTCGCGTCTTCCAAAAATGTGTAATGAAGAGAAAAAAATAGTTGATTACCACAAAAAACAATTAACTGCTTCTTGCTGCTACCAAACAGATGAAAATGAACATTTCAAATCGCCTGTACTTTTAAAAACATTAAACATTAGAGCACATAGCTCAGTGGATAAAGAGCTAGTCTGCCAATATGCAGCCTTGGGTGTGCTCCAGGTCTGTGTCTTTGGACAAGTGACTTAATCTACATTGTCTCAGTTCACCCAGCAGTAAATGGGTACTGCCCTCGTCTGGGGAAGTAACCTGCTTCAGATTGGCATCCCACCCAGGAGGAGTCAGAGGTTCTCATCTACTTGATACTATGGGCTAGAGACTCCAGAGATAAGCACTGGCATCAACTGGCCTCAAGGCCAATATAAGACTTACCATAGCCTAGCTGTCATCCATTTTGCTATTCCAAAATGGAGTTGCTATTTGCAGCATGGTGGCCAAGCATTTAGTGTGCTTGTTTCCAGAGCAGAAGGTTCCTGGTTCAATACCACTCCTGCAGCCAGATGTCACACAACATGGAGACAATGATCTTGTTAAGTTTTCAATCTTGTGCATACAAGATAACTGATTGTTATAATAAACTATTATCATGTGCAATCAAGTTAAAACCTTGTGAGAACATACTTTCTTGTGCACAAAAGATAATTGTGAAAACAGCATAATTTCGTTGTCCAGTTGTACAATAAGGATCATGTGCACATTTCTTACTCATGATATAATAGCTTGGACACTGGCTGAAAATTTGGTAAACTCAGTTTACCCATAATGTGCAGATTCTATTTTACAAATATGTTTACTAAGTCAAATATAAGGCCCCTTTTTTTACATATACATTTATTTCAAAATCATCCTTACAAGGTAGATTTATTTCAATTTTCATTCACTATGTCAAATTGTCGTTGTGTCAGTGGTTTATGTATACCAAGATGGATGCCACTTTAAACAAGTAAGTCTGATATAGGCGCTGAGACCCATAGGTGCTGGTGCTTTTCCTCTGTTTCCACAGCATGAAGCAAATTAGATTCTACAACTCCCCCTGGATGGGATACGAGTCCATCACAGGTTACTTCCCCAGCCGAGGCTGGCACCCATTGGGCTGGGACTGGTACCAGGGCTGGGACTGGTACAATGCAGATGAAGTGTCTTTTCCAAGGGCACAAACAGGTAGCTTCAGTGGGAATTCAACCCCAGATGTTTGGGTGGCAGTCCAACTCTTTTTGCCACCTGGTCTGCAACCAACTTTAAACAGCATGGAATAAATTGATATAATTACTTTAAAAAGCTTCTGAATGAGTGATTGTGTTAAATGAGGTACCTTTGGCTTTATTTAAGGTTCTACCAGTAAAACCACTGCTTTCACACCTTTAAGAGAAGCGAGAAATATCTGATGAATTCACTGAAGGCTTCTGGAGAAAACATTTGCAGTTGATTACCACAGATACTTCTAAGGGCCTTTATTATGGGGTTATTGCAAGTGAAAGGCCTATAGGCTTGGGCTTCAGTGGTGTGGAGGTCTTCTGTTTGAGCTCTCTGAAGTAAACCACCATAGGTTAATCGGTGATTCATTGTGGTCTTTTGACCTGCATATTTCAAAGGTGGTTAAGGTTGCTAATTTTCATCTGTGTAATGTTGCAGGGATTATGCCGATCCTGCCTCTGGCGGATGTTAAAATATTGATTTTTGCCTTTGAGCCATCCAGAATGAATTATTGTAATGAATTATTTTCAGGATTAATGCTCAACAATCTGAAATGTCTGCAGATGATTGAAAACATGGCTGCTTGAGTTTTTATTGAAATTCTAAAATTTGGTTGCTGTACCTACAGTAGTGTTCAGAATAATAGTAGTGCTATGTGACTAAAAAGATTAATCCAGGTTTTGAGTATATTTCTTATTGTTACATGGGAAACAAGGTACCAGTAGATTCAGTAGATTCTCACAAATCCAACAAGACCAAGCATTCATGATATGCACACTCTTAAGGCTATGAAATTGGGCTATTAGTAAAAAAAAGTAGAAAAGGGGGTGTTCACAATAATAGTAGTGTGGCGTTCAGTCAGTGAGTTCGTCAATTTTGTGGAACAAACAGGTGTGAATCAGGTGTCCCCTATTTAAGGATGAAGCCAGCACCTGTTGAACATGCTTTTCTCTTTGAAAGCCTGAGGAAAATGGGACGTTCAAGACATTGTTCAGAAGAACAGTGTAGTTTGATTAAAAAGTTGGAGAGGGGAAAACTTACACGCAGGTGCAAAAAATTATAGGTTGTTCATCTACAATGATATCCAATGCTTTAAACAGGACAAAAAAAAAAAAAAAAAAACAGAGACGCATGGAAGAAAATGGAAAACAACCATCAAAATGGATAGAAGAAGAACCAGAATGGCAAAGACTCACCCACTGATCAGCTCCAGGATGATCAAAGACAGTCTGGAGTTACCTGTAAGTGCTGTGACAGAAGACGCCTGTGTGAAGCTAATTTATTTGCAAGAATCCCCCGCAAAGTCCCTCTGTTAAATAAAAGACATGTGCAGAAGAGCTTACAATTTGCCAAAGAACACATCAACTGGCCTAAAGAGAAATGGAGGAATATTTTGTGGACTGATGAGAGTAAAATTGTTCTTTTTTGGGTCCAAGGTCCGCAGACAGTTTGTGAGATGACCCCCAAACTCTGAATTCAAGCCACAGTTCACAGTGAAGACAGTGAAGCATGGTGGTGCAAGCATCATGATATGGGCATGTTTCTCCTACTATGGTGTTGGGCCAATATATTGCATACCAGGTATCATGGATCAGTTTGGATATGTCCAAATACTTGAAGAGGTCATGTTGCATTATGCTGAAGAGGACATGCCCTTGAAATGGGTGTTTCAACAAGACAATGACCCCAAGCACACTAGTAAATGAGCAAAATCTTGCTTCCAAACCAAGAAAAATTAATGCCTCGCAGATGTGAAGAAATCATGAAAAACTGTGGTTATACAACTAAATACTAGTTTAGTGATTCACAGCATTGCTAAAAAAGCAGTTTGAACATAATAGCTTTGAGTTTGTAGCATCAACAGCAGATGCTACTATTATTGTGAACACCCCCTTTTCTACTAATAGCCCAATTTCATAGCCTTAAGAGTGTGCATATCATAAATGCTTGGTCTTGTTGGATTTGTGAGAATCTACTGAATCTACTGGTACCTTGCTTCTCATGTAACAATAAGAAATATACTCAAAGCCTAGATTAGTAATCTTTTTAGTCACATAGCACTACTATTATTCTGAACACTACTGTAAATGATGGCTTCTCTTCATTGGCCGCCTATTGGCTTGAAAGTGAATTTTAAAGGTCTGCTAATGGCTTCTAAGATAATGATTCTATATTAGGATTCTTGATGAAATTTTGTTGAAACTCTAGTGTACTTACGTTATTTGATCCATTTCAAGAATGAACAGACATGACAATGATCAACCTGTTGCTTATAGTAGTAGAAGTCTGGACTGGTTCAGCCATATGTGCCTGATCTTGGCCTCTAATCTTGGCCTGTGCACATGGTGGTCTGCTGTCAAATATGAAAAAAATACAGGTCATTGGGCATTTGCAGATTATGTAGCGAAAATATGAAATGCTTTGCCAAATGAACGTAAGCACTTGAGTTCCACTGAGGCTTTGGGCTCTCCATAGCACATTTATGAAGAGACCAAATTAACAGCTAAAGAATGGTCGCCCAAAAGAATGAATCTGGCAAAGGTCCAACAGAGCCATTTGGAGGCATCAGATGCAAATGTGGCATCATCCACCTTTACAACAGCACTCCATTACTGTGGTCAAAAAGACTATTCACTAAGAAAGGAAACAGCTACTGTAAATTATACATAAAGGCACTAGACAGTTTAGAGTTAATTTTCCTGTGTGTATTTGTGTACCTGGGCATGGTGCACTGATAATATTGTATCAGCAACTTGTACTAGTTGCTCATCAGGATTTCAAACCCTGCTCATGCATTCATCACCAGTTCGTCCATCCAGCCTATGTGGTAGTTCTCGTCCTTTGGCAACTTTGAAATGTACATTTAAGCTGTATGTGTGTCATGAGCCGGCCCCTTTAGGGCCATCTGTTATTAGTATGGCCTCGTATCTGCGTTTGTATTCTGTGTTTTTATCCATGTCTTGTCATGTTCAGGTTATCATTAGTTTGGTTTCTGTTATCCTTGTATCTGTTCACTCTTGGTTTGTTAAGTTGATGTAGTTTAGTTCTGTTCATCACATTGTGTATATTATGCCTTGGTCACAGGTTTTGGTTATGTTCCTTTAGTTATTTATTGCACTCTGTTTATCATTTATTTTGTGTTGCTTTATCATGCTTTAATCACTGGTATTGGTTATCTTCAGAGTTTTCATCCAGTTGTGTTCCTTTAATTATGTATTGCATTTTCTGTTTATCTGTTATCTTGTTTTATTAATTGCATTATTCTTTAGTCACCGGATTTGTTTATTCACTGTTTTTCAATTGTTTGTTTTGCTCTTCTCGTTTGTGTATTCAGTTCTTATCTTCAGGCTTAGTTTGTTACCGGTCATAGTTGTTCTGCATTCTGTCCATGGTTTCTGTTACTGCCTCTTGTTCTTTGACTGCCCCTGCTTCAGCTCTTGTGTCTTTGTCTCCCACACTTTGATTCAGTTTGCTTTGCATTTTCACTCACTCCTGCTTTTGCACCTGCTCACGCATCTTTGTCTGTTTCATCACCCTACTCTGTTTTCCTGCCTTCACTATCTTGTCTCATGCATATCTCTGTTCACTAGTCACGCCCCCTTCCAGAACCTTCACTGACACCTGCATCTCATTTCACTAATTACACCACCAGTTATTTAAGCCCTCACAGTCTCACAGTCCCTTCCTTGATTGTCAAATGTATTTCACTTTCCAGCTCTCACGTCTTGCCTTGTTTTGCTTGTTGATCTGCCTGCCGGTATTTGACCTTGTTTTGCCTTTGACCACGATTTTTGTCTCTGCCTCTGATTGCCACCACACCGTGTATTTTGACCTCAGCCTGTTTATTCGGCCAAGCCTCAGCCTTACGTCTGTCTGTACCTTTGCTTCACTGCTGGATTCACTACCGAATCTCTGCCTGTTACTATCATTAAACCTTATTCTAACTGCATCTGCTGTGAGAGATCGCATTTGTGTCCACTCGATTTGTGCCACGCCCTTACGTGTTTTGCCTGTTGAGTTTTTCATTGTTTTTTTTTCTTCATGTCTCTAGTATACTATCATACTATTCAATGCCCCATCTTCTCCTGATGTTCTTGTCTTCTTCATGGCTCCCATTGCCACTCCCTCCTTCCACCAAACTGCCTTTCTCCCTCTGCTTGCCATAAGATTCTCTATCAGGTCGGCTCTACACTGTCACTCAGGAATATAAGGTTTGTCTGTCTTTCCAAGGTGTGGATGGGAGACCACCCATATCGCACACCCTTTATCTCCTGCAGGCTTTGCTACCATCTGCCTAGCTTTTCTGGAAACCAGCTAATGAACCTTTAATCATGAACATTTTAGTCCTGACTGTCGGTCCTGCATTTGGGTTCATCTCCAGACTGCAATAGTACTAGCTGTATTGTGAGAGAACATTAGCTACGGTGCTACAGCCTGGTACTGAAAAACTCAAGAGCCCAGACAATGGAAAAGGCCAAGGGGATGCTTATGTATCACCTGGCTATGGCAGCTACTGTAGATGGTTACATTCCAGAGGTAGTGCTAGATTGGAGATTATCGATCCTGAGTAGTTATCAATCAAAACCAGGTGCAGTTCTGCAGTATTTGTGATCTTGATGAATACTATAACCCCGTCACTAGTGTGACTCTTAGATCTGTATCTTGTAAAAGTATGACAGTCCCATTCACAACATCTGAACATCTCAGGGGATATTTTAGTTTCAGTGGAACTACACCGAAAAATACGACAGAGTTTTAGGGCCACATTGAATTTCTATTTTTTTTTTTTTTTTTTGGAATTCGAGAATAAAGTCGTAATATTATGAGAATAAAGTCGTAATATTACGAGAATAAAGTCGTTATATATTCGCTTTCGCTTTGTTTTATATATAAACTGTTTAGTGTTTCTTTATATTTTAAAAAATATTTTTATTTGTCCCAATCCGGAACATTTGCTGTGCAGACAAGCTAAATACAGATGCACTTCAAAAATGTCCATTGATGAGATGAACATCATGAAGTCTAGTCGAAAGACAACATCTCTGCTCTTCAAAATGGGAAAGTGTCTTCAGCAACACAAAGTTCAAAGCTGCAGAAGAGACCTTTATCTTGTCCCGAGAATCCAGCATAACATCACCTGCTTCTAAATAAAAGGCTCTTTCAACAGCAACTATTTTATTATTTCTTAAAAAGCTGTTTCATTTTACATTTAAAAAGTTGAAATGACTAAAAAAAAAAAAAAAAAATTCATCATGAGGTTTATGTCACAGAAATCCTACTTTACAATCAAACTGCAGTCATTATTAAACTTTTTCCTGTTCCATTTATAATAAACATTTGTATTTATTTACAGTGTCTGTTTTTCTAGTTGAAATGAGATATAAATAATCTACCAGACTTAAAAAATGTACAAATTTCCATGTTATTTTATTTGTCTAAAAATAAATGTCAGAGGTTCCTTATGTTAAACAAGAAATGATCTAATCTGAAATAACAGGTGGTTTTAATTTACAGATGAAAGGTTTGTAAAGAACCATTTATTGATTTTTTTTTTTATTTTTTTTTTTTAGCTATTTTAAGTACAAGTGTTCTAAACTTTTTTAACAGTAATCAGAAATTTTGAGGTAACAAAAAAGGATTCCAAGGATTTTTCTTCAGAAAACTGCTCTATAAATGAGCAGTCCTGTGACACGTTTCTGTTTTGTACAGATCAGTGGTTTGTGCACCGATCCGTTTTATACAGATCAGTGGTTTCTGCCACTAGTCTTCCGCGTTTTGGCCCGACGCGTCGTTCCTATTGGACAGCATGAAGCTACGTCACAGCTCAGAGCGTCGAAAGTTGGACTGGGTTGAACTTTGATCGCGTCAGCCTGCCGACAAGCCGCAATGCGCACTCCTGTCAGAGGCGTCGCTTTAGCTCAGCTTTTGATGCAACGCTTCTGACACATCTAAAAAGCAACGCGTCTCATTGAAAATAATGCTTTTTAGACAGATTCTTGACGCCTCTGACACTTCCGACGCGTTCAGTGTGAGAGGCCCATTACAGAAAAATAAACCGTGCAAACGATGGAATTGGATTAGAATGGGAATAACCCCCTTGTGTCTGATTTGTGGACGTTAATGCTGGATTACAGGCGCAAATATCCGTTTTACTGGCTCCGCTAATGTGTCTCTGGTAAAACTCAATTTGAAATGCTGATGCTAACACTAAAGCTGACGCTGACACCGATGCAAAAGCTTGGTGGAAACGGGGCCTAAAGGCGCCTTGACACTTGCACAAATTTGATTCCCACACTGGCACGCAATCTGGTGTGCCAGTGCGTAAACTTCTTGTAAACTGCGCCTGAACTGTGCACGGCTGTGAGCCAGTGTGCAAAGAAAATTTTGAAATGTTCAAAACTTCTGGCACACACATTAATTTTGTGAACTAGTTGTGAACATTGCCCAAGGGATTCGAAAACACTGTATGTCACTGTGTGCGAATGCATCTCATTATCATAGTGCAGCACATCTGTATGATTATAGATGAGATGTTACATCTATAATAAACATAATTTTACAGATACATTATCTAACTCATAAGAAGGAATGAAAATGCAACTGTTTTTACCAATCCATTACAAAATATATAATATAAATAATTACCTTACAGTCGATTCCAAATGCGTTCTCCACCTCACAACACGCACAAGAGAAACTGCAGCAGTAGATAATTTTGCTGTGATTCTGGGAGCGATGAGAGATGCTTTCACCAGCCAAGTTCTGAGATTAAATGCAACACTGGCTACAAAATGATTATTTATATAACGTGGCATCAAACGGACAAAGCGCGGCACCCAGTGGGACAAAACGGGTCACATTGGCACGACGAATTGTGCAGCAGTGCAGGGAAAAAAAATTCATTCAAGTGTCAAGGTGGCTTAAGGGTCACTGGGGAGCTCGATCCTATCCCAAAGGGCAGATTATACTCAGGAAAAATAGGTAGTAACTTGTACAAAACACAATGCCTTTTATTGTGGACAGTCTAAGGCACACCTGTGCACTAATCATGGTGTCTAATCAGCATCTTGATATGGCACACCTGTGAGGTGGGATGGATTATCTCAGCAAAGGAGAAGTGCTCACTATCACAGATTTAGACTGGTTTGTGAACAATATTTGAGGGAAATGGTGATATTGTGTATGTGGAAAAAGTTTTAGATCTTTGAGTTCATCTCATACAAAATGGGAGCAAAACCAAAAGTGTTGCATTTATATTTTTGTTGAGTAGTTTGGACTATCTGTGATTGACTGTTATGGCGTTATGGGGTAAAAACTGCAAGAATGGTGACAGTTTCAGTTTGTACAGAGGTGAAAAGTTAAAGTTGCTCCAATTTTGGTAAAAAGTGATGCAAATTATTAGTTGAGTTATCTAGAGTTTAACAAAAGAATAGTTTGCACCATGTGTCATGCTTTGTTATCACGTTACAGGGTAACATACAACCCCTGGCAAAAATTATGGAATCACCGGCCTCGGAGGATGTTCATTAAGTTGTTTAATTTTGTAGAAAAAAAGCAGATCACAGACATGACACAAAACTAAAGTCATTTCAAATGGCAACTTTCTGGCTTTAAGAAACACTATAAGAAATCAAGAAAAAAAGATTGTGGCAGTCAGTAACGGTTACTTTTTTAGACCAAGCAGAGGAAAAAAATATGGAATCACTCAATTCTGAGGAAACAATTATGGAATCACCCTGTAAATTTTCATCCCCCAAACTAACACCTGCATCAAATTTGACCCCTGTGTAATTCTTCAGTTCACTAAGTCTAAGGTGTGTTTGTGCCAAATTTGAAGGATTATTTTAGTTATCTGCTGCACTAATTCAGCAGGTGGTAGTGACATCCCCAAAAATAAGATGATGATAAGATGATCACCTGTTGGGGGGTTGATGCACATTTTCAGGAATATGGAATACGCACGATATACCGTGCCAAACTTGAAACACGTCATGAGAATACAATGGTTAATGTTATAATAATTTATCATGTAAAGAGAGCATGTCTGTAATTTTTAATAATTGCTTGTCATGACCAATGATGTTAATGAGTTGAAATAAAGTTTTAACAAAACAAATGTGTCAAATTCCTTCCTTTAGGTAATGATATGCATTCAAAAGTTATTGTCTGACTCATTCTTATCAATCACTCAAAAACGATATCACACATCCACTTGCACATTCCACACTGAAACAGACACCAGTCTTTGGGCTGGTTTGCCCTTGTGAATGTGATGTAATAAAAAATTAATTAGCATTCCACTCTTTTTTCCAAAAGAGAAACTCAAATGTCAAATGATTCGTTCACCCCATTGACGCGACGTGCGTTCGTGCACAGATGTTTCACAAGGTCACAGAGTGGACAGACTGAACGTGCCGCAAAATCAACGTGAGGAGGAGAACTCGGGGTTAGGAACCACAGCTGAGCACATTAATTATCTTTGTGGCCATTCTTGAGGTGAAAGCAGCAGATTTGAGGCGCGGCCAACAGAAGCGGTCTACATGGACTGCAAAGTCAGAGGGCAAGCCGGCGAACATGTGGTAGGTGCCAAGCTGTAGGGTTGAGATCCAGGCACCAGGGACCAGAATGATTAGAGATTTATTACATCATTTCTGCAAAGTCATGCAGTGGCTGTATGCATCAGCGGCAACACACAACGTCGCAGTTTACAATGTCGCTGTGTAAATACTCTGACGGATTCTATATTCCATCTCCGTGGCCTTTCTCAAGCCCGTAGTTCGTTTGCTTGGCCATTGATTGACCCCCAACTGAAGGACCTCATCTTTCTCTCAGCTGTTCCTTCGTTTCCGCTCAATCCATTTACATTTAAGCACAGCTCTACTCAGCCTAATTAGTTCCACAGCTCCATTAGTCTACATTGTGGTCAATCCATTCATCATTTCGCATGTTAGTTAAAAGCCCATTTCTGAGATCCTGCCACTGTTCTCTGCTTATTACTGTTTTTTTTTTTTCTAAGAAAGAGGGTGAAGAGAATTGTGGGAAAGTAATTATCAAGAAGATGACATCACGGAATGCTCAACCTTCTTTACGCTAAAATTATTTCATTGTTTCTACAATCTACTCTAGTTTAGATCAACTGGACTAAGTTGTACATGGGGAGAGGTGTTTGGACCCGGATTGAAATTTATACGTTTAAGAAAGAACAAAAGTGGAGAGAAAGAAAAAAGTAGAAGAGAAAATGGAAAGAAAAAGAATCGGAATGACAGCGAGAAAGCGGGGTGGTAATGATCCCTGCACTGAGAGACTTGGCTCACCCACTGGCATACTGGCTCTCACGGTCCACTAGCTCCAAACTTGCTGAGGTCTAAAACTCACATTACGCCTCAAAAATGAAAAAAAAAAACAAAAAAACAACCAGGATCTCAACACACCCGTGCTAATTAATTCTTACACATAATGAGATATTATCACCTCTGATCAGTGGCCATTGTGGTATTTTATTTTAAATAGGAGGGTCATAAATAGGGCCAAACCTGAAACAGCAGTCACAGTATGTGAGTCCAATTATTTAGTCCAAAGTCTGGACACACCACATGATTTTGTATTTCTAGTTATTCTTTTTGTGCATATTCTTGGTTTTGCTGTTGGAAAATCTAGTCTTTTGCAATGTTCTAGGGGTGAAGCAGTACACCTGCCTTGTGGTCCTGGCTTCATAGTACATTCCTGTCAGGTTTTCTCATACTGGTATAGAAGGACACAAATTTTTAAAAAAAATGCAAAAATGTCTCTTGAAATGTTCAACAACTGGGTTGAGGATCTAGAGTTCCACATCTTCAACCAATATCTGTGAATGTGACAGTATCATTTGTAGTCAGTGTTGTAGACCTTGTGGCATTTTAATGGTACACATGGTTTGGAAATTATTGTTGTTTTTCAGATTCTCATTCTATAGTTGCATCCTTATACCCTGTAAAATGCACTGAGTTGATGACTAGATACATATGAAAGGTGATTGAGACATGTTGAGCCTGACTAAGAAAAAGTAGGGCATGGGTCTCCATCTTTGGCACTCTGAGAAACCAATATTTCTCAAGAATGTGTGAAGTTTTGACTGACTGGGTGCAATGTTGAGAGAACGTAGAAGAAGATTAATCAAAGACAGACTACACACAGATACTGTGAGTGCAGTGTGGATTGGAAGAAAAGACTGTGAGTTTTTCCCAGTGAAAACTGACATTTGTCAGAGGTGAGTTCTGGCACCTTCAATGTTCAATGCTTGCATGGACTGGGTGTTGGGTACGGCTGTGGAAACCAGTGACTTGGGTGCTTTTGTTGGTGAGGAAAAGTGTACTGACCTCAACTTCGTGGATGAGGCTGAAATCTTTGCGGAATCAATGGATACCCAAATTGCAGGACTTGAGAAGCTGAGTGAGGAATCCAAGTGTCTGGATTTGTGATAATCCTGGATCAAGACTAAGATTCAGACCATTAACATCATTTTAGACTCAGCCATCAGAAGTGTAACTGTATGTGGTGAAAGTGTTGAACTTGTATAGACATCTCAGCAGGGACATACAGTACATGTCCCTTGGTTCTCAGCCTTTGAGATCGAAAGGCACCTGGGAAGATGTTGTGGAGTCATGATGTTGCTGGACAGAGGTGTTTCGAGATGCCAATATTTTCCCAGGGAACAAAGATCCAAGACTTTAGGCTCCTGGTGCTACCGTCTGGCTGTACCAGTGACCTAAGGCAATGACTGGATGTCTTTGCGACTAGGTGTCTTTGGAGGATCCTTGGGTACTGTTGCAATGACTTCGTACCAAATGAGTGATTACTAAGAGAGACTAAGATGATGAGTATCACTTGCATTGTGAGGGAGTGTCAGATTTGACATTTTGGCCATGTGGTGCCTGAGAGTTGAGGTCCCCAGTAGCTGGACAAGTAGACACCCACATTTCACCTGGCGGCAGCAGATAGATTGTTATTTTAGAGAAGTGAAAATGGACCAGTTGTCTGCCTGGGGAGTTGCCATTCAGGACCCAAGGCAGTGCCATGGTATCATGGATGTGGCGAAGCACTGCACCAGCACATGCTCCAAGACTTGACTTAACTTGTTAGATTTTGTCTTTTATGTAAAAAACAAAACCAAAACAAGCAAAAAGTAAGTTTCAAAGTCACAGCAGAGGCCAAGGTTCAGTCATTTACCAACATGTATAAAAAGTGTTGTACGATTCTGCAAATGATTAAACCTGCTCTGTATCCTCATAGTGTTAAGATATTTATTGTATGTTTTGATTATTTTGCTTTTCAGCAGCGTTCACATTCTGTAGTGTAATGACTGAGAATAATTAATGCCATGAGTCACCACACTGGTGACTCTAAATTGATTGTAGGTGTGCGCAGGGTTGCCAACAGTCCCTTGAAAACAGAATCCTCCTGTATTTGGAAACTAAAATACGCATCCTGTATTGAACCAATAAGGGACACACTTTGTCCTGTATTTGTATGAGAATCAAACATACATTAGAATTTAAGGTAATACGCTAATGGCTGATTTTCAAGTTGTCGCTAGAGCAGCGCCTACACGCATGCGTGATGACGTCACGACTCTTTCCAGTTAGGGAGACGCGGTTTGCAGCAATTTTTTCTGTATGACAACGTTGCTTTTCATCCCAGACATGTCATGAATTAGAAGAAATAAAAATCTAAAAGCCAAAATAAACAAGTACTGATACTCTTGATTATAAAACATGAAGACCATCACATTTACATCCAGTCTTCTTCAGCCAATTCAGGGGACGGATACATAAACATTTCCAAGGCACTGACTATGTCTTGGACTTAAATTACATACAAAAATAACATTTGCACAGGTAGTGGAATTTAATTTTTCTGTATTTTAAAAGGTTTTATTATGTTTGAAACTATTTTAACTTAAGTAAGAGTTCTGTAAATCCCAAAGAAGCCATTTACGTATGTTTTGGACTGACAAAATAAATTATTGAATTCAATTTTTTTCCATGTATTGTGATCACTCAAAAACATAACAGGAAAGTTGTGTTTTTCACAGGCTGCATTCATGTGCAAGTGCAGTTGACTGACGATTTTAGTGACCACTGGTGCCTACAGTCCAGGAAAGCTCCAAAATTCTTAACATTGCAAAAAAAATAAAATAATAAATAATAATAATAATAATAATAATTACTTTGGGAAACAGAGAGGGAACACGCTAAATTTGAAAATTTGCATTAATCCACAGTGCCATTGTGCCATTGCTTAGGACCCCTTTACACATAGTACAAATGTGGTAGAAATGCGCATGAAGCAGGAATTGTATGCAATATGTGTAAAATTGAAGCTGCCTCCAACGCCTCGTACACCTGTTGCTACACAGATTTGCACACACCAGCGGCTGAAAGACAAAGTGTGCGCTGTGAGAGCCCATTTGATCCCTCTCACGGCAGGTGTCGGCCAAATTCCAGGTGACACACACAAACATCTAACACCGCTCACTTGGCACTTAGAAAATGTGTGGCCATTTGTGCTATTAGCATGAAAACAGTCAGCAGACAGTCACTTTCGAGCTGGATGTGAAATTTGTCTAAGTGCCCCCAGGAGTGTGAAGTTGTCAAGTACATGCCAGAGTCTCAGCTCCCCCCACAGTACGTGTGCGTGTGTTTCTCGCACCCCACCCCCCAACACATGGCTTGCATCTGGTTCATGCGAGGCGCATCTCATCTGATCACGGAGTGACACCTTGGTCTGTGCGCTGACCGGACCTGGACGTCACAGCTGCAGAACACGTACTGTGTTGACGGACGCGCGTGTGTGCTTGCTGTCCTTATGTGGAAATACAAAAAAAGATATCGCATTTGCAATGGGCTGGAGAGCACGCACATTGACAGGCTTTCCCAGCTGAAACGGACCATCAGTTCATGTGGACACGCAGCAGACGATCTGAATGTCACGTCTGTCTGACAGGACACGCGTTTTGGGCTGGACCCGGCCTGACACACCCTGTCCTGTGAGCGGTGTGCCGCAGGACTATATGACAAGCCAACAGTGTGACAAATGTGCACTTTCAGTCACATATCAGCAGAAATATGCCGTAACAAATGCCGTTTGGTTATCACAGTGCTTTTTCTCGTTTTATAAAAATACGTTTATGTCCTTGTTGATTTTAGTCATTTCACGCTCCTGTTATAAGACAGTGATTGTAGCGCATTGGTAAAGTTTCCGTCTGATAATCAGAGCTTTTGTAAATTGCAGGTTCAAGTCCCGTGAGTGGCATTTATTTTTTATTTAACCAGGGTTATTTAACCGTGGGGTTCTGTATTGCGTCCCCTTTTATTTTATTATTTATATCAACCCAGTGATATTCACTAATTATACAGCTGGTTTTTATTTTACTTTTCTCCACATCAGCAGTGTGATGTGGTGCATCGCGTCTCAGCTGCTCGCACTGTGTTCCCCCTGCAACCTGTGCACGCTCATGTCCGAAACCATCACGTGCACGAAACCGTCACTGCGGGAACGTTCACGCCTGCCCTTCGGCTCGATGTTTTCATGGTTTGCTCATACGAGCTGTTCCACCGTGATTCGCTGTGATTTGTACTTATTTGTACTATGTGTGAAGGGGCCCTAAGCAACAAAAGAAGAACGAAGAAAAAAATTAAAAAGAAAACATTGTTAGCTAACATGCCAGGAGCAAAATGGATCAGTTTTTAGTATGTAAATCTACCAGTGAGACGACGGAGTTTGGGGCAACCAAAAAAATAAGAAAGTAGAGGACGGTCTGATTTGTACTTACTCATAGTATGTGTGAAAGGGCCCTTAGGGAGACCCCTGGGCTGTTTATGTTGTCTATCAGAACCTCGTTGGAATTAGTTCTATTGATTTTGTCTCGATCATGCCTTCCATTTACATAGAGGAAAAGGTATATATATATATATATATATATATATATATATATATATATATATATATATATATATATATATATATATATATATATATATATATATATATATATACACTCAACAAAAATATAAACGCAACACTTTTGGTTTTGCTCCCATTTTGTATGAGATGAACTCAAAGATCTAAAACTTTTTCCACATACACAATATCACCATTTCCCTCAAATATTGTTCACAAACCAGTCTAAATCTGTGATAGGGAGCACTTCTCCTTTGCTGAGATAATCCATCCCACCTCACAGGTGTGCCATATCAAGATGCTGATTAGACACCATGATTAGTGCGCAGGTGTGCCTTAGACTGCCCACAATAAAAGGCCACTCTGAAAGGTGCAGTTTTATCACACAGCACAATGCCACAGATGTCGCAAGATTTGAGGGAGCGTGCAATTGGCATGCTGACAGCAGGAATGTCAACCAGAGCTGTTGCTCGTGTATTGAATGTTCATTTCTCTACCATAAGCCGCCTCCAAAGGCGTTTCAGAGAATTTGGCAGTACATCCAACCAGCCTCACAACCGCAGACCACGTGTAACCACACCAGTCCAGGACCTCCACATCCAGCATGTTCACCTCCAAGATCGTCTGAGACCAGCCACTCGGACAGCTGCTGAAACAGTCGGTTTGCATAACCAAAGAATTTCTGCACAAACTGTCAGAAACCATCTCAGGGAAGCTCATCTGCATGCTCGTCGTCCTCATCGGGGTCTCAACCTGACTCCAGTTCGTCGTCGTAACCGACTTGAGTGGGCAAATGCTCACATTTGCTGGCGTTTGGCATGTTGGAGAGGTGTTCTCTTCACGGATGAATCCCGGTTCACACTGTCCAGGGCAGATGGCAGACAGCGTGTGTGGCATTGTGTGGGTGAGCGGTTTTCTGATGTCAATTTTGTGGATCGAGTGGCCCATGGTGGCGGTGGGGTTATGGTATGGGCAGGCGTCTGTTATGGACGAAGAACACAGGTGCATTTTATTGATGGCATTTTGAATGCACAGACACCGTGACGAGATCCTGAGGCCCATTGTTGTGCCATACATCCAAAAACATCACCTCATGTTGCAGCAGGATAATGCACGGCCCCATGTTGCAAGGATCTGTACACAATTCTTGGAAGCTGAAAATGTCCCAGTTCTTGCATGGCCGGCATACTCACCGGACATGTCACCCATTGAGCATGTTTGGGATGCTCTGGTCTGGCGTATACGACAGCGTGTACCAGTTCCTGCCAATATCCAGCAACTTCGCATAGCCATTAAAGAGGAGTGGACCAACATTCCACAGGCCACAACTGACAACCTGATCAACTCTATGCGAAGGAGATGTGTTGCACTGCATGAGGCAAATGGTGGTCACTGTTGTGAAAGTGTCGTGACACGGACCCACAACAGGGGGCGTTAATGAACGGACAATGGATAAGCCAAAAAGTAACAATTTAATGTTGTGAATCGCACAACGAAGTACAGACAATAACAATGTGGTGGAATGTCAATTTTACACAAGGTGACGTGTGGGCAGGCTCGAAGATAGAAGACGTCTGGCGAGAGAAGAGCCGGATCCCACACAGCTTCCACCACCAATGGATCTGAAGAACACCGGAGCCGCCAAGCCCTGCGCCCCAGGTGGCCACTGTCTTCAGCAGTCAGACCCGGTACTGCTGGCAGAGAACAGAAACAGAATTGATGAGTGTGAGTTCGCACACTCAGTAATCCCACAGTCAGTGTTCAGTTAGGAGGGAGAACCTCCACCTCCAATCACACACTCGTGCAGCTCCTGAGACAACCACTTATCTGGTTTGGGGTGTGAGGCGAAGCCGTCGCAGTCCACACCAAACGCCAACACAGCAGACAAGGAATCCGTCCCAGGAAAACGGCTGCAAAAGAGATCAGACTAATGCTCGATTAAGATTCAGCAGAGAAGTTACCTGAATGGTAGCTGATTTCTCGGCGAGGAGGTGGAGTTGCAGTCCGGCCTTTATGGTGATGGTGATGAGATGACTGAGTGACAGCTGGTGCTGATGAAGAGTGACAGCTGTCACTCCCAGTAGCTCCGGCGCCCTCTCGTGCTTGAAGCCCGCACTCCAAGCAGGGCGCCATCTGGTGGTGGTGGGCCAGCAGTACCTCCTCTTCAGCGGCCCACACAACAGTCACACCAGATACTGACTGGTATCCCCCCCAATAAAACAAAACTGCACCTTTTAGAGTGGCCTTTTATTGTGGACAGTCTAAGGCACACCTGTGCACTAATCATGGTGTCTAATCAGCATCTTGATATGGCACACCTGTGAGGTGGGATGGATTATCTCAGCAAAGGAGAAGTGCTCACTATCACAGATTTAGACTGGTTTGTGAACAATATTTGAGGGAAATGGTGATATTGTGTATGTGGAAAAGGTTTTAGATCTTTGAGTTCATCTCATAGAAAATGGGAGCAAAACCAAAAGTGTTGCGTTTATATTTTTGTTGAGTGTATATATATATATATATATATATATATATATATATATATATATATATATATATATATATATATATATATATATATATGAGACAGAGAGAGAGGAGGGTGAGTGGGATTGTGCAGATGTTCCTGTTCCTACCCCACTGAGTATTGCCGGTGCTTCCTTTGCAGATAAAATCCCATTTGTATTCACTTTACTGTTGCCAGATCACCAGCACATCACATGCACTTTCTGCGGCACTGAGGCCTCTTCTCAGGATGCACGCTACAATCCCTGAAAGCAGAACTCATTTCCAGGCCATGCTACCCTGAAGTCCCAGCAGGGACACATGAAGCGGTCTTCTCCCTGTAGTGCTCTCCCACAGCACCCGCTGCCCTTTCACTCCCACATGCTCTTTGCTTTTATCTGGAATCTGTTCCTTCCACTCCCCCACTAACCCCCTCCCCTGTAAGTTAACCCCATCTAAAATTTTACCCCCACCCTGGATGTCAAGATCTCTCTCTCTTTCTCTCTCTCTCTCTCTTTCTCAGTCTGGTTAACTCGTCCCGTGATGGATGAGCTCCGCTCTCGGGTGTCACAGCCTGTCCATCATGCCCTACGATTAGGAATTAAAAATTGCAAACGTTTCACTATAGTCGGCCCCATTTTTCTCAGATTACCCACCTACCCTGCTCCTGGCCCCTCCTCTCATCCAGCCACACCTGCCACAACATCACCGGCGCCGTAACCCCGTCGCCACCGCCGGTACCGCCGCATCACCGCGCCATCCCTCAATTCAGATGCACCAAACACATCTAAGTGGGACGGGAGGAAAAAAACATAATTTCTTTTGTAGTTCCCCGATAATTTACTTTTTCTTTCCTTTCTACAGGAATTCTCCATTTCCCTATAAAATGAAACTTCATCTAGAATTACATCTTATGTCATCATTATGTTTATTAAGCGTGGATGATGTATATGAACAGCGCTGGCTTGCCGCTGAGTGCTTAATGATGCATAAGATTAAGCCGAGGCTCTCAGCTGCGCTGTGACTCCCCTCTGGTACCCATACTGCCGAGGCATGCTGGGAGTACAAGCTCCAAACGGCCATCAGGTGAAAGGAACGAACATCTCTCTTTTTTTTTGCCTGCGTGCGAGTGAATGTGCGTATGCCTGTATTGTGCACATCACTGAGCGTTTCATGCTGTAAGAATAGAACATCGCCGCGCTTTATAGTATCCGTCTACCTAGATTAGAAAAAAAAAGTGCTTCCGCCTCGCTCGCTGTGCTCGGATCACGCACTGTTTTCCATCCCTTCCTCCTCTCTGCACTCTCTATCCATCCCCGGACTCTCTCTTTGTGCGTCCTTCCCCCCGTCATTTCTCTTCTGCCCTTCTTCTCCGCTGCAGTCTATGACAAAAACATTATCCCTCTGCTGCTAAACAATCCAATAAACCTCTCCACGGGGAAGAAGTTAACCTCTTGTCTGTTCGACTGATGCCTTCCCGACCACGTGACGGCTGCCACACTAAATTCAAATCATTAGTCTCCTTGCCCCCCATTGGAGGAAAAACAAAAACTTCTATTAGTAATGGAGACCTCGTAAGAGACCTTCCGCGGAGAGCGTTGCCTTCTCAATTCCCAGTGGAGAAATCCCGCGCAAAAAACTAATTCTACTTTTAATAATCTGTCATCAAGACCAGAGGCAGTCATAAATTATGTGGGGAGCATGTGTGAGAGCGAACCACAAGAGGGAAGTCAGGGTGGAAAATCAAAGCCCAAGTTTGACAAACTTTCCTGAAGATAAATAATAACTTACAAACCGGATTAGTTGTTAAGTCACAGCTGAGCGCACAGTCAAGCCGTTCCAATCAGCCAATGCAGATGAAGAATTTATAGGTAGAGCTCATCATTTGTTTTCCCCACTCTCCTCCCTCTTTTTATATGCATCCCACCTTTTCTCATTCCTGTCTCCTTCAAGCTTATTATATTCCGGGGGCCTGTTGTCACAGCCTGGGCTGGTTTTATCATTAACTCCTCATGTGCCAGGTGCACACAAAAAAAACCCCAAAAAATACAAAAACAAGAGGTGCTTTTCCGTCGTAAAGACTGGTGTCATGTTAAGGAAGCAGACAAATTATGATGGAAATATTTACACATCTGTAACTTAATAAGTCTTTACCTTGGGGAAAATCTTTGCACTGTTACACTATAGGTAGCAGATCAGGTATCTCAGTGGGATGGGGTGGCCACCAATATGTAGACCTGGCTTGCATTCCTGGACACACTACTTGTCTGCGTCCTTAGTCAAGGCACTTCATCTGTGTTGTCCCCGTCAACCCAGCTGGGTACCATCCTTGCTTGGGAAAATAGCCTATAATGGACTGGCATCGCATCCAGGGGAAGATGTAGACTCTCATCCTCTTCACACTATTGCATCCAGGGAGAACCAATGGCACCAATGCCTATTAAATCTGCAGAGGTGGGAGTAAGTCACTGTCAAGTCATTCTCAAGTCATCAATCTGCAAGTCCCAAGTCAAGTCTCAAGTCAGCTGTCAAATACTTGGTGGTCATTATGGCTTGAGACTTGACATGGGACTTGCTGATTCATGACTTGAGAGTGACTTGATGGTGACTTACTCCCACCTCTGGAAATCTGACATGGGACTTACCTTTTCTTCTTCTACATCTAAAGGGATGGAGCTTACAGTGCTAAATGGTATAGAAATAATGAATGTTTATGAGTGTAATGGTAAGAATATTTTTATAAGTTGAAAGACTGTCATGGTTTGGCCCCCTCCGGGCTCCTGTTATGGTTTTGCCATCTGTCTGTGACCCTGGCCGGTGATTTTCAGTTTGGGTGTTTTCTTTTACCTCATTGTTAGTGCCGTTTTAGTTTTGTCTCTGTCCTTTATTTGCTCTATTGATTTTTCTTTTCAGTCACTGGATGTACTGTCAGTTTACATATTTTTGCCACATGTAGTTCCGTTCTAGTTTAGTCTTGATCTTTTTCCTTGTTGTATTATTTTGGTCTCATTTTATTTCTAGTTTTTGTCACTGATGTTTCTGTTTATCTAGTTTCACTCTCCTGCACTCGCTTGCCCCAGCTTTCACTTTGCTTCTGTTTATCTAGCTTCACTCTCCTGCACTCTCTTGCCCCACCTTTCACTCTGCTTCTGTTTAGTAAAGTTTCGCTTTCCTGCACTCTCTTGCCCCAGCTTTCACTCTGCTTCTATTTAGTAAAGTTTCACTTTCCTGCGCTCTCTTGCACCTGCTGGACTCATCTTTGTCATGTCCTCACCTTCTCCACACCAAAGAATGGAAAACATTCATTATTTGTTTTATATGACACTAAATAGATCTGCATTATTGTATTTATTTTTGTTGATATGTTATTCATAATTAGAGGTGTTTCTTCTTGGAGCAGGAATTGGAGGGCAGCGGGGCACAGCAGTTCACTCTGCCCTGCAGGACTCATTGACACACTGATGACTTCAGCGACAGCTGCTGCAGTGAGCCGCTCAGCAATCTGTGTGGAGCACAAGTCTCTTTTCTTAAATCCAGAAAAATTTTGTCACAAGAACTTGTTCAATTCCTCATCTGACAGCACTTCAACAGCTGCTAAAGATGTCCCTGCGAACACTGTGGCTGTTGGATTTGGCTTCCTTAGGTGATGGTCTAGTGGTTTGAGACCAGAGGATCAAAAACATGATTATTTAGGGGTCTGCTCCTTTCTCTGCCCCTCACCAAGGTAGCATCTCTACATCTGGAGTTGGTCCCGGGCGCCGGACTGTGGCTGCCCACTGCTCCTAGTGGTTGGATTATGTATAACTGCGATTAGGATGGTTAAATGCAGAGGAGAAATTTCATTGTATGTATGTATAATGTGTACAATGACAATAAAGGCTCTTCTTCTTCTTGGTTTCAAACCCCTGCCAGACCAGACAATCACTAATGGATCTTGGGCAAGGTCCTTAATCCCAGAGTTGCCTTACATGGCAGCACCCAGACATTGGTGTGTGTGTGTGTATGTGTATGAATGGCTGAATGCAAGGAATCATTGCAAAGTGCGTTGAGCTTCTGATTCAGATGGAAAACCATGATATAAATGTAGCTTATTTACCAGTATCACAGTGTCATAGAAGAAATTGTATGAAAAGCAATAAGAGAAAAATGCACCGTAATGACATCACTCACATAATTGGACAAATAATGAATGTCATGTGACACAGAATCCACCAATCAAAACTCAAGGATCATATTACAGCAACTGGTCAGCTTCAACATATATGATAGCGCGGCTCCTGTACTTGCTATGGCACTGCCATTAGCATTCACTAACAGAACAGTGACCTAGACTTACCATACAAGGGAGGGGGGCAGCATCTGTTTTTTTTCCAAGAACCATTTTATTTTGAACCCTATCATGAAATCTCTTATCTATTTGTCTCTTCTAGATTGGACTATTGCAATGTTTTATTTTCTGGTTTACTGCAATCCAGCATTAGGGCGCTCCAATTGGTTCAAAATGCTACTGCCAGACTTTTGACACAAAGCCGAAAGTTTGACTATATTACACCCATTTTGGCATCTCTTCACTAGCTTTCTTTCCCAGTGAGATCGTATTTTAAGTTTCTGCTACTAGCCTATAAAATTGTTCACGGACTGGCACCTCCCTACCTAGCTGATCTAATTAAACCCTACGTACCGTAGGGCTTTGCATTCTCAGGGTGCAGGACTACTTAGTGTCCCTAGGGTGAATAAAAAGTCTGTGGGTCACAGAGCTTTCTCTTATTGTGCCCCTGTTCTGTGGAATGATCTCGCTGCGTCAATAAAACATTCAGATTCTGTGGAGACTTTTAAGTCCAGACCTAAGACGCACTTATTTTCCCTTTCGTATGGTTAGCATACTGGCATATTATGTTACTATGCTTTTTACTTTTTTACTCTTTTACCGTGCTTTTTTAATCTTTTAATTCATTTTATTTTGTTTTTTGAATTGTTTTGTGTGAAGCGCCTTGAGGCGACTCTGTTATGATTTGGCGCTATATAAAAAATAAATAAATTGAAATGAACATTACAAGTGGCAAAGGTAGGGAAATCTTTACATCAAGGTTCAGTTTAACATCCCCTAATGGACACCATCTCTTTTACAGACACCTAAAGTGACCCATGTTGGACCTGTCGATTCATATAAACCTCACACACACACAATATCTCAGTCTAAACTGTGATCTTAGGCTCCACTGTATATTTGTTGAGTTACGTGTGTCTTCTGCTAGTTGTTGCCAATGAGTGCCATCCTTAATGTTCACATGTCAAAATCAGAGACATTGCCACCCCTTGAGTCAAAACTTACTAACAAATTAAAAGAATGTTTGTGCCTCCTGTGAAAGGTGTTTTGCAAGTTTCTATACAATTTAGATTATTTGTGCATTTTCACCTATATGTTAACACACTCATTTACTCATCTTCAACTGCTTACTCCAATTAAGGGTCACAGGGGTCTGGAGCCTATCCCAGCAGTCATAGAGCATGAGGCGGGGTACACCCTGGACAGGACGCCAGTCTGTCGCAGGGCCACATAAAGACAAACAAACGTTCACACATACACACACACACAATTTAAAATATCCAATCCACTTAACCTGCGCATCTTTGGATGCGGGAGGAAGCCGGAGCACCCAGAGAGAACTCACGTAAACACGGGGAGAACAAACTCCACAGGGAAAGGCTACGGATGGGAATCGAACCCATGACCTTCTTGCTGTGAGTCAACAGTGCTAACTACTAAGCCACTGTGCTGCCCCTATACAACCCCTGGCAAAAATTATGGAATCACTGGCCTCGGAGGATGTTCATTCAGTTGTTTAATTTTGTAGAAAAAAAGCAGATCACAGACATGACACAAAACTAAAGTCATTTCAAATGGCAACTTTCTGGCTTTAAGAAACACTATAAGAAATCAGGGAAAAAAATTGGGGCAGTCGGTAATGGTTACTTTTTTAGACCAAGCAGAGGGAAAAAAATATGGAATCACTCAATTCTGAGGAAAAAATTATGGAATCATGAAAAACAAAAGAACGCTCCAACACATCACTAGTATTTTGTTGCACCACCTCTGGCTTTTATAACAGCTTGCAGTCTCTGAGGCATGGACTTAATGAGTGACAAACAGTACTCTTCATCAATCTGGCTCCAACTTTCTCTGATTGCTGTTGCCAGATCAGCTTTGCAGGTTGGAGTCTTGTCATGGACCATTTTTTTCAACTTCCACCAAAGATTTTCAATTGGATTAAGATCCGGACTATTTGCAGGCCATGACATTGACCCTATGTGTCTTTTTGCAAGGAATGTTTTCACAGTTTTTGCTCTATGGCAAGATGCATTATCATCTTGAAAAATTATTTCATCATCCCCAAACATCCTTTCAATTGATGGGATAAGAAAAGTGTCCAAAATATCAACGTAAACTTGTGCATTTATTGTTGATGTAATGACAGCCATCTCCCCAGTGCCTTTACCTGACATGCAGCCCCATATCATCAATGACTGTGGAAATTTACGTTCTCTTCAGGCAGTCATCTTTATAAATCTCATTGGAACGGCACCAAACAAAAGTTCCAGCATCATCACCTTACCCAGTGCAGATTCGAGATTCATCACTGAATATGACTTTCATCCAGTCATCCACAGTCCATGATTGCTTTTCCTTAACCCATTATAACCTTGTTTTTTTCTGTTTAGGTGTTAATGATGGCTTTCGTTTAGCTTTTCTGTATGTAAATCCCATTTCCTTTAGGCAGTTTCTTACAGTTCGGTCACAGACGTTGACTCCAGTTTCCTCCCATTCATTCCTCATTTGTTTTGTTGTGCATTTTCGATTTTTGATACATATTGCTTTAAGTTTTCTGTCTTGATGCTTTGATGTCTTCCTTGGTCTACCAGTATGTTTGCCTTTAACAACCTTCCCATGTTGTTTGTATTTGGTCCAGAGTTTAGACACAGCTGACTGTGAACAACCAACATCTTTTGCAACATTGAGTGATGATTTACCCTCTTTTAAGAGTTTGATAATCCTCTCCTTTGTTTCAATTGACATCTCTCGTGTTGGAGCCATGATTCATGTCAGTCCACTTGGTGCAACAGCTCTCCAAGGTGTGATCACTCCTTTTTGGATGCAGACTAACGAGCAGATCTGATTTGATGCAGGTGTTAATTTTGGGGATGAAAATTTACAGGGTGATTCCATAATTTTTTCCTCAGAATTGAGTGAGTCCATATTTTTTTTCCCTCTGCTTGGTATAAAAAAGTAACCGTTACTGACTGCCACAATTTTTTTTTCCTGATTTCTTATAGTGTTTCTTAAAGCCAGAAAGTTGCCATTTGAAATGACTTTAGTTTTGTGTCATGTCTGTTATCTGCTTTTTTCTACAAAATTAAACATCTGAATGAACATCCTCCGAGGCCGGTGATTCCATAATTTTTGCCAGGGGTTGTATATTAACAGTTATCACTGAAAGATTCCACTTCTTTGGGAATTACAGTAGAGACTGGGTGGCTGCCAGAATATTTTTGCTTGTGAGCAGAACAGTTTATCCATTAAAGAGCTTTAAACAAGAAGGGGCACTCTGTGGTTATTTGTGGCCTTGGTATTTGGTAAATTTTGTGAAAATTTGATCCAGTTTACACTTGATGAACAGATAACCTTTCCGCCAGGTTTAATCCATACATGCTCCATACTGTTTGAGTTAAAGAATTATGACCTTGGGTTTACCCTTTCAAGGTCACCCAATGTCAAAGAACACGTGGTAAATACAGAGATGGTATATGACATTAGTTCTTTGGAATATCCATTCTAAATCAATATAAATACAACCCCAATTCCAAAGAAGTTGGGACGTTGTGTAAAATGTATATAAAACAGAATACAATGATTTACAAATCCTCTTCAACCTATATTCAATTGAATACACCATAAAGGCAAGATATTTAATGTTCAAACTGATAAACTTTATTATTTTTGTGCAAATATTTGATCATTTTGAAATGGATGCCTGCAACACATTTCAATAAAGTTGGGAAGGGGGAACAAAAGACTAAGAAAGTTGATGAATGCTCAAAGAACACCTAATTGGAAACAGGTGAGTGTCATGATTGGGTATAAAAGGAGCATCCTGAAAAGGCTCAGCCATTCACAAGCAAAGATGGGGTGAGGATCACAACGTTGTGAACAACTGTGTGAAAAAATAGTCCAACAGTTTAAGAACAATGTTTGCTCAATGTTCAATGGAATTTAGGGATTCCATCATCTACAGTCCATAATATAATCAGAATATTCAGAGAATCTGGAGAACTTTCTACACATTGAATGCCCGTGGCCTTCGAGCCCTCAGGCCGCACTGCATTAAAAACCGACATCATTGTGTAAAGGATCTTATCGTGTGGGCTCAGCAACACTTCAGAAAACCATTGTTAGTTAACACAGTTTGTCGCTACATCTATAAGCGTAAGTTAAAACCTACCATGTAAAGTGAAAGCCATACATCAACAACATCCAGAAATGCCACTGCCTTCTCTGGGCCCGAGCTCATTTGAAATAGACAGACGCAAAGTCTGTCTATTTCTGATGAGTCCACGTTTAAAATTGTTTTAGGAAATCACGGATGTTGTGTCCTCCGGACAAAAGAGGAAAAAGACCATCCAGATTGTTACCAGCACAAAGTTCAAAAGCCAGCATCTGTAATGATGTGGGGGTGTGTTAGTGCCCATGTCATGGGCAACTTACACATGTGTGATGGCACCATCAATGTTGAAAGGTACATCCAGGTTTTGGAGCAACACATACTGCCATCTAAGTAATGTCTTTTTTAGGGACATAATGCTTATTTCAGCAAGACAATGCCAAGCCACATTCTGCATGTATTACAACAGTGTGGCTTCGTAGTAAAAGAGTGCAGGTACTAGAATGGCCTGCCTGCAGTCCAGACCTGTCACCCATCGGTACAAATTGGATTAAAACAACAAACAGGACTGAAAACAAGACATCAAATGTGCTATTGGTCACATTTCATACACTGTTAAATCAAAAAGGGTGGAATTGTAACACTGAGGTTAATTTATATGAACATCAGATGTAACTTCTTGGAGAAGAGAAGACCTATCAAAACACTTTTGGTGTCATTTTAAAGCTTAGGGTGTTCTCTTTCCAGTGATATGCATTTCATAACATTTGGACATAAATCATGGAACCTCTGGTCTGGTCTTGTTAGGGATGGACTTGGCGGTGTTGATCCAATAAACATAGTCATTTGTTGCCCAGATTTCTTCAAATATGGTATATTATGAAAGAACAGGTTCTTCAGAACATTTTCACACCAGTTCCATAGATTTTGCATGAAAATTAATTGAATAATGATATTTTTTGCAAAAAAAAGTCAATTCCAAGAAAACTGACAAAACGTTTTTGAATTCCAATACATTTTCCATTTATTTATGCCACATAAATTGGATTTTCAATCCAGAAGGTTGCATTTGAAATGGATACATGTGTATACTTTACATAATGAATTTTGAAAAAAAATGACCATTTTGACCCTGATACAGTTTTTAGGCCCAGTTTTTGAGATGCAACCTATTGCACATGGATATGAAAAGATTTATCAATAAACAGACGATGTGTTGCTCGAACAGTAAGTCACAGAACTTGACTATATTGCAATCTGGTAAGAGATCAACACTGTCGTTAACTGGACAGACATTAAATGGATGGAGGATAAGTTTGGGGAAATATTGTTGAGTATGTACAGTGTCATAGATGGAATTCAATCCAATGAGTCAGTTTTTGAGTGTATCACACAAACAAATGACTCATTGGATGAACTAATTTCAATAATGGGCAGGATTTCCATATAATAAATATATGTAGTCCCAACTAAATTAAATTAAATTATCTTGCATGGATGTGCTTTATTTGAGTTTGGGCTACATATATTTATTAGATGGATATCCCGCTCATAATTGAATTGAGTTCATCTAATGCATCAGTTTTTTGAGTGCAGGCGTCAGGAACGAGGAAACTCGCTATACATAAACCACTTTATCATCCACGATCCAAACATGTTTATTTCTGCTGTAAAGTTGAGCATTATAACATAGATGTCTACGGGTAGCGACACGCTTTTTGAGCTTGAAGTGGCCATTCAAGGAACTGCAGTTTTTGGCACTTCCGCTTTGGCTTAATTTTTCAGGAGGCTGCAGTTTGATTTGAGTAAAGAAGAAGATCCTGTGCAAAAGGGACAAGCTATACAGCAAATCCAAGTGAGTTTGAGTCACCAGACCGATGCTGTATTATATGACCGAGATAAAGCGAAAATTTGCCGCACCAGCATTACAGAACCTTCAGACCTTAATTGTCCAGTAGAACAAAAGAAATCATCATGAAAGTGGTACAAAGTGACTTTGAAACATGACCGATGCACTGTGAAGCAATGTGAGGGAAAAGGCCATCAGCCAGAAGGTTCTGCTCTTTGTTCCCGTGTCGATATCTCTGTAAACTATCGACATGCATCATAATCGCTCCCTTCTATCAAGTGCAGACTAAAGAACAATCTCCATTAGGTGACAGCGCCCCGGCAGGTTGATAAATGCTCCCTGACGAAAGGGAAGGAATTGCGTAAAATAAAGAGGCATGTTCCAACAAGTCTTGTCAAAATGGTATTGATTTAATCATCTGCAGAAATACACATTCTTGGTTAGTGTAGCGTGCAGCAGAAATGGCAGTGGCGGCAGCAGAAGCTGGGATACGCTTTACAGTTGTTGACGCGAGACGCTCTCCCTCATTGGCTTTGCAGGTGATGGAACACACGCTGAGCTGAGCGCAAATTTTTCTCTCTCTCGCCTCATTTTCCTCTTCAGTCAGACATGACTCGAAGAAAGTGTCTCCAAACCTCTTTTCTAGTTTTATTTAGAATCACAAAAACAAGCACTTAATGGGAGTGGGTGAGTCTATACGGAACGCGCCGCTCTGGCCAACCTTCTCCTTGGCCTCTCAGCAGAGTGCAGAGGCGACGGATAACAATAGCCCTCCATCATCTCGACACACCGGCGGTATTTCAGTAGCCAGAGTGAGGTGGCTAGAGGTCTGGGAGTGTTTATTTAACATCGCAGTGGAGGTGCTGGAGAGTACAGCTCACCTTGGGACAAATGGATTCCCTTTTTCTTTCTCCTTTCGCAGGCTCAGAGTAAACACGGTGGCATAAAACTGGAGGTCTCCTCATTTTGAAGATCATCAGACAGCTCGCCCGCCTTCATCATTCAGCTTTTAAGGTGTTCACGCCTTATTGTGGTTGAACATCATTTTTACGCACGACACCTTGATTATTGTGTTTAACTTTGACCTCAACGGCAGTGACTTCTGTGCATGTCGCCAGTCACTGGGGAGCAGGGGGTGACTGTGCTCTGAATGACTGAGACAAAAAAAACGTGTGCTCGCACGCCACTAATTTGTGCATTGGCATTTGACCACCCCTCCCTGTAAAAATTATGTCCAAATGAAGGATCAGTCCATATACTTACATAGTGCAGCGGATAACTGCAACAATCCTGCAAATGGTGATACAAGCACCAAAGTCGACACATTACTCTTCAAAATACCGACGAGCCACTTGAATTTTCAATAGGCGGCCAGGTAGGGGTCAATTGAAGAATTACACAGGGGTCAAAATTAAAAATGCTCCAATCAAATTGAAAGCTACACTGCATTATTTGTCTGATCATAATGATTCCAAAAAGGTATAGTTTGGACAATCTATGACTGAATGTTCTGGAGTTATGCGGTAAAAACAGCAAAAATGGTGGTTTGTACAGGGGTCAAAAGTTAAAGTTACTCCAATTTTGGTAAAAAGTGATGCAAATTATTGGTTGAGCTAATAGGATTAATAAATGGAATAGTTTTGACTGTGTTTGACTGGTCTCCAAAGTAAAGGTCAAACAAGATCAACGTCCATTGACCTATGACATGTGACATATGTTACCCTGTAACTGTTGTGTGGGCCGCTGAAGAGGAGGTACTGCTGGCCCACCACCACCAGAGGGCACCCTGCCTGGAGTGCGGGCTCCAGGCACAAGAGGGCGCTGCCGCCTCACAAGAGCAGCCGGGGTGACAGCTGACACTCATCACCTGTGACAGCTGTCACCACTCATCTGTTCTGCATCGGTATATCAGCAAGACGTCATCTCCACCTCTTTGCCGAGATATCGTTCTACCTGAAAGGTGGAGGTAGCTTCCCTGCCGTGCAGATTGCTGGGTGCAGACGCACCCACGTTTAATTGTGTTTTTGTTCCTCGCCAGCAGTACCAGGTCCGACACGCGGAGGCAGTGGCCACCTGGGAGTTCGGGACTTGGCGGCTCCAGTATTCCCGGGGTCTGGTGGCGGAGGAAATCGTGTGGTTCCGGTTCTGCTTTGGACAGACGTCTCCTATCTTCGAGCCTGCCCACACGACACCTTGTAATTTGACCGCTGATCTATTGTGTAATCTGTTGTGTTTGTTGTGCACGTTCGCAACAGTAAAGTGTTGTTATTTGACCTATTCCATTGTCCGTTCATTTGCGCCCCCTGTTGTGGGTCCGTGTACTTACACTTTCCCAATAGGATATCTCGGCCAACGTCATGGATCCCGAGGGGCGTCAACCGGCTGTTGAACGGCCAATGGAAGAACAGGGTGCACAGGCGCCCGCAGGAGGAATGATCGGTGAGTTGCAGCGGATCCTCACCGTTTTCACGGCTCGGTTGGATTTAATGACCGAGCAGAACGTCCTCCTTAACCGCAGGGTGGAGGCTCTCGCCGCGCAGGTGGAGGCGCGCCCTCAGGGCGCTGCTGCGGCTCTCCCTCCTGTCGATCCTGTGCGTAACAGTGACGTTCCACTGGTCGTTCAACGACCCCTCCCACCTTCCCCGGAAGCATACATAAGCCCTCCAGAGCCGTACGGAGGCTGTGTGGAGACGTGCGCGGACTTCCTTATGCAGTGTTCGCTCGTCTTCGCACAACGTCCTGTCATGTACGCGACTGATTCTAGCAAGATAGCTTATGTAATTAATCTGCTTCGCGGCAAGGCACGCGCTTGGGCTACAGCGCTTTGGGAGCAAAATTCACGGCTCCTTCTGACATATGATGGGTTTGTGAGGGAGTTCAGAACAGTGTTCGATCACCCAAATAGAGGAGAGACCGCTTCAGCCGTGCTGCTGTCAATGAGACAGGGGCGCCGGAGCGCAGCTGCTTATGCAGTCGACTTCCGCATCGCGGCTGCGAGGTCCGGCTGGAATAACACTGCCCTCCGCGCCGCCTTCGTAAACGGACTGTCGTTGGTCCTAAAGGAGCTCCTGGTGGCTAAGGACGAACCGCGGGATTTAGACGGGCTTATTGATCTCGTTATACGATTAGACAATCGGTTAGAGGAACGCCGTCGGGAGCGAGGCGAAGGACGTGACCGGATACGCGCCGCCCCTCTCCCTTCCGGGTTCGAAAAGGGGCCGCCCTCCCCACGCTCCACAGCCGCAGCGCTTTGTGGGGCAACAGCTCCCCCTGTTGACGTTGTTAGGGAGACGCACAGGGCCAAAATGGGAAGGCTGATCCGTGGAGAGTGTTTTCTCTGCAGCTCAACAGAGCACACACAGAGAGACTGCCCCAAACGGCCAAAACGTCAACACTCGCCCTTAGAGACTGGGCTAAGGGGGGGTCAAGACATTCAAGTGAGACACACACAAATTGCCACACGACTCCCAGTCACAATCCTGAGCGGGGATTTAACCCTTCAAGCCCGAGCACTGGTGGACACGGGGTCAGAAGGGAATCTGCTAGACAGCAGATGGGCAAAGGAGGTAGGGCTCCCTCTGGTGGCGCTTCCTACGCCATTGCAGGTGCGGGCACTAGATGGCACCCTCCTCCCTTTACTCACACACAAGACACCACCAGTAACTCTGGTGGTGTCTGGAAACCACCGGGAGGAGATTGAGTTTTTTGTAACTCCTGCCACCTCCCGCGTGATTTTGGGCATCCCATGGATGTTAAAACACAATCCCCGGATCGATTGGCCGTCTGGGGTGGTGGTTCAGTGGAGCGAAACCTGCCATCGGGTGTGTTTAGGATCCTCGGTTCCTCCCGGTTCCCAGGCTAAGGAGGAGGTCAAAGTCCCGCCCAATCTGACGGCAGTGCCAGTTGAGTACCACGATCTTGCTGACGTCTTCAGCAAGGATCTGGCACTCACCCTTCCCCCGCACCGTCCGTACGATTGTGCCATTGATTTGGTTCCAGGCGCTGAGTTCCCGTCCAGCAGGCTGTACAACCTCTCACGACCTGAGCGCGAATCAATGGAGACCTACATCCGGGACTCATTAGCTGCCGGGCTGATCCGGAACTCCACCTCCCCGATGGGGGCAGGTTTCTTTTTTGTGGGCAAGAAAGATGGCGGACTTCGTCCATGTATTGATTACAGGGGGCTGAATGAGATTACGGTTCGCAACCGATACCCGTTGCCATTATTAGATTCCGTGTTCACCCCCCTGCATGGAGCCAAAATCTTTACTAAACTGGATCTTAGAAATGCGTATCACCTGGTTCGGATCCGGAAGGGAGACGAATGGAAGACGGCATTCAACACCCCATTAGGTCACTTTGAGTACCTGGTCATGCCGTTCGGCCTCACAAACGCCCCCGCGACGTTCCAAGCATTAGTTAATGATGTCTTGCGGGATTTCCTGCACCGATTCGTCTTCGTATATCTAGACGATATACTCATCTTTTCTCCGGATCCTGAGACTCATGTCCGGCATGTACGTCAGGTCCTGCAGCGGTTGTTGGAGAACCGGCTGTTTGTGAAGGGCGAGAAGTGTGAGTTCCACCGCACCTCTTTGTCCTTCCTGGGGTTTATCATCTCCCCCAACTCCGTCGCTCCTGATCCGGCCAAGGTTGCAGCGGTGAGAGACTGGCCCCAACCCACTAGCCGTAGGAAGCTGCAACAGTTCCTCGGCTTTGCTAATTTCTACAGGAGGTTCATTAAGGGCTACAGTCAGGTAGTTAGCCCCCTGACAGCCCTGACCTCACCAAAAGTTCCCTTCACCTGGTCGGATCGTTGCGATGCCGCGTTCAAGGAGTTGAAACGGCGCTTCTCGTCTGCACCCGTTCTGGTGCAGCCCGATCCTAGTCGCCAGTTAGTGGTTGAAGTGGACGCCTCGGACTCAGGGATAGGAGCTGTGCTTTCCCAGAGCGGGAAGACCGATAAGGTCCTTCACCCGTGTGCCTATTTTTCCCGCAGGTTGACCCCGGCCGAACGGAACTATGACGTCGGCAATCGAGAGCTCCTTGCGGTGAAAGAGGCTCTAGAAGAGTGGAGACATCTGTTGGAGGGAACGTCCGTGCCATTCACGGTTTTCACTGACCACCGGAACCTGGAGTATATCAGGACCGCCAAGCAGCTGAATCCCAGGCAAGCCCGCTGGTCACTGTTCTTCGGCCGTTTTGACTTCCGGATCACCTACCGTCCCGGGACCAAGAACCACAGATCGGATGCCTTGTCCCGGGTACATGAAGATGAAGTCAAAACGGAGTTGTCGGATCCACCGGAACCCATCATCCCGGAGTCCACTATCGTGGCCACCCTCACCTGGGACGTAGAGAGAACCGTCCGGGAGGCCCTGGCACGAAGCCCGGACCCCGGAACTGGGCCGAAGAACAGACTTTACGTCCCACCAGATGCTAGGGCTGCAGTCCTGGACTTCTGTCACGGCTCTAAGCTCTCCTGTCATCCAGGGGTGCGAAGAACCGTGGCAGTTGTCCGGCAGCGCTTCTGGTGGGCGTCCCTAGAGGCCGACGTCCGGGATTATATCCAGGCCTGCACCACCTGCGCCAGGGGCAAGGCTGACCATCGTAGGGCTTCGGGTCTGCTCCAGCCGCTGCCCGTGCCCCATCGCCCCTGGTCCCACATCGGCCTGGATTTTGTCACGGGTCTCCCGCCGTCCCAGGGCAACACCACCATCTTCACGATAGTGGACCGATTCTCCAAGGCGGCCCACTTCGTGGCCCTCCCGAAGCTCCCGACGGCCCAGGAGACAGCGGACCTCCTGGTTCACCACGTCGTTCGGCTGCATGGGATCCCAACAGACATTGTTTCAGATCGCGGTCCCCAGTTCTCCTCGCACGTCTGGAGGAGCTTCTGCCGGGAACTGGGGGCCACAGTGAGTCTCTCATCCGGGTACCATCCCCAGACCAACGGGCAAGCAGAACGGGCCAATCAGGAGATGGAGCAGGCCCTGCGTTGCGTGACAGCCGCGCACCCGGCGGCCTGGAGTACCCATCTGGCCTGGATCGAGTATGCCCATAACAGCCAGGTGTCGTCAGCCACCGGCCTCTCCCCTTTCGAGGTATGTCTGGGGTACCAACCGCCTTTGTTTCCAGTGGTTGAGGGAGAGGTCGGTGTGCCCTCGGTCCAGGCCCACCTACGGAAGTGGCGTCGGGTGTGGCGTGCCGCCCGTTCTGCCTTGCTGAGGGCCCGGATGAGGTCAAAGGCCCATGCAGACCGTCGGCGGACCCCGGCCCCTGCGTATCGGCCAGGGCAGGAGGTGTGGTTGTCGACAAAGGACATCCCCCTCAAAGTGGACTCCCCCAAGTTACAGGACCGTTACATCGGTCCCTTCAAAATCCAGAAGGTCATCAGTCCAGCCGCAGTGAGGCTTCAGCTGCCGGCCTCACTGCGGATCCATCCTGTATTTCACGTGTCCCGAATCAAACCACATCACACCTCACCCCTCTGTACTCCGGGTCCGGCACCGCCTCCTGCCCGGATCATCGATGGCGAGCCGGCTTGGACTGTGCGCCGGCTTTTGGATGTCCGTAGGATGGGCCGGGGCTTCCAGTATTTGGTGGACTGGGAGGGGTACGGACCTGAAGAACGCTCCTGGGTGAAGAGGAGCTTCATTCTGGACCCGGCCCTCCTGGCCGATTTCTACCGCCGCCACCCGGACAAGCCTGGTCGGGCGCCAGGAGGCGCCCGTTGAGGGGGGGGTCCTGTTGTGTGGGCCGCTGAAGAGGAGGTACTGCTGGCCCACCACCACCAGAGGGCACCCTGCCTGGAGTGCGGGCTCCAGGCACAAGAGGGCGCTGCCGCCTCACAAGAGCAGCCAGGGTGACAGCTGACACTCATCACCTGTGACAGCTGTCACCACTCATCTGTTCTGCATCGGTATATCAGCAAGACGTCATCTCCACCTCTTTGCCGAGATATCGTTCTACCTGAAAGGTGGAGGTAGCTTCCCTGCCGTGCAGATTGCTGGGTGCAGACGCACCCACGTTTAATTGTGTTTTTGTTCCTCGCCAGCAGTACCAGGTCCGACACGCGGAGGCAGTGGCCACCTGGGAGTTCGGGACTTGGCGGCTCCAGTATTCCCGGGGTCTGGTGGCGGAGGAAATCGTGTGGTTCCGGTTCTGCTTTGGACAGACGTCTCCTATCTTCGAGCCTGCCCACACGACACCTTGTAATTTGACCGCTGATCTATTGTGTAATCTGTTGTGTTTGTTGTGCACGTTCGCAACAGTAAAGTGTTGTTATTTGACCTATTCCATTGTCCGTTCATTTGCGCCCCCTGTTGTGGGTCCGTGTACTTACACTTTCCCAACAGTAACATGAACTAAGCATGACACATGGTCTAAATTATTGCTTTTTAAAACCCTATTAATTCAACTAGTAATTTGCATCATTTTTTTACCAAAACTGGAGCAACTTTAACTTTGACCCCTGTACAAATTGAAACTGACCTTTGTCACCATTCTTGCTGTTTATACCCCATAACATCTGAACATTCAGTCATAGACGGTCTAAACTATATCTTTTTGCAATTGTTATGATCAGACAAATAATGTAGTGTTATTTTTAATTTGATTAGCATTTTTGGGCCTGTATCCAATTGATCAGGAGGTGCGTAATGCCACCACAAATAAAAATATATATTCCCATGTTTGATTAGTTCCTGTGTATAAGATAAACATCTGTACTGTGGCAAACTGCCAAGAGCACACAGAGAAAAGAAACAGAAAATACCCTGTGGGAGAGAGATTAACAATGGATGTTTATGTGGACAATAACAAATACGGAAATACATTTATCAAACACAGAGCAGATTTTGTTTACTCAGACAGAAAGGTGCATCATGTGAGTCACAGTGACTCCAGCACTCCATAAACACCATACGTACCATGGAAGGCAAATCCATTCTTTCAGTGTTGTTTGGATTCCAACACCAAAAACATGCATCTCTGTCAAAGTCTTAATGGAAATCCGTTGGACTTTGGCCACAGGTTAGTCCTGCTTTGCTGAGTTTCAAGTGTGCATGCGTGTGTGTGTGTGTGTGTGTGTGTGTGTGTGTGTGTGTGTGTGTGTGTGTGTGTGTGTGTGTGTCTCCGCTTGTAATAACATGTATGTCATACCAGGCAATGCACTTTATGATGTAATATGGTATACTATGCTCTGGCCGCATCGCAAAAAATTCTAATCTCATAGTCTCATCTCACTAAGACGCATGTTCATAGGGCAGGTAACTCTGTAATGGGACTATCATTATTATACAGTCATGAAAAAATGTGCATTTGTATGGCTTCATTGTGTAGTGGCCAGATGCCTGATGCAGATGGAAAAGCACTATATAAATGCAGTCCATTTATTTACCGTTTATTGCCTTGTTGATTAGAATTTTGACGTTTTATTTGATAGATCTTGCTTGTTACTTACTTTACACAGAATTTCTTCGAATAGTTTGGGTTTTTGACAGCATAGAGTGTCCTATTACAGACCAGTCCTGGAACACATAGATGTGAACCCGAAACAAGATGCCGGGGGGGTTAGATCATTATGATGTCATAAGATAACTTGTTAAAAGAATATATAGAAATAGAAGAAAAAACACACAAATTTACACCATGGTATTCAATAAGCTTAGTGTTAGCTTTATCACTTGGGTAGATAATAATCAATTATAGACTTTTGATGAGGTGTCCCCATGATTATGTGGACCTGGTCAGGATGGGGTTCACTTTGCCAAGGTGAACCCCATCCTGACCAGGTCTGTATAATCATGGGTACACCAAAATCAGAAGTCTATAACTGTTTTATTATATGGAAAATTGGGAGTTTGTCAAACATACTAAAACTGAAAAATCAATCTCAAGTTTCAACTCTTTATTATTACTGTCATACTGCACCAACTGGCATCCCATCGATCGACTGGAGATGCCTGTTAAGTCCGTGACGAAGAGTCATCAGGCTTGTTTTCTTATAGAGTTCGCCATTCGCCTGTCTAGCTTCCGCATAAAATCGACCAAGTACTCTGTCAAGCATCCGTCTGTCATAAGTTTCAAAGTTGGGCACATGTCCCTTTTCAGTGACGTACTTGCGAAACAGGTTGGCTGCTGACTGTGTATTTCTGCGGGTGTTCTTCGCATCTTTTTCGTGTAAAATTCATTTTAAGTCAGCGTCGCTAACAGATGCAAACCTGTCTTCTGCCATTTTGCCAACAAACTGACAGCCAAAGTAGGCATTGTATCGCATTATCTGATTGGTCGTTATCGATAGAAAGTGTCGCTCGATTAGCTAGCGCTACGCTGCATGCGAGATGTACTTGTTTCGCACGCGTTGTCTACTTGGCTCCACCAGTGGTCAACTCAGCATGTGGTACAGCTCAGAAAGTGGCGAATGGGCCAATCAGAAGTTGGCAAAATCCCATACCATATAATAACTTGGGATATTGTCACTGAAACATTTTTTTCCACTTCCATTTGACATTCTCACCGCGCACTGCTTCCTTTGTACATTCCAGTTCATCTGTGGGAAAAGAAAACAAAATGTGGCAATCTGGCCAACTCTGGCAAGCTAATGCTAATGTTAATCCTTATAGCTCTGGAATCTAATCATAATACATGTATTGCACCACCACGTTTTGATATGGTAAATGTTTGTGCTAACCAATGAAGTGGAAGAAGCTCAGAAGTACATTTTTGCTGCAAAATAGTTAACATGTCTTGTGGTAGCAGTTAGCTTCCATGAATAAATACAACACTAGCAGCAGAAGCGTTTTTTCTTTTTCTTCTTCTTTCTTACAAGTGTAATCATTTAGAAGGGTAAGAGGGCTGTTATTATCACTGCACAGCCCAAGAACACAAATAACCTGCATCCCCGATAGACGGAAGATGTGTGGCTGTAGCCGCTGGAGACGATTCCACAGTGACCTGACCTTGACATGTCTGAGTAAAATGGTGGTGGAGGCTAATACCTCATCATGCTGACGTTGACTTTGAGCTCTTTGCAGTGCGCGCCGTAAAAACAAATGATAACAGTCTGCACAAATAGTCATAAACTATGGTCAATTAATATACACAAGTATTAAATAAAGAGAAGGCTTCGGCTAATTGTGTTAAGGAATACAGAAGCTGACTGTGCCAAAAGCTGTTAAGAGAATTATCTGTTTAAAAATATGTTATTTTAAATATTGCTATTCATAGAAAAGAAATATTGCCGTATACTTGCATTTATACAACTGTGCCAAAGTCTGAAGCACCACAATGCTTTGGATGTTTTTTTTCTTCAGCACTAAATCAGCAAAGACTAAAATTCCAAGTTTTTAAACAAGTTTCCAAATGTAATAAAAAAAAAAAAACAAATATTACAGAGAATTTTATGTTTTATACATGAATGCATTTTTAAAAAAGCAACCGTCCTTTTTAGATTAATAACAACTCAAATTGTATTTGTAATAATAATAATAACAAAATAAAAATAATAATGACAACAAACAGGAGATAAACAGTTTATATATATATATATACGAGGTCTGTTAGAAAACTATCTGACCTTTTTATTTTTTGCAAAAACTATATGGATCTGAATCATGTGCGCTTGCATCAGCCAAGCTTGAACCTTCGTGCGCATGCGTGAGTTTTTTCACGCCTGTCGGTTGCGTCATTCGCCTGTGAGCACGCTTTGAGTGAGCAGTGGTCCACCCCCCTCGTCGGATTTTCATTGTGAGGAAAATGTCTGAACGATTTGGAGCTTTGCTGCATCAATTTTTTTTCCAGAAACTGTGAGAGACAGCCAGGTGGAAACCATTCGAAAGATTCAGACGGCTTTCAGGGACGATTCAATGGGGATCACACAGATTAAGGAGTGTTACAGCCGGTTTAAAGACGGCGCACAATGGTGGAGGGCATGCCGCGCTCCGAGCGGCCATCGACAGGCTGAAATGACCAGATCATTTCCAAAGTGAACGCTGTGTTGATCCGGGACGTTGTCTGACTACCAAAGAAATGGCAGAAGATGTGGACATAGCACTTTTTCGCTACATTCCACTGTTACAGGAGTTTTTGTCATGAAAAGATGTGCGGAGGAATTCACGCATCGGGGCGGAGCTGCTAATGGCGCTGGACAAAAAGCAAGGTCGTGATGAAGCCTCACAGGACATGTTGTGGCATGTCCAGCTCGTCCACAATTTTTCAGATAGTCACACGACTGAAAAGCCACCGAAAGCCGTCTGAATCTTCCGAATAGTGCAAGAGCTGGGCATGTTAGAACATGTTTTGTGAGACAAACACGGAGGTGCTTTTGTCCCGCGCCATTAGCCGCTCCGTGGCGAATTCCTCCGCTCCTCTTTCCATGACAAAAACTCCTGTAACAGTGGAATGTGGTGAAAAAGTGCTATGTGCTATCTTCTGCCATTTTTCTGGTAGTCAGACGACGTCCCGGATCAACACAGCGTTCACTTTGGAAATGATCTGGTCGTTTCAGCCTGTCGATCACCGCTCGGAGCACGGCGCGCCCTCAGCCATTGTGCACCGTCTTTAAACCAGTTGTAACACTCCTTAATCTGTGTGATCCCCATAGAATCGTCCCTGAAAGCCGTCTAAATCCTCCGAATGGTTTCCACCTGGCTGTCTCTCACAGTTTCTGGAAAAATTTGATGCAGCAAAGCTCCAAATCGTTCAGACATTTTCCTCACAATGAAAATCCGACGAGGGGGGTGGACCACTGCTCACTCAAAGCGTGCTCACAGGTGAATGATGCAACCGACAGGCGTGAAAAAACTCACACATGCGCACGAAGGTTCAAGCTTGGCTGATGCAAGCGCACATGATTCAAATCCATATAGTTTTTGCAAAAAATAAAAAGGTTGGATAGTTTTCTGACAGACCTCATATATATATATATATATATATATATATATATATATATATATATATATATATATATATATATATATATATATATATATATATATATATATATATATAAGATTTTGAACAAACACTCCTAAGGATTCCAGTTGAGTTGGTGTTTAAACATATTAATGAACTAGGATTGCACTGTTTTTTAATTTCATATTTTAAGACTACAGTCAGCAGTCTGTAACATGTGGTAGTGGAAATTTACAAGAAGGTTTGGTTGATGTTACATGTAGCATTTCAATTTTTGCTTAATTTCTAAAGTCGAGGCCTGTATTTACCATAGTCTTTAATTTGTAGCACTCTTGAGCATAAATGGTTTAATAAAGAACATCTGAACAAATAAAGAAAAATGCTTAAAATGGCAGGGAGTCAAGCGAGCCTTCACTCCCCAGAAGCTGAAGGTTTATAGCCATGCTAATGCTCCCCACAGCCATTTTACTGAAAAAAGCCTGAAGGACCAAAATGACATGTTGAGATGGTGAGGAGCTTCGCTCATTAATGTCGGTGACATAAACATATTATTTAATGTTGTAAATTACATTGATCATTAAATAAATCTATTGATCTCAAGAATACAGAAGTTTTGTTCTTGATATTCTGCTTAGCAAAGATATTTTCATGTATACCTTTACTAAACCCATATGCAGTGGTGGGCACAGATAAACAAAAAATTAACTTCGATAACAGATAATCAGATAACTGAAAAGTTATCTTCAATAAAGATAAAATGATAAACCACCCCAAAATGTATCAGAAGTTACAGATAACCGATAAATTCCAGTATTGTCTCCGGTATAGTTGCAACTACTAACAAGCTGATTTTGAGTTTTAACACCGCAACTGGAAGCATCAAAAGCGACAACAGACCCAAACAATGAATCAGTACTTTTGTTTTTCAGCATCCTGCCCCCTGCTGGAAGCTCCAGTTTACTACATGGCTTCCAGCACAGACACAACTGAAAAGAGCCAGAAAGCTCAACTCTACCCAATCACAGTGCTGCCATCAGGCCGAGGTCTTGGAAAATAAAGCAATGCTGAGTTATGGTTTGGTGTATAAATAAAATTAATACTGATAGAATAACTCCATTAATGCCAATTCTGTAATTTGTGCAAAGTTAAGATATAACATGTATCTTTTAATGTTGAATAATGCACTAGTTCTGAAGTTTTGTAACAAACACAGACAGATGGCATTCTGGGTAAAATGTGCTTCCGCTACACTGATTGGTTGATTAATTCTATGTAAACCAAGACGTTAATGTGAGATGTGTCGTGTGTTGGTGTTTACAGATAAATGTGTTTTGTAAAATATGCCATTTTTTATTTGTAAAAAAAAGGCATTTTCAAAAAAAAAAAAAAAAAAAAAAGCCAAGTTGTAATTAGATAACCGTCTGATATAACCGGTGTCAAAGTAAATATAACACTGCCACTACTTGTGCCAGTGCGAGTTTTGGCCCTTTTTCATCTGATTTTTCATTTGTGTGACAATTTTTGAATCGCACCGAGTTTCAGGTTAATTGCGCATCCTGCATCATTTAGTATACATGGAGTAACGAGTTGCATTTAACATCTCACAACCACCTCCTGATCACCGATCGTATGGTCAGATGAAAATCAAACCTGTTTGACATTCTTGTGCCTGTGCAAACACTGCAGGTCTGTCTTGTAATGTTTTTTTTTTTTTTTTAACTTTGATGTCTCCCATCGAGAGTTATTGTAAATTAAGTTTGAAAAAAAGCTTCTGTTTATGTTTTGCTTCTGGAAACACGAGTCCGACATGTGGTTTTTGAATGTACAATGTGTGTGAGAACATAAATCGGGTGCTCTGAACTTTTACACCATGCGGTTCTGTGGTACAGTGTCTGCTCAGCTTCAGTTTGAATACTGCCATGAACACTACTGGCCAGTAGATGGCAGTAGAGACCTTGAAAACTTGCCAAAACAAAATTCCAGATAATCTGTGTTGCTACTTGCTACATATAAGATGCATGGAATTTAATAAAAGCAAACACAAAAACAACATCTATAAACCCAGAGAATATATTCACGAGAGTTTTAGGCACTAGAGTTTAATGCTGTTGTCCTGATCAGAGTGTCTCAAATGCATTCTCCTGTCGTGAACGTACTGAGATTACCGTACTGAGATTACCCTATCCTACCCATAATGCACTGCTGGGCACAGCATGCCCACACTAAAACCTTAAAAAAATGGCACATTACTTTAAAACTAAAACATATATCTCATATTTTCACTTTATAAAACTTCAGAAGTGACGTTAATTTAAATAACTTGTCCGAAATAAGTTTGGTTAAAATTTGAACCATAAGTTAATAATGTATGCCTCTGGATGATTTGGGTGATATTGGCCGCGTATCAGTATAGGGTTAAAAGAAATGTTTTTTTGTTTTTTTTTTGGTGACCAGGTCTCCTTTGTCTGCAGAGGATAGAGCAGTTTCTTCAACAACCAGCTCTCCTCTGTTTGTAGAGAGTAGAACTGCACATCTGTTCACCTTTGTTTACCACATTAACGGTCTAAAAATTATCGGACAAAAATTTATCGGAAGATTACTCAGATAATGGTTTTCAAAGTTATCTGAAAAGATAATCTGATAATGAAAACTTTATCTTCGATAATTATCTGTTATCGGATTGTTGGAAGTGTGCCCACCACTGCCCATATGTATGTACCATTAAAGTCTACAATTGTTTATCATTACCAAATCGTGTCAGTCTATTTAAAATAGCTTCATCTCAAGACCTTCATACACCCAAGCAATTTTGAACTATGGTGTATCACATACAATCGACATGATATATTTACATCAACCTATGTCGATGTTCAGTCCAAGGCTGTGCCGTAGTTATATTATTTAGAATCATTTTGCAGCACCTATGTTTCATTATCATTGCATTAACTTCATACAGACTTTTGCACAGTACTTAAACTTAATTCCAGTATTCAAATGTTAGACGAGTATGAAGAACAACATTTTAGGATTTGGATGTCAGAAACTAAAAATTTGAATGCAAATTTTATCTCGTTATGAGACTTTTATCTGGCAATAAAAGCGTGAAACCAATGGGACAGATACTGTACATGATCATATCATAAAATACCTACATCAGAAAAAAAGAGAAAAATCAAGTCCACTCTTCTGAAATCAGGATATAAGTCATCATATGAGGCAGAGACTCAAGCTTGAGACATAATTCCATTCAAGAGGACAAGAGGAGAGGTGAGGGGGACACCTCATATGAGCGCAGACTTTTATATATTACCCCCTGCTCCAAAGTAAGGACAAAGAGAATGAAGATGGCTGTCCTGTCACAGGGAAAAAAACAAATGAACCACACAGACCTGACTGAACTGTTCACTTACCACAAGCTGGTCCTTTTACAATTATAATGTGTGTGTGTGTATATATATATATATATACACACAGCACAGTAGTATTCAGAATAACAGTAGTGCTATGTGACTAAAAAGATTAATCCAGGTTTTCAGTATATTTCTTATTGTTACATGGGAAACAAGGTACCAGTAGATTCTCACAAATCCAACAAGACCAAGCATTCATGATATGCACACTCTTAAGGCTATGAAATTGGGCTATTAGTAAAAAAAAAAAGTAGAAAAGGGGGTGTTCACAATAATAGTAGCATCTGCTGTTGACGCTACAAACTCAAAACTATTATGTTCAAACTGCTTTTTTAGCAATCCTGTGAATCACTAAACTAGTATTTAGTTGTATAACCACAGTTTTTCATGATTTCTCCACATCTTCGAGGCATTAATTTTGTTTTTTTTGGAACCAAGATTTTGCTTGTTTACTAGTGTGCTTGGGGTCATTGTCTTGTTGAAACACCCATTTCAAGGGCATGTCCTCTTCAGCATAAGGCAACATGACCTCTTCAAGTATTTTGACATATCCAAACTGATCCGTGATACCTGGTATGCAATATATAGGCCCAACACCATAGTAGGAGAAACATGCCCATATCATGATGCTTGCACCACCATGCTTCACTGTCTTCACTGTGAACTGTGGCTTGAATTCAGAGTTTGGGGGTCATCTCACAAACTGTCTGCAGCCCTTGGACCCAAAAAGAACAATTGTACTCTCATCAGTCCACAAAATATTCCTCCATTTCTCTTTAGGCCAGTTGATGTGTTCTTTGGCAAATTGTAACCTCTTCTGCACGTCTTTTATTTAACAGAGGGACTTTGCGGGGGATTCTTGCAATTAAATTAGCTTCACAGGACAGTTATTAGTCTCTTAGTTATTAAATTAGTCTCACAGGACATGCTGTAACATGCCCACCTCTTCCACAATTTCTCGGATAGTCACATGACTGAAAAGTCAGCGAAAGCCATCCAAATCTTCCGAATGGTGGAAGAGGTGGGCATCATTTTTCAGAGTCCAGCATGTCCTGTGAGAATTCAACACGGAGGAGCTTTTGCTCCGTCAACAGCTTCGTGCCGAAGCCATTGACATAAATTTCACTGCAACTCTTTTCATGGCCAAATCTTCTGTCACAGTGGAATGTGCCAAAAAAGTGCTGATGTCCACCTCTTCTGCAATTTCTCGGATAGTCACACGATGGTCCCACATCACCACAGCGTTCACTTTGGAAATGATCCGGTCATTTCAGCATGTTGATGTCCGACCGGAGTGTGGCTCACTCTCCACCATTGTGCGGTCATCTTTAAACCGGTTGTACTGCTCCTTAATCTGTGTGATGCCCAAAGCATCGTCACCGAAAGCTGTCTGAATCTTCCGAATGGTTTCCACCTGGCTGTCGCCCAGTTTCTGGCAAAATTTGATGCAGTCGCGCTGCTCCAGTTGTTCCGCCATTTTCCTTGCAAAGAAAATCCGACGAGAGACTACACCCATCCTCACACAAAGGCTGCTTACAAGCAAATAACACAATCGACAGGCGTGAAGAAATTCACACATGCGCACGAAGGTTCAATGTTGGCTCATGCAAGCACACATGATTCAAATCCATCAGGTTTTTGAAAAAAATAAAAAGGTTGGATACTTTTCTAACAGACCTCGTATGTTTTTATTTTGCCAGAACTACTGAGTGGGGAGACTCATTTTTCACACATTTTTTTTTTCTAGTTGGAACTCAGAAATTCCAAGTTCCCAGGTTGAATGCAGCATGAATTTTGAATCTTGGCTGGGCACTTCCTCTGAAACATCAGCTTTTACATAGGAAATTCACTATACCACACTGCAGTTGGAATCACCCCACAATGAATGCTTTACCTGCAATAAAATAAGCTGTAATTTTGTGATATACGACAGTAATAAAGGTATTTGGACCACCTACCACCTGAAGACCTTCGATTCCACCAATGCTACCTGAGTATCCTCCACATCAGGTGGGAAGACTACGTACCAACATCAGCATTCTGACTGAAGCCAAGTTAAAGAGCATAGAGTGTGTCATCATGAAAAACCAACTTTGGTGGGTGGGTCACGCTGTTTGGATGGATGACAGTCGACTTCCCAAACAGGTCTTCTACTACCAGCTGAGTGAAGGGAAACGGTCCAGAGGCAAGCAGAAGAAATTCTATAAGGACCTCCTAAAGCATAACCTCAAGAACTGCTCCATTGACTGGAAGACCTGGGAAAAACAAGGGAGGAGACGAGCCAGCTGGCAATAATGATCCACACGGGAGTGGAAGTCATCAAAAACATGTTTAGTCATCTCTGTGTCCACCATCCCACCCCAGAATCGATCAAGAAACAGTCTTCCTCGAACCTGAGGGCTTGCCATGACTTCATAAGAAGTACATCTCAAAACAAAATACAATTTGTCAATATTGTGAAAAATCCAAAGGGACTGCTTCTTGAGGAGTTGTGTCAGTGATGAATATGTAATGTGTGGTTAGGGTTGCCAACCGTCCCTTGAAAAACGGAATCGTCCCTTATTTGGAAATAAAAGTGTGCGTTCCGTATTGACCTGAAACGGGACGCAGTTTGTCCCGTATTTCTGTGAGAATCAAAAAGTCTGTAAAATGTCAATGGAATTGACTGGCGCTTTATATGGAAACCTACGGTAAATTTGATCCCAACCTCTCTCCTGCTTTTCACCAATGAGCTGACAGACACGAGTTGACAATACAGAATCACTCTTATCTCACTGGTCGAGGGACATCTGCTCGCAAGAAGATATCGACGTCATGAGCCGACGACGGTCGCTGGATGACAATAACAAATCAGCATGGCTGATATCGATACAGACACCGACACTGGCACTGCAGATATGCCTACGGACAGCAATGTCTGTAACATCGTTACTACTCCTCCTAAAAAACAAAAAAACAAAAAAGAATGCAAAAATACAGGGGAGAATGAGAAAAGGAAAATGGCTGGGTGGAAAAGGTGCACGACAACAGTATTGTTGACTTTTCAGACTTTATTTTTTGCACTTTTTATTACACTAAATGTGTAAATGTGCACTGTTACATTGTTTTGCACTGTTACATAGTTTTGGATGATGCAAATTTTCTATTGTTTTTTTGTTTTTTTTGTTAATTTATACAATTTTAAGTTAATCAATAGCACTACAGAGATTTATTTTTAAAGAAGACAGACTGCTCATATTGAAATTGTGAGTGAAAATTTATTTTGCACTAAAAATAAATTGCTAAATAATAATTTGTTTTCCACGTGTTCATATCAGAACAAATGCATGTGTGCATCTACCTAAATTCAGGGTCAAGTCAACAGTCAAATGGTTAAAAATCGTTTCACACAGACGCTGGGAAGGGTGAAGGCAATGGTCAGTCGGCTGGTCGGCCCTGGCGGTGAGGTGTCCCTTATTTATTTTTCAGACAGTTGGCAACCCTATGTGTGGTGATTGTCTAACGGTTAAGTGTTGGGCTTGAGACCAAAGGATCCTTGGTTCAAACCCCAGCCAGACCTGAGAATCAGTAAGAACCCTTGGGCAAGTTTCTTAATCCCCCAGTTGCTCCTGGGGTGAAGCGCCTTGTATAGCAGCACCCTCGCGTCAGTGTGTATGGATGAATGTGAGGCATCATTGTAAAGTGCTATGAGCTTCTAATTCAAATGAAAAAGTGCTATATAAATGCAGTCCATTTCAGGTAATGCTGAGCTAGCTAGCATGTTTTTGTCAATGCAGTTTTAGCAACTTTAATATTGACTACATTTATAGCTTGTGAGCTAATGTTTGTGTTTTTGTGGTCCTCTTGTTTTCCAGTGAGTGCAGAGATTAGCTTGAGTTGAAGTAATTCCAAATAACATCATAAAGACATGACATTTTTGTCATGCATTTGATCTTCAGTGTAGCTAGCTAGCATGGTTGTGAAGCATACGCTGAGGATAATGGTAGCCCAGTGCTGACAAGATATGAAGGGATCTTAAGAAATGGATGGAAATAATGTGGTTAGCTTGAGCTTTACAGGGCATGCACAGATGTGGAGTGAATAGGCAACATTATCAGACATATTAGCTGGTTGGTTAGCCAAACAGTAGCATGGTTTGTCCGCAATTTTCCCTGTCACGTCTGTTATTGTTTGTGTCACTGCTGAGTTCACGGAGCAAGGAAAAGAGAAAAACAAATATCAGACGTGACAGGTGAGGTAGATCATTTATGACTTGAGTTCCCTTCAAAATGTGGTAATATTCCCATCAAATGTCTATTAGATGGATGCATCAGTTAAGCTCTCCAATCGTCTAACATTTAAGGCAGTCTTTATGCCGATAATGAAGATGTGTGTGATATCAACTCGTCAGGGTAATTAATAGAAATGTCAGCAACACTGTATTAATAGCATCATGCATAACATCAATTTGGTGTAAATTGTCGTTCTGACAAGCCATTTTAATTAAAACTATCAGCCAAGAATTAAAGCACCGTGGTTGTCATTTTGGAAGGCGATCAAATAATGTAACCATCTGGTATTTCTCGCGTGTCTTCTCCCTGATAATTATAAGCGATATTCAAAAGATGATCACAACCGTAATGTCCTTGGACCAGCTCACAGGTCTTTCCATCCATAATCAGGATTTTAGACAGTATTCACTGATTTATCCTCAGAGTGAATGTTGTAACAAGTTTGGTTAAACAAAAAGGTTATATTTTTTTAGCAAAACTAGAAGGTGACATATTACAAACCAGAATGCACTGCAGTCTTTGGTGAGGGGCAGCAAGCAATCTTGTTGACTACCATCAGGACCCAGGAGTAAAGGTAGCGCATCTGCCATGTCAGAGAGTAAACTCATTGCAGAGAGAACATAGAGAGGGCTGGCTCCCACAAAATGATGTAATCTGGACGCCATTTTGATTGTGTGTAACTGGGGCAGCTTGGCCGCCACAGTGGAGTGACGTTTCGTAAACAAAACTTCTCTTGAGTGTACTACAAGCTACTGTAATGCACTATTTCACTTTAGAACACAAGGAACTACTATTACAAACATTTATTTAAACAGCTGTTATGATTGTGGAGTGTATAGAGTGGAAAATAAGGCACTGTAAGTATATTATAACCTATGCAGCCTGATCTTTTATATTTTCTGTTGTGTTTTTAATCAGGTTCTTTTTGTCTCTTTCTCTAAAATTGTACTGTAGCATTATTAGTTATTATTACTGTTATTGTTGTTGTTGCTATTATTATTATTAATATATAAACAAAAATAAATTAAAAAAATTACAATTTGTAATACATTCGGCTCTTTTTTACGACAACACATGCTGAGCCATTATTACACAGAAAACAAATGCACACTAACGTGCTGACAGCTGCAACAGCTTAATGCTAACTTTAACATTGAAAATGCCATAGACAAGCTAATGGATTAGCATCAGTCCCATTTTTGAGTTATAAAATACATCTATCAACTGTTTCAGAAGAATATAACAGGTCGGTTTACATAAAAAACGGTAACTATTACTCACAGACATATGCTCTTTAGGGTTTTAGTGGGGGAAAATTAAGATAAAGCGAAATAAAACAATGAATCAACGAAGCGAATCACTGCTTCGATTGGTTCAAAGCAAAGCCACGCTGCAGAAAAGTTGATTATAGACTTGCTGTAGGGTCTGTAATCAGTGTAGAGAAATGATCATTTTCCTGACCAACACCCACAAAAACAACGGCCACTCTGAAGGACCAATAAGGGAATCGTTAGGCAAAAAGGTTACTGATGTCGGTGGATCGAATAAATTCTTAACAATACCCTTTGGAAAGGAGTAGAATGCCACTTCCTTGTTTGTTTTAGTGTATGTGGTGCAATTGATAGCCGAACACTCAGTTCTTTTAGATCTTGATGTTTTTCTGATGTTGCTGGTATGATAGCTATGATCCATGGTCATGAAAAATGCAAATAAAAAGAAACTTTTGTCTCTAATACGACTCTAGAGTGACACAAAGACTGTCATTGTGCGTCTATAGCAACACCCAGTTACACACATTCAAAATGGCGGCCGGCACTCAGCCAATTACAATGCAGCATCTCTGTGTTCTCTCTGCTCATTGTAAACTGTGCATGGCTACGTGCAAGTGCGTTAAGATAATTTTGAAATGTGCAAAATCTCTGGAACACATTCATTTTGTCAACTACACATGAACAATTTGCAAACAATTCAAAACCACTGTGCATCACTGCGAATCAGTGCGTCAACGCAGTGCATCACAGCGTAGCTCATCTGAGCGATTATGACGAGATGTTAAATCTATAATAAAAAGAATTTTACAGATACTCACAAGAAGTAATGAAAATACAACTGTTTTACCAAGCCATTACAATATAAATATTATAAATAATTACCTTTGAGATTATTCCAAATGCGCTCTCTACGAATGAAGAGAAGTGCATGAGAAAAGCTGCAGCTGTAGAAAATTCCTCTGTGATTCCAGAGTGATTAGAGGTGGTTTCATCAGCCAACTTCTGAGAGCAAATGATTAATCTGCGACAAAAGAATTATTTTATATAATGCAGCGTCCAGCGGCACAAAGTGCAGCATCCAGCAGGTTGCATTGGCATGATGAATTGCGCAGCAGTGTGGGCGTTAAATGCGTGCAAGTGTCAAGGTGCCTTAAGTAAGTTCAGTATACACTCTGTTACTGTGTGTGTGTTCAGTACGTTTTTTGGGGGTGTAACCATTAGGGCTGTTCAAAATTCAGAACTGAATTGAACATGACTCTTAAATTTAAATGCAATTCTCAAATTTAAGTTGAATTTTGAAGTGAAGTTGCAAGCAGGATGTAGAATTTCAATTCTAAAATTCTGAATTCTGCACAACCCTGGTAACAATTCACGAATCACAAATTAATTTTAAAGTAATAGATACAATTACGTCAATACATGGATCCCTCAATCAATCTAAATGTATGATGAACCAGTTGATGGCTACATTTTTTAATGTTATAAATGAGTTGAGTTAAGCTTCGTGAGAGGCTCTAGCGAGACTGGTCACAGGAACTTTAACACTGCCTGCAAAGTAAAAATAAAACTCACACACTGCAAGAATGATTGGCAGTATAATGGATAAATGTACCGTTTGAAGTTCATGTTCAGTTCACAAGTTGTTAATACCATACTGTTTCAAAACAGGAAATTTATGCCATGCTATTTATGCTATGCTAATAACAGATGGCTACTTCTTCTAGGCTTCTTCTATGCTGCACCTTCTGCTTCTGGATGTGATGCTGCCTCCAGTGGTGAAAGAAAGGTAAGTAGAGGATGCACCAACGTGACACAGCACAGCGCAGTAAAACCTGAAGAAGTTTCCTGGATTGTCATGAAATGTGTATTCTAAGGTAGCCAAAGATAATTTTGACTCATTCTAATTTTCATGGGAAATGAAGGTCTGCATTAAAAAGAATTGTATCAAATTGCATTATATCACATCACATCAAATCCCACAGAATCAAATTGTCCCATATTGTCCCTAAATTATATTGTAGGCCATGTACGTATCTAGATACATATCGTATCTTTTTTATGTTAGAGATGCACACCCGTATTATATAGTCTTTAAAAATTGATTTGACCATTGCTGTTTGCTTTCTCAAAATCTGCAAGAGCTCTCAGCAAGATGCCTTTCCTCACCTTAACATTCTAGGCACCATCCACATGGCGCAAAGCAGCGCACAGCACAACACAGTTGTCATTCTACATTTACAAATGATGCAATTAGAATTATGCTCATTTGTGCACCCATCGGTGTGTTGGTCTTAAAAGGGAATTTTGACATTTTCTTAACCTTTTAGGGTTATATTTTGACTCTGGCAAAAAATTAATTTCATAGGATGTGGCAATAAAAAAGCAGAGTTAACCACTTCCTGCTGCTACTGATCAAGAAAATACATGTTTAGAATTGATCTAAACCTGCACATGGTTATCTCAATGAATGTAAAAAAAAGTTTTTAAATTACCTATTATGCTGTAAGCAGCTTACTTTAGCCCAGCCATCATCTTCTGTTGCAGCTATCCACTGAGGAATTAGAAGTCAACTGTTAAGGAGGGGCTAGTTCTGTAATACCCAGCCCCTCCTTGTATGTGTTGTATTTAAAAATGACCAAAAGTAACCTGTTCCTCATTAATTCACCCCACCCCCACATGCGAAGACCAAGGCCAAAAGTTTGAAACTGTAAAAATGTGATCTGAAAGTGAAGAAAAAAGATGTGAAACTGAAAAAGAAAGGTTTGATTGAAACTAGATTCAAAATAAAAAAAACAGGGACAAATTTACGATTTGAATAATTACCAGATTTTTCAGAGTTCAAGAGCAAAAAGTGAACTGTCATGTTCAGTGATTTTATTTTACAAAACATTTGTCCCAGATTTGACACCATAGTTAACATGGTAGCACAACCATGATAAAATGTAATTGCAGTCTCATAGGCATTAGTGTGCTAGCATAAGCATGGCAGCAAGCCAACACAGTTACCCTGCGGTCAGGCGCTATAGACGCCTTTACGGTGTCAAATCTTGAGCATAATCATGTTCTCGCTGGGGAGGCCAAGATTTCGTAGTCAGTGTAAACAAGTGTTTGTGGCAACTTGTTTGCAACATTGCGTCGTTATGGAGATGAGTTTTCAACCAAAATATGCATTTAAGTATTTAACTAAGATATTCATGAGTCTTTAATGTGAGTTTTATAAAAAAAAAATTTTAAAATTTTAAAAAAGCATGTTGTTAGGGTTGCATGCCAGGAACCGGTTCTTTTCGGGTACCCTTAAGAAATGATTTGATCCATCAACATCAATAGCCTTTTTGCTTAATGATTCCCTTATCGGTCCTTTAGAGTGGCCTTTGTTTTTGGGGGTGTTTGTCAGGAAAATGATCATTTCTCTACATTGATTACAGACCCTGCAGTGGGTCTCTATAATCAACTGTTTCTGCAGCACGGCGTTGCTTTGAACCTTGAACCACTGAAGCAGTGCTTCGATCTTCGATCTGCTGCTTCATTGGTTCTTTGTTTTATTTCGCTTTATCTTAATTTTTCCCCGCTAAAAACCAAAAGAGCATATGTCTGTGAGTAATATTTGCCTTTTTTGATGTTAAACGACCTGAAACATTTGATAGATGTATTTTATAACTTAAAAATGGGTCTGATGCTAAGGCGTTAGCATGCCTATGGCATTTTCAATGTTATAGTTAGCATTAAACTGAGCCATGATCAAGCCTCCCTCCCTAGTGCGCAATGGATTCTGGGATACTCTAAAACCATGAATAAGGGACAGAGGCATAGCAATGAGCTGCCATTCATTTTCAGTTTATTCATTTGGCAGCTAAAAAAATGGTATTTTATGCAAATGCTAAGAAAGTGACATGACAACTGCCAATCCAAAAGAAAGCAATGTGAAGTCCACTGGTTAGTTACCTGAACAAAATAATCCAAGATGACGGAATATGCCTTAACTCAGCTCGATTTCCATATAAATCTTATGCGTTTGGCATTTTCTCCTCATATATGTTGTTCAACGTAATGAGAAGTAAACAATTCTAAATCTAAAAGCTTTTTGTTACCAGATAAAACCTCTGAAGTGATTTACAAGACATCTTAAGGAGATGTTAGCAACTAGAAATACAGGAACGTCACTGTGAAAGACGTTGGACTGAAACAAATCAAGCAAACTTTGGTTCTGTTAATCAGTCAAGCTTTGAGGAAAAACTCATTTTTTATAGGAGCACAGTATCGCCAAGTAACCATGAGCTAGCCATGCCCTGGGAATTCACAACAAGAGACAGCCGCTAACTGTTTGTCGCCCCATTTCTTGCAATTCTGACCTTACAGTTGTATAAGGAGGTGGCCATAACATCATGCAAAGACGCAGATGCTAACATTAGCGTGTTAGCAGCTCTGCTGCTTTAACACTCTGTATCTTAAACATGTTGTGCTCATGTTTTCCTGAACGTCTAACGCAACTACTCATGAAAGTGTCATTTGAAAGTGCGAATAACGGAATGAGTGAGTGATCTGTCAAGTGAGAGAGTGAAGAAATGAGTAAATGAATGTCTGAGTAATTGCAGCCAATCGGAGAGCAAACAGCCTGACCTCTTTGCTGACTTGTGTTTTCAGTCACTCTTCCTGGTTACTATGCGTCATGCTTTGTTTCATCTGATGTGCAATTATTTTTCCCATTAAGTACACAACATGTATTTCACTTAGTTCTTCTGAATGAAATTTCAATCAGGGGCCATTACACTGTTCAGACAGAGAAAGTTTAGAAAAATAACAAGACGCAATGGAAAAGAAAATAATGCTCTGTCAACGGAGATGGAAAACACAAAAATAATCATTTGCAAGAAGCAGGTGATGCATATGTTAAAGTGTCAAGAAGCAGAGGGGAAATTAATAGCTTTCTGCCATAAGCATTCTCTGATAAATATGATTACATTTGCATACTTCATTTTACTCTTGATCTGCTGTCTGCGTGACTCTCGTGATTCTGTTCAAAAAGGAAAACTAATTTCCATTACTGCTCACATGTGAAGCATTTGAGGTCTCATTAGGGATTTGTCACCCAATCAACAAGTCAACAAATGAAACGCAGCAAACACGTCACACTGGCCGTGGTGGATAATAAGGGAAAGTGAAATGGTTAAGTTACTTCTTCTGCATGGACACAGTCAGGAATTGCCTAGACGATCTCTGTGTGAATGTTGCTTTGTGATTAATGTGGACATCGATCATTTGAGGAGATGCTCGTGAGGTGGTTTTGTGTCTCATTAACTTATCAATAAGGCTATTGGCCATTGTCTTGTATTTGTCCCGGAAACAGAGGTTGTCCATGTATATTTGTCCCACATTAAGTAACTTCAACTGCACATACTGAATATGAGTACATCATACATTTCAGTTCGCTTTGGTTTCACTTTTGAGAGTACCTACTGATTGATGTTCATGTGGCAATTGTACATCAAATCAACAGTATTTAAACAAAAATGGCTTCAGTTCCACCTAAAGGCGGACTTCCCTTTGAGGTCTTGAAGTCTGAAAGCACATGGTGGTGCCATATCAACCACATCATGGAACCCCCTTGGGTCCTAGATGGCAACCATAGAGACAGGCAACTGGTCCATTCACACCACTGAAAAACCTCTCGAAAGTGACCTTGTATCTGCTACAGCCAACCAGAGGGAACATAGGTGTCCTCTTGGACTCAACATTGAGACACTTGTGTATTGGCTCATGCCCAGAGAAGAATGCCACATGGTCAAAATGGTGTAGCTCATGCTTCTTCGCCATGCAAGTGATACTCCTCATCCGATTCTCACTAAATAACCATTTATTTGACACAAAGTCATTCCAGTGGTACCCTCAGAAGATACTTAGTACCAACGAAATTCAGACGTCACTTTAGCTAACTGATTCTAACCATACATAGATAACCATACATTGAGGCTAGTATCTCACTGACGCTCAACTGATGGAGAGGTGGCGGAGACAAAAAATTGCACAAAAACAGGTGAAAAGACGATAAAATCATGTGGATTCTCATTGAATTCAATTGTTCCTCCAGACACAAACGGAGTGGCGGCGAAAATTACAGCCACAAATCTAGAGCAGTTCACACACATACTGTGTGAAAGCCATTGGTGCAGCGTATACTCGAAAGCTAGGTGGCATGGGTGCGGTGTTTGTAGGCACAAGGATTTGCACATGAATACCATGCGGCACTCTCACAGATGTTCAGTGCCACTGGCGTGGATGTAATGACCACACGTTTACACACACATTGGTCAGGATGACTGTGGACTATTACATTGTTATTATGTGAAAGAGGCTGTGAAAATTCCAGCCCAGTCTCACGTTTTTTCGTGCCCCCATCACAAAAAGTGCCCAATTTTCGTGACCACTTTTTATTTTGCTGTTTATAATCTTCCCCTTCTCCTAACTCTAACTTTAGCATAAGTTTATACCCTCCCTGAACCCTAACCATAACTCCCCCAGAGCCCCCTGTCACCCGGCATTTCGTGCCCTCGTGATGAAATGAATCCGTACTCTCGTTACGAAAAGCACCCCATTTTCATGCCCCCGCCACGAATGCACAGATTAATGCATTTTTCATAATGGTGCCACAAACTGCAGTGAGCCTGGGTTGGAAAATTCCCCCGACTTTAGGCAGAAAAAGCACTGAAAATAATTAAAATGAATTAATGAATGTATTTTTAAAAAGAAGAAAAGCATGAACAACGACTCACAGACTTACAGAATGATGTCCACTGAGCTGTGTCTCTCGCAAGTTCCACTGACGTCCTCACAGACAACAAAAACAATAAATCCAGATCACCTTGTCCACATTCCGCACACAGGTGATGTCCGCCATCCGTGCCGCTGGCCGCCAGCATTAGACTGCGGTTCTCAAAAAAAAAAACAAATACTTATATCAATCAATCAATCAGTCAATGAACACAATGAATCCCGTTCATGCAGCTTGTGCATCCAGCCCAGCACACGTGCATGTCGGTTGTGTGCCGACCAGGAGCATTAAACTTAATTTTCACTTCTTTCCTCAGAAAAATAAATAAATAAACACAATGAAACCATTTGTGTAGCTCATGCATCCAGCCCAGCACATCGAGTGTACGCCGACCAGGAGCATTAAATTTAATTTTCACTTCTGTCCTCAGAAAAATAAATAAATAAACACAATGAACCCATTTGTGTAGCTCATGCATCTAGCCCAGCACACGTGCACATCGAGTGTACACCGACCAGGAGCATTAAACTTAATATTCGCTTCTTTCCTCAGAAAAATAAATAAATAAACACAATGAATCCATTCGTGTAGCTCATGCATCCAGCCCAGCACACGTGCACATCAAGTGTACATCGACCAGGAGCATTAAACTTAATTTTTGCTTCTTTCCTCAGAAAAATAAATAAATAAACACAATGAATCCATTTGTGTAGCTCGTGTGTCCAGTCTAGCGTGTGTGCATACTGGGTGGGTGCCGGCTAGCTGCAGAGCGGGGCGGCTGGAGGTTGCTGGAGTGTTCAGTCACTTCCAGAAGCGCTGTTTCTCCCCGATCATATAAAAGGAAAAGTGTGTGTCAACCCCTCACAAGTTGTCTCGCGTATTGTTGCCACATGTTGCGCACGTTCTGAGTTGCAGAGGCTACACGGTGAGGTGTACGAGGTGCCCGCCTGATGATTTGTTGAGGGAATTTTTTGGGTTGTTCAAAAATCAACCGACACGTGGGCGCCACCCTGCTACTGAGGCGAGGGGACGGTGAACGGCTACGAACCTCACGCCAAACTGTGCAAATTTCCTCGTGATGCCGTTCACAGGCAGCCGCAGCCCAGTGGACCTTCATTCTTCTGCAAAAATATCAGGACCACCAAACACCTTTGTCCAGTGACCTCATTACCCCAGGAGTTCTTCCCAGGCATCTCCTGAGCTTCCTGCAAAAAGAAGAGTTATGTTAAGAGTGTGTAGAACTATTAACTACTGTCATCCATCCATCCATTTTCTACACCTGCTTACTACAATTAAGGGTTAAGGATGGTGGGTGGGGGGGAGGCTGGAGCCTATCCCAGCATGAGGCAGGGTAGAGTCATACTGCAAATTATAGTGATCTGTTATGGGACCAGTTTACATTTCACCCAGCATGGCAGAAATGTTTCTTGAATGAGTGTCTCCAGATTGATTAAAGTTCAAGGTCAATATCCTTGAACATATAATCTGAAAATACATTTTCCAGTGTATCTCCACAAGCAGTAAGGCCAAAGAAATGATGTATAATTCATACTGACCCAATCAGACAACCGGTCCAACCCCGCCTGCTGAAAACCATGGCAGGACAAAATTCATTATGCATCCTGCATGCAAAAAAACTGATTTCTATTTCATTTAGTTCACATACTTTTTCTAAATCGAGGTTCGTTGACCTCATAGGGCCTTTCATTTATGCTAAGATACAGTACCAAGGTGTTTTTCTTATCATATTTATGCTGGAAGTCTCAGAACAAATGTCTGCTCTATACTCTGAGCTCAGGCTTTTTATGCTGTTCAGTGATTAGGTTACCTGTTTTTCATTCCAGTAATGGACCTATAGTACATCATGGAGCATGATTCATACATCCCCAAGCATGTTTAAAGTGTTGCTTTCATGTGAACCAAGACCTGTAATGGACCTCCTTTGTTGTAAAGTTTAGAATAAGCACAAATGTCATTGCTAACTCTAATCCTAATAACTCACATGTCAGAGCAGGCATGTGGTGCATCTCTGTGGGTATGATCCTGCACACAGGTGTCGCAGTGTTGAGAACCCCAGCTGGTGGAGGAGGCCGAGGGAATGCCCACACTTCACCTGATTATAGTAGGCAGATTTTACTTCTCAAGAAGTGAGTATGCATTGATTGTCTGCCTGGATGTTTGCCATATAAGACCTGGGGCAGGTCTGTAGTGTGGTGGATATGGTGTTGTGCAGCACTGGTGAACACTCCCAGACTTGATATGACTTGACATATGCCATGGGGGCATCGGGGTGAGCTGCCTATTTGTACCGCTTGGTGCCACGGTGTACAAATATACAGATGACGCATTTACTCTCAGAACTTGTCTGATGAAACCATTCTCTCATCACCAGTGTTGCCACAGTTACTTTGAAAAGTTACTTTATTAGGTACTTTATACAGTTACATTTTACAGTTACTTTATACAGTTACTTCATTAGCAGCTATGGACAACTTGTCTTCAGCTGCTGAATACAACTTCAACCCCAATTACAATGAAGTTGGGACATTGTGTGAAATGTAAATAAAAACAGAATAAAATGATTTGCAAATCCTCTTCAACCTATTACACCACAAAGACAAGATATTTAATGTTCAAACTGAGAAACTTAATTGTTTTTGTGCAAATATTTGCTCATTTTGAAATGGATGCCTGCAACACGTTTTAAAAAAGCTGGGACGGTGATATGTTTACCACTGTGCTACATCACCTGTCCTTCTAACAACACTCAATAAGCATTTGCGAACTGAGGACACTAACTGTGAGTGTAATGATTGGGTATAAAAGGCGCATCCCCAAAAGGCCATTCACAAGCAAAGATGGGGTGAGGATCACCACTTTGTGAACAACTACATGAAAAAATAGTCCAACAATGTTTATCAACATTCAATTGCAAGGAATTTAGGGATTCCATCATCTACAGTCCATAATATAATCAGAAGATTCAGAGAATCTGGAGAACTTTCTACACGTAAGCGGCAAGGCTGAAAACCAACACTGAATGCCCGTGACCTTCAATCTCTCAGGCGGCACTGGATCAAAAACCGACATCATTGTGTAAAGGATCTTACCGCATGGGCTCAGGAACACTTCAGAAAACTATTGTCAGTTAACACAGGCTTGTCACTACATCTAGACGTGCAAGTTAAAACTCTACTATGCAAAGTCTACCGCTGCCTTCTCTGGGCCCGAGTTCATTTGAAATGGACAGACGCAAAGTGGAAAAGTGTGCTGTGGTCTGATGAGTCCACATTTCAAATTGTTTTTGGAAATCATGGACATCGTGTCCTCCAGAAAAAAGAGGGAAAAGACCATCCAGACTGTTACCAGCGCAAAGTTCAAAATCCAGCATCTGTGATGGTATGGGGGTGTGTTAGTGCCCATCTTTGTTTCATGCCTGTCACAGTATTTTTTTTTTTAACCAGCTCGGGACGTCCTGCTACTTATATTTGACTGTGACAGAAAAATGATGCATTTGTTAATAATAATAACAATAATAATAATAATATCAGAGGAATCAGAGAACTAAACACAATAAACTTCAATAAAAAAAATGAATGCCAATAAAAGTACACACAAGAATACACAAAAATCCAAAATTAAAGAGTTGATAATACAGGAAAAAGGTACGACTTATACCCCACCTCTTCAAGAGGCTTTTTTTAAACAGGAATGACTTATATGCCAGGAAATACAGTACTCAGTGTTTTGTTTTCTATTACAATACTGCACTAAGGGATATTGATAAGAGCCACATAAAAAAATACTGTCTATTTGTTATTTTGTGAAAATCAAATCAGGACTCTGAATATTTGTAGACACTCACTAGGAAATGACTGTGATAGGGAACAAAAACGTGACTGGGACATCCCTGTTTTTAACATTTGATGTCACTGTGGAATCAAAACATGATACAGTCTTCATGTGCAGACTGGGTGATGATATTTTTTACTTTTCCAGTTCAGGATTCCAATTAACCCGTGCAAAGTGTGTTTCCAATCATAGGACATCGTATCAACAGCCAGCATGAAAAGAATAATGCTGTTAGGAGCATGTAGTTTACAGTCGGGTGGGGGGGGGGGCTCCTCCCTCATTGGTGACAGGCGCGTTTGCTCCAGTCATTTATCAAGTCCTCTCAGGCCACCGAGGGGCTGCTAAGTCCCAGGGCCGCCTGCTGCTTGTGGGGGCCAGCGTGCAATATGTGCATTTTAGGCCTCTGGTGGGCAGGAAAAAACTGCTGATGTGCTCACTGCTGCAAAGTTTGATGGATTTCTTGTTGTCATTTGCTTTGGTTGTGTTCCCCACAACAAAACAAAGGGAATCATTAACTCTTTTGTGCTGCATGGGACTTTTATGGGTTAGGGATAATGCAAAACGAGATGTGGTACAGATGGGGTCAGCTGAAGCGTTCTGCTGCCGGAGCCTTCCAGAATGGCGCGTTGAACATGCATGGATGAGCCTGCATAGAGAGCTGATTACAGAATGATTTAGTGACCACTGATATCCTCCTTTCTTTCTCAAGCTCCCATCATCGTGCTCATTTCAGGCACAAGAGCGCAACTGGCAGTGCTCACCGCTTATATTTATAGCCAGTCACTGTTTAGCACCTCGTGCAATGTTCAAGCCCAGATCAGGATCGGGCCATTACAGTGCATCAGTGTTGGAGACTCAGAGCGTTTACTGGTCCACGCTTGGCACAAAACGCTCCTGTCCTGAAAATCCAAATAAATCATCTTAAAACGTCAACACTGATTTAACTGAACACAAAAAACAGAGTCACAGAATTTCTATTTACCACCCGCAGTCATATCATTATAGTAAATTTCATGATTAAAAACTATATAGTCTATAAGCCAGTCATCAATTTTGACCCAATTGGCACCATGTAAGGTGACAAAACAACACTTCAAATGCAGCCTCAGTGTTGGGGAAAGTGTAGTGACACGGACCCACAACAGGGGGCGCAAATGAACGGTCAATAGATGAGCCAAAAGGTAACAATTTAATGTTGTGAATGTGCACAACGATTATACAGACAATCACAGAATCTGATAGCAGTCAATACACAAAGGTGACGTGTGGGCAGGCTCCGAGGATAGAAGACGTCTGTCCTGAGAAGAGCTGGGACCACACGATTTCCACCGCCACAGAACCCGGTGAATACTGGAGCCGCCAAGTTCCCGAATTCCCAGGTGATCACCGGTCCCCGACTGTCGGATCTGGTACTGCTGGCGAGGAGCACAAACAGTGAGATGTGGGTGTGTGCACACCCAGTAACAAAAACAGTCAGAAGGTGGAAAGTCACCTCCACCTCTAATCACACACACGTGCAGCTCCTGTTAAACCACTTATCTGGATTGGGTGTGAAGCGTAGCCGTCGCTGTTCACACCAAACGCCAATCCAGCTGATAAGGCACACCACAGGAAAACGGCTGCAAAAGAATTCAGACTATTATTTAAGTTTAAGTCAGCAGAGAAATTACCTTCACAGGTAGATGATATCTCGGCAGCGAGGTGGAGATGACGTCCGGCTTTTATGGAGTGGATTGATGAAGTGGAGATGGGTGACAGCTGTCATGAGTTGATGAGTGACAGCTGTCAACCCCAGCTGTGTCCATGGCGGCAGCGCCCTCTCGTGCCTGAAGCCCGCACTTCAGGCAGGGCGCCCTCTGGTGGTGGGCCAGCAGTACCTCCTCTTCTGGCGGCCCACACAACACTCAGTGTACCATGGCCTACACAAAAATGTAGGATAACAGCCCAGATTTACACAGAGGTCAAAATGTAAAAATGCTCCAGTTGTTATGTGTCGGACGCAGCCCGGAGAACCGACCAGCGTTTGAAGGACCCAGTATAAAATAAGCAGAGCACGGTACAAAGGATAACAGAGTTTAATGAACATAACAGTGATGTGAAAAATATAAAAGTGCGCGGTCTGGCGTGGTGGATTGCGGTGCGCTCCCAGCAGCGCCAACGGTCCGGAGCCAGAACTGGTTCGGACCCAAGGACCCCGCCGACACCCCCCAGGTGGCCGCGACAAACCGAGTCTGTGAAAGAAGGAATCATTATGTGAGTCCACACTCAACACACAGAGAGAACGCTCAAAGGTGTACAAACAGCAAACACTTCCTGGCTTAATTACTAATCAGCTTCCCACCCTGCAGGCATGGAACATCCAGTTCACAAAACTCCACAGCAGTGGAAGCTGATTAAACGACTACATACAGCTCAATATAATAAAGGTGTGAGGGACACCACATTTACTGACTGTATAAATGTTAGTCACAAAATCTAACGTACCTCAGGAAGTGTGCTGACGAGCGTGAGACCTCACCCCCTCCTCTTTCACAGACCATGCATCAAACCTGGACGTTCTCTGCATCCACTGATGATGAGATGGCTCCCGAGACGACGATCTCACCCGTCTGGTCACAAGGTCGAGTCTCTGGCAAATACACACTGTGTACTCCAGTCTTAAATGCCACCATGTTCCAATCCATGAAGATGCACCACAGCTGTGAGTCCTGACGAGCCGCAGGTGATCAGCCGCAGGTGATCAGGGTGAGGTCCTGATAAACTCAGCTACACAGCCACTCAGTCCCAAATGCAAGCCACCTGGAAGGAAAAACAAAAGACAGAAACAAAAAGGCAGCCAGGCCCCCCAGCCATACAACACCAGTCATGTTAAAAAATGACACCACATTATTTGTCTGATCATAACAATTGCAAAAATGTATAGTTTGGACTATCTATGACTGAATGTTCTGGAGTTATGGCATAAAAACTGCAAAAATGGTGACAATGGTCAGTTTCAGTTTGTACAGGGGTCAAACGTTAAACCTCCTTGGCCCATGGACTAATTGTATAGTGAGCGTCACAATATCAAAACATCCATGTTTGCAGTGATGGGCACAGCTAACCAAAAACGTAGCTTCGATAACCATTAATCCGATAACTGAAAAGTTATATTTTATGACGCTAAACTGATAAACTGCAAAAAAAAATGTATCTTTATTACAGATAACCGATAACTATTAGTATTGATTCGGATGCGGCCACATCAGATTACACTGTCAGCTTCTGATGAACCAGTTTCACTTTAAGCGCTGCAGTGGCTGCTGGGTAAATTCAAGGATCACAAACACATAAGAACACAAGAAAAATTAATAAATGAAAAAAAAAAAAATTAAACCCCAAACACTGTTATCATTTTTCAAAAGTAGTAAAACACAGTATTAGAAGTCACAGTTAATCTCGGTGTTAGATACACAAACTAAAAAGCTGCTGCTTTTTTCACACGTTTTGAACCCTGCAGCTTAAACAACCAAAATACATCCATTAATGCATTGACTGGCAGAATAAAAGACACGTAGTAAATATAAATTTTTACCTGTTCGTTTCAATGGGATTCATCTCAAGAAATAAAGCGTCATTTTTTAAAAAAATCCAAAACAGTGTCTAAACGGTGAAGAAAAGTCCTTCTGTACACACAGAGAGCTCCTCTCCCCCACCAAGTCTTGGTGATTAAATGGTCACGTCAGCCACAAAGAAATAAAATAATGTTAAAATTAGTCCATTTTGTTTGTATCAAGCAGACGGTAACAGTGTAACGTCCAAAGTGAACCTGAACTACACTACCCACAATACTCTCTGCATCAACGGGCCAATCACATCTTGCGCTTAATGATGACGTCTTCAGCAAGTGACAGGCAGCCAGTCTGCCACAAACACACAACCGATGGACTAAAATGTTTGATTTTAGGGTTTACAAATGTTTTTGACCGTTAAACTTTGCTCACTTTACCAGCAAAAAAAAAATGTTAGTAGAATAAAACTTATCAATACTAAATTTATCGGAAGATAATTGGCAAAAACATTAGCTTCGATAATTATCTGTTATCTGATTAGCTGAACTGTGCCCACCACTGCCTTCTTACATGATCTGCACATTTAGTTGAGTAGCTACTGTTGTGCGTATAAGCAAGTTTTGTTGTGTACGAAAGTTTACATTGTGAGATGAGAAGCAACGTTTTGTGAGGTTTTCAAAAAAATTAGTGACATAATTATTCTGTCTATACATCAAGGTATTTGGTGGTTAGTGTGATGTAGTGTGGAGGTGTGGCTCAGAACACAGATGGACACAAATGCAGACTCACAACGAAAGTGTTGGAGTAAAAATAGGCTTTATATTATAATCACGCAGGGGTACGGTGACAGTCAGCCAGGCGGAGGTAATAGACGGACATGAGGCAGAGCTGTGGTCCAAAATATGAGCAAGGTTCAAAACATGGAGAACCAGGGCTCAAGGCTGAGATAGAGTGAGGTCCAAAAACGAGGCAGGGTCATACACGACGGAGAATGTTCCGGAAGAGGGTGTGGTCGGACAAAATGAGGGAAGGTAACGGGTTCTCGCTGCAAATTGTGCTTTAATGTTGGAATGTGATGTACCTGGATGACATCCGGATGATTGTGTTCCACATAGATGGCATGACTCGGCTCAAGGTCGACTGGCACACTTCTGACCAATCGGCCAGCTCCTGCTGGAATTCTCCTGTTGCCAGGAAGCCCAGCGCGGTCAGCACCTGTGTGGGCACAGACAACCCCTGGCTGCAAGCAAATTCTCACTTTCCATGAATACACGCTCTCGTTGGATTGCACCATTTGCAAGGTCCTCTAAACAACACTTATGCAACCATTGCTAATGCCATTTTCCTCATCAGTTTGCACATGCTTTTATATCCACCCATATAATTGCAAGCATGTGGGTGTGTTAATTGTTCATAAGTGTGTTTCTGGTGTGCACACACTCTGATGACTTCTTGTTTTCACACGATTAACAGTTTCCCAGTATCACCTCTACGTGTCGCCAGTGGAACAAGAGCTGTAGAAACGTGCGTACGCCAGCCGTAAATGTGGCGCAGTGCACATTTCCATGGTCATTTCACTTTTGATACATCTGAATGTTAGCGTGGAGACAGACGTACACCACGCTTTTGTGCGGACATAACATTTGTACATGAGGCCACAGTTCCTTATCCGCTGAGCCATCTGCTCTATAACATATATCATCGGGTCAAGAGTCAAAACTGAGTTTTTTATTCCTATTTGCATTAAGCGTGGCACACATAAGGAGCTGGGTTCTGGAACTGCCCGGCAAAATCAAATTTGCTGGGATCAACTGTGGAACACACGTAGGTGGATTTCAGAATTGTTCCTGTCTTGATCATTTGGGTGAATGTCAAGGGCGTTGTGGTCAAATATCAGATTACTCTTCCCCCTATTGTCACCACGCCCACAGGTTCTATACTCAACAAAAATATAAACGCAACACTTTTGGTTTTGCTCCCATTTTGTATGAGATTAACTCAAAGATCTAAAACTTTTCCACATACACAATATCACCATTTCCCTCAAATATTGTTCACAAACCAGTCTAAATCTGTGATAGTGAGCACTTCTCCTTTGCTGAGATAATCCATCCCACCTCACAGGTGTGTCATACCAAGATGCTGATTAGACACCATGATTAGTGCACAGGTGTGCCTTAGACTGCCCACAATAAAAGGCCACTCTGAAAGGTGCAGTTTTATCACACAGCAAAATGCCACAGATGTCGCAAGATTTGAGGGAGCGTGCAATTGGCATGCTGACAGCAGGAATATCAACCAGAGCTGTTGCTTGTTTCTTGAATGTTCATTTCTCTACCATAAGCCGTCTCCAAAGGCGTTTCAGAGAATTTGGCAGTACATCCAACCAGCCTCACAACCGCAGACCACGTGTAACCACACCAGCCCAGGACCTCCACATCCAGCATGTTCACCTCCAATATCGTCTCAGACCAGCCACTCGGACAGCTGCTGAAACAATCGGTTTGCATAACCAAAGAATTTCTGCACAAACTGTCAGAAACGGTCTCAGGGAAGCTCATCTGCATGCTCGTCGTCCTCATCGGGGTCTCGACCTGACTCCAGTTCGTTGTCGTAACCGACTTGAGTGGGCAAATGCTCACATTCACTGGCATTTGGCACGTTGGAAAGGTGTTCTCTTCACGGATGAATCCCGGTTCACACTGTCCAGGGCAGATGGCAGACAGCGTGTGTGGCATTGTGTGGGTAAGCGGTTTTCTGATGTCAATGTTGTGGATCGAGTGGCCCATGGTGGCGGTGGGGTTATGGTATGGGCAGGCATCTGTTATGGACGAAGAACACAGGTGCATTTTATTGATGTCATTTTGAATGCACAGAGATACCGTGACGAGATCCTGAGGCCCATTGTTGTGCCATACATCCAAGAACATCACCTCATGTTGCAGCAGGATAATGCACAGCCCCATGTTGCAAGGATCTGTACACAATTCTTGGAAGCTGAAAATGTCCCAGTTCTTTCATGGCCGGCATACTCACCGGACATGTCACCCATTGAGCATGTTTGGGATGCTCTGGACCGGCGTATACGACAGCATGTACCAGTTCCTGCCAATATCCAGCAACTTCGCACAGCCATTGAAGAGGAGTGGACCAACATTCCACAGGCCACAATTGATAACCTGATCAACTCTATGCGAAGGAGATGTGTTGCACTGCATGAGGCAAATGGTGGTTACACCAGATACTGACTGGTATCCCCCCCCCAATAAAACAAAACTGCACCTTTCAGAGTGGCCTTTTATTGTGGGCAGTCTAAGGCACACCTGTGCACTAATCATGGTGTCTAATCAGCATCTTGATATGGCACACCTGTGAGGTGGGATGGATTATCTTAGCAAAGGAGAAGTGCTCACTATCACAGATTTAGACTGGTTTGTGAACAATATTTGAGGGAAATGGTGATATTGTGTATGTGGAAAAGGTTTTAGATCTTTGAGTTCATCTCATAGAAAATGGGAGCAAAACCAAAAGTGTTGCATTTATATTTTTGTTGAGTGGTCCTGGGTCCTGATTGAAAAGACGTTCCCACTAGCTTGGCTAACGGGGAATTCCCCTTTGGCTGACCTGGTAGAGGAACGGTCTTTAGTGCGACCCGTCTGGGGTTCAACCCTACCATTGTCCCGGCCACAAAGGTCCTACGGTCACATATAGTATTATCTAGATGACTTGAAATTAGTCAAAAGATCTTCCTTAGACAGCACTCGATAATCTATTCATAATATATAAAGAAAACCAGTGAGATTAATCCTTTAATAGATTAAACCTTTTTACCTGACACTTTATTAATTTGTCCATCTACTCTTTAAAGTTTTTCCTGCGTCTAATTAACAAGTCAGGCATGTAAATGAAACATTTGAGTAAGTTTTCATGACAGTGATGTATACTACATGAATCATCTTCACTTATTTTGACTTGCTAATTAATCAACATTATTTATTAAGGGGGAGAAAAAAAAATCAACTCTGTAATTAGTAAATGGCTTTATCTTTTGCAGCAGACACAGCAAGAATTAGGAACTTTCAATTAGAAGCCCAAATATCTCATTACCATTATTATTTAGTAAATGTTACAGCAACTCAAGCAAAAACAAGGCTTGACACATGGATGGATTATATTAGTCAATAAATTCAAAGAAACATTTATCTTGAGGCCAACTCTTTTATCTGCTGCTGTTAAATACAGGCTTCTTGATTTTAGTAGATTTTAAAGATAATATATTAACATTTCTACTGATTATTTTCTGACAAAGAGTCTCCAGATGATTGCCTTCAATAACCGCCTTCAGTGACTTCACTCGGCCTTCACTGGACACTACCGTGTTCCACTTCACAGCCCCATGTGCTTTACTGTTTGACTGCTTGGATGCTTCGTTAATAAGATCACTCGACTTCATGGGGACCTGGATGCAAAGCTGCATCTTCTCTGTTTTGCATGTTTGGCAGTTCTTTGTTGTGCTTTGTTTTATTTGTTATTGGTAGTATGGCCAGAGCAGATGGTCACCACTCTGGCTGTGGTCTACTGGAGATTTCTTCCTACATTTAAAAATGACCTGAGGGACTTTTTCCTTAATACTTTTGCCAGTAAATATGAGGATTATTGTTAATGCAAGTGATCATGTATCAGGTATCCATCCCCTGATGGATACATGGAGGATTTCAAATCACTAAATATGTGTCTTGGACTTCACAGGAATCGCAATTAAAGGTGATTTTTTGGTATTTTTCAACCTGGTCTACAAATGTTTTTTATCCGCTTAAGACAATGGTTGGTAGTGCAGGGATAACTGAAAAAAATCTTTCAAATCGTGATGCAAGCACCAAATTTGGCACAAATGCACCTTAGACATTACTCTCTTGAAAAGGCAGGGTGTCCACTTCAGTGTACAATAGGCAGCCAGGTAGGGGTCAATTGAAGAATTACACAGGGTTCAAAATTTTAAAATGCTCAAATCATATTAAAAACTATATCACATTATTTGTCTGATCATAAAGAGTCCAACAAAGGTATAGTTTGGACCAACATCTATGACTGAATTCTATGGAGTTATGTGTTAAAAACAGCAAAAATGGTGACAAAGAACGATTTCAGTTTGTACAGGAATCAAAAGGTAAAGTTACTCCAATTTTGGCAAAAAAAAAAAAAAGGGAGGCAAATGATTGGTTAAGCTAATAGGATTAATAAATGGAATAGTCTTGACTGGCATCTATTGGATTCTATGGCGTGACATATACTACCCTGTAACATTGATAACTAAGCATGACAGATGGTACAAACTATTCCTTTTTACAACTCTATTTGCTCAACCAATAATTTGCATTACTTTTTACCAAAATTAGAGCAACTTCAACTTTTGACCCCTGTACAAACTGACATTGACCATTATCACCATTTTTGCTATTTATTACCCCATAACTCCATAGAATTCAGTCATAGATAGTCCAAAATATACTTTTTGAAAGGTTCATATCAGATAAATAATATGGAATACCTTTCAGTATGAGTGAAGCAGTTTTAAATTCTGACCCCTGTGTAATTCTTAAATTGACTGCTATGGCCACCTATTGAAAATTCAGGTGGCCTCCCTGCTTTTACAAAAGAATAATGTCTAAGGAGTATTTGTGCCAGATTTGGTGCTTTTATCAGCATTTGAAGAATTCCTCTGAAAATATTCTCTTATCTGCTGCACTATGGACTCCAAGTCTCACAAACATATAGCAAGACAGAGAGCACCAGGACCCCAAGGACTTGGACCTTTGTTCACCTGCAAAAACATCTTGGTAGGCCAGCCACCTCCCATGACCATTAATTGGAATAAGCAGGTACAGAAAATGAATGAATAAATGAATGAGTCAGAATGAAACATTGTAAGAATTGGTTCCAATTGGTTCAAAATGCTGCAGCCAGAGACGAAGCAGAAAGTTCGACCACATTACACCCATTCTGGCATCCCTTTACTGGCTTCCTGTCCCAGTGAGATCAGAGATTAAGGTTCTGCTACTAGTCTATAAAATTGACTGGCACCTCCCTACCTAGCTGATATAATTAAACCTTACGTACCGGCCCGAGCTTTGCGTTCTCAGGGTGCAGGACTATTTTGTGTCGCTGGGGTGAATAAGAAGTCTGTGGGTCATAGAGTTTTTCTTGTCATGCCCCTGTTCTGTGGAATGATCTCCCTGTGTCAATAAAACAGATTCTGTGGAGATTTTCAAGTACAGACTTAAGACGCACTTATTTTCCCTTTCATATGGATAGCATACTGCCATAGTGTAGTTCTACGCTTTTTACTCTTTTAATTTATTTTATTAGGAAACGGAGCGTGCCGTGGCCTGAAATTTACCTAAGTTCTGGGTCTTTTAGTAAAGCTTAGAGCTAGTGGCCAGCGATCCTTAGTATTTCATGTTTTTCTTGTTTAATGCTGACAAATTATACTATATTTCTTGTATTTCTAATGCCTGATTCTGTTTCTTTTTTTTTCTCTCTCTGTTTAAGGTGCAGCTCCATCCAGAGATGGGAGTTGTATTTGTGCTGGAGACTCTCGTGTCCTGTGCACCAACAGCATTTCCTGTATATTCGTCTTGTGAATTGTTCTGTAATTTATGTTTTGTAGCATGGCCCAAGCAGAGGATCACCCCTTTGAGTCTGGTCTGTTTAAGGTTTCTTCCTCAGAAGGAGTTTTTCCTTACCACTGTTGCTCTGGGGGTTAGTAAGGTTAGACCTTACTTGTGTGAAGCACCTTGAGGCAACTCTGTTGTGATTTGGCGCTAAATAAATGAAAATAAATTGAAATTGAAAAAATGATAGCAAACAACAGCACATGCACACAAAAATTCTAAAACTTATTTTCACAAATTAGTTTCAACCTATTTAAAATTCACCCGACACAATACACAGCAAACATTCCTCTATAATTCACAAAATAATACAACAATAAATCAGAAATTATATGCTTTTACCACATTTTTCAATCCACAAGTCAAGTCAAAGGATAACGTGGATTCAGAGATTACTTCAAACCCATGTCCAAGAGTTTTTGGACAGCATGTAGATGCTTTAAAAGGACACATCGATACATTTTATCCTTATTTTTGTCAGCTGCTCTGTGTTTTCATAGCACACAATAGGGACAAACTGGGAAATACTGCTCCGGCTCATTCGTTTATGGATGAACAAACACAAACCCGGCGTAGTTTTGAAGCCAGGGCCGGAGCTTTGCAGCAGGCAGTGAGTGAGCACTCTAATCTAATGCATCAGCAGGTCCACATTTGTTTTAATGCAAACTGAGGAGAAGAAATGCACCTCATCTCAAGGGAGAAAAAGCTTAAAAATTCAGTCTAATGATAACAGATGATAATGTTAATGAGTTGCCTAAACATAACAAATGGAATGAATTACCGCTTTAGAACCAAGTCCGTTTCATTAAAATACAATAAAAAGGGAAAGATTAGTTTTACGTTGGGAACAACTTTTGTCTTTTGGTTGACTCGTGCCTCTGCTCTGTATTGATAAAACAGTGCGGTGGAGCCATTTTTCACGCACGCTCACGTGACATTAAGGTAAATCGAATTATTTTCATGACTGCTGACCCCTCAATAGGCAATATGAGTCAAGTGAGTTCCAATGATAGTCGTTTCTTTTTGGAAGGCGAGCTTATCCGAAGTGAGGACCAATGCCATTTGACGCAAGAGGGGCCGTAGATCATTTCTCGACCAAAACACCGCCATCCATCTTGATGATCTTATTCCTCAAGTAATGTTCCTCCAGCTTAATCAATTTTGTGGAGCGTCTGTGTTCATAGTGTTCGGGAGCGCTGGGATTATGTGCTGAGGCTACTCTCTCTGTGAGACGACCTTGTCTGTGTAACAGTACCGTTAGCCCCCGGCCTTGGCCAGTCAAACACACACTCAATCACCCCCGTAACCCTTGTAGTCAACAGCAGCCTGTCGCAGCCCGCCGCTACAATCTCAATTTGTATTGCGTCTCAGACTGTGATGACTTGACAGAGAAAAATAAGAGGATTTGTCTTGATCTTCATCTCTCCCTTGAGGAAGTAAGTCTTCACCTTGAAGTTCAGCAACTACACGGCTCACTTCTCTTTGTGTGTAATAATTCTTCTTTGACAGATAGAATGCATTTGGAATTGTTGTTTTACAATGGTTGGTGTCGAAGGGTTTTTTGTAACTAAACTTGGTTTTTCTCTACTTCCTGCAGATCCATAGGACAATTTAAAGTTTACCTTCTAGAGGATTTCTTAAAATGTGGGAAGACTTGAGGCCAAGCAGCTTCTTCGGGTCTTAAATATTAATTTGGTATGTCCTTTTTTTTGCCTTGAGTCCTGATCTAAGGCATTTAATATTGATCATCTGGCAATAAGTCCCAATTTGGTGCTTCCCGTATTTTCCCCTATAGTACACTTGCACAGTGCAAACTTTAACACATTAAAGTAGATCAATTGTCTATCCATGTGCAAAACACAACAAACAAACAAACAAACAAAACAAAAAGAGAAAAGGTCAGTGACATCATATCGGTGCAACATTGTTTTTGGTCCATCCTCTGAGTGTCTTCATACCACAACAACTGTGTTTTGGAAGAGTAGTGTATCATTGTGTTGTGGGTTTTCCCACTCCTCCAAATGCTAAATACTCTAGATTAGATTAGATTAGACTGAACTTTACTGATCCCGTGGGAAGACTCCCTCTGGGAAACTGAGGTTCCAGCAGTATTGTATAGCAGCACACAGGGTAAGAAGCACATAGAGTACAAAACATGAAAAAAGGGAAACAGTTTGCATATATAAATATAAATACAAATGCACAATATGAATACCAGACACACTGATCAATACTGGTTTACTGGCTGCGACTGGTCCTCTCCTTCCCGTCCTCTGTCTTCCTGTTACTCCTCCTCTACCTGAGTGAGGAGTTGTACAGTCTGATGGCCTGAGGGACAAAGTTTTTCAATCTATTGGTCCTGCACTTGGGCAGGAGCAGTCTGTGGCTGAAGAGGTTCCTCTGGTTGCTCATGACAGTGTGCAGACAGTGATGTATGTAAATAAATGCTTTTTTGTCTGTTTATATCATGTTTATTATTGTTATTAATGTGTATTCATGTGGAAAGCATGCCCAGCGATAGACTGGCATCCTGTCCAGGGTGTACCATGCCTTTTGCCCTATGACTGCTGGGATAGGCTCCAGCTCTATGATTCTTGACTGGAGTAAGTGGATATAAAATGAATATACGGAGAGCACAAACCTGTAGAAGTAACTGTCAAAAAGTAGACATGAAGTGAAGCAGAGCATAAATATGCTTTATAAGCATTTCTGAAAAGTGCTGTGTTATGAGTTTGCCAGTGTTCAATAGAGTAGCGGCTATCAGCTTTGATTATATATCACTTATTAAACATTCCAAAGACAGAATAGTGTGAGAATTATGTTTAATAAATATGACACCAAATGATCAAAAAACACCTTGATTAGGACTGGGACCATTTTTTGTTACTGAACTGGGTTATCCCTAATTAGGTCAGGTCTGGGAACATGTGCTGATGCTGGCCACTGCCACATCCACCACACCATGGAACCACCTTGGAGCTTGAATATCAGCCACCGAGGCAGACATTGGTCCATCCCCATCTCTCAAAAGCAGCTCTCTATCAACTGCAGCCATGTAAAGCATAGGCATCCACTTGCCGTTCTCCAGCTGCTGGGGTCTGCAACACTGAGGCACCTACATGCTGGATAATGCCCAGAGAAAGGCACCATAAGTGACCGTTCATTTGACACAATGTCATTCCAGACATACCCAATGAGACAGGAAAATGTAAATAAAAACAGAATACATCCATCCATCCATCCATTTTCTTCCGCTTTATCCGGAGTCGGGTCGCGAGGGCAGCAGCTCAAGCAAAGCTGCCCAGACCTCCCGATCCACACACACCTCCCCCAGCTCCTCCGGGGGAACCCCAAGGCATTCCCAAGCCAGCCGAGAGATATAGTCCCTCCAGCATGTCCTGGGTCTTCCCCGGGGCCTCCTCCCAATGGGACGTGCCCGGAACACCTCTCCAGCGAGGCATCCAGGGGGCATCCGGAAAAGATGCCTGAGCCACCTCAAATGACTCCTTTCGACGTGGAGGAGCAGTGGCTCGACTCCGAGCTCCTCCCGAGTGACCGAGCTCCTCACCCTATCTCTAAGGGAGCGCCCAGCCACCTTGCGGAGGAAACTCATCTCGGCCGCTTGTACTCGTGATCTCGTTCTTTCGGTCATGAGCCAAATCTCATGACCATAGGTGAGGATCGGAACGTAGATCGATCGGTAAATCGAGAGCTTTGCCCCCCTACTCAGCTCTCTCTTCACCATGACGGTCCGATACAGCGACCGCATCACTGCAGATGCTGCACCGATCCGTCTATCGGTCTCACGCTCCAGCCGTCCCTCACTCGTAAACAAGACCCTGAGATACTTAAACTCCTCCACTTGAGGCAAGGACACTCCACCGACCTGAAGAGGGCAAAGCACCTTTTTCCAGTCAAAAACCATGGCCTCGGATTTGGAGGTGCTAATTTTCATCCCGGACGCTTCACACTCAGCTGCAAACCACCCCAGTGCACGCTGAAGGTCCTGATTTGACGAAGCCAACAGAACCACATCATCCGCAAACAGCAGAGACGAGATTCTGTGGTTCCCAAACCAGACCCCCTCTACACCCTGGCTGCGCCTAGAAATTCGGAATACAATAAATAATAATAAAACAGAATACAATGATTTGCAAATCCTCTTCAACCTATATTCAATTGAATACACCACAAAGACAAGATATTTAATGTTCAAACTGATAAACTTGACTGTTTTTGTGCAAATATTTGCTTATTTTGAAATGGATGCCTGCAACACTTTTCAAAAAAGCTGGGACAGTGGTATGTTTACCACTGTGTTACATCACCTTTCCTTCTAACAACACTCACTAAGCGTTTGTGAACTAAGGACAATAATTGTTGAAGCTGTTGTAGGTGGAATTCTTTCCCATTCTTGCCACTTGAATGTGGACTCATCAGACCACAGCACACTTTTCCACTTTGCGTCTTTCCATTTCAAATGAGCTCAGGCCCAGAGAAGGCGATGGTGTTTCTGGATGTTGTTGATGTATGGCTTTCGCTTTGCATGGTAGAGTTTTAACTTGGACTTGTAGATGTAGCGATGAACTGTGTTAACTGACAATGGTTTTCTGAAGTGTTTCTGAGCCCACACTGTTGTGTGGGCCGCTGAAGAGGAAGTACTGCTGGCCCACCACCACCAGATGGCGCCCTGCTTGGAGTGCGGGCTTCAAGCACGAGAGGGCGCCGGAGCCACTGGGAGTGACAGCTGTCACTCTTCATCAGCACCAGCTGTCACTCAGTCAACTCATCACCATCTCCATAAAGGCCGGACTGCAACTCCACCTCCTCGCCGAGAAATCATCTACCGTACAGGTAATTTCTCTGCTGAACCTTAATCGAGCATTAGTCTGATCTCTTTTGCAGCCGTTTTCCTGGGATGGATTCCTTGTCTGCTGAGTTGGCGTTTGGTGTGGACTGCGACGGCTTCGCCTCCCACCCCACCCAGATAAGTGGTTGTCTCAGGAGCTGTCTGAGTGTGTTATTGGAGGTGGAGGTTCTCCCTCCTAACTGAACACAGACTGTGGGATTACTGAGTGTGCGTACTCACACTCATCAAACTGTTTCTGTTCTCTGCCAGCAGTACCCGGTCTGACTGCTGAAGACAGTGGCCACCTGGGGCGCAGGGCTTGGCGGCTCCGGTGTTCTTCAGATCCGTTGGTGGTGGAAGCTGTGTGGGTTCCGGCTCTTCTATCACCAGACGTCTTCTATCTTCGAGCCTGCCACACGCCACCTTGTGTATGATTGACATTCCGCAATATTGTTATTGTCTGTACTTCGTTGTGCGCTTCACAACATTAAATTGTTACTTTTTGGCTTATCCATTGCCCGTTCATTTAACGCCCCCTGTTGTGGGTCCGTGTCACGACACCTTCCCAACACACACGATAAGATCCTTTACACAATGATGTTGGTTTTTAATGCAGTGCCGCCTGAGGGATCGAAGGTCACAGGCATTCAATATTGGTTTTTGGCCTTATCGCTTACATGTAGAAAGTTCTCCAGATTCTTTGAATCTTCTGGTTATATTATGATCTGTAGATGATGGAATCCCTAAATTCCTTGCAATTGAACATTGAGAAACATTGTTCTTAAACTGTTGGACTATTTTTTCACGCTGTTGTTCACAAAGTGGTGATCCTCGCCCCATCTTTGCTTGTGAACGGCTGAGACTTTTGAGGATGCTCATTTTAAACCCAATCATGACACTCACCTGTTTCCAATTAGGTGTTCTTTGACCATTCATCAACTTTCCCAGTCTTTTGTTGCCCCGTCCCAACTTTTTTGAAATGTGTTGCAGGCATCCATTTCAAAATGAGCAAATATTTGCACAAAACAACAAAGTCTATCAGTTTGAACATTAAATATCTTGTCTTTGTGGTGTATTCAATTGAATATACAGTAGTGTTCAGAGTAATAGTAGAGCTATATGACTAAAAAGATTAATCCAGGTTTTGAGTATATTTCTTATTGTTACATGGGAAACAAGGTACCAGTAGATTCAGTAGATTCTCACAACTCCAACAAGACCAAGCATTCATGATATGCACACTCTTAAGGCTATGAAATTGGGCTATTAGTAAAAAAAAAAAAAAAAAGTAGAAAAGGGGGTGTTCACAATAATAGTAGCATCTGCTGTTGACGCTACAAACTCAAAACTATTATGTTCAAATTGCTTTTTTAGCAATCCTGTGAATCACTAAACTAGTATTTAGTTGTATAACCACAGTTTTTCATGCGAGGCATTAATTTTGTTGGTTTGGAACCACAATTTTGCTCATTTACTAGTGTGCTTGGGGTCATTCTCTTGTTGAAACACCCATTTCAAGGGCATGTCCTCTTCAGCATAAGGCAACATGACCTCTTCAAGTATTTTGACATATCCAAACTGATCCATGATACCTGGTATGCGATATATAGGCCCAACACCATAGTAGGAGAAACATGCCCATATCATGATGCTTGCACCACCATGCTTCACTGTCTTCACTGTGAACTGTGGCTTGAATTCAGAGTTTGGGGGTCGTCTCACAAACTGTCTGCGGCTGTTGGACCTAAAAAGAACAATTTTACTCTCATCAGTCCACAAAATATTCCTCCATTTCTCTTTAGGCCAGTTGATGTGTTCCTTGGCAAATTGTAACCTCTTCTGCACATGTCTTTTATTTAACAGAGGGACTTTGCGGGGGATTCTTGCAAATAAATTAACTTCACATAGGTGTCTTTCTAACTGTCACAGCACTTACAGGTAACTCCAGACTGTCTTTGATCATCCTGGAGCTGATCAATGGGTGAGCCTTTGCCATTCTGGCTATTCTTCTATCCATTTTGATGGTTGTTTTCCGTTTTCTTCCTCGCATCTCTGTTTTTGTTTTTTTTTTTTGTTGTCCATTTTAAAGCATTGGCAATCATTGTAGATGAACAGCCTATAATTTTTTGCACCTGCGTATAAGTTTTGCCCTCTCCAATCAACTTTTTAATCAAACTATGCTGTTCTTCTGAACAATGCCTTGAACGTCCCATTTTCCTCAGGCTTTCAAAGAGAAAAGCATGTTCAACAGGTGCTGGCTTCATCCTTAAATAGGGGACACCTGATTCACACCTGTTTGTTCCACAAAACTGATGAACTCACTGACTGAATGCCACACTACTATTATTGTGAACACCCCCTTTTCTACTTTTTTTTTTTTTTTTTTACTAATAGCCCAATTTCATAGCCTTAAGAGTGTGCATATCATGAACGCTTGGTCTTGTTGGATTTGTGAGAATCTACTGAATCTACTGGTACCTTGTTTCCCATGTGACAATAAGAAATGTACTCAAAACCTGGATTAATCTTTTTAGTCACATAGCACTACTATTATTCTGAACAGTACTGTAGGTTGAAGAGGATTTTCAAATCATTGCATTTTGTTTTTATTTACATTTTACACAACATCCCAACTTCATTGGAATTGGAGTTGTATTACAAATCACCTTCGCCTGCACTGCTGTTTCTGCTTTTTGTCTCTTTTCTAGTTGAAACATGATTATGAGTTCTTCGACTGCCATCATGTATGATGTGCCTTTAGCTGATAACCAGTAGAGTAGCATGTATAGACACAAAAGTGCAGGAAGTACTTGCCTGCAGCCATCATTAATTGCAGTGTTGACTATAACAAACGATATGACAGATTTTCTGCCGTCAACATGTGAATGCAGCATTAGTTTTGCTTAAAATGAGGCCTGTCTACTTTACAACAGCTATCTTAAGCAAACATTTCAGAAATAACTCTCTGTGTTCGACACAAACCAATGGATGGCCCGAAGCGAATTCACGAGACTTCTTCAAACTTTTAAACGGTGCTCAGAAATATTAGCTTGCATCAGGAAGCTGTGACTCATTATGATCATAAAAATGTTGCGGCTTCTCAGGCGCAGTCAGTCAGCCGCTGAAACCTCCTCCAAGACACCTTTCCATTCAGTGTGATTACACTGCAGTTGATATTTAGGTAATTGATAGCGCCTTTGTCAGTAATGTTGTCAATTTGGCACCTAAATCCTATTTTTGTGGCCATCTGGGTTCGCTAAATTGCTCCCCTGAGAGCAGAGGTTACAGACAGTAATTATTCAGAAGTCATTTACTTTTAGAGGTGTTTAGTGCTTATCTGCTTTGCAGTTAATATGCTGACACAATGCCCACAGACTTTTTATTTCATTATTTATTTTTTAACAAAAGAGGCTTTTGGAGAAATATAATGATTATGAAAATTTTACAATCAGATGCAAGTGGTAACAGCAGAGCATTAGTTGCTCTTTAAGTGTAAGAGTGGGACAAACAAATCTATATCTAAGGCACAAATCTGTCTGATATATATTAGCTCGTTAGTGTGTCTGCCCAATGAAAAACTCAAAAAACACATAGTACGATGTGCAGGAAGAGTTTTCAAAGCAGAATTGTAGCAAGAAGCATTTTTTTAAAGCACCTTCTATACACAACAAAAATATAAACGCAACACTTTTGGTTTTGCTCCCATTTTGTATGAGATGAATTCAAAGATCTAAAACTTTTTCCACATACAAAATATCACCATTTCCCTCAAATATTGTTCACAACCCAGTCTAAATCTGTGATAGTGAGCACTTCTCCTTTGCTGAGATAATCCATCCCACCTCACAGGTGTGCCATATCAAGATGCTGATTAGACACCATGATTAGTGCACAGCTGTGCCTTAGACTGCCCACAATAAAAGGCCACTCTGAAAGGTGCAGTTTTATCACACAGCACAATGCCACAGATGTCGCAAGATTTGAGGGAGCGTGCAATTGGCATGCTGACAGCAGGAATGTTAACCAGAGCTGTTGCTCGTGTATTGAATGTTCATTTCTCTACCATAAGCCGTCTCCAAAGGCGTTTCAGAGAATTTGGCAGTACATCCAACCAGCCTCACAACCGCAGACCACGTGTAACCACACCAGCCCAGGACCTCCACATCCAGCATGTTCACCTCCAAGATCGTCTGAGACCAGCCACTCGGACAGCTGCTGAAACAATCGGTTTGCATAACCAAAGAATTTCTGCACAAACTGTCAGAAACCGTCTCAGGGAAGCTCATCTGCATGCTCGTCATCCTCATCGGGGTCTCGACCTGACTCCAGTTCCTCGTCGTAACCGACTTGAGTGGGCAAATGCTCACATTCGCTGGCATTTGGCACGTTGGAGAGGTGTTCTCTTCATGGATGAATCCCGGTTCACACTGTTCAGGGCAGATGGCAGACAGCGTGTATAGCGTCGTGTGGGTGAGCGGTTTTCTGATGTCAATGTTGTGGATCGAGTGGCCCATGGTGGCGGTGGGGTTATGGTATGGGCAGGCGTCTGTTATGGACGAAGAACACAGGTGCATTTTATTGATGGCATTTTGAATGCACAGAGATACCGTGACGAGATCCTGAGGCCCATTGTTGTGCCACATCCAAGAACATCACCTCACGTTGCAGCAGGATAATGCACGGCCCCATGTTGCAAGGATCTGTACACAATTCTTGAAAGCTGAAAATGTCCCACTTCTTGCATGGCCGGCATACTCACCGGACATGTCACCCATTGAGCATGTTTGGGATGCTCTGGACCGGCGTATACGACAGCGTGTACCAGTTCCTGCCAATATCCAGCAACTTCACACAGCCATTGAAGAGGAGTGGACCAGCATTCCACAGCCCACAAGTGACAACCTGATCAACTCTATGCGAAGGAGATGTGTTGCACTGCATGAGGCAAATGGTGGTCACACCAGATACTGACTGGTATCCCCCCCCCCAATAAAACAAAACTGCACCTTTCAGAGTGGCCTTTTATTGTGGACAGTCTAAGGCACACCTGTGCACTAATCATGGTGTCTAATCAGCATCTTGATATGGCACACCTGTGAGGTGGGATGGATTATCTCAGCAAAGGAGAAGTGCTCACTATCACAGATTTCGACTGGTTTGTGAACAATATTTGAGGGAAATGGTGATATTGTGTATGTGGAAAAAGTTTTAGATCTTTGAGTTCATCTCATACAAAATGGGAGCAAAACCAAAAGTGTTGCGTTTATATTTTTGTTGAGTTAGCATTGCTGTAGCTGCCACAAGCGGGTTTTCATGCTAGCATTTAGTGTTGCATTATTGCTGCATTCAAAACACTTGGAAGATCAGATATTCTGACCTCTATCTCGGGGAAAAATGCCTTGAACGCTAAGTCAGACTGGAATTTTTGCTCGGAAATTCGCAAGGAAAGGGAGCAACCTTGGATATGCGAGTTGACATCACATCCATGGCATTTGCATGTGCGACAAGTTAGATATCAATGTTACCAATGTTGAAAATGCATCTTTAAAATTATTTTTTCCCCCAAGACATTACTGCTGTATGTAATATGTTCATATTCAATATACAATTAGATAATTTCACAGCACCACACATCAACAAAAACATCTTTGATGATTTCATTTAGCCCAAAAGATAACATTAGCCTTACACTTCTGTGAAGGGCTAATTGATAAGCTAGTTGATCCATATTTGTCTCAAGGTAATCTCATGAATGCAAATAGGGATTTTTATGTCGGATCTTCCAGAGCTTTTGAGGGTTCTGAATGCAACATACGTAATGCTTGTTAGAATTCCGTTATGTGATGCTAGAAACCTTTCATGCTAACATTAGCTTGTTAGCATCAAGTTATGTGAAGCCAGTGACTTTTTAAAACATGCAAACCATTAAATTCACCATAATTACTGACTGGGTGCTCCCTTCACTCAGGTCTTCAGTCACCACAAGTATGTATATTTTTAAGCACGTTATAAGTGATGTTGCTCACAGTGGAGGCACTCAGCTCATGCTAATGTTAAATGCTGACATTGCACCTAACGCCAAGCTCGTCCCAAGCGAGGATCTTAGAATGTGTTTCTCAATATTTTCTCAATAATTGCTGTCAATTGCTGCAATGATTCAACAGATTATAGCCAGATTTATTGAATGTGAGCATAATAAATATATTTTATTCATTAATTAATATTTAATGCATATTATATGTAGGAGTGGTGACCAAGTGGTTAGTCCATTTGGTTTCAGCGCAAAAGGTTCCCTGGTTCAAACCCCACCCATGTAAGGGGAAGTTATGTCAGGAAGGGCATCCGGTGTAAAACTTGTGCCAATTCAACAGGCAGACGCACCTCAGATTTGCCCGAGTGCAAACAAGGGAGCAGCCAAAGGGACTTACTTTTTATTTATTTTATATGTACTATGACTAAAGAAACCTACTAAAATAGTTAGTTGTTATTATGTTATGTTCCCCGGGCGCCTAATGGCGACTTCTGCTCCTACTGGCAATTAGGATGGGTTAAATGCAGCAGACACATTTCATTGTGCAGGGACCATGTTCTTCTGTGCATATGACAATAAAATTCCTTTGAATTCCTTTGAATTTGAATGTTCTCCACTCAGATTGCAATAGCCAATCACAGATTAGCCTTTCTGTCCATCATTTACCTGTATTTTGGCATGCTTGGTGCCAGAAAGTTATGTTGGCTCCAAAAGGATTCAAAAAGGCTAGGACCAAAAGTTATATTGGATCGGTTCCCACTGACCAATAGCATTAGAGCTTACTGCCAACAGCTAGCCAATTAGAGCGCGGCATACGAAGGTCAGGAACTAGCTGACAGACGATGGTTGAAAAAATGGCAACAAACATGTCAACAACAGCAGAAAATCGTCTGCCAGCGAGGTTTGCTGAGTTCACAGAGGAGGAACTGGTGGAAATATTGAACTCCAAGGATGCCAAAAACACTAAGAAGGTAGACAAGCACGCTACTGACATTTTAGAAGCATTCATATGCTGTTCACAACAAAATAAATTGATCTAATTTACTTGACTCTTTGTTGTTTGCTTAATTTGGGAGGGGGGTGGAGAACATAACAATTGATGGATGGCAAGTTGTCCAACATAGAGAAATATTGGATGAAGAAAAGTTATATTGGACTCGGCGTATATTTCTCTATGTTGGACTCCTTACCATCTATTATTTGTATAATGTTGGTAGATAATTAATGGTAAGTATTAATTTAACTTAATAAATTTACTAAAATATATATTTTAAGTATGTTTATTTGGGGGAATTTTTGGCTAGATTAAAGTGGATTTGTCCATGGCGATTGCGCAAGTTGCATAAATAATTCCACTGTCTAAGAAACTATTGCAGTTTCTAAAATCTGGTGCACTCTTGTCTTAATGCAAATTACATGTGTGATCTGAGTGAGAAATGTTAGATTTACACCGGCTGATCTGACATGAGCTGTCTGAGCGTTTTCACTCACTTATTGCTGAGGCACTTTGTCAAATTGATCATCCAGTCAACTAATTCCCAGTCTATGTTTAGCTAAAGTATGATAGAATCATTGTGTCCCGTGGGTGCTATTCTCATTTGTGTGTCTGTCTATGTGACGGAGTATCCGCATGAGAGGGGCTAACTAATCAGCAAACTGGACCAAAAACTCAATATAGAGTGTGATAATAGCTATGTCGCACAACTAGAGGATACCCAGAGAGTGCAATGCCTTCGCCATGTCCTCTGTTCTTAAAGCTAGAGTCCGCAGAATTCAGTGGTATCTGCTTGTGAGGTTTAAGATGACATGATACCTTTATGATGTTGTTTCCCTTTATAGTTTTGCTTATTTGATGATGGGGATTCATGCTCACTTGCCTTTTCTTGTGAAATGCAACATGTATAATCCTTCATTTCACAAAATGAAGGTTCTTAAATTTGTTAACCTGCATAGCAACAGGAAGACAGTGTGTAGGGGAGCAACCACTGATTCCTCTTCTTTTTTCTTTGGTTGTCCATGTGTTCTGCAAAGGAAGGCTATGGGTGCATCTCAAAAAATTGATATATTGTGAAAACGTTCAATCATTTTTGTGAAATGATTGAACTTTTTCATGATATTCATTATTCTTTCACCTCTCTGAAATACCTAGAGATGTTCCAACCCAGTCTCGCGGCAGTTCATGGGACTGGGTTACGAAAAGTACATTATTCTATGGGTTTGTGACGGGGTACGAAAATGGGTCGTTTTTCGTAACGGGGCAGAAATTAATTTCATGACAGGGGCACAAAATGTGGGGTGAAGGGGGTGTCTGGGGTGGTCATGGTTAATGTTTGGGGAAGGTACACACTTACTCTATGGTTATGGTTAGAGTTAGGAGAAGGGAAAGATTGTAAATAGCAAAATAAAAAAAGCCATGTCACAAAAAATGGGCACTTTTTGTTACGGGGGCACCGAAAAAAAAAAAAGACTGGGCTGGGTATACCTAAAAATATAGTTATTTCAGACAGTGAACATTTTACATATTCTACTTTCAACACATAGAAACCAAAGTGTTTCAGTTCATTTTTTTTTTTATTTTGATAATTACAGCTGCCTGCTCCAAAAAATAGAAAATGAATATCTGAAAATATTAGACTATTTTATTTCAAGTAATTATTTATGCAGTATGAATAACATTAATGTCTCAGTTCTAGCTCAGTTCACACAACCAGACTCATGATGAAGACTGCTGACTTGGCAGTTGTCCAGAAGACACTCATGCACACCGTCCACAGGGAGGTTAAGCCACAAAAGGTTATTGCTGAAAGCTCTGGCTATTCAGAGTTCTGGATCAAAATATATTCATGGAAAGTTAACTGAAGGGGAAAGTGTGTTCGGAAAAGATGCACAAGTAACAGGGATGACGTCAGCCTTGAGGAGATTGCCAAGCAAAGACGATTCCAAAATTTGGGGGAGGTTAAAAAAATGTGGACTGAGGCTGAAATCAGTTCATCAAGAGACAACACACACATAGATGTGTCCAGGAAATGGGGTACATGTGTTGTGTTTGTGTTTCCAAGCCACTCCTGAACCAGATGCAATGTCAGAAATGTATTAGGTGAGCAAGGAGAAAAGAACCGGACCACTGCTCAGTATTCCAAAGTTCTCTTTTGTGATTAAAGAAAATTTATAGCATTTAATTTGGAAATTGAGGTCGTAGAGTCTAGAGAAGGAGTGGAGAAGCACAGGACCCAAGCTACTTGAAGTTCAATGTGACGTTTCCACAGTCAGTGATGGTTAGGGATACTGTGTCTTCTGCTAGTGTTTGTATATTTTTTTATATATTTTTTATCATGTCCAACGTCAACCCAGCCAACATCAGGAGGTGATGGAGATGCTGATTTATTTTTCCATCATGACTTGGCACCTGCCCACAGTAACTAGTTTACTGACCATGGTGTTACTGTATTTGATTGTCCTGGACAATACCTCATAGATTCACTATGGGGTATCGTCAAGAGGAAGATTAGAGACAGCAGATCCAACAATCTATCTGACCTGAAGGCTGCTATCAAAGCAACTTGGACTTCGAGAACACCTCAGCAGTGCCACAAACTGATTGCTTCCACGCCACACTGATGCAGGAATTCATTCAAAATGAACTCCAACCAAATACTGAGTGCATAAATGAACACGCTTTTCAAAAGTTAGATATTTCTGTATTATGAATCTATTTGTTTTTGTTTTTGTTTTGTTTTTTAGCTGATCTGCTGAAATATTCTAATATTTAGAGATATGCATTTTCTAGATTTTGGAGCTGTAGGCCATACTTATCCAAATTAAGACTAAAAGAAGGGTGGTTATATTAGTCACTGAATATTTTAAAATGTGAAGTGTTTTAGTTAATTTTGACTTGTGTCTTTGTTATACTTACTCTAAAAAAAATAAATGAACACAATGCTAAAATACTCTCAGCCGTAAGAGCATTGTGTTCTTTATAATTTGCAGTTGTTTCATTCATTATTAAGATCCTATTGTCTTAAATACAATTTGTACATGTTCAATAAAGCCCCTCTATCTATCAATCAAAAACAATATTTACATTTTAACGGCATCTGCAGGAGGCCTTGCGTGTGCATGCACATGAGCTTTTGACAAGAGCGGAAGTTATGCAAATCAAGGAATATTTGTAGATCACCCTCTGTGCATTTGCTGGCATTAAGGAGAAAAATTTAACTCCACAGGAAGCTAGCTTTGAGTTAGCGGAAGTTAGCATGCACGCTAACACCGCAAAATGTTTTCTAAATGATTCCAGAGGTGTTATCAAGGGACAAAGACAGCGTTTTCAGTTTTAGAAGTGTTTATTTCTCACTAGCTTTTACATAATATATGAAAATATATATTTACACACAAACAAAACAGTTTTGCAGCAAGCTATCAGCTTGTGATGTCACCATGTTAACATCTATGAAATGTCTTGTAAATAAATTCAGGGGTGTTATTCAGTCCAGCCCCTCTCCAGGAGTTGGGTAGCAGAGCCCAAGCTGTGCATGGAGGTGAGCCCGACTATCTCTAGTCAGTATCTCTCAACCTCCCGCACAAGCTCAGGCTCCTTCCCCCCCAGCAAGGTGACATTCCACGTCCCAACAGCCAGGGGCTGTGAGCATGGACCAGTCCGCCGGGCCACCCACCCTCGACCGCCACCCAATCCTCTCTGCACCCGACCCCCATGGCCCCCTCTGCACGTGGTGAACCCACAGGAGGGCGGGCCCACATCGCTCTTTCAGGCTGAGCCCGGCCGGGCCCCATAGGCTAAGGCCCGACCACCAGACACTCGCGCGCGAGCCCCAACCCCACGCCTGGCTCCAGGGTGGGGCCCCGGCTCTGCCATACCGGGCGATGTCTCGTCCCTTGATTTTTTACTGGTCATGGAGGTTCTGAACTGCCCTTAGTCTGACCCGTCACCTAGGACCTGTTTGCCTTGGGAGACCCTACATGGGGCACAAAGCCCCCAACAACATAGCTCCTAAGATCATCCGGGTACGCAAACTCCCCCACCACGATAAGGTGGCAGCTAGAGGGGGAGTAGAGGTGGCAGCTAGAGGTGGCCTCGAAGAAATTCTGGCAAACCGTCCAATGCCTCAGGAGGCAGAAGCAGCTCTCCACCAACACTGTTTATGGTGCGGGTGGGGAGCTGTTGACCCTGACTGGGGATGTTGTCGGGCAGTGGAAGGAATACTTTGAGGATCTCCTCAATCCCATCGTCACGTCTTCCGAAGAGGAAGCAGAGACTGGGGACTCAGAGGCGGACTCATCCATTACCCAGGCCGAAGTCACCGAGGTGGTTAGAAAGCTCCTCGGTGGCAAGGCTCCTGGGGTGGATGAAGTCCGTTCTGAGTACCTTAAGTCTCTGGATGCTGTGGGACTGTCTTGGCTGATACACCTCTGCAACATCGCGTGGCGATCAGGGACAATGCCTCTGGATTGGCAGACTGGGGTGGTGGTTCCTCTGTTTAAGAAGGGGGACTGGAGGGTGTGTTCCAACTATAGGGGGATCACACTCCTCAGCCTCCCCGGTAAGGTCTATTCCAGAGTACTGCAGAGGAGAATTCAACCGATGGTCGAACCTCGGATTCAGGAGGAGCAGTGTGGTTTTCGTCCTGGTCGCGGCACACTGGACCAGCTCTACACCCTCCATCGGGTGCTTGAGGCTTCATGGGAGTTCGCTCAACCAGTCCACATGTGTTTGGTGGATCTGGAGAAGGCGTTCGACCGTGTCCCTCGGGGCACTCTGTGGGGGGTGCTCCGGGAGTATGGGGTCCAGGGTCCTTTGCGAAGGGCTATCTGGTCCCTGTATGATCGCAGCAGGAGCTTGGTTCGCATTGCCAGTAGTAAGTCAAACCTGTTTCCAGTGCACGTTGGCCTCCGCCAGGGCTGCCCTTTGTCACCGGTTCTGTTCATTATTTTTATGGACAGAATTTCTAGGTGCAGCCAGGGTGTAGAGGGGGTCTGGTTTGGGAATCACAGAATCTCATCTCTGCTGTTTGCGGACGATGTGGTTCTGTTGGCTTCGTCAAATCAGGACCTTCAGCGTGCACTGGGGTGGTTTGCAGCCGAGTGTGAAGCGTCCGGGATGAAAATCAGCACCTCCAAATCCAAGGCCATGGCTCCTGCCCATAAAAATGTGCTTTGCCCTCTTCAGGTCGGTGGAGTGTCCTTGCCTCAAGTGGAGGAATTTAAGTATCTCGGGGTCTTTTTCACGAGTGAGGGATGGATGGAGCGTGAGATCGATAGACGGATCGGTGCAGCATCTGCAGTGATGCGGTCGCTGTATCGGACCGTCGTAGTGAAGAGAGAGCTGAGTAGGGGGGCAAAGCTCTTGATTTACCGATTGATCTATGTTCCGATCCTCACCTATGGTCATGAGATTTGGCTCATGACCAAAAGAACGAGATCACGAGTACAAGCGGCCGAGATACGTTTCCTCCACAGGGTGGCTGGACGCTTCCTTAGAGATAGGGTGAGGAGCTCGGTCACTCAGGAGGAGCTCGGAGTCGAGCCACTGCTCCTCCACGTCGAAAGGAGTCAGTTGAGGTGACTCTGGCATCTTTTCCGGATACCCTGGACGCCTCGCTGGAGAGGTGTTCCGGTCACGTCCCATTGGGAGGAGGCCCCAGGGAAGACCCAGGACACGCTGGAGGGACTACATCTCTCGGCTGGCTTGGTATTGCCTTGGGGTTCCCCCGCAGGAGCTTGCGGAGGTGTGTGTGGATCAGGAGGTCTGGGTGGCTTTGCTTGAGCTGCTGCTCCCGTGACCCAACTCTGGACAAAGCGGAAGAAAATGGATGGATGGATGGATGGTGTTATTCAGTTCCAAAAATTGTGTTTTCAGTTTGAGAAGTGTTTATTTCTCACTAGCTTTTACATAATATACCAGAAACGAAGCTGTTAGCAAGTAGCTACACCAGGAAGTGATGTCATCATGCCAACCTCTGCAAAATGTCTTGTAAAGGTCAGAGGTGTTATTAGGTTCCAAAAACAGCATTTTCAGTTTTAGAAGTGTTTATTTCTTGCTAGCTTTTACATTATGTTTGAGAAATGTATATAAACACACAAAACAAAGCTGTTTTGAAGAGACCAGCGACTGACGTCACGGTGCAGCTCCACTCTGATTGGCTGTCACCCGCATCACTCAAAAATAAAATGGAACAGCATGAAACAGAATGTGACTTTTTAACCTCTTAAAATAGCATTGGTCCAGGTTAGCCATCTTTGAACTTGTCCAAGGTCTGTGTCCGAAGAATGTTCCCTGTGAATTTGAAGACTATGGCAGTAATAGAACTGGACTTGTGCTGAGCACAGACAGATAGACAGACGGACAGATGGACAGACGGACGGACGCAAAGCCTTCACAATACCCGATGGCCATATTTGATGGCCTTGGGTAATGAAAGTAAAACACAGCTGCCAGGTTTTTGTCTGTAAAAACAACAAATTTCTTGGATGTTTTTATTTCTATTTATTTATTATTTGTTTTTTTTTGTTTGTTTTGTTTTTGTTTGTTTGTTTGTTTGTTTGTTTGTTTTTTTGCATTGCACCAATTTTGCAACAGAATTACCAGTACCTTTACTGTGAAAACATTCACATGTAGATGGAGATGGGTGTGGTGCTAAAGTGTCATCTTTCAAGGGTGTTGCAGTACACAACTCATGGTGCAGTCCTCAGAACCAATTTATGACATAATATTTAGCCTACAATATAAGTTTATATGACATATAAGTTATCAATTACCATGGAAGGTCTTCATGCCGAATGAGGTGGTTGTGTCACTGTTATACACTATGTGTAGTCAATTTTCAATGAAATGTGTATCTTAATCACTGAAAATCTGACAGATGCATTTTTGCCCAGTGATAAAATAAAAATCGTACGCGTCTTGTTATTCAATAATCTTCATTCTTTTATTCGTGTGCAACATACACTGTCACACTTCTTTTAATATATTTATTATACTTCATGGACTTCATAGTGAACACTTCTTATTTGTCATAGTGAACACTTCTTATTTGTATAAATATGATGTCCTAAAAAAACAACATTATAACAAAAATTGACGTGGTGGATCCTTGATCTCTGGACATATACGAGGTCTGTGAGAAAAGTATCGGACCTTTTTATTTTTTTCAAAAACCATATGGATTTCAATCACGTGTGATTGCATCAGACAATCGTGCACATGCGTGAGTTTTTTCATGCCTGTCGGTTGCGTCATTTGCTTGTGAGCAGGCTTTGTGTGAGCAGTGGTCCACCCCTCTCGTCGGATTTTTATTGCGAATAAATGTCTGAACGATTTGGAGCTTTGCTGCATCAATTTTTTTCCAGAAACTGTGAGAGACCTCCAGGTGGACACCGTTCGGAAAATTAATATGGCTTTCAGGGACGATTTTATGGGGATTATACAGATTAAGGAGTGTTACTGCCACTTTAAGGATGGCCCACAACTGCTGAGAGCGTGGCGCGGAGGTGGTTTTGTGCCGCGTAATGAATGGCTCCGTGGCGTGTCCCTCCGCTTTTCTTTCCATGACAAAAACTCCTGTAACAGTGGAATGTGCCGTTCATTTCTAAACTGGACGCTGTCTTGATCTGGTATGTCGTCTGACTAGCACAGGAATTGTGAAAAGACGTGGACATCAGCACTTTTTCAGCACATTAGGACAGACGTGCGGAGGAGTTCCGCGCATCGCGGTGGAGCCACATGGCGCAAAGCAACTCCGTGATGAAGCCTTCCAGGACATGTTGGGGCATGTCCAGCTCATGCACAATCACAATTGGATAATCACGCGACTGAAAAGCAACCGGAATCCATCTGAAATCCACCTGAAAGCCGTCCTGTGAGACCAACACGGAGGTGGTTTTGTGCCGCTTAATGAACGGCTCCGTGGCGTGTCCCTCGGCTTTTCTTTCCATGAAAAAAACTCCTGTAACAGTGGAATGTGCCAAAAAAGTGCTGATGTCCACGTCTCCTGCCTTTTTGTGAAAGTCAGACAAGGTCTTGGATCAACAAAGCCTTCACGTTGGAAATGATCTGGTTGTTTGAGCATGTCGATCAGCGCTGGGAGCGCGTCGCGCTCTCAGCAGTTGTGGGCCATCCTTAAAGTGGCAGTAACACTCCTTAATCTGTATAATCCCCATAAAATCGTCCCTGAAAGCCATATTAATTTTCCGAACGGTGTCCACCTGGAGGTCTCTCACAGTTTCTGGAAAAAAAATTGATGCAGCAAAGCTCCAAATTGTTCAGACATTTATTCGCAATAAAAATCCGATGAGAGGGGTGGACCACTGCTCACACAAAGCCTGCTCACAGGCGAATGATGCAACTGACAGGCATGAAAAAACTTAAGCATGCGCACGAAGGTTCAAGCTTGTCTGATGCAATCACACGTGATTCAAATCCATATGCTTTTTGAAAAAAATAAAAAGGTCGGATACTTTTCTCACAGACCTCGTATAGGAATAAACAAAATCTGTAGTTTTTGTCAAAAGCATTTCCTTTCAGATATTATTGGCATGAAAGTCTCTCCATACATCTGAGCTGAGCTTTTACAGCTGGCTGTGCTGCACGTCAGGATGTAATTTGTAAAGAAATACAGCACGTCTCATTTTGGGAGGAAAAAATGTTTTAGTCGATTGTAGTTTCTTGTCTGTATTACATTTGTAAGAGGTGTCATTTTATTTAAAGCGGCAATTCATTTTGAAGTTATTAATTCTGAGTGGACTGTCTCGGCATAGAGCCGCACAGGGTTTGGAGCTGTGTCAACGGAATGGAGGACGATTCTCATTTCTTGACTGCAACAAGACAAGAGTGCCAGTTAGTGACTTTAATCCACACAAAAGTGACTCACGGTATTTTAATGGCTGTGAGAGGAGTTAAGAAGCAGACTTGCCATTTCTGAAGAGCAGCGAATCAAAGAACCAACGAGCTTGTGGATCGAAGCATTGCTTCAGTGGTTCACGCTTCAAAGTGGAGTCGTGCTGCAGAAATGGTTGATTATAGAGCCGCTGCAGACCAAACCCTGAATATCAGACTTTATTTGTACGTCCATGTGACTTTGAAACAAGGAAAAATCTGTATAATTTACGGACAATCCATATAGGTTGACATGTATGGTCGGAAAACCACCGAAAATGTCATTTCAGTCATCATAGAATGCCTTTCAAACACACTATTGTCTGAAAACTATTTATAAACCACTCACCATTTCTTGCAGAAATAAGCACCCAATTTTCCTTGCACAACTTTTTTCCTGGATGCCATGATCATCGACTCGACTGGACTGATGCTATGTTTGTTTGATCCGGTTAGAATTTTCCTGTGTACACCTGCGTGGTGCATTGTGGGATCAAATCAAAAGCTGTGTTCACCACGGGGACACGTTCATCACTATTCGGGATTATTCGAGATTTTTTTTTACAGATGACGAAGGATGCGTAAAAAAATCTGACTGATGCAACTGCATCGGTCCAAACCGGTCTGGATCCGGGCCTGTTAATCACTTGCAATTTTCACTCACTCATTCATCTTCAACTGCTTACTCCAATGAATAGACCTCAAGTGCACTAAATGCTTTAAATCTGAGAAATGGTGACCCTCTGGATGTTTCTAGCTTTACATATATATTTTACCTTATCGCCATTTGTACTGCAGTGCTGCAGCACAGGTGAACTCGGGTCTACACAAGATCTCATTTCATGATGTAAGCACACCTTCTTCACATCCAATTGGCTCAGCAATATCTTTATGACATTATCTGCCGTGTCTGGCCACGAGGGTCCGTGGAGATGAGCGCAGAGGGTGAAAGAGGTCATGTAGAACCAGACCGAGACTCTGGCATGACACTGTGACATGTAACGATCCCCTCCACTGAGCTGTGCCGTGTGCAGCAACGGGAAACAAGACCATGAGGCACAAACACTACCCTGACTCACACGTGCACAGACACATACACACACAAGACTAAAGACAAGGAGGGAAACAACGACATCACAGCAAAGAATTACCCCTTATTGTCACAAAGAGTCTCTTCTCCACTGTGCAGAAAAAGAGCAAAGTCCCAGATCCGCCCTGAGGTACACACTTATAGCTCTCATATATATATATATAAAAAAAAATCTCAGACAACCTAACTCCTAAAACATTAAAAATATAATGCAATACTAAAATACCCTTGGCCGTATGAGCATTGTCTTCTTTATAATTTGCAGTTGTTTAATTCATTATTAAGATCCTCTTGTCTTACATACAACTTGTACATGTTCAATAAAGCCCCTCTGTCAATGAATCGATCAATCATGAACGATATTTACGTTTTAACAGTGTCTGCAGGAGGGCGTGCATGTACATGAGCTTTTGACAAGAGCGGAAGTTAGCTTTCAGTTAGCATGCATGCTGATGTCTGTAAAATGTCTTGTAAATGACTCCAGAGGTGTTATCAGTTTACAAAAATAGTGTTTTCAGTTTTAGAAGTCTTTATTTCTCAGTAGCCTTTACATAATAGATAACAAAGAGGTTATATTTGCACACAAATGAAACAGAGTTTTGCAGCTAGCTACCAGCCTTCAACGTCACCACGCTAATGTCCGCAAAATGTCTTGTAAATGACTCCAGAGATGTTATCGAGTTGCAAAAACAATGTTTTCTATTTTAGAAGTCTTTATTTCTCAGTAGCTTTTACATAATAGATGGCAAAGAGGTTATATTTGCACACAAATGAAACAGAGTGTTGCAGCTAGCTACAAGCCTGCGACGGCACCACGCTAATGTCTGCAAAATGTTTTGTAAATGACTCCAGAGGTGTTATCAAGTTAGAAAGACAGTGCTTTCAGTTTTAGAAGTCTTTATTTCTCACTAGCTTTTACATAATATATGACAAAGAGGTTATATTTACAGAGTTTGCAGCTAGATAGACCAGCCACTGATGTCATGGTGCCGCTCTATTCTGATTGCCTGTCACCCCCGCTACTCCAAAAAAAAAAAAAAGAACACAACAGAATGAAGCAGAATGTGACTTTCTAACCTCTTAAAATACCTCTTAAAATAGCTCAAGGTTAGCCATCTTTGAACTTGTCCAAGATCTGTGTCCCAAAAATGTTCCCTGTGAATTTGAAGACTGACAGTAATTGGACTGGACTTGTGCTGACTACAGACAGATATGTAGACGCAAAGTCTTTGCAATACCAGATGGTCATATTTGAAGGCCTCAGGTAAAAACAGGTATGCTTGTCACTCCAAAGGTATACATACATGTATAAAAATTATAACCTAATAATGACAGCTTTACAAATAACATTTTTACTCGCTGATTCAGGGTGTGTGCCTGTCACCTCCTTAATGGGAGGAATGGTCCTGAATCTGCTGAGACACCAGTGAAACAATGTCTGGCTCCAAACTGGAGAGTTGCAGTCTCATATCACAATTTCACAATCATCCGGTTACACCATCTTCTGTTGCAAAAATGGTAGTAAACGGTCAATCATACTTGCATCACAAAACCATTCAAATACAAATTTTTGGATTGACATTTGAGTTACCAATAAAAATGCTACTATCTAGCTCTGGAGTCTTTTCAAACAGCTTGGCAAATACTTTTAATTTAGAAGATGATGTTATTTTAAAATTTGATATTTTACTACAATATTTACACACCACCAGTGTGGACCACTCTTTGAGAATGGCCGCTGTAGACTGAAGAGGATGATAGTCTTGCTGCCAGTCAGGTTACTGCAACCAAGGCGGTACTAATTTACAGGTGAGTGGACTGAGGTAATATTGATAACGTGTCTAGTTCTCTGACAAAAACAGGCAGCATGTCTAGGAATCAAACCTCAGATTACCAAACTGCTTATCCCACTGTGTCTCCTGCTCTGAATGTTTCATCTCCTTATGTCTGCATGAAAACAGGTGTAATAATGAATTAAACACAATTGGGAGAACACAATGGGAGATCAAACACAATTTCAAGAGAACAGGCTTCAGCTGTTGATTCTGGATCATGTCTTTACTTTTAGATAGTGAGATTTTGCATTTTACATCAATTTAATCCTGTGCCCAAGTTTTGTTTTGTTTTGTTGTTTGTTTGTTTTTTTTGTCTTTTTTAAAATTGATGGAATGCTCACTCTTCTCAAGAATGAAAACCCACTTAATTTAATTGATCTTTATCAGAAACCAGATATAAATTCAGGCTCATTAATTTTATTTCTACATATCACATGATTTTTCAAGTTAAACAATATCCACCAAAACAAACATTCAGTTGTGATATTGATTGTAACCAGTGGATTCTGGATCTAAAAAAATAGTAACTTTGATACTTTGTCACATTTTGAAAGATAGGACAATTCTCCAATTTAAACAGGTTTTTTCTGAACATTTTTAACCCAATAATGGTATCAAGAGGAACAAAAAATGTAATTTTGTTGTTGATCCAGAGCTGAATGTACAGGACATTCGGAAATTATTCACAGTGCTTCACTTTTTCTTTTGTTATGTTACAGACTTTTTCCAAAATGGATGAAATAATTTTTTTCCTCAAAATTCTGCACACAATACCCCGTAATTACAATGTGAAAAAATGTATGTATATATATATATATATATATAGCAAGTTTTCCCACTTAGAAATCATGGAGGGGTCTGAAATTTTCATCATAGGTGTATGTCCACTGTGAAAGACATAATCCAAAAAAAAAAAAATCACAATGTATCATTTTTTTTTTAAATAATTTATTTGTATATTACTGTTGCAAATAAGTATTTGAACACCTGTGAAAATCACTGTTAATATTTGGTACAGGAGCCTTTGTTTGCAATTACAGAGGTCAAACGTTTCCTGTAGTTTTTCACCACGTTTGCACACACTGCAGCAGGGATTTTGGGCCACTCCTCCATACAGATCTTCTCTAGATCTTTCAGGTTTGGAGTTTCAGTTCCTCCCAAAGATGTTCTATTGAGTTCAGGTCTGGAGACTGGCCAGGCCACTCCAGGACCTTGAAATGCTTCTTACGGAGCCCCTCCTTAGTTGCCCTGGCTGTGTGTTTGGGGTCATTGTCATGCTGGAAGACCCAGCCTTGACCCACCTTCAATGCTCTTACTGGGAGAAGGAGGTTGTTTGCCAAAATCTCACAATATATGACCCCATCCATCCTCCCTTCAATACGGTGCAGTCGCCTTGTCCCTGTCAGGAAAGATGACTTTAAGCTTGCTTTCAGCTTGTTATCATCTTGGAATATAATACGAGCCATGGAATTAATGTACATGCTGTTGGATTAAACTGCACAGTGTTTGGTATCTTCCAGGAGTAAGTGAGGTCATACCGGACTTTTCCATTGCAAATGGGGAGGCCCACGGAATGAACTCGGTGGTGAAGACGAGGGAATATATCTAAAAATGATTCTAACATGACAAGTATGATCAAATGGAGTATTAATGTGTTCAAATTAAGAGTTGATTAGAAAAAGTATGTTACAAATAAGTGAAATGAATGATTATATGAGTTGTTTTTCATAAAGAGTGCAGAGTCAGAGAAAAAGAGGAAGTGAAGAAGATGTCGCAAGTAGGGCAAGAAAAGCTGATGTTAAACAACTGATCAAATGATTAAGATGTTGGTAAAAATGAAATGAATAATAAGGAATGAGAATGTTTGTATATGATCATATGAATTGTTTTTATGTAAAGAGAGTTGTAATGAAATGATTGAATATGATTGATGTGATTTTGAAGAAATGATTTAAAAGACTGAATTCTCGGAAAAGCTGAAGTGTTAACAGAAAAGAGGAACTTGAGAAATAAGTTACTGGTAGGGGCTGCGGAGATTTCCAGTAAAGCAGAAGGAGAAGGGAGGAGGTTTTGAGTCAACAGCGTCCCCATGGTAACCAAGATCATCTGAGGACGACTGGAGTCAAGAACATATAGAACTTGTTGAAACACCAGGAAACGGGGTTATTCTTCCAGGGAGAGGTGCTGTTGCCACTACTCCCCTGCTACGAGGAAATCACAAGACTTGACCATCTTGTGAGCATCAATTGGAATCGTGGAGTGAGAGGATTGGAGCCATAAAAGATCATTTGAGAGAGATTTCAACTCCCACTCAGGCCGTCCAGTCACGGAGTAGCAGAACAATGGAGAATAACCACTGGCCTTAAGTCTGAGTGGGGAATGTTCAACAATTTCTCTCTCAAGGAACATCACCGCATACCAGAATGGATTAGATCAACTTTTGGTTGATTGAAGACGGAATAAATTCTTATGTGGATTAACTTCCTGAAGGATTACAATATCACACAAGGATCGTGGTCAGCTAACGACTAATAGCTGATGAAGAGGAAATCAAGTTCATCGAGCTGGGGACCCTAACCTCAAAAACCTTCCTCCCTCACTCCTAGCAAAATTTGTTGAGAAATCAATCCAGTCCCAGTCAAAGTAAGATCAGTCAGAATTATTGAATTAAAAACAAAAATCTTTGCCAATCATTATTCTAATTATATTTGAATTACTATTGTGAAATTATCACCATATAATCTATGTTGATTATGTTATTGACACTTGCAAAACCTGCAATAAATTTCCAAGCGTGCAGTTAAAGTGTTAAGGCTCGGACATTGGATTATTGATGCTTCTTAAGGTGTAAAAGTTAAAGTTTATTGGGTGTACAACATCAAAAGGCTCTAAAAGGTTAGTCTGGTTTTTTAATGAAAATAACACATCCTGGGAACTCGCTGTACGAGTCACTAAATTTAAAATCTAGCAACATTCCAAGAGCCCTGATCCATAAGAGGAGAGCTGCCGTTAACGGGCGTGGCCGGTTCGTATCCTGGTTCCTGAGAAGGCTATTCGACCGGGGTGCGAGATCAGCTTCAGCGGGGTGGACGTCCGGATGGAGGCAGTGAGCAGCTAGACGAATCTCCTCACCACCAGCTTGAACAGCCTTTGTGCAGCCCTGCCGGGTAATACCCGTGGAGACACGAAGGTCGGACCCCAGAGATGGAGAGCTGGTTTTACACAAACACACTCATCGGAGGGTGAGCGTGTGCCGTGTATCTAAAAAGCAGGATCTGACATCCCCTTTGCAGAAGAGCACCCCCAGAGTATGATGTTTCCACCCCCATGCTTCACAGTTGGCATGGTTTTCTTGGGGTTGTTCTCATCCTCTAAACATGGTAAGTGGAGTTGATTCCAAAAAGCTCTATTCTGGTCTCATCTGACCACATGACCTTCTCCCATGCCTCCTCTGGATCATCCAGATGGTCACTGGTGAACTTCAAACAGGCCTGGACATGTGCTGGCTTGAGCAGGGGGACCTTGCTGCCCTGCAGGATTTTAAACCATGACAGCATCATGTGTTACTAATGTAATCTTTGTGACTGTTGTCCCAGCTCTCTTCAGGTCATTGACCAGGTCCTCCTGTGTAGTTCTGAGCTTTCTCAGAATCATCCTTACCCTACAAAGTGAAATCTTGCATGGAATCCCAGACCGAGGGAGATTAACAGTCATCTTGTGTTTCTTCCACTTTCTAATAAATAATCATAACAGTTGTTGTCATCTATCAAGCTGCTTGCCTGTTGTCCTGTAGTCCATTCCAGCCTTGTACATGTCTACAGTTTTGTCCCTGGTGTCCTTAGACAGCTCTTTGGTCTTGAGTATGGTGGACAGGTTGGAGTGTGATTGATTGAGTGTGTGAACAGGTGTCTTTTATACAGGTAACAAGTTCAAACAGGTGCAATTAATACAGGTAAAGAGTGCAGAATAAGAGGGCTTCTTAAATAAAAATTAACAGGTCTGTGTGAGCCAGAATTCTTGTTGGTTGGTAGGGGGTCAAATACTTATTTGCAGCAGTAACATACAAATAAATTATTAAAAAAAAATCATACATTGTGATTTCCAGATTTTTATTTTTTTTTAGATTATGTCTCTCACAGTGGACATGCACCTAAGATGAAAATTTCAGACCCCTGCATGATTTCTACAAGTGGGAGAACTTGCAAAACCACAGGGTGTTCAAATACTTATTTTCCTCACTGTATATATATATATATATATATATATATATAGAGAGAGAGAGAGAGAGAGAGAGAGAGAGAGAGAGAGAGAGAGAGAGAGAGAGACTAAGAAATCACATGTACATAAGCATTCACAGCCTTTGTTATGAAGATCAAAATTGAGCTCAGGTGCATCCTGTCTCCACTGATCATCCTTGAGATGTTTCTACAGTTTAATTGGAGTCCACCTGGGATGAATTCAGTTGACCTCTCTACATATAGGGTCCCACAATTGACAGTGCATGTCAGAGCACAAACCAGGCATGAAGTCAAAAGAATTGTCTGTAGACCTCTGAGACAGGACTGTCTTAAGGCACATATCTGGTTAAGGGTACATAAGGGTACAAACATTTCTGCTGCTTTGAAGGTCCCAATGAGCACAGTGGCCTCCATCATCCATAACTGTAAGAAGGTCAGATCCACCAGGACTCTTCCTAGAGTTAGCTGCCCGTCTAAACTGAGCAATAGGGAGAGAAGGGCCTTAGTCAGGGAGATCACCAAGAACCCACCGGCCACTCTGTCAGAGCTCTAGCATTCCTCTGTGGAGAGAGGAGAACCTTCCAGAAGGACAACCAGCTCTGCAGCAATTCACCAATCAGGTCTGTATGGTAGAGTGGCCACTCCTTAGTAAAAGGCACATGGCAGCTCACCTGGAGTATGTCAAAAGGCACCTGAAGGACTCTCAGACCATAAGAAACAAAACTCTCTGTTCTGATAAGACAAAGATTGAACTCTTTGGTGTGAATGCCAGGCATCATATTTGGAAGAAATCAGACACCATCCCTACAGTGAAGCATGGTGTGGCAGTATCATGCTGTGGGGATGTTTTTCGGCAGCAGGAACTGGGAGACTCATCAGAATTGAGGGAAAGATGAATGCAGCAATGTACAGAGACATCCTGGATGAAAACCTGCTCCAGAATGCTCCTGACATCAGACTGGGGTACGGTTTGTCTTTCAACAGGACAATGACCCTGAGCACACAGCCAAGATATCAATGGAGTGGCTTCAGGACAACTCTGTGAATGTTCTTGAGTGGCCTAGCCAGAGCCCAGACCTGAATCTGATTGAACATCTCATCAGCTCCCCATCCAACCTGATGGAGCTTGAGAGGTGCTGCAAAGAGTAATGGACAAAACTGCCCAAAGATAGGTGCACCAAGCTTGTGGCATCATATTCAAGAAGACTTGAGGCTGTAATTGCTGACAAAGGTGCATCAACAAAGTATTGATCAAAGGCTGTGAATACCTATGTACGTGTGATTTTTTTTAGTTTTTCCTTTTTTAATACATTTGAAAACATTTCCAAAAAAAAAAATAAATAAATAAATAAATACTTTTTTCGTGTTTTCATCATGCGGTGTTGTGAGTAGAATTTTGAGTGAAGAAATTAATTCACTCCATTTTGGAATAAAGCTTTAACATAACAAAATGTGGAAAAAAGTGAAGCGTTGTGAATACTTTCTGAATGCTTGATCCTTTCTTTTACGTTGCATTTGACCCTCATTTTTAAATAACTAAAATAAAAATAAAAATTATTATTTTTAAATGCAATTTCTCAAAAACGAATCTGTAGATTCTGGTGAAAAGATTTTCGTGATACATATCCATGACAGTGTAGATAGTCGAAATCTTTATTTCTGAAGAAGGCTGTGGAAATTTTAATAGGTTTATATATATATGCATTTGTATAAGAATTATGTTAATGAAGGTGGCTTCTTGTACATTTTGTATTGTTGAAATTTGTTAATCCTAACACATAATTCCAGGATTGTTGAGCTCAGGAGTTTCCTTCTATTTCACAATATAGATTAACCTCAGTGGAATTATTTAAATATCTTAATATTTCTTGTCATAATGGTTCCTTTTCCTGTGCTTAGGTACTATTGTTGGTCATGTGGTGTTCTTTCGTGCAGTGAGCTGATGCGTCGTCCGCTGGGTATCCTCTCTAAATGAGAGCCATTGCCCCTATTATATAAAGGTTAATAGTCATTTAGTGAAGAAATCAAGTGTTTTGTGTCTGATCCAGAACACAAACTAACCACCTAATGGTTGTATTTGTTGTCCATCTCATGAGGACTTTTGAAAAATCTAAATATTTTAATTTTAACCATGTGAAAAGATGTCCATTCCATGCGTACCCTGCGGGCAGGAATCAATGACATTTGGAATAATTGTTGTTACAGGGGTAATCTCTGGAGGGAGAGCGGACGGAAACTGTAGAGAAGATTTGAGTAAATTACTGTGTCAGCTTCTATTTATTTGCCACCAGATTGCCAGAGGCAGCACTTCAAGATAGCCATTAGGAGTCGGGGCAATAAAGACAGAGCATGTCGCCATTGTCGAAAAGTTAGCATGTAATGCGGCAAGTTATCATCAAAGCGCTCCCTGTGGAGAGAACAGGGCACACACTGAGGAGAATACATGTGAGGAGAAGCAATTATAGCTCCGCAAATCCTCTATCTCCCAGGGAGAGGTCATAAATAGGTGGCTGTGGTTTTAGAAGCTGGCTGTACATCATCCCGTATGGACATGCTGTCATTTCCTATCATTAAAGGTGACAGCCATGATGCTTAAAATTGTTCCATGTGCTCTATTTACAAAAGATATGAGTATGAAAAAGCTCTGAAAAATACACAGCGAAAGCTAATTTATGATGTAAAGATGGAAAACATTTTAATTTAGATACACAGTACACACTGTGTGTAGTGATAACTGACTACAATGGACAAGGCCGGTACATGAGTTCTGTGTGCAATGTGATGCAGACGCATCAGTGTGATTCTTCTTTGTCTGTTATAGGGTTGGATTTTTCAGATTAGTGTTTCTGTTTTTGCATGTTTTTCTATGTGTTATCAGTAGATATGTTCAACTTTCAATATTTAAAGAAACAACCAAAACTAAATCCTCCCTTGTTCATCTACTTGATCTCTACACAACCACAACTGCAGGGAGGTCGAAAAGCAGTTTTAAATTTGAGGTACAAACCAGATTTATTGAAGCTGTGTGCTTTCCATTTGTTGTTGTTGTTATTTATTTATTTTTTAATATTTTGTTATTTCTGTGTTCCAATCAACTTCATGTTCTTATTATGTATTCTTTGGTGTATGTATCGGTCTGTATGTGATAAACAGTGATGCCGATAACGCGTTACTTAGTAACGCGTTACTCTAATCTGACCACTTTTTTTAGTAACGAGTAATCTAATGCGTTAATCTTTCCAAATCAGTAATCAGATTAAAGTTACTTCTCCATGTTACTGTGCGTTACTATTATTTTTCATTGTGGGTCGATAACAGCATTAAACTTGGTCCGTGGGCAGGAGGTCGGGGTTCGACTGAACTGCCCACTTTCAGTGAGCTGTGAGCTTTTCATCCGCATTTTTTTGCAGCTGCTCGACTCGTCTCTTAAAGCACGGTGATCAGCACACCTGCACTGAGCTTTACAAAGACATTTTTATACTTTTTTCCTCCTTTATTTAGAATTCTGAGCTGAGCCGCTCCATATCTGCACGTTAAAACAGCTGATCCTCCGCGACGCGTCAACAACTAACACTATTTTCCACTCAAATGCACCTAAACTCTCTTTCTGAGGACCACATGATGTGAAAACACAATAAAACTTTCTTACCTGTAAATCTGGTCACGTTTTCTGCATAAATAAATGTTATCCATTCTTTGTGCTCAAACACCAAAGTAGGGGCGAATCCAGATGGGATGGGAGCGTGGGGGAGGGATGTGCCCCCCTCACAACACCCCTAGATTAAAGGTCCAGTTTTGAAGCCTTTTTTTACTACAACTACTAATACTACTTAAAATAATATTAATTTCTACAAGTAAAATATTTAGAGAGAATTTAAATGTTAGAAAAATGCTAGAATGAATTTAATAGTTACATTTATAAACAATGTAGGTTCGAAATTGCAAGTTTTACTGTTACAGTGCTGTCAACAGTTAAATATGAGGTCAAGAAAAAGGTCTTTATTTTACTTTTTATAAAACAAGTATTTATTTTCATTGAAGTCAAGAAAGGGTGACTATAAAGTAAGTTTTGGCAAAACAGGTATCATTGTCATGTTGAGGTGGCAGAGGGTTGTTGTCGGCAGCTGGGAAAAGTAACTAAAAAAGTAACTAGTAATCTAACTTAGTTACTTTTACAATTGAGTAATCAGTAAAGTAACTAAGTTACTTTTTCAAGGAGTAATCAGTAATCAGTAATTGGATTACTTTTTCAAAGTAACTGTGGCAACACTGGTGATAAAGCCACTTATCACAAATTACAACAAAAATTCTGCCCTATACTCGTAAACCAGGCCTCATGAGATACAAGAAAAAATAGGGCTGATAAATTATGCAATTGTCCTATCACTTTTACTGCCCTGGAAACTGTGGCAATAAAATCAGGGCAATACAAATCTTAAAACAGGGCGATGCAAAAAAAAAAAAAAAAAAGACACTGAAAATACCAGGCTTTGTATCACCCCGCTTTTCATCCAATCAGGAGCCACCATTTCTCTGCCAAACCCATAACACACCCCCATTTTGTGTGACCCTGGTGACAAGTGCAGGATTCTGATACAGACTCCAGATCATTTCATTCAACCAAGACATCTGATCAAGGTGAGAGAGTTTTAGCCTCCCTGGCAGGGAGAATTCTACAACTTGAGTCTCATACTGAAGTTGTGAGACATCAGTGAAGAGGACGCTCATGAATTTATAGAGAGACATAAGAACAAGAACACAATGATGCCAAATCCCATGGACACCTTTCACAGTCATCTCAGGTTTTTCAAGGTATAGACCAGGTTTTAAACCATGACCTTTTGGGTACATCACCAAGAAAATGAAAATTAAGCATTGCTCACCTGTATACCAACCAGCCACTAGGGGGAGATTGAGATATTTTAGCTTCACTTTTTGAAGCTGTTGATTCATTCTTCTTTCATTTTCATATAATTTGAAATTATTTGGGATTCACAACAGAGCTTTTTTGTCTGAGACAACATGTCTGGTCTTTTTGCAATCATTCTGAATATGTCATTATGAAACTGTTTAGCAGAATTTAACTATGTCTCTTGAGATATCCTAATTAAAATGCTAATTTCATGAACAATGCAAAAGTACACAATTAACTGCAAATTAAACCACATGAAACTCCTTCCAATAATACACAAGCATGAACTGCTTAATCCTTTTACACTATTTAAAATAAATTCTGGTCTCTTTAACTGAATTTCTGAGGCTATTAACAGAAGGACTGGTAAAACAATGAATATGTAGAAAAGCCATAATCCACAGAAAAGATACCTTTTTTAATCCTCAGCCTCTCAAAAATTGGTTATAACCAGCGGAGGCAGTGACTTTTAAATCTGGGATTTAGAGCAAGAGGATGGGGTGAGGAGGGGCAATCAAACAATGAAGAGGAAGTGGAGATGAAAAGGGAGGCTGCATTAATGAGATGACGGCGATAGGCTACAGCAGCCAAGACAAGGCAGGGAGAAAAGGGATTGAAACTGTTTGTAGGGTCTGCCAAACAAATGGCGCGGGTCCCTGTGGGAAACCGATTATTATGGGCTTTGTGTCTGTCAAACATGTGAACACAATACAAGAAAGGAGGGAGGCCAGGGGGAGAGGGGGGCCCGAGGCGGTGCTGAGACCCACGAGGACCCGGCTCTCCGCAGCAACACTGCTCCTGCCCAAGAATGTCTGTAATCCGCGGGCTGATTGAGGCGATCCCGTGGCTCTCCACGGCAATGCGGCGGGCTTCCCTTTTGTCGGCAAAAAAAGGAGAGGGAGGAAACCGGCGAGGAAGGGGAGTGGGGCGGTGTGTGATGAGGAGCAGCAAGGTGGTGTCTCTTTCTCGGCCTGGCCTTATGAGAGCTCCCTGCCATTGTTTGAAAATTACAATTGCACTTTTCTGATCTTTTGTGCGCTCCTGTTGACAGTCGTTATTGACTAAGCGGTTGGACATGGAAAGGATATGACCCCAGCCCTCACCCTCCCGCTTACCATTTTTTTTAATCTTTGGGGGGCTCTGTGAACAAGGGAGGAAGCAGGTCTGAGGTTTACATGTAGCATTAGCCTTTAAAAAGGGGGGACGTGAGGAGGCTTATGTGGGTCTGCAACAAAATGAGCAATGGAGAAAGTTAGAAGACAGAAAAGAGGCATCAAGAGGAGACTTTTGCTGGATGAAAAAAAATCTGTTTCTTCCTGCAAACAGATGCTAAGGCAGATGGCGGCGAATTAGCAGAAAATGGGCTAAGAAGAAATGAGACCGTGTATGAGAGGTCCGGGGAGGACGGACAGTATGAAATAAAGATTATAGGGTGACTGTAGAGGGGAGCAAATCTCACCTTTGGGGGGGTAGGTAGGAGGTCTGAGGATGATAATGTACATCAGTGTTGGTGGCGAGCGATGTGCTCGGGGCGGCGTGTCGCAAAAGACTCATCATACAGCAGAAGGGCTCAGGGAATATCACTGTGGGACTATAAAACAACAACAAAAAAAAGCTTTAGACAGAACTGATCAAAAAGACATGATGCTGTGCAAAAGTATTAGACACATACAGTCAGGTGCACAAGTATTTGAACAGTAACACAGTACTTTTGCATTGTACACCAGTACAATGGAGTTGAAATATAACAACAGGTTTCTTCCTCAAATCATCATAGGGAGTTTTTCCTTACCACTGTCGCCTGTGTGCTTGCTCTAGCGGTTGGTAAGGTTAGACCTTACTTGTCTGAAGCACCTTGAGACAACTTTGTTGTGATTTGGTGCTATATAAATGCATAAATGCAATACATGTAATTTCAAAATCACATTTATGAGGTGCACTAAATCATGAAGAAATTCACATTTTGCGAGATGTGCGTTCACGTTTTGAGAGATATTTTTGCAGTTTTCATGTTTTGCAATTCACGGTTAGTGGGTAATTCACAATTTGCATCCGATTCATGTTTTCAGGGGTTAACAGGGCGACTGAGAGGTTTTGAGCCTGACCCAGTTCTCCATCTATTGCATTCTGAGAAACCATTTCTTAACAGTGTACCCAGCGAGTCAAAACTTCACACATTCTTGAAAAATATTGGTTTCTCAGAATGTAAAAGATGGAGAACCACACCCTACATTTTCAGGGTCATTTACCGGTCATTTACATTTACCGTTTGACAGGTGTACCACCCCAGACAAACTCAGCGGAGCCTGGCACTCGACACTAGAAGAGTGAGCCCGCCTGAGGTTCACCTCGCCGTCCCATCTCACCGGGTGTACTGACACCCCCCCCCCAAAGAAAATTAAATATTTTTGCAGAGATAGGGTTTGCAATCAAGATTTCTTGACGTAATTGATCCATAAACTGACAACCCTGAACTGCTTAAACTGAAAGAAAATATATATCATTAATGATATTCACGTACTGCGACTTAGGTTTTGCGAGATCTTTGTTCACATTTTGTGGGATATTTTATTCACGGTTTGCAGTTAAGGTATTAACGGTTCACGGATATTTGTTTGCATAAATTTTCATTAGGGGTTTGCGGATAATTCACGATTTGCAGCAGATTCACGTTTTGGGGGTCAACATCCCTTGTATATTGGTAATAAAAAAGTAGCAGCTGCTCTTAATTTCTATCATGCATGTGATGATAGGACTATTCCCTGCAACAAACACACATATGTCCACTCATTAAATTGGTATAAAGTAAATAAAATAAGCAAAACAAAGTTGCTTTTTTGTAATGATCTGGTGCATCTGTACGACAGCATTTTAGGGCCACATCGAATTTTTTTTTTAGACTTTGAGAATAAAGTCGTAATATTATGAGAATAAAGTCGTAATTTTAAGACTTTGAGAATAGTCATAATTTTACGAGAAAAAAAGTCAGAATATTATGAGAATAAAGTCGTAATACGAGAATAAATTTGTAATTTTATGAGAATAAAGTCATAAAATTACAAGAATAAAGTCATAATATAATATTTCGACTTTTTTCTTGTAATATTATGACTTTTTTCTCGTAAAATCACGACTTTTTTCTTGTAATATTACGACTTTTTTCTCGTAAAATCACAACTTTATTCTTGTAATATTATGACTTTATTCTCGTAATATTACGACTTTATTCTCGAAGTCAAAAACAAAAGAAATTCAATGTGGGCCTAAAAAAAGAAAGAAATTCAATGTCGCCCTAAAACACCGTCGTACACATCTGAGTTAACCTAATTTTAATATTTATTATCATTGTGTGTTTTTAGTTTGGAGCCTTGCAAGATAAGAACAGTCCATTGCTTTTGATTTGTCGTGTTAAACTGGAATGGACGGACTCATTTATCCATCTACTCACTCACTGTATTTTGTTGGGTACAGGATTAGACTTTTGTCAAAACATAGGAAAAATTTCACCCCAGCAGTATTTTGTTTTAATTGAAGGTTTGACAAAATCTTATATTCTTTTCTATTTTTGTTATTTTCTTAATAAGGTATAATGACAAAACTAAGTTCATTAGCATCACTTTTATGTGAATGTTTCTCTAAAGGTACCAGCATCTCTTCCAGGACAGCCCCAGCATTTTCAACCTTATCATGTACAAATTATACGAACATGAAAAATCTACCTTTTTCAATTCCTTAGATACACCTTTTTTTTCACATTTTGTGTTTATTTAACAAATACCCCCAAATTTTGGCCAACTTTTTTGTGGTTTCTCTTACACATTTGGCCAAACTTTCACACCACATTTGGACAACATTGTTTTTTCAGTAATTCTCCAAACAAGCCAACAATCAAACACAGATGAAAACAAGATTTTTTAAAAATAAAAAAAATTAAATTATCTGAAGAGCATCGCAAGATTATATCTGTGTTTCCACACTGTAAAAAAGCTGAATGTTCACTATATAAACTCTAGTCTTGTGTTACATTCCATATACTTATAAATAGAAAGCGGTCTATTTATGCGGTGTGCCCATTAGTTTGAGAGATTGACAGAAATAAAAGTGGTGAAAGGACACACTGGGTTAAAACTACACAACATTACAACCAGTAATTCTGCCTGCCTGTTAGATTTATCTGTTGCAGGCTGTGGGAAAACATGCACTTTGTCTTCAGACACCAAAACAGCATCTCAAGTGTTACAATTCCAGAGGGGGTAAAGTGGAATTGCTGTTTTTACATTTCTGTATCATTTTTGCCCATAAGGAATGTGGATAACAAATGAAATATTCAGTCCCATTGTCTGATTTATTTCTTTTATTATCTCCAAATATCACCCTCACAATTTAAAGGATAGCTCGCTTCATTCTGGTCTTTTTCGCCCGAGGCTAGACAGCCTATCAACTTTACACCGCATAAACAGGTCAGGATTGTCTGAACATTCCTATATGTTATACTTTAAGGTTTTTGAGCTCACAGAATTCCTAAATAGAAACCGGGAGAAAAGAGGGTGTAATGCATCCTTCAGGGGATGCTACCGAGGCTCGTGGCCAAGAAATGATAAATTTGCACTTTGTCCATTTTTGAAACTGGGGAACAAATTGTTATTAATTTCAACCCAGCTTGGGAACAACATGCCGGTTTCTCCTACTGTAAGTAATATAAGTCTTAGGGAGAAGACTGTTGACTGACAGGAGCTCCACACTGGCTTTTTTTTTTTTTTTTTTTGTGGTGCGTCCCTACAGTCCAGCTTGTCTCATCAAATAATATAATAAGCCGCAGTTTTTGTCCTCTGCTGGTGCTATGCTGCGCAGTAACTCCAATTTGTGTTTCAAAAAACTGAACACAGACAGACGTCACAAAGTCTCTGGGCAGACTGCAGAAGTGCAGCTAAAAATATAAAGAATGAGAAGAATTTAAAGACAAGTAGTCACACCAGTATTATAGTATTCATAACAGTATTATACAGTATGTAGTGTTGGTTAAACACTTTTTGATTTGTACATCATACACTGTCTTCCGTGCACACTGTTGGCATTATATTGAATTTTTAAAGGGAAACTGGAATTTTTCAACCTGGGGCCTATTTTTTTAAATGTTTTTTGGTTGACCATTTTAATATTTTAAAAGTCTGTCCAACATTTAGTTTGAATGTTAAAACCTTCACAGGCTAAACAGCTGTGCAATTTAGGCCTACTGGGGAAGCGAAAAACATCGTAGTAAATATTGAATGTGCTGCCATCCATACGATGTCTAAATGTCATTTGATGTATCAGGAAGCATGGAGCCAGTTCCTGTGGAGGTACATGTGTGTATAGATCTTAGTAAAGTTCATGAATCCTTTTACAAAGACTGACTATACAGGCACTACTTACCTTAGCCTTCCTTGCCCTGGCACTGCAGTTCTCTATTTAGTTTATTCAAGTAGATGAGGTGCCTGTTCTTATTGTTTTCTGGCCACATTGTGAAGCATACTTGCAAAGTCATGGCTAATTATTTAGATCATTTAGAACATGCAGATCCATTTGAATTTGGAGGCTGCCCATTTTTATTTGACCTGGAATATACTAACAAAGAGTTGCAGAAGCATTGTGTTGCTGTCCTACAACAACTGAACTCTCATGAGATTTCTGTCCAAGACTACCATGTTTAGTTATTGGTATTATTGGACACTCAAGCTGCATGATTTCATTTCACACAGCTGCAAATGGGTACCTGACTTGGTTGCGGAGGTAACCTGGATCCAACTGGTGTCCCATCCAAGGAGAGTCATAGGCTCTCATCCACTTCATGCTACAGAGTCTGGAGATAAGCATGGGCCCATTGAGCATAGCATTTAGACATCAAATTGAAATGGCCATGGCTTTATAAGTCCACTTTACAACACTGTTGGTAAACAACAAGAACAACCTGCCCATCAGCAATCAATATGGACTTAGTGGAGAGCTGCAGAGAAGAAGGCTAAGGTAAGTTGTTGTTTGTATAATCAATCATCTTAACATTTTTCTTTATCTTTGATAAGGCAAATGGGCACACAGATACCTCTATAGGGCTCCTCTTCATGCTACCTACCAAATCTAATGACATTTTAGGCTGTTCAGTAGCGATAAAGGTTTACTCTTTTAGTTTGCTCCATACTCTTATACTGTATATATGGTTTTCGCCCATGGCAGTTTCAAGATATTTTTGTCCCAAGGGAACTGTTGAGCCCAAGTATATCTAAAAATAGACTCCATGTTGAAAAATACCAAAGTTTCCCCTTAACAATGTGAGATGAAACACATCTCTATAGCATTATAGTGGTGTTTATCAATATTTCTTGAGTTCTGTACCCCAAAAGCATAACCTGTAGTTCACCAAACATTACAGTAATTCTGGGGGACAACCACCTAGGCAAACAATATGTCCATCCCCACCTCTTGAAATCAACCATCTATTGTTCCCAGCCAGGTGGAATGTGGTTGTCTGCTTGGCCTGTCCAGGTACTGGGTCCTCAACACCTGTGTGCACATAGAAACTTGCCACACGTCAAAAATGTAGATGGCATTCCCTCACAATGCAAGAGACACTTATCATCTGAGTCTCCCTAAGTAACCATCTACTTGACTCTAACAGACCTAGTATCAAAAGATCTTGTCATTGCTTTACATCACTGGTTTGCATCAAAGTCTTGCATCCATATAGTAAGACACCTGGACATTAAAGACTCAGGCCTTTGCTGTCCTGCAAAGGTATCCTCAAAGCATCCTGTGACCTTGTTGGGTTCCACCAGAAAATTGCCATTCCTGAACCAATACCAAGTACTAGTTCATAGCATTCCAAGTAAGGCTATGTGACACAACAAGATGTAATTTTTTGGGGTATTATAAAAATATCTTTTCATATCAGCTATCTCTATAGTCTGTTGCTAATGCCACAGTTCACAAGCTAGACTATGCTAGATACACATTTTAATTGCTAAACAAGCTAGCTAACTATTTCCAACAATATTTCTTTTTTACAAGTTAGCCTGTCCATCAAACATTGATGAGGTTCATGTGTAAGACCAACATTTATAAGATACACAGCACAATATTTACCTCCTCTGGTTGGAAACAGGGAAACCATACCACCATTATATGTTTGTTGTGCACTGCTGGTAAATTTCGCTCCACCATTCAGTGCACTTCTTTCAAATGTGGAAGGTTCCTGGTTCAAACCCACCCCTGCCCATTCTCCAGTATGGAGTTGTGTCAGGAAGGGCATCCATCGCAAAACTTGTGCCAGATCAACTTGCAGATCCAGCAAATGTTTCTTTACCATAACATTAAAAATATACAATCCCTGGTTTAATTTTTGTTCTTTGTAATTTATACAGTGAGGAAAATAAGTATTTGAACACCCTTCGAGTTTGCAAGTTCTCCCACTTTGAAATCATGGAGGGGTCTGAAATTTTCATCTTAGGTGCATGTCCACTGTGAGAGACATAATGTAAAAAAAAATCCGGAAATCACAATGTATGATTTTTTTAATAATTCATTTGTATGTTACTGCTGGAAATAAGTATTTGAATCCCGACCAACCAGCAAGAATTCTGGCTCACACAGACCTGTTAATTTTTCTTTAAGAAGCCCTCTTATTCTGCACTCTTTACCTGTATTAATTGCACCTGTTTGAACTTGCTACCTGTATAAAAGACACCTGTTCACACATTCAATCACACTCCAACCTGTCCACCATACTCAAGACCAAAGAGCTGTCTAAGGACACCAGGGACAAAACTGTAGACGTGCACAAGGCTGGAATGGACTACAGGACAACAGGCAAGCAGCTTGATAGAAGACAACAACTGTTATGATTATTTATTAGAAAGTGGAAGAAACACAAGATGACTGTTAATCTCCCTCAGTCTGGGATTCCATGCAAGATTTCACTTTGTGGGGTAAGGATGATTCTGAGAAAGCTCAGAACTACACAGGAGGACCTGGTCAATGACCTGAAGAGAGCTGGGACCACAGTCACAAAGATTACATTAGTAACACATGATGCTGTCATGGTTTAAAATCCTGCAGGGCAGCAAGGTCCCCCTGCTGAAGCCAGCACATGTCCAGGCCCGTCTGAAGTTCACCAGTGACCATCTGGATGATCCAGAGGAGGCATGGGAGAAGGTCATGTGGTCAGATGAGACCAGAATAGAGCTTTTTGGAATCAACTCTACTTACCATGTTTAGAGGATGAGAACAACCCAAGAAAACCATCCCAACCGTGAAGCATGGGGGTGGAAACATCATACTCTGGGGCTGCTCTTCTGCAAAGGGGACAGGACGACTGCACCGTATTGAAGGGAGGATGGATGGGGTCATGTATTGCGAGATTTTGGCAAACAACCTCCTTCCTTCAGTAAGAGCATTGAAGATGGGTCATGGCTGGGTCTTCCAGCATGACAATGACCCCAAACACACAGCCAGGGCAACTAAGGAGGGGCTCCGTAAGAAGCATTTCAAGGTCCTGGAGTGGCCTGGCCAGTCTCCAGACATGAACTCAGTAGAAAATCTTTGGAGAGAGCTGAAACTCCAAACCTGAAAGATTTGGAGAAGATCTGTATGGAGGAGTGGACCAAAATCCCTGCTGCAGTGTGTGAAAACCTGGTGAAAAACTACAGGAAATGTTTGACCTCTGTAATTGCAAACAAAGGCTACTGTACCAAATATTAACATTGATTTTCACAGGTGTTCAAATACTTATTTGCAGCAGTAACATACAAATAAATTATTAAAAAATCATACATTGTGATTTCCGGATTTTTGTTTTTTTTTTTTTGTTTTTTTTTTTAGATTATGTCTCTCACAGTGGACATACACCTAAGATGAAAATTTCAGACCCCTCCATGATTTCTAAGTGGAAGAACTTGCAAAATCGCAGGGTGTTCAAATACTTATTTTCCTCACTGTAAATTCTTTCTACTTTTCGTTTTTGTTCCTTAAACCAGTTTAAACCTTGCCTGTGACCTTTCCTTCTTTCCAGGTACTGTCCCTCTTCTTTTTTTCCTATCCTAGATGTCCAAACAGACTGCATGGCTAAAGATAGCTATTCCACCTTGAACTGATCTGCATCACCTCCCCAGAGAGCACAAGTCCCCCTGTGGAAGCCCGTACTGTATCACATTTTTCACTTCCTTAAAGGGGAATCGAATGGCAGGGGGGAGGATATTCAGCAAGCTTCACTTTAAATCAAGATAAAAGAGAGAAATAGAAAAGAATAGTGGGGACAAACCCCCGGACGGCTCGGGGCCCCTAATGGAAACACATGGCTGAAGGCAGAGGTGTTGTCAGCCAACACGGTGACATTCCCATCTGATAATTCGGACTTCCATAAAATTAAAATAGCAAATATTACCTGACAAAGATGCATGTTCTCCTTTATTGTGCCATCATATAAAAAAATGTAATATATAAGTAAAAAAAAAACATTCCACTGGTGACTCTGAATGCCACAAACCCCAATTTAAATTTACAGCGCCGCGAAAATAGAAGTGATACACGCTCAAAAATTTTAATAACCTATTAAGTTATGACTTCAATTTCATTTTCTGAATATTTTCCTTGGGGAACGCAGCCATCACCGGAGAAAGATAGAAATTTAAAAAAGATAAATAGTGCCATTAATCTACAACATTTCTCTTCCATTATCCCTGAAAATGAGGAGTTATTTTGTCTCAGATCCTCACATAATTAGCTTCTTACACTTGATTCACTAGCCAGAAAATGACCATGTTCAGAAAATTAAAAATTTGTCATTAAGTGGAATTTAACATAATATCATTTATCTTTATATATGCCTCGACTGACAAGCGGCAGCCTTGGATGTTGATCAGGCTTTTGTGTCAGACGCGCCGTTTGAAGCTCAGTCCTGCTGCTTCGAGCTCTGTTTGCTGCAAATATTTATCCTACTTATGCTGATGTCGTTTAAAATAAGAACTGACCACTTGTGTAGAAATATGAGAAAAACTAAAACATAATGGTCTTAAATTCATGTCTTCACGATGGTCTGAAAAGGAAAATTCTAATCTGAGATGGTGTCGGGTTAAAGGGGTCTTATTGTGCAAAATTTAATTTGTGCTGCTATTTACAGTTAAATATGGCTGGAGTTTTGTGATAAACATCCTCAAAGTTGCACAAATCTGTGACCATGTATGTGCATGTATGTGTGGCTGAAATGGTGGCATATTTGTGCATACAGTGCTCAGAATGGATTATTATATTCTTATTATGTGAAAGAAGCTGTAAAAATTGCCCCACATTTTAGGCAGAAAATGCATTGAAAATAACAAAAATAAATAAAAATTTAAAAATAAGAAAAGCTACGAGGTGCACAGCTGATGATTTGGCGATGGAGTTCATCGTGGCAAATTTTTTTGGTTTGTTAAAAAATCAAGCAACGCATGGATGCCAGCCTGCGACTAAGGCAAGGAGAGACGGTGGACAGCTGTGAACCTCGCAGTGAATCTCGAATCAGGAACCTCGAATTTCATCGCAGATGCCGTTCGCAGGCTGTCGCTGCCCAGTGAGATACTAGCCTTACTACTCCAAGTGAAGGAGTGCAAGTATCTCGAAGTGCTGCTAACATGTAGCGGTAAAATGGAGCGTGAGATCAACATATGGATTGTGCTGCACCTGAGGTTCCACAGGCAGTATACCACAACATTATGGTGAAGAAAGAGGTTGAGCTAGAGGTTGAGGCTCTCGATTTACCAGTCCATTTATGCTCCTATCCTCAGCTACGCTAATGAACGTTGGGTACTGACCAAAAGAACAAGATCGCGGATACAATGGTAGAAATGAGGTTCGGAGACAGGCTGAGAAGTTTGAATATCTGGGGGAGGGACTCTGAGTAGAGCCACTGTTCCTTCTCATCAAAAGGAGCTAGGAAAGTTGGTTCAGGCATCTGGCGAGGATGCCCCTTGGTCGTCTCCCTAGGGAGGTCTTCTGGGCACATCCAACTGGGAAAAGGCCTTGAGGAAGCTGCAGAACACTGAAGGAATTACACGTTCTAGCTGGCTTGGGAACACCTTAAGTGTATTATATTGTATTGAGATATCTTCCATAGGCAGCGCAGCAGGTGCTTCTGTGGCACAGGAGTTAAGCTACCATCTCATAGACCGAGGTTGGATTTCAAGAGTGTCTGCTTGATGCTACCTGTCTATGCAACTTGGACAAGACACTTCAACTGTATTTTCCTAGTCCACCCTAACTGTAAATTGGTACCAGTCCCACCTAGGGAGGTTTGATACATGCATACACCTTCCTTTTATGCACAGGGATGTGCGTTAGTGGATTAAAATTCAACAAAAATGAAAACAAGACTAACAGTAAAAATTTATGGAAAAATGGAAAATATGAATAAGTTGGGTTTGTACCACATTTTTGTGCTGGTTTTCTTTTAATGTAAGTAGTGCCAAGATGGGGCTGGCCAGTATCCAGATGGAGTAGGGATGCGATGGTAGCTGCATCAGGTATGCTACTGATCGGACCAGATGGTCAGAGGAGGGTGAAGAGGAGGAGATATTGCAGATGGTTCTCAAATGCTTCACCTCAGGGAGCTGTGGAGAGCTGCGGTGGCTCATTGTTGCTCCTGCTTGTGCTTGTTGAACCTTTCCTCGCCGTTTCACTTCAGTGTTTGCCATCTAAATAGCAAAGCACCAGTTTCTGGTCCATTTGTCTCTTTCTAGCATTGACAGGTTACACTCTGACTCCACAGATGGAGAGATGAACCCTTCATCACATGTGGTTGTGCCCCCCGGGGCGTGAAGCTTTGTGCCACCTGCACTGGATCTTATGAACCCCAAAACCTGATGTGGGATGTGAGGCACTTTATGGCGGATTAGCAACATTTGGATTTGGGCTTGGAACTGAGCAGTGTGCTCATTTATGGAACTGGTCTGGCATTGGTGCAATCAACTGGTGCAGTCAGGACATTGGATTTCACCTCCGTGCTGTCTTTTCAAGTCATCTCTCGTTGTAAATACTAGACTATATATGGATGCTCAGGTGCAACATTTCCATCACTGCATGTTCAACTAATATTGTAATGTTTTGTTTCATTTTTTTCCTTCATGTGACCAAGCCAGATTGTCACCCCACTGAGTCTGATCTGCATGAGGTTTCTTCAGGCAATCATGCAACACCTGAAGGAGTCTTCCAGAACACTGTCACCAATGTGCTTCCCCATGGTGTAGTTCAACCTTGTACTTCTGTAGCACCTTGGTTTTGGTGCTGTATTAACAAATTGAATTGAATCAACTGGTTTATTTCATGTTATGTCCAAAATTTGCCGATTATTAATTAAGTAAAGACAAACCCTTTTACGCCTTACTCTGCTCTGATTACATGCATTCTAAATAGCAAAGTAGAGTTGGACACACCACTAAAAACACTTGAGGTACATAAGATATAAGTTAAGATATGTAAGTTAGGGCCCATTGCATCGCTTCAGTTTGGTGCGGCATACCTACACTTTTGTCATCGACTTGTTTCGGCACAAAAACATGTTGGTCATCATCTCACAGCACAGCAGGCAATCCATTAAGATCTAATTGATCATCAGAAGGAATGGAAGAAGAAATGGGTTTGATAATGGTGACAGAAACCATTCTGTCTCACTCCCATTACAGAGTAACAACATTCTTGTTTAGTTAATATTCTCCTGTGACTGTAACAAGGGAGGAACCTCATGCTACCCTTTTCCACTGAAAAATTACTGCCTTTATCTTGAAAATGGAACCCTGGGGTGGGTACTACTATGGGTTTTTGTGCAGGATCACATGAGACACATGAGATCACAGATTAACTTTTTTAAGTTACATTCGGAAATCAAGAGAATTTGCGTTACTTTTTTAACCCTTTTGGTTTTTCATTTCTGTTTAAATTTTTATCATAGTGCCACTGCAAGACAGTGGACATCCCCACTACAATGTCTGCAAAAATTCATCAAATGGTTGATTTGATTAATCTGTGTCTGGTTGGCAGGTATACAGGTCTGTCAAACTGTGGCTCGCGTCAAAGGATGAATGTCAGACTGTGTTATTGTTATGACTGGCGTTGCTACAGTGAGAGTCACAATGTTAATTTCTATATATCTGAACACAGAACATTCACCTTTTATGCACAAATTTAAACAAAATTTTAAAATGTGGCCTGGTGTTGATGCCTTTCATATTGGGCTCAACAAGCTTTTCATGGAAACATAAAATTAAATTATTTGAAGATTCCCTTGTTTAATCATTTCACCCCTTGTAAAACTTTTTTGTTTTTACACTAAGTATAACCACAATATTTTTCATACTGTATGCAATCCTAGGTACAAATTTAAAACAGAATATACTTTAACTTTGCTTCCCATGGATTAATGGGCAATACTGTAATCTTAGAATTCATAGACACCCTGATTTCAGCTCTTGAAATGCTGAGCGAGGAATGGCGGTGTTTGGGTTTGTGATTGTTCTGGACCAAGCCTAGCATTCAGGCTTTCACCGATGTCCTGGACTTAGCCATGAGAAATACACTCACCAGCCACTTTATTAGGTACACCTTACTGGTACCAAGTTGGACCACCTTTTGCCTTCAGAACTGCCTTAATTCTTCATGCCATAGATTCAGCAAGGTGTTTGAAACATTCCTCAAAGATGCTGGTCCATATTGACATGATGGCATCAAGCAGTCGCCCATTCAACCAGTCTGCCCATTCTTCTCTGACATCATGAAGGCAATTTTCATCCACAGAACTGCCACTCACTGGATATCTTCTCTTTTTCTGACTATTCTCTGTAAACCCTAGAGATGGTTGTCCATGAAAATCCCAATAGATCAGCAGTTCCTAAAATACTCAAACCAGCCCATCTGGCACCAACAACCACACCAAGTTCAAAGTCACAAGCATCAGAATGGGGACGAAAGACATGATGCTCTTCTTGAATTTCAACAAGTCATCTTCGTCACATCTAGATTCCTAAATGCATTATTTGTGTTAACAAGCAATTGAACAAGTGTACCTTATATAGTTGCCGGGGAGTGTATGCCTGTATGTGGCTAAATTGTTGAACATGTAGAGATATTCACTTATTGCTGTAGTGACATTCATGTCACAGTTAGGAGCTGCCTGGGAAGAGCTTATGGAATCATGAGGCCGGTGGACTGGAGGGCTCCAGAACTAAATGAAAGCAACACTTTTAGGTTCCAAAGACAACCCTAAAACACAACCATGTTCTTAAAAACTACCCTCAAGTCAGATATTCAAAGTGATATTCAAAATCTCTGCAATTTCTTTCTTAATTAGAGTGCATTCAAGGGCTTATAAAGTTCTTGATTTTCAAAAGTATTCCAATGAGAAGAAGAATGCTTTAGGTCACAGTAAAAACATTTGTACCTTAGATAACTTCATACATGAGTTTTAAATTCAGTTCTCCACGTAATATGGAGTTGTGTTTGGAAGGGCATTGGGCATAAAACTTTTGCAAAATCAAGATGCAGATCCACCTCGTGTGGCGACCCTGAGTGAACACAATGTAGAAGCTGAAGGGACTTCCCTTATTTTGGTGGCCATTTTGGGCCCCATCTTGAATTATCTGGGTTGAGGTCAGTTTTTGTTTTTGTGAACAGCCTGATTGAAATTTGGGTTCATTAAAGAAACCCAAAGATGTTGGTGGGGTGGTCATATCTCCCCTACTATAAAAAGGACAACTGCATCAGGTGGAAACAAGCAATACCCCAGCACTACTGAGTATCCACATATTCTAGTGTCCAAGTAACACGTAAGAACCCATGTTGATTGAGCTCCACAGAGTTCAAATCAATCTCTGGTTCTGCTTCAGTCTGCAACTGCCATCAGTGTCATCAATCCATCTGCCCAAGATGGCTGTGACTGATTCTGCCAACAAGCAGTCTCTTTGAACGTGACTGATTCTGTCTTGCGGTACAAATACTGTATGAAAAATATGATGAGAATGTGTCAGTCCAAATAGTTGAACCATGATTGAAATAATCAAGTGAAAAGACAATTGGTGTTTGACCTTGGAGGCTAGCTTGTACATCTGCCTTTCTGTCTTGTTGTTGTTCATTTGGCTGTTCCCGGTTTTGTTCGGGGTCGCCACAGCGGATACAGCCAGAGCCGCATTGGTAATTGGCACAAGTTTTACGCCGGATGCCCTTCCTGACGCAACTCCAGTTTTACCTGGAGAAACACACACAGCTGCTGGTGTTCCAAAGAGGTCTCCCATCCAAGTACTAACCAGATCCTGCCCTGCTTAGCTTCTGAGATCTGACGGGATCAGGCTGACACAGAGCAGACTGGCTGCTTTCCTCTGCATTCACAGGTTAGTTAAAAATATATGCTAAACTAAGCAGTTTGTCAAACATTCATAGATAATGCACAGATAATTAAAATATCATTGTATGTAGTTGTCACACTTGAATTTTGGCCACAACATTTAGCTGGACAACCATACAGTAAGATGGGAAGCACCGGGACCTTTGTTTGCCTGAAAAGGTATCAGGATCGCCAAACACCTCTGTCTATTGACCTCATGAATCCATAACCTCTTCCCAGGTATCTCTTGATCTCAAAGGCAGAGAAACCAGATGCATGACCACCACTGTCTTCTCTGTAAGTTTGACAATTTTGCCACCTACAGATACACTCTGGATTTTTTGAAAGCTTGGATTTCATACCCCATCACACATAGCCAGAATCACACAGAATGATGTCAGAATGACGAATTGGCTCACATCCAAAAAGTGTCGGGTTTCAGTTCCAAAACATTCTGACAGCCATCTGCAGAAGTCCACACAGTTGGTCAAAATTGGCCGGCAGCCCTGAGTGTGATGCACATGTTCAAAACCCTCCGGGAACCATTGAGATGGGACACCTATCCAACGGCGGTTCATGTGCAATATGAGCACCATCTGACCGCATTTTACATATTCCGATGGCAGCAAAACAGGATCTGAAACCTCAAAATGGATCTGGTACAGCAAAGCCTGCCGGTATGACCTGCACGTGCCATGTATAATAATATCCACCCCGCGCGCGCTCTTAGTGGCTCATGCAGCATTATTCATACACACACACAGACACATGGCTGAGTGATAACTTCAGCCCCACGCATGTGCACAGCAGGCTGTGCACTTGCCTGCACATGCATATGAGGAACACAACGGTCCCTCCCACTCCAGTCCTGTGTTTGGCATCCAAACGTTTGGACATCAGGCAGTCTTCAGCACCTTTTATGGCTGTCTGACAGCAGTCTGAGTCATCTACCTGTTGTCTACATGCGCTTTGGATGCCATCATGCAGGTGTGGACGAGGTAATCTGGATGCATTCTGACACTGCTGACCACGCCTATTTTCCTCCCGACTATGTTGGATTATGGCAATATTTGCCGTGTCGGGCATGGTTCCTGCACATTCTTGCTGTGTGTTACGGGGGCTTAAGTCTTCATTCAGGACAACTGCAAATCCAAACATCTCAGCATTTTCAGTGATGCCCTCAGGGTGTCAATGATTCCACAAAGATCACAGCATTGTACAGGAAATCAAAGTCAATAAACCTTTCTTTACCAAACAAGCATCAAACTTGCTGGTTTCCAAAACCCTACCCAATACCCAGTCCATGAAAGCACTGACATGTTGGAACCAGAACACAATCCTGATAAACATTGTAACCCTCACCACTCAGTGCCACACACCCAGTAACTCTGTATAGGTTCAGTATAATATCCAGTAACTTGTTGGGTATCCCACAGATTCTCAGGATGTCCTAAAGTATGAAATGCTTTGAAAGTCAACATAACCGCTGATTCCGGTGTGATAGAAACTGTAGGTTCTATGGGATGAGATCATCAATCCTCTTGTGGGCACATATGGCAGCAATGACATTATTGTGCTTGTCATTCAGTACTGAAGCCACTAGTTCTGCTAAAATGCTAGAACCACTTGTCACTTGTCAACATCAGTTGGTCTCAATCAGAGGCACTTTCTCAGTGCATCACAGATGATTCAGTAATAATCAGCCAAGGCACTGTCAGACAGCCAGTGCCAGAATTATTATTATGATTATGTTAAGAGGAGTACTACTCATTAGAGGCCATGCCACTGCCAAAAGGCCACACGCTTTAAAAAGGCTTTCAAAAAAATTCTTGACTTGACTCCTGTTTACATAGCAGCAGTAAAATTTTAAGATGCTCCCCCTGCCATTGTTTTTCAAAGGGGCATACCGTGCATCCGGAAAGTATTCACAACGCTTAACTTTTTCCACATTTTGTTATGTTACAACCTTACTTCAAAATGGAGTAAATTCATTTTTTTTCTCTCAAAATTCTAATCACAACACCCCATAATAACAACATAAGAAAATGTTTTTGTTTTTCTATTTTTACAAATTTATTAAAAATAAAAAACTAAGAAATCACATGTACACTGAAAAAACCTTAAACAACTTAATTTGTTTGATCAACAGTTGTTAGATCACCTCTAACTTACAAACTTAATTAAACAACTTAATTTACATGTTACCAATTAAAACTATTCATTTAAGTTTATGCAGTTATTCTCTTTTTTCAGTGTACATAAGTATTCACAGCCTTTGCTCAATACTTTGTTGTTTCATCTTTGGCCTCAAGTCTTCTTCAATATGATGCCGCAAGTTTGGCACATCTATCTTTGGGCAGTTTTGCCCATTTCTCTTTGCAGCACCTCTCAAGCTCCATGGTTGAAGCTTTGCTTTGACTTCATGCTTGGTTTGTGCTTCAACATGCACTTTCAATTGTGGGACCTTATATGTAGACAGGTGTGTGCCTTTCCAAATCATGTCTAATCAGCTGAATTTACCTCAGATGGACTCCAGTTAATCCGGGGAAACCTCTCAAGGATGATCAGTGGAAACAGGGTGCAGCTGAACTCAATTTTGAGTTTCATGGCAAAGGCTGTGAATACTTATGTACATGTGATTTCTTTGTTTTTTGTTTGTTTTGTTTAATAAATTTGAAAAAAAATAAAAACAACACTGTTTTCACATTGTCGTTATGGGGTACTGTGTGTAGAATTTTGAGGAAAAAAAGAATTTCATCCATTTTGGAATAAGGCTGTAACATAACAAAAATGTGGGAAAAGTGCAGTGCTGTGAATGCTCTCTGAGTCCACTGTACATTTCATTTCCTTCAAATACTTTTTTGTTTTATAGCAGTGAGCATTTTCATTAAACTTCAAAAAAAAAAACTTACATGCATGGCTTTCCCAGCCCCATCAAAAATGATTTAGTTATTCAGAAATATTCACGTACTCATGTCATGGCTTTTACAAAAAAAAAAAAAAAAAAACCTGGCAGTGATTTATTTGTGTTGTACTTAAGGATACTGTTACTTATGCAACCGATTATTTTGAGGTTTTTTTTTTCTTCTTTAATTTGTATCACATTGTGGAGAATTGTTTTTTGGTTTCAGTTTAAAGTGGAAAATTTCAGTAATTTTAATATAAAGAAATCTGTTTGTTTTGTCAAAATGACATAGAGTTAAAAAAAATCCCAAGGTTGTGTCAATTTTCTACATTCAATGTATATCATTGCAAAGTGGTTGAAATTGTTTCAGATTATAAATTTTTAGGAGACAAATAAGTTTGCTAATTTTGTAAGTGTTCCTTTGATTAACATAATGACTTAATGACTGATTATTAAGGCAAACCTCTACAAGCATTAACAATTTAAGTGATAAATCAGCAGTTCAAAGCCAAAGAGATAAATGTGTTTTACATTGGGATTAAAAAAGTATTTGTCAGGGTGACATAAGTGTGTATAAACATGGGGCTTCCAGCAGCCATGGCGATAAAGAGGATCATATTGAAACACGCGAGAATGCAAAGCAGCCCATCTGATGGTGGCGAGCAGAAGGTAGGAAGGAGGCATGTGTCTAGGAGAGAAGCATTTGTCAGGAGGCGCTGACAAAAGGGGGTTGAAGGGGCCTTGCTCGATGCTATTCAGAGACAATTTGTAAGCCCGGCTGTTGAAGCCAGGCCAAAGACTCACGAACAGCTGGAGCCCTGCCGTGATTGATAAATGCGGGCCTCCGAGAACTTCATTTTGATATGAATGAAGACAAAGGCCCGACAACATTCTGTGAGTGTTTAATATTACCGTCATTAAGTGGCAACAGTGGACAAACGCCCTGTCCTCAGCTGGGGATACACAACGCCAAAAGGGAGGTCAGTACCCCATGCTAATTAACATTTTTATGACAAAATACCTTTGTTGCAACATATTTGTAATTAATTCAGGTTTCAAGCTGAGTGATTAAAAGGCCATTTTATCTCAATGTGAAGGTTTGGGAATAATTAATGAAAAAGCCAGTTTTAGTCTTTTAATTCTAGTTATAGCCTCCATTATGCTTTCACCCATGTCTGTTGGTTAGGTTGATATAAAAATTATGTAAAAAGATTTACAGTTATTCCCATAACATTTGATATAGTGATGAATCTCATCAACATAATTCAAATCTGGATGTGGAATTTTGATGATTTTAGGATAATTTTTTACATAAGGAGATGATATAGTTTTAGCTCCACTAAGAAGGTGTTGTTTTTGTCCAGTGTTTGTCTGTATGTTGTTTGTCCTCGAAGATAACTCAATAAGTCATGAATGGATTACAATGAAATGGCCAGTTAGTGAGTTTGCTACTGTTCTGGGAAATAAATGATTCCGTTTTGGAGTTGATGCAAAATATGTTCTGCAACTGGCACAAAACAACAGTAAGCTTAAAACACTGTGAAAACACAGTGATTAAATTTGGTGAGCAGATAGTATCTGAGAAAATTAAGAATTTTATTTTGAATTTTAGCCAGAATATGTTTTCTGGAATATATGCCGCCTTGGCGGAGGTATGCACCTGGTAGAATGATGAATCTCACTGAAACAAAAAAGTGCCATGAATGACATTTTGCCCATTAATATAGGAGCCAACATCTATTTTCCATCTAAATTATTATTATTATTATTATTATTATTATTATTATTATTATTATTATTATTATTATTATTCAATGACATCCTGTGCAGAAGCAACACTCCTTCTGTGCTCTGAGCTTTTCCATTCCATGTTTATATTCTCAGTCTGGCCATGAAATGCATGATGAGGTTTAGCACATTTAATGTGTAATTGTCCTGCCCTGTAGAACCACTGCCCTTCCCCCTGTTTATGAACAGATAGAAGTACTCTTCTCAACAAACAGCTGTTGAATATCTTTCAAGATGGTGGAAAGCAGAGACTTTCCAGAAATATGTCCAAATCTCACACTGAGAGGTTAAAAATTCCTCTCACCACGGACTTGGTCAAACTACATAAGTTTGGCTTTTCCCTCAGAGAACTCTTACAACTGTTAAAATAATATAACTAAGACTCCTTCTGCTCCATGCATAGAAAAGAGGGTTAGGGTGATGTGACCAAGAAGGTGTGGACCAAGTCTGAATACTTGTTGCAGAAAAATCATTCATAGCACCATTAAATCCAGTTCATATTTTGTGAATGGTTCTGCATATGTGGATGTGGATTCTAGATTGTTTTTATATTTTATTGAACAAGACAAATTTATTTTCAACATTACACCCAATTTTCCAAAAACTAACACAATGACCTTGGTTAAATCTGCCAAACCATTCAGATTCTATGAATAACAATTAACAGGTACATTCATGTGCAGATCCAACATGGATCTGGATCACTTACAGTGAAATCTTCACCCCTACTGGGCTGTCAGATGATGTAATTTTAGTTCATATTTCATTCAGTTTTCACCCAAATGTATGGCTTTTGTTCCTCTCCGAATATGTTCACAAAATTATTAAAATATGTTACAACTCTATTCTATGTGCAACTCTTATAAGATAATATTCATTAAATGATTCATGCCAATTGGGCTCTCGGGCAATGTGGTCTTAATTAAAGTTGTACAGCCTTTGGGATTTTTTTTAAGATTTAAGAATTTTCTTTGGCACCACTATAATTTTATTCCTTAGCATTTAAATAGGGGATGCATAATCTGATATTACCAAAATGATCACAGTTTGTGCTGTCTGGATCTGGAATTTCTACCCCTGAAGGGGAGAAATTCAAGCGATCAGATTCCATGGCCTACATTTGACAGCAACATTAAAGATCATGTGGGGGCTTCCCACAATCTGTGTGAGGGATGCTGGGAAGGACATATCGACGACCAGTGGGAGTAAAGAAAGGTGGTGCAACGTCAGCTGGCTTCTGGATTGATCAAAATAAACCAAATTCGCAGAAAATGCTCTGAACCAGCTTATTTCTGTGTAACTCTAATATGTTTCTCATATATTTTATAAAGGCTAGTGAGAAATAAACACTTCTAAAATCTAAAAACACTGTTACTGAAAGAAGATAACACCTTTGCAGTGATTTACAAGACATCTTACAGATGTTAGCGTGCCTGCCCAGGGAACAAGCATCAAGCAAGTGGATCAGGTCGCAGGTAGTCTTCTTCCTGCGGCTCATCTGCATGATGGTGTTAGAAGGAAGAAATAATATTCGCCATGAAATTCTCCCCAGGTAAATATGAACTCTTCTTCAAAATAAGCGGCAATTTTTCAACATGTTACGACACTAAAATTACATTTTAATGCTTTGAATTTAGTAGAAAAAAATGTCACTTTTGTAAAATTTGAAAGGCCTTACAACTTTAATATTTCATACGGTTTTTACCCAGATGTATGCCATATATTTGCAAAATTAGAGGGTTTTTTCAGATCTAGGTATCTGTGAATGTTGTGTAATATGGCAATATTTGCATATTTACATTTGTTAACCATTTTTATGGTCAAGAAGTACCTGGACCTGGAAAGTATTCACAGCGCTTCACTTTTTCCACATTTATGTTATGTTGAAAATGGCATTATTCCAAAAAGGATGAAATTCTTCTTCTTTTTTTCTGAGAATTTCCTCAAAACCACAATACCCCATAATAACAATGTGAAAAAAGTTTTTTTTTGTTTTTGTTTTTTCTTTTTTTGAGATTTTAGAAAATTTATTTAAAAAATAAATGAATAAGAAATCACATGTACATAAGCAATGAAGTTCAAAATTGAGCTCAGGTGCATCCTGTTTCAATTGATCATCCTTTAGATGTTTCAACAGCTTAACTGGAGTCCACCTGGGGTAAATTCAGTTGAGTGGACATGATTTGGAAAGACACACATCTGTCTACATATAAGGTCCCACAGTTGACAGTGCATGTCAGAGTCCAAACCAAACATGAGGTCAAAGGAACCATCTGTGGACTTCTGAAACAGGATTGTCTCAAGGCACAAATATGGGGAAGGGTACAGAAACATTTATAGTGCTTTGAAGGTCCCAGGGAGCAACTGTGGCCTCCATCATCTGTAAATGGAAGAAGTTCGGATCTACCAGGACTCTTCCTAAAGGTGGATGGCCGTCTAAACAGTATGATAGGGGGAGAAGGGCCTTAGTCAGGGAGGTGACCAAGAACCTGATGGTCACTCTGTCAGAGCTCCAGCATTACTCTGTGGAGAGAGGAGAAACTTCCAGAAGGACAGCCATCTCTGCGGCATTCCACCAATCAGGCCTGTATGGTAGAGTGGCCAGACAGAAGCCACGCCTTAGTAAAAGGCACATGGCAGCTCACCTGGAGTTTTCACAAAGGCACCTGAAGGACTCTCAGACCATGAGAAACAAAATTCTCTGGTCTGATGAGATAAAGATTGAACTTTTTGATGTGAATGCCAGATATCATGTTTGAAAGAAACCAGGCGCCATCCCTACAATGAAGCATGGTGGTGGCAGCATCATGCTGTGGGGATGTTTTCAGCAGCAGGAACTGGGAGACTAGTCAGGATTGAGGGAAAGATGAATGCAGCAATGTACAGAGACATCCTGGATGAAAACCTGCTCCAGAGTGCTCTTGACCTCAAAGTGGAGCAACAGTTCATCTTTCAGCAGGACAATGATCCTAAGCACATAGCCAAAATATCAAAGGAGTGACTTCAGGACAACTCTGTGAATGTCCTTGAGTGGCCCAGCCAGAGCCCAGACCTGAATTTGATTGAACATCTCTGGAGAGATCTGAAAATGGCTGTGCACCGATGCTCCCCATCCAACCTGATGGAACTTGAGAAGTGCTGCAAAGAGGAATGGACAAAACTGCTGAAAGATAAGTGCACCAAGCTTGTGGCATCATATTCAAGAAGACTTGAGGCTGTAATTGCTGCCAAAGGTGCATCAACAAAGTATTGAGGAAAAGGTGTGAATACTTACGTACATGTGATTTCTTAGTTTTTTATTTTTAATAAATTTGCAAAAAAAAAAAAAAAAAAATCATGTCATTATGGGGTTTTGTGAGTAGAATTTTGAGGGGAAAAATTAATTCACTCCATTTTGGAATAAGGCTGCAGGTGTCGCTGTGCAGATGTAGTTAGTAAACCTCACTCCCAACAGCTCAAAAGGATTCTCTGGTCACAAGGCCAGAGCCCTGGGTTTTAGCCTTCTGGTTAGAGAGTCCGACTTCCATGCCGGAGATCGTGAGTTGCGTCCCAAGGGGAGCAAATGGGCGGAGTCATAACACAACGCAGAGTGCAGCTGCTACACTGTAACATTTCAAGTACATTTAGACTAAAATTAGGTAAAAATTGGTATTTATTTTATAACTGAAAAAAAATTAAGAATGTTTACAGAATGCTGAAGTAGAGTAAACTGTGACATATGTGTCCGGAATGCCCTCACACAAGCACATTTTCCACATTAGGGTTCATGAGTCTTGTAACCAATTAAACAATTTGTCATGAAAATTCTGGAATATTATTATTAAAAATTAAAACACATTTCTCTCCCTGATTTAAAAATTACATCACTGTAGTTTGCTTTTAGGAACATATTATTTGATTGTTTTTTGTTTTGTTTTTTTTCACGTTCTGGTATATTTTGGTAGAAAACACCCTTCTGCACAAAACAATATAAAATTTCTCTCAAACGTGCATAATTTCAAATATTATACTGCATAAATTACTATAAACCCCAAACATGGAATATACCAGTATTTACTGTTGGAAAATCTTACAAAGTCACATTTTGTTTTATAAATAGAGTATTTTTAATTCATATTTACACATGTTGCCTGTTTTGACTCTCTCCGTCCTCAGACAAAGTAATCCGTTAGGACCTCATACGCGCAGAGAAAGGCAGGCCTCTCTTTTATTACACTGATATGTATGAACACTAATCTAATTACACTGCAGGCAGTTTGTCATGCTAATCACGCCATAACCAAATTTCAACACATATTGACAGCATGCCGTGAAAAGGCTTTCACTGCTTCTCTGTCACAGGCTTTTGCAGATGTTGTGACCCGTGCCCGCATGGGTCAGCAAGAGCATCAGTGACCGGCGATACGATCCATTCACTTACTGGGTTCACTGACTTTTAAACCCACCAGAAACATCTTCATTGACACATGATTATACATTTCATACACTTCATACAGGCTGAAGTTTTTAAATAAATGGAGAGAAATTAAAATAGGTAGGGTTATTGTTTTGTTATTGATTACCATTTTGGGAAATTCAACTAAACCGTTTTACCAGCATAACACATGACTTCCAATCTCTTTTGTAAAGTGGAGAGTAAACCAGGCACATTCATCCCTGACCTATTTAATGGCTGGATAGTGCCAAAGACCTAGACAGAAAATTGAAAAGTTTTCCATCATTAAGTGATATATATGGCTGTGACCACAGTCCATAAAAATTGGGAATTGTTCTATTCTAATTTAAAATTCCATTTCAGGCATTCCTCACAGTGACAAAGGAGAACATCCATCCAGTAATACAGTCGTGAATTTGCTGCCAGGATTCACGATGAATGAGTGAATATTGATGAAGTTGAAAACTCCACTGGGTCTTTTTTTTCTACATCACTCCAGCGGTGGATGGGTTGGGGTGGGTGGGGGCAGGGGGTGGCTTACTGGGTTTCCATGGAGAGAGGCACCTTTCTCAATGTTCAGAATCCCAGCGTTCTGCATAGAGTCTCAAAACAAGATCAATCTCACTTTGAAGCGTTCGAGGCTTCATTTGTTTGTGAAGGATGTGAGGTGCTGCCTAAATGACGAAGCCAATTCTTCAAAAGCCACTTGCAGTTGACACACAATGCCTCTCGTTCTTTTGGGGGCTCAAGTTTGCAGACACAGAATTAAATTACACAAATATTGAGACGACCAGTAGTTAAATACTTAAAACAGTCCCTCTGTTGAAAAGATCCTTAAACTTAACCAAAACAAGCAAGGAAGAGGGACAAATGAATTTTGAAAGGAAAAAAAAATATGTGCAGAATGTGGATATATGCAGATGACATACTAATAATTATTAAATTTTTCAACAGAACTAACAGGACACAGAAACATAATTAGGAATTTTGTTGTTTTAGTTATTTTTATTATTTGAAACACTGCATCATTTTTTAAGACTTTGTAATTTTAATTACTGTTAAAAAATATGTGTGTCACAAGCAGACACTAAATGTAAAGGGGTAATGTTGTGTTTCAGTGTTTTTTTTTATCTGTTTTGTGGTTAAAATGGTTGTGCTTCATGCAAGACATTTTAATGTTCCACATTTCTACATCTGTGTATGTATAATTAAAAAAAAAAATGCATAATAGAAAAGTACAATATAAGTCCAAGTGGTTTCGAGACTAACTGTCCCAATTAATTAAAAAATAAAAACTAGTGCAGAATCTGAGAAACCAAAAGAACTTACAGTGTCACTAGGGGTGTAATGATGCATTGTCAATCATGATAATAGTAATATGAAACTTGTATTGAATAATTTTTTTAATAAGCATTGTGTTTGGAAGAAATAATTACCTCTTGGTGAAGAATAAAAAAATTACAAATAAAATTTACAAATAGCAAACAGATAACATCAAATGATTGCAATTTATATTTCGGAATAATATGTTTCTCGAAAGTTACAACAATCAACAGATTACTTTCTACATAATTAGTGGGAACAGTGACGTAATTATATATTGTGATATGCTTGGTATTATAGAGTTGGTGTATCATTACACCCCAAAACACTGCACAATAAATTAACTAGAAAATTCTGTTATAAATTAACTGGAATTTGTGATGAGCTTTGTAATTTAAAAACGGAGTTTTCTTCATAAAAGAGACACTTTTTTTTACAATGGTTTTGCTGAATTTACTCATTTATTTCCAGTGGTGTGATTATGTTTCCTGTCAGAAATTACATAAAGTGTTTGAATAATGTGACTTCTTGCTTGGAGCCCAACTACAAATACATCTTTGCACTCTTACCACTGCTTTAAGATTTAGCCACTTTTGATTTTCAAAAAAATTACCAAATTTTCTTTTTTTGAAATCTTTTTTGTTTTTTGTTGTTTTGTTTTTTCTGGTGTATAGTGCTAATTTACAGCTAATTTTATTGCCGGTATTATTTCTGGGTTTGTTTCAGGACAAATATTGTGAGCTCATTCTTTTAGAGATTACTGACAACATGTAGGAGGACATGCATACACAAAGTTCAAAGTTAATGCTGCATTCAATGGAAACTGAGAACTATGAATTTCCAGCTTACATCTTGGAAAATTACTGTTAATAAAGCCTTGATGAAGCATTAGTCTCCCCACTGACTCGTTTTGGCAAACCAAGTACAAAGATTGAAACTGTAACTATAATGTTAATATTGAAAACTGACACAGCAGACCTGTGTGAGTGTTGTCTTACTTATCCAGCAGATATCCAGCAAAACCTTTGTGTGAAGTATGTCCAGATGTTATCCAGAGCTCTTCCCAGTGGGATCTGTGGTGGCCGATGTTATTAGCTGTTGCTGTCTTTCTGCTTTAATTTTGCTTTGTTTTTGGACAGTCTGACTCACAATCGAAGACCTACCAAGATTCTTTGGCTACACGATGCTAACATTATATATGTAGCATAACAACACATCTCAAAAAGTGTATTTCCTAGTATGTCATGATGTCTTGTCACTGTAATCCACATTAGTAAAAATGTTAAATTGCTCCAATGTAAAAGTTCTTCCCATCAGGTCAAGTCAGGTCTGGGAGCATGCAATGGTTCCACACATCGCTGTATTCACAAAACCATGGAACTGTTTTGGGTCCTGGATAGCAACCACCCAGGCAGACAACAATTCCATCCCCATTTCTTTAAAATAACCATCTGCATGCTGCAGCCAGGTGAATGGGCATCCCCTTGACCTTCTCCAAAATGTCAAAGCTGACGCTCCCTTACAATGCAAGTGATACTCCTCATGTTTGTCTACTTAAGTAACCACTCATCTGACACAAAGTCATTCCAGTGGTACTCAAGGATCCTCCAAACAGACAGAGTACCAAAGATATCCCATTGTTGCCTTAGGCCACAAGTGTCACAACTATACAATACAATATTATACACCCATATTGTATACTATACAATATGGGTGAGCATATCTCACCCGTGTTGGCCTCTCTTCATTGGCTTCCTGTTAATTCTAGAATAGAATTTAAAATTATTCTTCTTACTTATAAGGTTTTGAATAATCAGGTCCCATCTTATCTTAGGGACCTCGTAGTACCATATCACCCCAATAGAGCGCTTCGCTCTCAGACTGCAGGCTTACTTGTAGTTCCTAGGGTTTTTAAGAGTAGAATGGGAGGCAGAGCCTTCAGCTTTCAGGCTCCTCTCCTGTGGAACCAGCTCCCAATTCAGATCAGGGAGACAGACACCCTCTCTACTTTTAAGATTAGGCTTAAAACTTTCCTTTTTGCTAAAGCTTATAGTTAGGGCTGGATCAGGTGACCCTGAACCATCCCTTAGTTATGCTGCTATAGACGTAGACTGCTGGGGGGTTCCCATGATGCACTGTTTCTTTCTCTTTTTGCTCTGTATGCACCACTCTGCATTTAATCATTAGTGACTGATCTCTGCTCCCCTCCACAGCATGTCTTTTTCCTGGTTCTCTCCCTCAGCCCCAACCAGTCCCAGCAGAAGACTGCCCCTCCCTGAGCCTGGTTCTGCTGGAGGTTTCTTCCTGTTAAAAGGGAGTTTTTCCTTCCCACTGTAGCCAAGTGCTTGCTCACAGGGGGTCGTTTTGACCGTTGGGGTTTTACATAATTATTGTATGGCCTTGCCTTACAATATAAAGCGCCTTGGGGCAACTGTTTGTTGTGATTTGGCGCTATATAAAAAAAATTGATTGATTGATTGATTGACTATAGGGGAAGACAGGAGCCACCAGGACCCTAAAGACTTGGACCTGCATTCACCTGCAAAGATATCAGCATAGACAAACACCTCTGTCCATCAACCCCAACACTTCAGAAGCTCTTCCCAGGCATCTCTTGAGCTCAAACACCAAGCGGTTCAAAATGTTCACCACACACAGCTGAAATGGTCTGATAGCCAAGTCCAGGAAGTCACTGAAAGCCTGGATATTTGACATGATCCAAAACCATCACAAACCCAGACAGTTATATCCTGTTGTTGCCTTTCAGTCATGGTGTCTCGTTGCTTTACCTTTCATTACCTTTCATTGCTATGCTGATGATACTCAGTTATACATGTCGATAACTGCTCATAATCTCATACAAATAAAATCCTTATAGGATTGCCTTGCATCATTGAAAAGCTGGATATCTAGTAATTTCCTACTTTCGAACTCAGACAAGACTGAAATGATGATTCTTGGGGTGATTTTTGATCCTATGTTGTCCTTTGACCTCCAGATTAGAGATATTACGAGGACTGCTTTCTTCCATCTACGAAGATTTGTCCCATCCTGTTTGTTGCTGATGCTGAGACCCTGATTCATGCATTTGTTTCTTCTAGACTGGACGACTGCAATATTCTATTTTCTGGTTTACCGCAGTCCAGCATTAGGTGTCTCCAATTGGTTCAAAATGCTGCTGCCAGACTTCTGACACGAAGCAGAAAGTTTGACCACATTACACCCATTTTGGTATCCCTTCACTGGCTTCCTTTCCCTGTGAGATCAGATTTTAATGTTCTGCTACTAACCTATAAAATTGTTCACGGACTGGCACCTATGTACCGGCCTACATACAGGCCCAGGCTCTGCGTTCTCAGGGTGTAGGACTACTTTGTGTCCCTAGGGTCAATAAAAAGTCAGAGCTTTCTCTTATTGTGCCCCTGTTCTGTGGAATGATCTCCCTGCATCAAGAAAATAGTCAGATTCTGTATAGACTTTCAAGTCCAGACTTAAGACACATTTATTCTCCATTTCATATGGCTAGCATACTGGCAAAGTATATTACTATGCTTTTTACCATTTTAAATTCATTTCATTAGTAAACAGAGCGGGCCGCAGCCTCAACTTTATCTAAAGTCTGGGTCTTTTAGTTAAGCTTAGGGCTTGTGGCCGGCAATCACCTTAGTATCTCTTCTGCTTTCCTGTTGCTTAACGCTAATAAATTATACCTTCAGTGTAGTTTTTCTGGTTTTCTGATTATTTTTTGCTCTGTCCTAGATGTGGCTGGATCCACGTGCTGGATTGGATGATTTCTGTGGTGGATGCAGGACAGACTCTGCTGTAAGAACAGATCCAACAAGTGGCTCGATGACCCCCCCTACACCCCTGACGGTGGACCGGATGCCTGCATGGACTCTCGTCAATTGCTGTTGTGTTGTGTTCTATATTGTAAACCTTTTTGGTAGAATGGCCTAAGCAGTGGGTCACTCCTTTGAGTCTGGTCTGCTTGAGGTTTCTTCCTCATTATCATCAGAGGGAGTTTTTCCTTACCACTGTCGCCTGCGTGTTTGCTCTAGGGGTTGGTAAAGTTAGATCTTACTTGTGTGAAGCACCTTGAGGCAGCTTTGTCATAATTTGGCAGTGGCACTATATAAACTAAATAAATTGAAATTGAATCACTGTATTTTAACTCATGTACGTAGGTCAAAATCCTACATTGTTGCTATACAATGAAAATTTTGAGCATCATAAGATTGCAAAGTCTTTATTTAAATACTTAAAAAAATACAATTAGTTTTGGGTGAAAATCACTTTTTTCTGACACAAATCATAAAAAACAATCCAAAGGGACTCCAACTTTAAGTAAAGACAAGTCAGGCCACTCTTCCCCTGGTTTTAGCAGTGGCGTAGTGCACGGGGCGCCCTCACAGTGTGTTTAAAAGAGGAGCCTCCATGTCTGCTCACTTGTGCCTGGTTTACCAACACTATTGATTGCAGGTGATGTCCTGGACAGAGTCCATCTGACCTCTGGAGGGGGCTTAAATACATCATTGTCCATGAGCAAGACCTCCTGAGACTGTGATTATACGGTGTGTGCATGGCCGCACCTCACTCCCAGACACACTGATGAAGTGGCACAAAAAAAAAGTCAACAGGACATGTGGATAAGCACTTCTTACTTAGAACACTGCAAAATCTAAAAATATGACTGTTAGGGTGGCTACACCACTTCCGAGCAGGTTTTGAGTACGTTCCGACTCTTCGTCCCACCTTTCTCTCTGTAATCATGCTGATCTGCTCTTCTTGTTGCCTTGCTGTGAATTCTAATTGGCGTTATTAATCAGCAATCATGTTAACACTCGCTTCTAATCTGCACGGCGCGTTTTTTTGTTACCTGCACACCTCAGAGCCATTGATGGAAAATCCAATGAGACATAGGCTTTACCTGCCATGAAAAGTAGCTCATCAAGGCAGTCATCAACACATTGTGGAAGGAATGGGGGGGGGTGGGGGGGGGGGGGGGGGGGGGGGGGGGGGGGGTGGGGGGGGGGGGGGGGGGGGGGCGTACATTTTAAATTAATTAACATCAGACCTCTTGTTGCACTTCATTTCTGTAAACAAACAACCTAATGCACGGTAATTAATTAATATGCCAAGCTCGCTTTTCCTCATGGTGATCTTCCATCTGCAGTCCACTTGTTATTGGTCCCTTTCAACAGCCAGAATGCCAAAAAAAAAAAAAAAAAGCCCAGGAAAGTGGCCTTTGAAATGCATGAGTGAATAAAGCAGATAGAATGTAACAAAGTCCATACCCTCTAGGTTTTTAAAATAATGACTCAAAAACAATAAATGCTATCATCTCACAAGTCCCTAAATTTGAAGAGCCATGTAGTACAGCCCATCTCACGTGCTTTTGTTTGTTTGTTTGTTTGTTTGTTTGTTTGTTTGTTTTTTTGTGCTCCTGTCATGAAATGATTCAAATTTTGACCTGAAGGAATTAAGTTGTTTGAGCAACTTAATTCCTTCAGGTTTACCAATTGTAGCACTTTTAAAATTTGGTTCTTTTTTAGTGCAAATGATTAATGTGATACTTTTGTTAAACCCCTTTGAATTAAAGCTAAAATTCTTGACTATAAAAACATCTTGATTGTTTTATTTCAGCTCCATTTTGTTGGTGTACAGAGGTCCAAAAAACATGTGGGGCTGTCCAAATATTATGGACCTGACTGCAGGAAACACTATGTGCCCAGTATTAATCTGTGCTCTAAAAGGCCAGTCGGTTCAGTTTTTACTGTCGTATTTGATTTTTTTTTCTTTTTTGGGGGGGGGGGGGGGGCGCTAGGCTGAGCGCACCAGACTTTGCGCACCTTTCACTGAGGGAGTATCTACACAACACAAAAAATACAGCTATTTGTTTATCTCATATAATTATTCCAAAAAACAGGGGGCCGACTCTCTGTTTCTCTGATTTCCATTTCATATCTGCAGCAGTCACGCGCCCAGCTCTGCGTGAGAGCCGCTCATGGGTGATGATGTTTTGAATCGATTTGCCATCCTCACAAACGAAGGCCACAAAGGCTGAGCAATCAGTCCAAGGCTGGCTGCCTTTGGCCTGAGAGAGTGGAGATACCGAGCACAAGGAGGGCAAGCATGGGCTGATCTGAATCATGAAGAAATATGTTTAGTCTGGCAGATGATTAGGGATGTTAATTTTTGGGAGGGTGGGGGGTGTTGGTGGTGTGGGGAGGGAGCAGAGGGGGTCTGGCACTCGGTGGATGTCACTTTGGCTATCCGAACAATTCTGGCAGGGCCGATCCTGGCGTAACGCTGCTCAATTTGCCGGGGCTCCTGCTCCATTTGCCTTTAATGAGCACTGTTGTTGGAGGTACCCATGTGTACCATGTCAGGAGGCGAGCAGGCAACACCTTCACCTGACGCTCTGACCACAGAGGAAAACGCCAGCCGCCGTGACAGATGTTTCCGCGGGCCTGGGGAGAGAGCCATGACAGACCCATAGTCCAGAGGGCCCAGATATATGGGCGGCAACACTGCTACACATGTGTCTGCCTCGACATACAGCCAGTCCTGCAATGACCACGTCAGCTCTCCTTTCAAACAACAGCAAAACGCATCGGCGGGAGAAGCAAATCTCACCTGGGTGGGCAAAGAAGCGGTCTGATGCCGCGTCGGGAGGAGGTGAAAAGATCACTGTTCAAACGTAAAGTCTGATCAGGAATATTTTGTTGAATAATCTAAATATCCCATTTCTGTTTGAATGTAAGACAACATGACAAGTCAAATATCACAGGGCTTGTTTTTATAATAATACAGCTTAAAGGGTTTTGTTTTAACTGCAGCCTATTTTTGATGTTTTGGGGTTCAACTTTTCACTTACAACAAAACTATTTCAAGGAACCTTTTCACTCGTATTTTTTGAATTGAACAACATGTTTGATTGTCAGTGTTGTGAAAGTAACTTCGCCAAGATAATTTTTTAGTTACTTTTTAGTTGCTTTATACAGTTATTTTATGCAGTTACTTCATTAGCTTTATTTATTTACGTTAGCTTTAATTTATTTTATTTATTTAACTTTATTAGAATCTGCCAAAAACTTGCAACGAATAAGTAATGTAACTAATACGGTAACTAGTAATCTAACTTGGTTACTCTTAAGATTGGAGCAATCAGCAAAGTAACTCATCAGCAAAGTAACTAATAGTTACTTTTCTGAGTACTAATCTTAAAAATAACCAAATTAGATTGAGTTACTTTATTAATTACATTCAGCAGCTGCCAACAAGTTGTCCGCAGCTGCTAATGAAGTAACTGTATAAAGTAAACTGTAAACTATAACTGTATAAAGTAACTAATGAAGTACTTTCTAAAGTTACTATTGCCAACACTGTTGATTATACAGCATATGGGACAAGCGGGAAACAGTGCAGTAAAATGCTTCTTGTGGCTGCTGAACAGACTAAAACATCATTAAACCTGTTGGAAAGCATGCATCAAATCCTTACAGAGGTGCTGTGCACGTGTGCATATTTACATCAGTAAGTAAATCTGTGGCTGCTGCTCCTTTGTTTTTCACTCGGGGTCGCCACAGCAGATCTGAGCAGGGTTGGGGGTTGAACTGGGAACCTTCCGCACTTATACAAAGTGCACTAACCACATGGCCATCACCCCTGAGCATATTTACATCAGTGAATGTACATTTTTTAATAACTGAATAGAACAATTTCAAATTATTTCCTTTATATAGCACCAAATCACAACAGAGTTGCCTCAAGGCGCTTCACACAGATAAGTTCTAACCTTACCAATCCCCAGAGCAACAGTGGTAAGGAAAAACTCCCTCTGAGGAAGAAACCTCAAGCAGACCAGACTCAAAGGGGTGACCCTCTGCTTGGGCCATGCGACAAACATAAATTACAGAAATAATTCACAGAACGGCAGCTTTTTACCTCGGTGTTAATCTGTGGTGGCACTGAAGCTCTGCAGTACTAAAATAAACTTCATATACAAAGTCAAGACCAAATATTTAGAAAATTTAGGAAGCACAGAAGAGTCATTTGAATTTGATGTCTGTCCATATTTATTTGCGCTAAATATACTGAAAAATAATTGCAGCCTGCAGAATTGCACAGCTTGTTTTGTTTGAAGTTGCTTGTGTGTATATATATATCAAAATACATCCAAACTGTGAAGAACAGAGTCTCAGTAAATGGGGACTACAGTTGGATAGTGCATGGGTGTCCTAACGTTTTTAGAGTTGAAAGTGTATTGAGATCTATCAATCCATATCAAAAGCCATAGCTTTGCCACAATATATTTTGTACCAATATAATAACACAATTTTTGGCACAAAGATAAAGTTTTAACAATAATAATATATTATTGAAGTAAATGTGTATGGTCCAAAGAATAAGTACAAGTAGGCATAGGATTGGCCTGTAATAACAAATGATGTCATCGCCTAATTTGCAGAATTGGCTTTTATTTTCCTTAATTTGTGCTCTGGACATGCCTCTTTCATTTGGTTAAATTTTATGCTTTTTTTTTCTTTCTTTTTTTTCTCCAAACCTTTCAATCTGTGCATGGTTTACTCAGGTTTAAGGCTTGCACCTTAACTTTCACTGTACTGGTTACATGACAATTGTAACCAGTACAGTGAATCTGCTTGCAATTGTTTAGTGACGCTGTAAGAGAGAGGAATAACATTGTGGGAGGGACAAAAAGTGAGTAAAAAACACCGTGCATATGTTTAGAAATACAATGCACTTTCTTCTGTTGATTCTTGGTCTTTGAAACCGACAAAGTGACCCAAAAGAGACACTCTAGCAGACTTACTTTTTTCTTTTGGTTGTTTGTTTTAATTTTAGTTTTCTCAGCCAGTGAAATTGAGTAATTCGCTGCTGGCTGGCTGACTCCTTTTCCGTGTGAGTGGAGAAGGCGGTCAGTCTCCGGTGAGCTTTGGGACGCAACACCCGCTGCTCTTTGAGGAGAAACATATGCTTTCACATCAGAGTCTCCAAAAGTCTCTAATAACACCAGGAAAAGTCACTACATTTCTCGCTAATTGCTTTTTTGGAAAAACAAAAGTCGCTGGAGGGGTAAGAATAGTTCTAAATTTAGAGACAAAGTCAATCTTCTTCTTCTTCTTCGATGACCATCAACTGCTCGGGCATGCCAGAGCTAGTGTGGTGTGTGTGTGTGTGTGTGTGTGTGTGTGTGTGTGTGTGTGTGTGTGTGTGTGTGTGTGTGTGTGTGTGTGTGTGTGTGTGTGTGTGTGTGTGTGTGTGTGTGGTGTGTGTGTGAGGTAGTCCTACTGAAGGTAGAAACAAATCTCTTTTGTTTTATGCCTAATCCACACGGAAATGGAACTTTCCCCATACGATCGTGTTCTTCATTGTTTTCAAAAAGTGTTCCGTAAACACGGTACCATTTCAGAAAATGTTTGTGTACACATGAAACCACTGAAAACCACTGAAAATGCTGTCATATATATGCCAGGCCTGCAGTCTTGCCAAAGTAACTTTGAAAAGTTACTTCATTAGTTACTTTATATAGTTATATTTTACAGTTTCTTTATACAGTACTTCGTTAGCAGCTGTGGACATCTTATCGGCAGCTGCTGAATGTAATTACTTGGTTATTTTTAAGATTTAGTACTAACAAAAGTAACTATTAGTTACTTTACTGCTTAGTTACTTTGCTGATTGCTCAATCTTAAGTGTAACCAAGTTAGATTACTAGTTACTGTATTAGTTACATTACTTATTAGTTGCAAGTTTTCGGAGGATTCTAATAAAGTAATTGCATGAAGCTGCTAATGAAGTAACTGCATAAAGTAACTGTATAAAGCAACTAAAAAAGTAACTAAAAAGTAACTATAGTACTTTAGTACTTTACTATAGTAGTATAGTAAAGTAAAAAGACGTGAAGGCATGTGCGTACAGCTTGTGCGCCATATACATGCACAAAATATGAAGAAGATGACATCATCATTTCACAAAACCTGTATATTGATTGTACACAAGAAAACACAAAGGCAGCATTTTAAGATTTATCCTCATTGGGACCCATTTTAGAAAATGGTTCCATGTGTACGAAATGCTGCTGCTGTACCAAACTTTTGGGGATACGTCTAAACTCATCTCTGTGTGGACACGCTCTTAGAGTCTAAGGTGGCTGGGGTTCCAGTCCCACACAAAGAGCCCTAATAAGAACCATCACGTGCAGGCAATGTCAATCACGGCACTACGGTCACGCAGTGTGTTTACCTGGTGAGTGTCCCAGCAACAGGAATAAGCCAGTGAGTGTTCACTTTGCATTGACAGGTCAGGTCTGGGTTAAGAATGCCAAAGTCCTCAGCAGACAACTGGTCCTTCCTCACCCTTCAAAAGTAACCACATGGATGTCTTTTTGGTGTTTTCCAGTAGCTGGAGCCTTAACACTCAAGCAGTGGTATACTGGATCATACAAAGAGAAGCACACCACATTTCTAAACTGTCTTCGCTGACGACCCCTTATAATGCAAGAGAATGTCCACATCTGAGTCTCCTGGAGAGACCAAGTACCAAAAACATGTAATGCTGGAAGCTGCAGGTTTGGTGATTAAAACGACCACCATTTTTCTCTTTTCTGCAAATATATGTACTTATGTCTCCATATACATTTCTACACGCTTTACTTTTCTTGTTCCCGCTTTTTAATATTATTATATTTAAGTAAATATTGGAGGAGTGGGGTACAATTAGTTGTACCTAACAGCTAAAGTTAGCTTATCTAGCAGGCTGTACCAACGTTCATCGTAGGTTACAAAATAGTTAGTTCTTTTGTGTTTGATAACCCACATTAATTCATACTTTTGTCCACATTTATTTTATATGTATTTGTTAATACCGTTACTGTAGGTTTAACTACGCTATTATACTTTATACACTAATTACCGTTTTTGTTTATCGTGTTAGCTTGCTGGGTAAGGTTGGCTTATTAAGGCTAATTTAGCTCTTATAACTAGCTTATTTTCAATATTTACAATTTTATTTTACATGGTGTAGATTGTTAATGATTCATCAGTTTATGTGTTCCTTTAAAGATATCAACATATAGTACCTAAGTTCTTAGGTTTCCATTTGATAGCATAATGATATACTTTTTTACTTTTTTACTTTTATACTATTTTATACTATTTTCCTATAGTATGCTAACAGTTACTTTAGATAGATACCAGTACACTCACACACTCATAGCTTCTGTTTTCTACAATAAAATACCAGATTTATAGCTTAGCCTACTAACTATATTTAATTTTACTACTAGTCTACATATTAAATTACATATATTACAATCTTCTCCTGTGACGTCTTATCCTTCTTATGTCTTATTATTTATTATATTATATATACCTTTTTCTTGAGCCGCTTGGGTGGGTAGGGAGAGTTCCCATGGGATAACAAAACTTTTCAACCTACCATCCCTGGTTCTCAAGACCAGGCACCTAAATGCCTCTACTCTACTCTCCTATTTTACTCTTCCTTTTTAGATATTTAGATATACCTTTATATACTAGCATAGTTCCACCTTAGAAGTGGAATATAATATATAGATATACCTTACTGAATTTTCATGGACTCATCACCTTAAGTCACTGATTAGCATCCCAAATCTGACACCCAGATAACAACACTGGAACCACCAGGTACCTAAAGACTTGGACTTTCATTCCCCTGTGTAGGTATTGCCTCTGCAAAACACCTCTGTCCATGGATCAGGACTCCATTCACTCTTCCCAGGCATCTCTTGACATCAAAGGCCAAGGACCCAGACACATGAAAGATGAGCCAGTGTCTCCACAAGTTTTCACTATATAGATACACATTTGATGGCCAAGTCCAGGAAAGTTCATTGAAAGCCTTGTTCTTATTCTCGGTTCAAGATGTGAGGTTAACACGAAAACCAAACCCCAAATTATCGGCCAAAATGGCGGCCAACTTGATGGCCACTTTGATTTATGTTCCTCTCCACTGAACGTAGCGGCAGGAGCATTGGGGGCCCCTCTGAGCTTGCTTAATTTCTTCTTATGTTGAACATAAAGTGAATTTTGGTCACATCCAAGATGGCTTCCCTGTTCAGTCTCATTCACTTAGGAAGTGGTTAACGCTGTCTGTCGTAACAGATTCTCAAGAATCTCTGTGAAACGCCAGAGACGTCTTGTTCCAGGAGTCCAACTTTACTGTCTTCAATGCAGGCTGAAGTAGCTCAGCTGAGGGTGACGTTGTACCGGCTGAGCTCGATGTTTGGCAATGGTCTACTGACTTACACCAGGATGTAGTTCAACTTACAACATTGGAGAGCAGGTGCATTGATACCGCACTCTATGGAGACGTAACGTAGCTTAGCAAAGCTGATTGTCGACTACACGTTTGTGACGTCAGGTAATGTAACCTATATAAACTCGACATAACTCTGTGATTGCGGCACTTTCTACTCATGCATTATTGAGACAGGTTCTACATATCCCATATGTCCTGCATATGTTCAAGGATCTAGAGGAGATACAAGTCCAGTCAAACCTCTGACATTGGCTAGCGGAGGCTAGCGAAGGCCAGCGGAGGGGCATGGAGCAGTAACGGGAAATAGCTGAGGTGACAGTGGTGGCGCCACTCAACTCTTGATGCCTTTTAGCAAAAATGGCAAAGATTTTAAGCATGCTGAATTTTTTTCCATGATGACATTGAACAACAGCATTGTCCAAATGACGTCCACCGACAGACTAGTTGATGTTAATCAACTTCTCACTCTCCGTCGGCAAATGCCGCGCCAGTCATAAGCTAATGTTTTGGAAATGGGACTTCTCGTTTATAAACAATTTCCATTGAAGCTTTTTTGCAAACAATGAATACGACTTAGTTGCAAAAATGTCAATTCATCCTTTAAAGCTTACTGCGGTTATTTAATGATACCACTGGTTGAAACGTGCCGGTCGCTCACCAGCACATCAGAACAAACAGCACGCAGTAAAACAGAGCCGTAAAACAGACAGAGCAAATTTTAATAGCAAAAGTGCTGATCTGAGATCAGTATAAATACTTTGTAAATCTGCAAGGTCTCACAACTGGTTTAAACGTGTTTTGTTTTTTGTTTGCGGCCCAATAACAGATGTTACTTTCATGTAATATTCAGAGCACATCAACGCTACAGTGAAATTAGCTCTGATGTGCGAGCGGACCCGGGTTCAAACTGTCGTCTGATTAGATAGAGACAGATAGCGCGTACACAAAAAAACTACCCTATCTCCAAGCTGCCCTGCTAGAATTTAAATAATGCTCAGGGAAACTAACGCAAGAATTGTTGTGTAATGTTGCACTGCTGGAAAATAGGTAATAGATGCAACGCCCCGAGAGTGTTTTTGGAGGCAGTTGGTTTTTCGTCTTGTCTGATTACTGAATCCCGGCTTGATATACAGATGTAAATATGTTGTCTCCTCCATCTCTGCATCTCTGCCCCCCCCCCCCCCCCGCTCTCCTCTTCCATCTGGCAAACAATAGTTTAAAATTCTTAATCCATGAACAACCATTGAACATTAGTGAATTGCAAATTACAGATGTTTTGCTGTCCTCTCTCGCTCTCTTTTTTCTCTCTGTTTTGATCTGTGCATCCCACTGTCACTCAGCGTCGTGTACGCATCCTCCTCTCCTCTGCATTCATTACGCGCCCCGTGCCATCATGGCACCATATGGACACTGTCATCATTGGTAATTAAACCTTTGCTCGTTTAAATATGAAAAGCTGGCAAGGGTGTGATCATCAACAATGTTGCACAAACCAGATTTTCCAGACTAAATGAGAATTCCGGTGACATCGTGCCAGAGATTCATTTTCTTCATCTATACTTGAGGAAAAAATTTTAAAGTAAAATAGAAAAACAAAAACAAAACATGGAAAAGTTTTTGATTCACCAATCAAAACTGGTTGTGAAAAATCAATTATTTGCAAAAGTATCCACACCAGTTACACAATCAACGTACAGTGTCCTGAATATGTTTAAATGAATATTTTACCTATTATGCATATTAAACCATAATTAACCAGTAGATGTTATTGCTCAGGGATGAATTTCAGCACTTGAAGTGAAATTCTAACTTTAAAGTGGACTTACAAGTAGTCACCATTTTTCTCAGAATGCAAAAGATGGAGAACCACGCCCTACTTTTTCTGGGTCAGGTTCAAAAACTTCACCACAGATAGTAGAACTAGATTTCATACTCCTCATGTGACCTTATGCCACCAAGGAACCAGCACAGTTCAGTCTCATGGTTTTTTTTTCGTGCTCCCGTCACAAAAAGCTCCCCATTTTTTTTGCCCCGACACAATCCCGTAGATTAACGTATTTTTTGTAATGCCCCCATGAACTGCCGTGAGACTGGGTTGAACCAGCGCCACCATCACCTAATGGGCCAACTTGCAGCAAGTCAGCACAACATTCTGCAATACTGAAACTGACTTAACTAGTTTGTCTGTCTGTTTACTATAGTACTACATACTTATTCTGGCCTATGGTGTATCTGAGTCTCACTGCTGCTGTGGATATTCCTTATAGTTGTACATGTTGGAGTTGTTTTGCCCCCCCAAAAAAGGTTTAAAATATCCATAAGTGAGAATTAAGCTTTTTTAAAGAAAATAAAGACAAGCTGTACCAGCATGAGCAGGAGCACTGATATCACAATGATAACTTGTAATGCATGAATGTAAACCCAGCAGCAGCATGCTGCAAAGCTCCGGAAATAATGTGCTTGAATAATGAGTATTATTATATGGCCTGTGACGCTACGCATATCGGACCAGTACCATGACAGTCGGTCCGCAACCTGTATTTTCATTACAAACCAGGAAGCTAAAAACACGATTAGAAAAACCAAGTCAGACATGAACGTACTCCATAAATATCTAAACAGCATCGAAAAAACACAGTCCAAATGGTCCATCAAATGGTCAGATGCTATCGAGCGGACATCTGTCCATTACCAGCTAACGAACGGACCATCTGTTTAGCTAGTATAGGTGAAGAAAGCGAATGAACCCAACACCGTCAGAGCATATTCAGGCAATACTGTAGTTTGTGTGTTTACATATATATAATAGCCTCATAATAAATGAATTTTTAACCTTGCTTACTCGGTCTGTACGGGGAAATATCAGACCGAGATGCTGTCAACACCTCGGGTCTGATATTTCTCCGTACAGACCTCTCGCTTGGTTAATAATCCTTTATTATTTGAATCACATCTATGAGTGGACAATGACCACATTTGATATCCACATCTTCATTCATTTTAACCTGGAGAATGCTAGTCGGCGACTAAATTTTACATTGAATGAATTAAGCCAGTTTCGAATTTTCATGGTGAAACTCAAATGTGATATTTATTTTAACAAATAGCATAAAATCAAAATACAAAAAACAGCATTAGCATTAAGATAATACCTGCATTCACTTAGGCACAGACAACCTGGTTTGAGCTGACTAATTCACCTGCCAAGATTCACACTTTTTTCACTGAGTGAAGGGAGTGGTGGCAGCTCCAGCAGGTCTATTCTTTTAAGATCTTAATAAATGGCTTTCGACTAGTCGACTAATAAAAGTAGTCGGCTTGTCGGATATTTGCTAGTCATAGACAACTATTACAACTAATCATCCTATCCCTAGTTTATACAGTGCATAGCACCAGTTTGTGACTCCAGCTAAGAGCTGAACAAGGACATTTGTTCACTAACTTGTTCATTCAAGGTAACAAAACACATTTTTTGACAACAGTGTTTTAATCAGTACAGTTCATGATTTTGTTAAGATAACTTAATTTATTACTTCATTGTTGACTTTTCGTTCTTTCAGCTGTTTCACCAGCTTTAATTGCCCCATTCAGTGATGGAGTCCACCATCTAAACTGTCTACATCTATAGTTAGTCACGACACAGATAATGTGTCAACACATTTGTGATGGGAATGTGTGCTTACTGTCCAGTCTTGTTCCAATGGACTACAAATGATTTGTTTTGATATGTTTTTACACTACAGTAAAATTAGATTTTGTAAAATCTATTTGCGGGACATCTGCTTTGTTTATAAATACAACACTATCATAAAATATTTGGCAAAATTTTAGAAGTATTACTCATGATATGGAGTATGAAGTATTACATACAAGACAAAATCAATGTATAGATTGGTTCTCATATAACTGTTGTGTAAACATATCAATTTTAATGAAATAATTGTTCACCTATTCATTATTTTTTGTTATTATTATTTATTGTTTACTGTTTGTTGTATATTTGTAGTCATAATCACATTTTTGATAAACTAACAAGATGTTTTATGTTCTCTAATAAAACATTAATAAAACATCTAAAATTCTTACAGTGATGTTGATTGTGATGATAGATATTTTTTTTTAATTAACATTAAAATTCTAATTTGGTCTTTTGCTTAATACTTTTTTTTTTTTTTTTTTTTTGCTTTAAAGCAAAACACGTTTATTACTGTTTCAGGACTTTTGCAAATTTTGCTCAACTGCTGTTTCCATATCTTTACAGATCAGAAGTATCAGGTCAAACTGTGTTTAGACACGGATACAAATTAGAAAAGTTGAACCAAATTGATCCCATTAGCTATTAGCACATATTAGCACGTTTCTCAAAAGAATAAATCACCTCCTTAGGAAATGCAAAGAAAGCAACAAGGTACACTGAAATGAATTAAAATTTGACATAAGTTTTTTGTGGACAAAAGGCAAATAATTGGACAGAACTCTCATAAAACAAAAGTTACAAAATAGCACTTAAAGTGTTTTTTGGTTCATTAATCATAAAGAATAAGAAATTCCTTTCGGTGTTATATAGCACCAAAAGACACTGAAATTAATTAAAATTTGGCATAAGATTTTGTGGACAAAAGGCAAAATAACTGGACAGAAGGCTCATAAAACAAAAATGTTGCAAAGTAGCACTTAAAGTGTTTTATTTATTTATTATTTATTTATTTATTTATTTATTGGTTCATTAATCATAAAGAACAAGAAATTCATTTTGATGTTATATAGCACCAAAAGACATACCCCAATAATTGCGAGCAAAGAATCATTTTAGTGCTATCTAGCACCATGTTTGTTTTGTGTGTCCATTTTATGTCACATGGATAACATGAAAGTCACAATTACAACAGTTTGTATTAAATAAACATTTTATGTGTGCATCACAACTTGCCCGATCAACCCCCCCCCCCCCCTTTCAGGAATTCCTGGCTACGCCACTGAGTAAACTGACGCAGTGGCACCAGGATGGTGGCTATCTTTTTAAATCCTCACCTTGAGTGACGTGCACAGGACAGAAGAACAATGTTGCACTCTTCTGTCCACTAACACAGTTATGCCTCTGATGGTTTTGCTCGTTCAGACAATAAATGTGCACGCTGCCCGCGGACAGCCGTCAACATCTCCCACATTCTCATCTACATTCAGGCCTCCAACGCTGGAGATTTAGCCAAATAGCTTGGAGAGGAGGCATGCTTGAACCATTACAAGCCAAACTAGTGGCTTTTTATTACCACTAAACAATCTTCTCTGGAGCCGTCCTTTAGTGTACCTCGGTGCTCCGAGCCTGCTGGGAAAGTATGTGGGAGGAGGCTGTTCACTCACATTATGGCTTTCCATAGATCAAGGTCACATTTTCATGATCATTACGCTGCTGAAGGTGACAGGAAGCATTTACAGAAGTGATCAGGAGCTTATGTGGGAACTGCTCATCCATACACTTCTGGGGAGAGCTGAGTGCATGTGTGGTGTGTGTGTGTGTGTTGTGTGTGTGTGTGGTGTGTGTGTGTGTGTGGTGTTGTGTGTGTGTGTGTGTGTGTGTGTGTGGGTGTGTGTGTGTGTGTGTTGTGTGTGGTGTGTGAGACTCATGCACACACACACAAACACACAAACTAATCAGTAAATCACACTGTGCGTCTGACGTCCCGCCATCATATTAGCATACCATCATCCCAATGAAGATAACTGGCAAAGACGCAAAAGACAAAGGAGGAGGGGGTGAAAGAAAACAAGTCCAAATGAGTCAATGTTTTGTGCGTTTTGCAGCCTGCCACCAGGAGTGACTGCAACATATGCATTCACGTGCACATCAGCGGCCTGCTGGACACCAGCTCTGCTGCACGTATTGCAGACATGTGATTGGAAGCTGTTGGCTGTCTTTTTTTGGGGGGGGGGGGGGGGGCAAGCAGACAGCTGGCAGGAAGCCTCAGAGCCGCCTCAGGCTGATCCAGGCGCAGCATCAGCTTGTCCCTCAGGGCCCCACTCCAAGGCCTTCTGGGAAGGCTGGATGGTGTGCACTGCATTTATCTGGCAGAAAAAAGGAGCTTCAGCGCCGCTCCGGTGGCTGTCTGCAGGTGGAGGAAGAAGGAAATACTGACTTTTCTTTTTTTATTGTTGCAAAGGTATAACTTTTACCTAATAACATGTTCACCTGCAGGTAAATTTGACTAATGTCAGTTTCTGATGCCCTTTTGATCGCACTATAACGTCTCTCGGGTCTTTATTAAGTTCCAATCACAGGGGCACACATTTAACTGTTCATGTGGAAAGTTTGATGAAGAAAAGATCTTTTTTTTTTCCCCAGTACAATACAACATGGAGAATACTTTTGAAAAGTAGGATACAGTCCTATTTTTAATCCGGCACTGCAGGGCATATTTAACAATTACTTGGAAATCTGCATAATGGATGAGGAGCGGCAGTATAATTTAGGGACTTTGGTGCATTATTCCTGAACTTAGGGTGTTAATTTATGAGACACTAAAAGAAGCATGTCTGATGATGACAATCTTCATATAAAGTTACATTTTTGGATAAGAAAATACTGCTATCTTATTCTTATTCTTATTATCCAATCCAATCCAACTTTATTTATAGAGCACTTAAAAGAACAACAAACTTGAGAAAGTGCTTTCCAAATAAAACATTAAAAAATACACACAGATAAAACAAAAAATTAGCAAAAATGACCAACATGACTACACTGATTAGAACATGAACAATTTTGAAATTATTATTATTATTATTATTATATTATTTTAATAATAAATAATAATAATAATAAATAATAAATAATAATAATGTATTTTAATAGTGTTACACCATAATTTACAATGTAATAAGAAATGGATTCATAATAAATAAATAAATAAATAAATAAATATTATGGTATACCAATACCAATAATAATAATTATTATGTAATATATTGTAGCAGTTTAAATTAACTGCTATGTATAATAATTTATAATAATAAGAGGAGGAGGATGATTACTTTGCGTTATTTGGGTCTACATTCATATTTAAATGCAAATAGCATGTTAATTTTTCTTAATGATTGTTGTACCTGGGCGTGAAAAAGCTCTTACACTCAACTGTCTGACTAATTTTGTGCTCAGGGTACGAAATAATTTAACAAAGTGTTTACTAATCAAATAACATGACCCCATCTCGTGTATTTTTGGTGTTTAAAGCAATGCACACAAAACCAGTGAAATGTGGTGGATGTGATGGGTTGAAAGAAGGTACAGAGCAAATACACAATGGTTTTCTATATGAATTAACACCAGAGTGAACAAAGTTACTGAACAGTAGAATGCCTCTGTGTGGGTTTTTATCATCTGAAATATGACCATAACTGCTGTAAACTCTGTAACAACGGCTTTTACGCCTCTTCTTATATTTTGCGATATCCTCTCCATTAAAGTGAAATATTTAATTTTAGGGAAACCTACTATAAGAAGGCATTAGATGAAAGCTGCAGCCCTTACCAGTTCATCAACAGGAAACTATTCACGATTTATTAAATTGTTTAAGTTGTTCATTAAGAAAAAAGCTGACTTGTTCCAGTTTAGCAAATATGACAAATTGCTGCTTTTCTCCTTAATTTGAGGGGGGAGAAAAAGTATTTTTTATTTTTTTTGTCTGCTTTTAAATGGTTTTGCAATAATGACCAAATGGTTTAAAGTGCTTTAGTTAAAAAGACATTTCAGTGTCCCCAAAGCTCTAAACCCATGATAATGTGTGTTTAAATTGCATGTACATTCATTAAAGTTCAGACAAACGGATTAAACTAAACCATTGGATTTTGGACTGTCGTTTGGTCAAAATAATTTGTTGTAAATGTCCTCTTGGATTCTGTTGTGTGAAACACAATTTTAAAAATTTTATGACATTAATAAACTAATTAAGAGACTATTTGTGAAAATAATTGACCACTTAATCAAGAATGAAACTAATCTACAAAGAGGCTAGTGGCGTAGTGCACGGGGGCCCTCACAGTGTGTTTAAAAGAGGAGCCTCCATGTCTGCTCACTTGTGCCTGGTTTACCAACACTATTGATTGCAGGTGATGTCCTGGACAGAGTCCATCTGACCTCTGGAGGGGGCTTAAATACATCATTGTCCATGAGCAAGACCTCCTGAGACTGTGATTATACGGTGTGTGCATGGCCGCACCTCACTCCCAGACACACTGATGAAGTGGCACAAAAAAAAAGTCAACAGGACATGTGGATAAGCACTTCTTACTTAGAACACTGCAAAATCTAAAAATATGACTGTTAGGGTGGCTACACCACTTCCGAGCAGGTTTTGAGTACGTTCCGACTCTTCGTCCCACCTTTCTCTCTGTAATCATGCTGATCTGCTCTTCTTGTTGCCTTGCTGTGAATTCTAATTGGCGTTATTAATCAGCAATCATGTTAACACTCGCTTCTAATCTGCACGGCGCGTTTTTTTGTTCCTGCACACCTCAGAGCCATTGATGGAAATCCAATGAGACATAGGCTTACCTGCCATGAAAGTAGCTCAGCAGCAGTCATCAACACATTGTGGAAGGAATGGGGGGGGGGGGGGGGGGGGCGTACATTTTAAATTAATTAACATCAGACCTCTTGTTGCACTTCATTTCTGTAAACAAACAACCTAATGCACGGTAATTAATTAAATATGCCAAGCTCGCTTTCCTCATGGTGATCTTTCCATCTGCAGTCCACTTGTTATTGGTCACTTTTCAACAGCCAGAATGCCAAAAAAAAAAAAAAAAAGCCCAGGAAAGTGTCCTTTGAAATGCAATGAGTGAATAAATCAATATGAATATGTAAACAAATCCATACCCTCTAGGTTTTTAAAATAATGACTCAAAAACAATAAATGCTATCATCTCACAAGTCCCTAAATTTGAAGAGCATGTAGTACAGCCCAGTCTCACGTTCTTTTGTTTGTTTGTTTGTTTGTTTGTTTGTTTGTTTGTTTTTTTGTGCTCCTGTCATGAAATGATTCAAATTTTGACCTGAAGGAATTAAGTTGTTTGAGCAACTTAATTCCTTCAGGTTTTACCAATTGTAGCACTTTTAAAATTTGGTTCTTTTTTAGTGCAAATGATTAATGTGATACTTTTGTTAAACCCCTTTGAATTAAAGCTAAAATTCTTGACTATAAAAACATCTTGATTGTTTTATTTCAGCTCCATTTTGTTGGTGTACAGAGGTCCAAAAAACATGTGGGGCTGTCCAAATATTTATGGACCTGACTGCAGGAAACACTATGTGCCCAGTATTAATCTGTGCTCTAAAAGGCCAGTCGGTTCAGTTTTTACTGTCGTATTTGATTTTTTTTTCTTTTTTGGGGGGGGGGGGGGCGCTAGGCTGAGCGCACCAGACTTTGCGCACCTTTCACTGAGGGAGTATCTACACAACACAAAAAATACAGCTATTTGTTTATCTCAATAATAATTATTCCAAAAAACAGGGGGCCGACTCTCTGTTTCTCTGATTTCCATTTCATATCTGCAGCAGTCACGCGCCCAGCTCTGCGTGAGAGCCGCTCATGGGTGATGATTTTTGAATCGATTTGCCATCCTCACAAACGAAGGCCACAAAAGGCTGAGCAATCAGTCCAAGGCTGGCTGCCTTTGGCCTGGAGAGAGTGGAGATACCGAGCACAAGGAGGGCAAGCATGGCTGATCTGAATCATGAAGAATAATGTTTAGTCTGGCAGATGATTAGGGATGTTAATTTTTGGGAGGGTGGGGGGGTGTTGGTGGTGTGGGGAGGAGCAGAGGGGGTCTGGCACTCGGTGATGTCACTTTGGCTATCCGAACAATCTGGCAGGGCCGATCCTGGCGTAACGCTGCTCAATTTGCCGGGGCTCCTGCTCCATTTGCCTGTTAATGAGCACTGTTGTTGGAGGTACCCATGTGTACCATGTCAGGAGGCGAGCAGGCAACACCTTCACCTGACGCTCTGACCACAGAGGAAAACGCCAGCCGCCGTGACAGATGTTTCCGCGGGCCTGGGGAGAGAGCCATGACAGACCCATAGTCAGAGGGCCCAGATATATGGGCGGCAACAACTGCTACAACATGTGTCTGCCTCGACATACAGCCAGTCTGCAATGACCACGTCAGCTCTCCTTTCAAACAACAGCAAAACGCATCGGCGGGAGAAGCAAATCTCACCTGGGTGGGCAAAGAAGCGGTCTGATGCCGCGTCGGGAGGAGGTGAAAGATCACTGTTCAAACGTAAAGTCTGATCAGGAATATTTGTTGAATAATCTAAATATCCCATTTCTGTTTGATGTAAGACAACATGACAAGTCAAATATCACAGGGCTTGTTTTTATAATAATACAGCTTAAAGGGTTTTTTTTTAACTGCAGCCTATTTTTGATGTTTTGGGGTTCAACTTTTCACTTACAACAAAACTATTTCAAGGAAGCCTTTTCACTCGTATTTTTTGAATTGAACAACATGTTTGATTGTCAGTGTTGTGAAAGTAACTTCGACAAGATAATTTTTTAGTTACTTTTTAGTTGCTTTATACAGTTATTTTATGCAGTTACTTCATTAGCTTTATTTTATTTACTTTAGCTTTAATTTATTTTATTTTATTTAACTTTATTAGAATCTGCCAAAAACTTGCAACTAATAAGTAATGTAACTAATACGGTAACTAGTAATCTAACTTGGTTACTCTTAAGATTGAGCAATCAGCAAAGTAACTCATCAGCAAAGTAACTAATAGTTACTTTTCTGAGTACTAAATCTTAAAAATAACCAAATTAGATTGAGTTACTTTATTAATTACATTCAGCAGCTGCAAACAAGTTGTCCGCAGCTGCTAATGAAGTAACTGTATAAAGTAACTGTAAACTATAACTGTATAAAGTAACTAATGAAGTAACTTTCTAAAGTTACTTTGCCAACACTGTTGATTATACAGCATATGGGACAAGCGGGAAACAGTGCAGTAAAATGCTTCTTGTGGCTGCTGAACAGACTAAAACATCATTAAACCTGTTGGAAAGCATGCATCAAATCCTTACAGAGGTGCTGTGCACGTGTGCATATTTACATCAGTAAGTAAATCTGTGGCTGCTGCTCCTTTGTTTTTCACTCGGGGTCGCCACAGCAGATCTGAGCAGGGTTGGGGGTTGAACTGGGAACCTTCCGCACTTATACAAAGTGCACTAACCACATGGCCATCACCCCTGAGCATATTTACATCAGTGAATGTACATTTTTTAATAACTGAATAGAACAATTTCAAATTATTTCCTTTATATAGCACCAAATCACAACAGAGTTGCCTCAAGGCGCTTCACACAGATAAGTTCTAACCTTACCAATCCCCAGAGCAACAGTGGTAAGGAAAAACTCCCTCTGAGGAAGAAACCTCAAGCAGACCAGACTCAAAGGGGTGACCCTCTGCTTGGGCCATGCGACAAACATAAATTACAGAAATAATTCACAGAACGGCAGCTTTTTACCTCGGTGTTAATCTGTGGTGGCACTGAAGCTCTGCAGTACTAAAATAAACTTCATATACAAAGTCAAGACCAAATATTTAGAAATTTAGGAAGCACAGAAGAGTCATTTGAATTTGATGTCTGTCCATATTTATTTGCGCTAACTATTACTGAAAAATAATTGCAGCCTGCAGAATTGCACAGCTTGTTTTGTTTGAAGTTGCTTGTGTGTATATATATATCAAAATACATCCAAACTGTGAAGAACAGAGTCTCAGTAAATGGGGACTACAGTTGGATAGTGCATGGGTGTCCTAACGTTTTTAGAGTTGAAAGTGTATTGAGATCTATCAATCCATATCAAAAGCCATAGCTTTGCCACAATATATTTTGTACCAATATAATAACACAATTTTTGGCACAAAGATAAAGTTTTAACAATAATAATATATTATTGAAGTAAATGTGTATGGTCCAAAGAATAAGTACAAGTAGGCATAGGATTGGCCTGTAATAACAAATGATGTCATCGCCTAATTTGCAGAATTGGCTTTTATTTTCCTTAATTTGTGCTCTGGACATGCCTCTTTCATTTGGTTAAATTTTATGCTTTTTTTTTCTTTCTTTTTTTTCTCCAAACCTTTCAATCTGTGCATGGTTTACTCAGGTTTAAGGCTTGCACCTTAACTTTCACTGTACTGGTTACAATGACAATTGTAACCAGTACAGTGAATCTGCTTGCAATTGTTAGTGACGCTGTAAGAGAGAGGAATAACATTGTGGGAGGGACAAAAAGTGAGTAAAAAACACCGTGCATATGTTTAGAAATACAAATGCACTTTCTTCTGTTGATTCTTGGTCTTTGAACCGACAAAAGTGACCCAAAAGAGACACTCTAGCAGACTTACTTTTTTCTTTTGGTTGTTTGTTTTAATTTTAGTTTTCTCAGCCAGTGAAATTGAGTAATTCGCTGCTGGCTGGCTGACTCCTTTTCCGTGTGAGTGGAGAAGGCGGTCAGTCTCCGGTGAGCTTTTGGGACGCAACACCGCTGCTCTTTGAGGAGAAACATATGCTTTCACATCAGAGTCTCCAAAAGTCTCTAATAACACCAGGAAAAGTCACTACATTTCTCGCTAATTGCTTTTTTGGAAAAACAAAAGTCGCTGGAGGGGTAAGAATAGTTCTAAATTTAGAGACAAAGTCAATCTTCTTCTTCTTCTTCGATGACCATCAACTGCTCGGGCATGCCAGAGCTAGTGTGTGTGTGTGTGTGTGTGTGTGTGTGTGTGTGTGTGTGTGTGTGTGTGTGTGTGTGTGTGTGTGTGTGTGTGTGTGTGTGTGTGTGTGTGTGTGTGTGTGTGTGTGTGTGTGTGAGGTAGTCCTACTGAAGGTAGAAACAAATCTCTTTTGTTTTATGCCTAATCCACACGGAAATGGAACTTTCCCCATACGATCGTGTTCTTCATTGTTTTCAAAAAGTGTTCCGTAAACACGGTACCATTTCAGAAAATGTTTGTGTACACATGAAACCACTGAAAACCACTGAAAATGCTGTCATATATATGCCAGGCCTGCAGTCTTGCCAAAGTAACTTTGAAAAGTTACTTCATTAGTTACTTTATATAGTTATATTTTACAGTTTCTTTATACAGTTACTTCGTTAGCAGCTGTGGACATCTTATCGGCAGCTGCTGAATGTAATTAACTTGGTTATTTTTAAGATTTAGTACTAACAAAAGTAACTATTAGTTACTTTACTGCTTAGTTACTTTGCTGATTGCTCAATCTTAAGTGTAACCAAGTTAGATTACTAGTTACTGTATTAGTTACATTACTTATTAGTTGCAAGTTTTCGGAGGATTCTAATAAAGTAATTGCATGAAGCTGCTAATGAAGTAACTGCATAAAGTAACTGTATAAAGCAACTAAAAAAGTAACTAAAAAGTAACTATAGTACTTTAGTACTTTACTATAGTAGTATAGTAAAGTAAAAAGACGTGAAGCATGTGCGTAAAGCTTGTGCGCCATATACATGCACAAAATATGAAGAAGATGACATCATCATTTCACAAAACCTGTATATTGATTGTACACAAGAAAACACAAAGGCAGCATTTTAAGATTTATCCTCATTGGGACCCATTTTAGAAAATGGTTCCATGTGTACGAAATGCTGCTGCTGTACCAAACTTTTGGGGATACGTCTAAACTCATCTCTGTGTGGACACGCTCTTAGAGTCTAAGGTGGCTGGGGTTCCAGTCCCACACAAAGAGCCCTAATAAGAACCATCACGTGCAGGCAATGTCAATCACGGCACTACGGTCACGCAGTGTGTTTACCTGGTGAGTGTCCCAGCAACAGGAATAAGCCAGTGAGTGTTCACTTTGCATTGACAGGTCAGGTCTGGGTTAAGAATGCCAAAGTCCTCAGCAGACAACTGGTCCTTCCTCACCCTTCAAAAGTAACCACATGGATGTCTTTTTGGTGTTTTCCAGTAGCTGGAGCCCTTAACACTCAAGCAGTGGTATACTGGATCATACAAAGAGAAGCACACCACATTTCTAAACTGTCTTCGCTGACGACCCCTTATAATGCAAGAGAATGTCCACATCTGAGTCTCCTGGAGAGACCAAGTACCAAAAACATGTAATGCTGGAAGCTGCAGGTTTGGTGATTAAAACGACCACCATTTTTCTCTTTTCTGCAAATATATGTACTTATGTCTCCATATACATTTCTACACGCTTTACTTTTTCTTGTTCCCGCTTTTTAATATTATTATATTTAAGTAAATATTGGAGGAGTGGGGTACAATTAGTTGTACCTAACAGCTAAAGTTAGCTTATCTAGCAGGCTGTACCAACGTTCATCGTAGGTTACAAAATAGTTAGTTCTTTTGTGTTTGATAACCCACATTAATTCATACTTTTGTCCACATTTATTTTATATGTATTTGTTAATACCGTTACTGTAGGTTTAACTACGCTATTATACTTTATACACTAATTACCGTTTTTGTTTATCGTGTTAGCTTGCTGGGTAAGGTTGGCTTATTAAGGCTAATTTAGCTCTTATAACTAGCTTATTTTCAATATTTACAATTTTATTTTACATGGTGTAGATTGTTAATGATTCATCAGTTTATGTGTTCCTTTAAAGATATCAACATATAGTACCTAAGTTCTTAGGTTTCCATTTGATAGCATAATGATTATACTTTTTTACTTTTTTACTTTTATACTATTTTATACTATTTTCCTATAGTATGCTAACAGTTACTTTAGATAGATACCAGTACACTCACACACTCATAGCTTCTGTTTCTACAATAAAATACCAGATTTATAGCTTAGCCTACTAACTATATTTAATTTTACTACTAGTCTACATATTAAATTACATATATTACAATCTTCTCCTGTGACGTCTTATCCTTCTTATGTCTTATTATTTATTATATTATATATACCTTTTTCTTGAGCCGCTTGGGTGGGTAGGGAGAGTTCCCATGGGATAACAAAACTTTTCAACCTACCATCCCTGGTTCTCAAGACCAGGCACCTAAATGCCTCTACTCTACTCTCCTATTTTACTCTTCCTTTTTAGATATTTAGATATACCTTTATATACTAGCATAGTTCCACCTTAGAAGTGGAATATAATATATAAGATATACCTTACTGAATTTTCATGGACTCATCACCTTAAGTCACTGATTAGCATCCAAATCTGACACCCAGATAACAACACTGGAACCACCAGGTACCTAAAGACTTGGACTTTCATTCCCCTGTGTAGGTATTGCCTCTGCAAAACACCTCTGTCCATGGATCAGGACTCCATTCACTCTTCCCAGGCATCTCTTGACATCAAAGGCCAAGGACCCAGACACATGAAAGATGAGCCAGTGTCTCCACAAGTTTTCACTATATAGATACACATTTGATGGCCAAGTCCAGGAAAGTTCATTGAAAGCCTTGTTCTTATTCTCGGTTCAAGATGTGAGGTTAACACGAAAACCAAACCCCAAATTATCGGCCAAAATGGCGGCCAACTTGATGGCCACTTTGATTTATGTTCCTCTCCACTGAACGTAGCGGCAGGAGCATTGGGGGCCCCTCTGAGCTTGCTTAATTTCTTCTTATGTTGAACATAAAGTGAATTTTGGTCACATCCAAGATGGCTTCCCTGTTCAGTCTCATTCACTTAGGAAGTGGTTAACGCTGTCTGTCGTAACAGATTCTCAAGAATCTCTGTGAAACGCCAGAGACGTCTTGTTCCAGGAGTCCAACTTTACTGTCTTCAATGCAGGCTGAAGTAGCTCAGCTGAGGGTGACGTTGTACCGGCTGAGCTCGATGTTTGGCAATGGTCTACTGACTTACACCAGGATGTAGTTCAACTTACAACATTGGAGAGCAGGTGCATTGATACCGCACTCTATGGAGACGTAACGTAGCTTAGCAAAGCTGATTGTCGACTACACGTTTGTGACGTCAGGTAATGTAACCTATATAAACTCGACATAACTCTGTGATTGCGGCACTTTCTACTCATGCATTATTGAGACAGGTTCTACATATCCCATATGTCCTGCATATGTTCAAGGGATCTAGAGGAGATACAAGTCCAGTCAAACCTCTGACATTGGCTAGCGGAGGCTAGCGAAGGCCAGCGGAGGGGCATGGAGCAGTAACGGGAAATTAGCTGAGGTGACAGTGGTGGCGCCACTCAACTCTTGATGCCTTTTTAGCAAAAATGGCAAAGATTTTAAGCATGCTGAATTTTTTTCCATGATGACATTGAACAACAGCATTGTCCAAATGACGTCCACCGACAGACTAGTTGATGTTAATCAACTTCTCACTCTCCGTCGGCAAATGCCGCGCCAGTCATAAGCTAATGTTTTGGAAATGGGACTTCTCGTTTATAAAACAATTTCCATTGAAGCTTTTTTGCAAACAATGAATACGACTTTAGTTGCAAAAATGTCAATTCATCCTTTAAAAGCTTACTGCGGTTATTTAATGATACCACTGGTTGAAACGTGCCGGTCGCTCACCAGCACATCAGAACAAACAGCACGCAGTAAAACAGAGCCGTAAAACAGACAGAGCAAATTTTAATAGCAAAAGTGCTGATCTGAGATCAGTATAAATACTTTGTAAATCTGCAAGGTCTCACAACTGGTTAAACGTGTTTTTGTTTTTTGTTTGCGGCCCAATAACAGATGTTACTTTCATGTAATATTTCAGAGCACATCAACGCTACAGTGAAATTAGCTCTGATGTGCGAGCGGACCCGGGTTCAAACTGTCGTCTGATTAGATAGAGACAGATAGCGCGTACACAAAAAACTACCCGCTATCTCCAAGCTGCCCTGCTAGAATTTAAATAATGCTCAGGGAAACTAACGCAAGAATTGTTGTGTAATGTTTGCACTGCTGGAAAATAGGTAATAGATGCAACGCCCCGAGAGTGTTTTTGGAGGCAGTTGGTTTTTCGTCTTGTCTGATTACTGAATCCAGGCTTGATATACAGATGTAAATATGTTGTCTCCTCCATCTCTGCATCTCTGCCCCCCCCCCCCCCCCCCGCTCTCCTCTTCCATCTGGCAAACAATAGTTTAAAATTCTTAATCCATGAACAACCATTGAACATTAGTGAATTGCAAATTACAGATGTTTTGCTGTCTCTCGCTCTCTTTTTTTCTCTCTGTTTTGATCTGTGCATCCCACTGTCACTCAGCGTCGTGTACGCATCCTCCTCTCCTCTGCATTCATTACGCGCCCCGTGCCATCATGGCACCATATGACACTGTCATCATTTGGTAATTAAACCTTTGCTCGTTTAAATATGAAAAGCTGGCAAGGGTGTGATCATCAACAATGTTGCACAAACCAGATTTTCCAGACTAAATGAGAATTCCGGTGACATCGTGCCAGAGATTCATTTTTCTTCATCATTACTTGAGGAAAAAATTTTTAAAGTAAAATAGAAAAACAAAAACAAAAACATGGAAAAGTTTTTGATTCACAATCAAAACTGGTTGTGAAAAATCAATTATTTGCAAAAGTATCCACACCAGTTACACAATCAACGTACAGTGTCCTGAATATGTTTAAATGAATATTTTACCTATTATGCATATTAAACCATAATTAACCAGTAGATGTTATTGCTCAGGGATGAATTTCAGCACTTTGAAGTGAAATTCTAACTTTAAAGTGGACTTACAAGTAGTCACCATTTTTCTCAGAATGCAAAAGATGGAGAACCACGCCCTACTTTTTCTGGGTCAGGTTCAAAACTTCACCACAGATAGTAGAACTAGATTTCATACTCCTCATGTGACCTTATGCCACCAAGGAACCAGCACAGTTCAGTCTCATGGTTTTTTTTTCGTGCTCCCGTCACAAAAGCTCCCCATTTTTTTTGCCCCGACACAATCCCGTAGATTAACGTATTTTTTGTAATGCCCCCATGAACTGCCGTGAGACTGGGTTGAACCAGCGCCACCATCACCTAATGGGCCAACTTGCAGCAAGTCAGCACAACATTCTGCAATACTGAAACTGACTTAACTAGTTTGTCTGTCTGTTTACTATAGTACTACATTACTTATTCTGGCCTATGGTGTATCTGAGTCTCACTGCTGCTGTGGATATTCCTTATAGTTGTACATGTTGGAGTTGTTTTGCCCCCCCAAAAAAAGGTTTAAAATATCCATAAGTGAGAATTAAGCTTTTTTAAAGAAAATAAAGACAAGCTGTACCAGCATGAGCAGGAGCACTGATAATCACAATGATAACTTGTAATGCATGAATGTAAACCCAGCAGCAGCATGCTGCAAAGCTCCGGAAATAATGTGCTTGAATAATGAGTATTATTATATGGCTGTGACGCTACGCATATCGGACCAGTTACCATGACAGTCGGTCCGCAACCTGTATTTTCATTACAAACCAGGAAGCTAAAAACACGATTAGAAAAACCAAGTCAGACATGAACGTACTCCATAAATATCTAAACAGCATCGAAAAAAACACAGTCCAATGGTCCATCAAATGGTCAGATGCTATCGAGCGGACATCTGTCCATTACCAGCTAACGAACAGACCATCTGTTTAGCTAGTATAGGTGAAGAAAGCGAATGAACCCAACACCGTCAGCAGCATATTCAGGCAATACTGTAAGTTTGTGTGTTTACATATATATAATAGCCTCATAATAAATGAATTTTTAACCTTGCTTACTCGGTCTGTACGGGGAAATATCAGACCGAGATGCTGTCAACACCTCGGTCTGATATTTCTCCGTACAGACCTCTCGCTTGGTTAATAATCCTTTATTATTTTGAATCACATCTATGAGTGGACAACGACAACATTTGATATCCACATCTTCATTCATTTTTAACCTGGAGAATGCTAGTCGGCGACTAAATTTTACATTGAATGAATTAAGCCAGTTTCGAATTTTCATGGTGAAACTCAAATGTGATATTTATTTTAACAAATAGCATAAAATCAAAATACAAAAAAACAGCATTAGCATTAAGATAATACCTGCATTCACTTAGGCACAGACAACCTGTTTGAGCTGACTAATTCACCTGCCAAGATTCACACTTTTTTCACTGAGTGAAGGGAGTGGTGGCAGCTCCAGCAGGTCTATTCTTTTAAATGATCTTAATAAATGGCTTTCGACTAGTCGACTAATAAAAAGTAGTCGGCTTGTCGGATATTTGCTAGTCATAGACAACTATTACAACTAATCATCCTATCCCTAGTTTATACAGTGCATAGCACCAGTTTGTGACTCCAGCTAAGAGCTGAACAAGGACATTTGTTCACTAACTTGTTCATTCAAGGTAACAAAACACATTTTTTGACAACAGTGTTTTAATCAGTACAGTTCATGATTTTGTTAAGATAACTTAATTTATTACTTCATTGTTGAATTTTCGTTCTTTCAGCTGTTCACCAGCTTTAATTGCCCCATTCAGTGATGGAGTCCACCATCTAACTGTCTACATCTATAGTTAGTCACGACACAGATAATGTGTCAACACATTTGTGATGGGAATGTGTGCTTACTGTCCAGTCTTGTTCCAATGGACTACAAATGATTTGTTTTGATATGTTTTTACACTACAGTAAAATTAGATTTTGTAAAATCTATTTGCGGGACATCTGCTTTGTTTATAAATACAACACTATCATAAAATATTTGGCAAAATTTTAGAAGTATTACTCATGATATGGAGTATGAAGTATTACATACAAGACAAAATCAATGTATAGATTGGTTCTCATATAACTGTTGTGTAACATATCAATTTTAATGAAATAATTGTTCACCTATTCATTATTTTTTGTTATTATTTATTTATTGTTTACTGTTTGTTGTATATTTGTAGTCATAATCACATTTTTGATAAACTAACAAGATGTTTTATGTTCTCTAATAAAACATTAATAAAACATCTAAAATTCTTTACAGTGATGTTGATTGTGATGATAGATATTTTTTTTTAATTAACATTAAAATTCTAATTTGGTCTTTTGCTTAAATACTTTTTTTTTTTTTTTTTTTTTGCTTTAAAGCAAAACACGTTTATTACTGTTTCAGGACTTTTGCAAATTTTGCTCAACTGCTGTTTCCATATCTTTACAGATCAGAAGTATCAGGTCAAACTGTGTTTAGACACGGATACAAATTAGAAAAGTTGAACCAAATTGATCCCATTAGCTATTAGCACATATTAGCACGTTTCTCAAAAGAATAAATCACCTCCTTAGGAAATGCAAAGAAAGCAACAAGGTACACTGAAATGAATTAAAATTTGACATAAGTTTTTTGTGGACAAAAGGCAAAATAATTGGACAGAACTCTCATAAAACAAAAAGTTACAAAATAGCACTTAAAGTGTTTTTTGGTTCATTAATCATAAAGAATAAGAAATTCCTTTCGGTGTTATATAGCACCAAAAGACACTGAAATTAATTAAAATTTGGCATAAGATTTTGTGGACAAAAGGCAAAATAACTGGACAGAAGGCTCATAAAACAAAAATGTTGCAAAGTAGCACTTAAAGTGTTTTATTTATTTATTTATTTATTTATTTATTTATTTATTGGTTCATTAATCATAAAGAACAAGAAATTCATTTTGATGTTATATAGCACCAAAAGACATACCCCAATAATTGCGAGCAAAAGAATCATTTTTAGTGCTATCTAGCACCATGTTTGTTTTGTGTGTCCATTTTATGTCACATGGATAACATGGAAAGTCACAATTACAACAGTTTTGTATTAAATAAAACATTTTTATGTGTGCATCACAACTTGCCCGATCAACCCCCCCCCCCCCCTTTCAGGAATTCCTGGCTACGCCACTGAGTAAACTGACGCAGTGGCACCAGGATGGTGGCTATCTTTTTAAATCCTCACCTTGAGTGACGTGCACAGGACAGAAGAACAATGTTGCACTCTTCTGTCCACTAAACACAGTTATGCCTCTGATGGTTTTGCTCGTTCAGACAATAAAATGTGCACGCTGCCCGCGGACAGCCGTCAACATCTCCCACATTCTCATCTACATTCAGGCCTCCAACGCTGGAGATTTAGCCAAATAGCTTGGAGAGGAGGCATGCTTGAACCATTACAAGCCAAACTAGTGGCTTTTTATTACCACTAAACAATCTTCTCTGGAGCCGTCCTTTAGTGTACCTCGGTGCTCCGAGCCTGCTGGGAAAGTATGTGGGAGGAGGCTGTTCACTCACATTATGGCTTTCCATAGATCAAGGTCACAATTTTCATGATCATTACGCTGCTGAAGGTGACAGGAAGCATTTACAGAAGTGATCAGGAGCTTATGTGGGAACTGCTCATCCATACACTTCTGGGGAGAGCTGAGTGCATGTGTGTGTGTGTGTGTGTGTGTGTGTGTGTGTGTGTGTGTGTGTGTGTGTGTGTGTGTGTGTGTGTGTGTGTGTGTGTGTGTGTGTGTGTGTGTGTGTGTGTGTGTGTGTGTGTGAGACTCATGCACACACCCACAAACACACAAACTAATCAGTAAATCACACTGTGCGTCTGACGTCCCGCCATCATATTAGCATACCATCATCCCAATGAAGATAACTGGCAAAGACGCAAAAGACAAAAGGAGGAGGGGGTGAAAGAAAACAAGTCCAAATGAGTCAATGTTTTGTGCGTTTTGCAGCCTGCCACCAGGAGGTGACTGCAACATTATGCATTCACGTGCACATCAGCGGCCTGCTGGACACCAGCTCTGCTGCACGTATTGCAGACATGTGATTGGAAGCTGTTGGCTGTCTTTTTTTTGGGGGGGGGGGGGGGGGGGCAAGCAGACAGCTGGCAGGAAGCCTCAGAGCCGCCTCAGGCTGATCCAGGCGCAGCATCAGCTTGTCCCTCAGGGCCCCACTCCAAGGCCTTCTGGGAAGGCTGGATGGTGTGCACTGCATTTATCTGGCAGAAAAAAGGAGCTTCAGCGCCGCTCCGGTGGCTGTCTGCAGGTGGAGGTGAAGAAGGAAATACTGACTTTTCTTTTTTATATTGTTGCAAAGGTATAACTTTTACCTAATAACATGTTCACCTGCAGGTAAATTTGACTAATGTCAGTTTCTGATGCCCTTTTGATCGCACTATAACGTCTCTCGGGTCTTTATTAAGTTCCAATCACAGGGGCACACATTTAACTGTTCATGTGGAAAGTTTGATGAAGAGAAAAGATCTTTTTTTTTTCCCCCAGTACAATACAACATGGAGAATACTTTTGAAAAGATAGGATACAGTCCTATTTTTAATCCGGCACTGCAGGGCATATTTAACAATTACTTGGAAATCTGCATAATGGATGAGGAGCGGCAGTATAATTTAGGGACTTTGGTGCATTATTCCTGAACTTAGGGTGTTAATTTATGAGACACTAAAAGAAAGCATGTCTGATGATGACAATCTTCATATAAAGTTACATTTTTGGATAAGAAAATATTCTGCTATTCTTATTCTTATTCTTATTATCCAATCCAATCCAACTTTATTTATAGAGCACTTTAAAAGAACAACAAACTTGAGAAAGTGCTTTCCAAATAAAACATTAATAAAATACAACACAGATAAAACAAAAAATTAGCAAAAATGTGACCAACATGACTAACACTGATTAGAACATGAACAATTTTGAAATTATTATTATTATTATTATTATTATTATTAATAATAATAATAATAATAATAATAATAATAATAATAATAATAATAATAATGTATTTTAATAGTGTTACACCATAATAATTACAATGTAATAAGAAATGGATTCATAATATAAATAAATAAATAAATAAATAAATATTATGGTATTACCAATACCAATAATAAATAATTATTATGTAATAATATTGTAGCAGTTTAAATAATAACTGCTATGTATAATAATAATTATAATAATAATAAGAGGAGGAGGATGATTACTTTGCGTTATTTGGGTCTACATTCATATTTAAATGCAAATAGCATGTTAATTTTTCTTAATGATTTGTTGTACCTGGGGCGTGAAAAAGCTCTTACACTCAACTGTCTGACTAATTTTGTGCTCAGGGTACGAAAGGTAATTTAACAAAGTGTTTACTAATCAAATAACATGACCCCATCTCGTGTATTTTTGGTGTTTAAAGCAATGCACACAAAACCAGTGAAATGTGGGTGGATGTGATGGGTTGAAAGAAGGTACAGAGCAAATACACAAATGGTTTTCTATATGAATTAACACCAGAGTGAACAAAGTTACTGAACAGTAGAATGCCTCTGTGTGGGTTTTATCATCTGAAATATGACCATAACTGCTGTAAACTCTGTAACAACGGCTTTTACGCCTCTTCTTAATATTTTGCGATATCCTATCCATTAAAGTGAAATATTTAATTTTAGGGAAACCTACTATAAGAAGGCATTAGATGAAAGCTGCAGCCCTTATCCAGTTCATCAACAGGAAAACTATTAATTCACGATTTATTAAATTGTTTTAAGTTGTTCATTAAGAAAAAAGCTGACTTGTTCCAGTTTAGCAAATATGACAAATTGCTGCTTTTCTCCTTAATTTGAGGGGGGAGAAAAAGTATTTATTTATTTATTTTTGTCTGCTTTTAAATGGTTTTGCAATAATGACCAAATGGTTTAAAGTGCTTTAGTTAAAAAGACATTTCAGTGTCCCCAAATAGCTCTAAACCCAGTGATAATTGTGTTTAAATTGCATGTACATTCATTAAAGTTCAGACAAACTGGATTAAACTAAATCACATTGGATTTTGGACTGTCGTTTGGTCAAAATAATTTGTTGTAAAATGTCCTCTTGGATTCTGTTGTGTGAAACACAATTTTAAAACAATTTTATGACATTAATAAACTAATTAAGAGGACTATTTGTGAAAATAATTGACCACTTAATCAAGAATGAAACTAATCTACAAAGAGGCTGTAATTTAAAGTGCAAAAAAATCACTTAAAAAACATTTAAAATCTGCTGATATACATAAATAAATATAAATAAGTAGAATGTGTTTTCACTTTGCACATTTAAAGTGTACAATTTCGTTTTGGTGGTCACTTGAAATTTGTAATAAAATGTTAAGTGATGATTGGTGACTGTCTTGGTGGTGTCATGGAGTTGATTTTATTTTTTTTTTAATTTATTGACTTTTTTTATTTGTTCCCTGACCCCTTTGGTTTATTTGGAAAAAGGGTGGCTTCAAGAGATAACTGTCATATTTTAATTTCATTTGAACAAGAATGATGATATTCCAAACTTTTTGTCATTGACACACTGGTGAAGAAAAGAAATTATCAAAACGATTTCCACACACACACACACACACACACAGAGAGAGAGAATATCAAATATGAAATTTCACACAAGAAAAAAAATCTCACACTTAAGATATCTTCTGAAAAACCTGTAATTTTTATACAAATTAAACAAGCAGGGTTACAAAATGTGATCAAGGAAAAATATTTTGAAAATTATAAAATCACTCACAGAAAATCCTGGCAACTGTCTGAACAACAGTGAAAAGAGTGAAAACAGTGGAAGTCAATTAAAAGACACGTTTAACAAATAACCCCTAAATGAAAGTTATTTTTGTAAACAGTTTAACAGCTTTGAAAAGGAGGAGTGTACCTGTAAATGTTGTAAAAGACTGTAATAGGATTATGAATTATATATTAAAGTGCATCAGCAGCTTTACAGGAAAATAACACGTGGTGCAGCAGAATTCCTGTGACGATCAATATTTATCACGATCAATACTGCAAAAATCTCATTTTAATGTGTTTTGTGCACAAAAATAGTATATATATATATACTAAAAATAATGAAGAGAAGAAGCTTATGGATCAGCCTTTATTTAAAGAATTAAATGATGAACTCAATGGGAAACATTTGTAATGTTCCAATTAATTATGGGCAAAATTAAAGCAAGTGTAAAAATCAATGCGTCACGGTGTGGAGGATGGAATCTGATTTATGCTCCATCTGTTCACACAGGGCGCAGCGTGCGCCTCCAATCACGAACCGGATCCGCTTTTACATATATATATATATATATATATGTGTGTGTGTGTGTGTGTGTGTGTGTGTGTGTGTGTGTGTGTGTGTGTGTGTGTGTGTGTGTGTGTGTGTGTGTGTGTGTGTGTGTGTGTGTGTGTGTGTGTGTGTGTGTGTGTGTGTGTGTGTGTGTAAAATTATCGAGAGAGAGAGAGAGAGACTTGTCTTGCACTAGGACGCACGGTGCGTGCAGTGGGCCGCCATGCACAGTGCGCTCTTGTGCGTATGCGGAGTTGCACCTTCTCCTCCTCTTCCTCCTCCTCCTGCAGGCCATCAAGGAAAAGGAGCGCAAAGACAAATGACTCCCTGTCAGCACACTGCACCTTTCCTAATGGGAGCACGTGCGCTCCGAAAACATTTTGCAAACTCTGACATCACAGTTAGAAATCAGAGTCACAGCAGATTCAAAATTTAAGATCAATTATTTATGCTGGGGAGGGAGGGATGAAGCAGAGGAACACACTCTTTTGATAAAGTGCTGAAGGGATTTATTTATTTATTTATTTATTTATTGAAAGCCAATGTGCAAATTGGAGCAAACACTCAGATTTCCTGAGTTTTACTGAACACATCTTTAAGAGGCTTTGACATTGACTCCGTAACTCAGCTATAAGAGCTGAGGACAAAATCATATAAAACAACTGTTCTTTCTATTATTAAAAAAAACAGCAACGTGCAAAATGCTAAATTAATGTTTCGACAGTATTATTAATATTATTATTATTATTATTATTATTATTATTATTATTATTATTATTATTATTATTATTTAGAAGTGATTGTTTTTTTTTTTGTTTGTTTATTTTGCAAAAGGTGGATGAAATTGTGGGAGCTGGACGGCATGGGGGGGTGGGGGGTAAAACTAAGGGAGGTGTGGTGGCGTGGTGGTGGGTGTGGTGGGGTTTTATATGGGGTGGGGTGGGGGGTAGCTTTAAGGGAAATGTGCAGTGGGCTGTGAAATTACAGCCTATAGTGCTACATAATGTACCAGAAGCTCACACAAAAAAACTGTAACGAAAAAGAGAAATCATCCCATAACCTGACCAGGAGGCTGAGCACGGGAGGGCCACGAAGAGACCCCCTCAAACCACAGCCCCCCACCACAAAAAAAGAAAACAGTCCATACAGATGTCTTGCACAAATAAGATAAATATTATTAAAGCAAAAAGTTTTAATCAACCTTTTATAACGTCAATTTGAGGTTTCATATTACAAACTTTAAAAGTCCCAGAACACGCCCGGGAAGACTCTCATAAACAGTTTGCTTTAGATTTCTGTGACATATGTAGCAGAAAGTCCGTATCTGGACTCCTTCCTTTTGATACAGCCCCTCACGGTCTGCATAACAACAACAACAACAACAATAATAATAAAAACAATAATAATAATAATATTGCAATTTCCTGTTCAGGGTGTACCCCGCTTCATGTGCTATGACTGCTGGGATAAGCTCCAGCCTCATCAAGAGGGTATAGAAAATGAAAGAAAGAAAGAAAAAAGAATGATTAATAATAATAATAGAATATTACTTATTATTTGGTTATGATGATGTGATGATGCAGAAGGAAGTAGGACAAGGAAGAAGAAGAAGAATTGTGCATTCATCCAAGATTGGAATTTTATGGATTCAGTTTATTTGTTTGTTTGTTTTTTTATACTTCATTAATTGTCTACATAACAAAGGACATAATGTCCTGACATTATTAAATACATAATAGCTAATTCCAATTTTCTTGATATAAAGTTACGTTACCTTAAAGTATTTAATATTATTTTAGTACTAGTAGTCATGGTTATGTAGTAGTGGTAGTAGTAGTTTATTATTATTATTATTATTATTATTATTATTATTATTATTATTGGATTTTCACAGTGTGGAGAACATGTTTAAATCTGTGTGGAAAAGTGACTGACAAAACCCACTCATTCTCTGTTTCAGCCAAGTGCACCTAAACTTTTACTTTTTAATATCGGGGGTGGGGGGGGGGGGGGGGGGGGGGCTCAATTTGTGAAACTCTACAGCGCCATCTACAGAGGGTTTTAGGTACTGCGCCACCAGCGGGCCCCTCCATGGTGGTCACCAGGACATCAGGTAAAAACACTCACACATCACTTTAAGTGGATTTTAAGCCCACTTGTGGAAAAAAAAAAGTTCAACACAAAAGAAAAAAAAAAACTCTTTTTCGACAAGAGCCATTCATTGAAAACTTGTAGCATGTGTTATAATGATATTTATCCTTATTTATGCCCTTCCTCTGTGTCAGACCTCCTCATTTGGACCCTCTTTTATCCCCTTTTTTCTTCTTCTCCTCCTGTTTTGCGCTGGCGAATCACAAAGTGTTGGCATCTATTGCCTTTGTCTGACAAGTCATCCATACCGGCAAAGAGGGGGAGGGGGGAGTCAGCGGAGGGGAGGAGGAGGAGGTGGAGGAGGAGGGCTGCAGCTTTTAGGAGCACAGGCACACGGAGCGCCTTCATTCCAGCCTGACGCATCCACAGCGCCAAATACACACGCACACACACCCACCCACACACACACACACCCACAACCCCCCGATGCGCACGAATCCAGGCCACCGGGACCGAGGACATACCGGGGCCCCGAACGTCTGACTCGCTCTGCGAACTGTCGTCTGTCAATAAATATAAAAGCAAATCCAAACACACACGCGCGCGCGCGGGCAAAAGCGTCCCGTCATGCTGCGCTGCACCTGCCAGACCTGCGCTCCGGCTCCGGACTGTTAGAGGCGACAAAAAGGCAACTTTTTGGAGGAAGAAGTTGTCGTCGGATCGGTCGGTGGCGCGCAGGCGGAATCCGTCCATCGAGCAGAATCACTGTAGATTTTTTTTTTTTCTTCACGGTTTCATCCCCAGGAAGGCGAAACGGCGACTTCAGTTGATTATCTGTCTTTCCTTTGCTATCCGATGGATATTCACTGCAAAGCGGACCCGTTCACGGCCATGCACCGTAAGTACGCAGCGCGATCCGCGCACCTTATACTCCCTCATCATCATCATCATCATCATCATCATCATGATTATTATACAAATGATCTCCTCACTGCTGCCTAATATTCTTGATTTTCTTTCTTTATTTATTTTTGACGTATTCGCCGCAGAGCGCCACAGTTTAATAAGAGAAAACGCGCGCAGGTGCCGTGGAACTCACACGTGCAGCTTCGGGCGCGCGCGTGTTGGCGTTTAATAAGTCAGGACACATTAGTTACACATGTATTATTCAAATCGTTCACGCAACGTACAGTGTGGCGTGGCTTCGAAGCGTGAGCGTGAATAATTCACGACTTTTACTAAATAATAACACGTGATCATCCGAAACTCGTAAATGAGCGCGCAGGAGAAAACGAACCAGCTCTGGAGCCAAAAGCAGGCAAAAAAGAGTTGTTGTTGTTATTATTATTATTATTATTATTATTATTATTATTATTATTATTATTATTATTATATAACTACACATTTAATTTTCTGCGAAAGAATATGAATAAATGAGCTCAAGGCTGCCAAATAGCAAGTATTAAATAAAAAGTAGTTATTATGTCACTCGAGGTTGAATGAAAATTAGGTTTAAGTTGCAAATTAACATGAAATACTTAAAATAAAAAATAAGTCGCAGTGCAGGGAAAAATTTGATTATGAGTGCACATTCAGGCATAAATAAAAAAAATATATAATATAAAATAATGAATACACCACTTATTATGTCAAGAAAATAAGGTTATACTAATGTACAGCATCTAAAATAATTCAAATATCACTAAATATATGAAGGAAACTTGATCATATTAGCAAATCAAAACACACACACACACGCACACACACACACACACCAAATAAATAAATTATATAAATAATTATACCACGTTGTGTGAAAATGAAATTATAGCTGTGTGTGTGTTTTGATATATATATATATATATATAATTCAACATGTTAATGAAAACGTTTGTACGAAACTGCAATTTAATACACAACAGAATTTTTTAAAATCATTAAAATATCACTCAGCGTGAAAAGAAAATGACGTTGTAGCTACACGTGCACACAATAATGCACAAAAATATTGAAATCAAAATATCATTTCGGTGCAAGAGAAAAACGAGGGTTCCAGATAAAAACGCACAAAAATGAAACAGTTAAAGCACAACTATAAATATGAATAAATTCATAACATTTCACTCAGTGTAGGTTTAAAATGAAAATTCTGCACAGTAATTTGCCAAAAAATAAATATACAAGATGCATCTCAGTGCACGAGGAAAATTAATATATAAATACATAAAATAAAATGTATGTTTAAAAAAAAAACGTCTTAACGGCTCCAATAATGCACAGAAGACGTCAATTCTCACTCAGACTTGTCGTTTGTGTGCATCATAATGTTGCCTCGTGTAATTTATTAAGCATTTTTAAAATGTTATTTTTAAAAGAAATTGAAGATAAATGCAAAGAAGGAAGAAGAAATAGATCACAGACGCTATTATTTAGTAACAACATTAAAATTTGATATATAGTTAAATAATAATGTCATCAAACATCTCGAGTATTCTGATTTTCTCAAGATCCTATATTCTGTAAATTACACGAAATATTTTTAATCGATTTAAAAAAAAAAAAAACATTAATTGGATTTGCTCACGTGTGAGGTGTAAACGTGTTTAGACCACAAGGTTGTCGAACCTAATTTGATAAAAAAAAAAAATATCAAGATGGATTTTCAAGGCGCAGATTTTGCGCTAATCTCATTATGTGCTTGAGGCTTCGCACCTGTGCGCCTTTATGTAATGTTACGGTTCCACGTGCGGCTGTTGTGTCCCACGCAGGGCACGGAGGTGTGAACCAGCTCGGCGGGGTGTTTGTGAACGGCAGACCCCTCCCGGACGTGGTGCGCCAGCGGATCGTGGAGTTGGCCCACCAGGGCGTTCGACCATGTGACATCTCCAGACAGCTGCGCGTCAGCCACGGCTGCGTCAGCAAGATCCTGGGCAGGTAGGTCCGACCCACGGAACCACGCCGGTCCGTGTAAAAAAAAAAAAAAAAAAAAAAGTGGAGGAGTGTCGGATTTTTGTAATTGTGTTTTTGGTTGGTTTAAAATGGATTTTTACGCATTTTTTGCCCATTGATGTGGATGTTGATTTGATTCCATTTTAAATGTCAATGTGCGTTTTAATCTCTCAGGTGTTTTACTCTAAAAAACAAAAAACAAAAACAAAAAAAACCAGAACTGCTATGTGCATATTTCAGATGTGCATAAACTTTAAAAACATCCCGCAGCTTGCAATTTATAAACGCACCATATATACACATCGACACTTAATTGGAGAGTTGACATTTCCTCCCCCCCCCCCCCCCCCCCCCTTTCCTTCAGATATTACGAGACAGGTAGCATCAAACCAGGAGTGATCGGTGGGTCGAAACCCAAAGTGGCCACGCCAAAAGTGGTGGAAAAAATAGCAGATTATAAAAGACAAAATCCAACCATGTTTGCGTGGGAGATCAGAGACAGACTGCTGGCAGAGGGCATCTGTGACAACGACACTGTCCCCAGCGTGTCATCAATTAACAGGTAATAAATGTTTTGTTTTTTGTTTTTTAATTTCCATACCTAAATATTTTTATGTAAATGTATTAAAATGCATTTTATTTTATTTTATTTTATGAAAATGTATTCCTATATTGTAAATTAAATTAAATAATCAATTTTATTTCATCCAAATATATTTATTTAAAAAAAACTTTTATTTTATTTATTTTGCAAAATTCTCCTGGTGGTCTTTGAGACGAAGAATCCATTTGCTTACATGCTCACAGATAGTTGATCCTTTAAAGAACTTTGTGCAGCTCTCAGAGGCGCACTTCAATCTTTCACAGCAGGACACACACACACACACACACACACACACACACACACACACACACACACACACACACACACACACACACACACACACACACACACACACACACACACACACACACACACACCACCACCACCACCCAACAATCAGCAGTACATCCAGGACTGAGTGAATCTGTCGAGATGAAAACCGATCAATATTCGGTGACCAGGTCCCGTGGTGCTATAAAGCAGGCCAATTTTCTTTAGCACACATAATGTGTTGAGCTGAACAGCAGAAGCACAAGCTGTCTGCTCCAGGCTTTGATTTTTAGTGAAAATTGCTTGAAATAATTTAAGAAATCGAGACAAAACAGTGTCCGATGAATATATATATATATATATATATATATATATATATATATATATATATATATATATATATATATATATATATATATATATGTATGGTTCTCCCCCAGCACAGATCTGATCTCTCTGGTGGTGAACTTTGGTTAAGACGCACTGTTCCATAGAGTCAGCATGAGCATTACATTTTAATGAGCTGATGGCAGAACCATGGACAGTTCCACACAAGACATCTTTTAAATAGATGAAGGCTGAAGAAAATTCATTTCATGGTTCATGGTCGCTTAAAAAGGCCCATTTAAGGAGGCTCAGACACATGTATGTGATCAATTCAAAAATGTACATTAATATAATTAAAAGAGCCTTATAAAAAAATTCAATTCCAATTAACGCTTTCTATTTGGCACTTATGTGTCTTTGTTTGTGCAGAAAATTAAATTGGAAGTATAAGGAAGTTATTCTATTTGCCTAATATGAGCCACTTTGCTATTCTTCTGTATTGCTGAGTATTGCTGATTTTTTTTTTTTTTTACCAAAAGAAATCTAAGAATATGTACATGCATGCTTTAAATGACTGTACATTTATGTGCAGTGTGGTGAAAAGGATTTGAAAATAATGCTTTAAGTATCCATAATTTATGAGGTGACAAAATTGAAAAATATTTTTTGGTGGATTCTTGTAATTCATAAGAAAATTAGAGTGATGCCTTTGCACTATGTACAGAGTAGTACACCTATTTATTAATTCATATTTTGTTTGTAACTTGATATTTTAGTTTGACATTTTTTTTAACTTAAAAATATTGAATAAGAACATTTGGAAAATCTTAAATTTCATTTCTTCTTTTTTTTTTAGTTTTTTGTACTTTTTAATTTCTGTGATACTCTGCAGGCAAAAATAAAAATCAAATGCATCATTTTAGTTAAAATTTTGACATGCCTAAAAGTTGTACACAACATTATATAATAAGAATACTGTTTTTGTTTTTCCTCCAAATAATTTGCACATATTGTTTGCCATGTGTCTGTGCAAAGGAAAACACTTTGTAACAAGATAAAAAATTCTTCACATTTTATGAATCAATAAATTCTCTTTGCACACATGAATTCACTAGAAATACATATAATTTTCCAAAAACCTTTCACTTGCCATTTATTGAAAAACACTCTTTGTGTTGTCGTGGAACAGATAGTGCACCCACAAAGAAATCAATGCATCTCTTTATTTTTATGTATATATTTTGACTGAGGTTTGGAATGTGAAAGTTATTTGATGAAATGGGGGTGGGGGGGTGGGTTGGCATGGATTAAGAATACTTGGAAATTTCAAATTTAATTTCTCACCAATTTAGGAAGAAAAACACAAGAGGACACGTTTCGAAATTCTGTGGCACCTAAAACTTTTGCACATTACAGTATTTGCTTGAAATATGTTGCCCTGTAAAATAATGTCAAAGGTCGCGGGGCCGCGGCGTTTTCCAGATGGACGCCTTCTGTGGCAACAACGTGACCCCAGAAGTGTTGACAAAAGAGGATGTTTTATTTAAACGCCCTCCTCCTGCATGTTTTATGAAAAGCTACAGAGACGTGTTTTACTCTGCGTCTGAGCCACATCGAGGTTCTGCCAACAGGTAACACCGCCACCCTGCTGGGAGACATGAAAAAAAACAGTCCTCAATGGCGCTCGATAGTATTGATTCTGAAGTAAAGCAATTTTAATATTTCTTCAGGGGATTTTCAGCAACAGCCAGCTCATTAATTCATTCTCACAAATTGCTTATTCAATATCAAGAACACGGATACCAAATAAAGCCTTTTGAATTTATGCAGCGTGCACGAGTCAAGAGGTCGAATAACTGTTATGGAGAGAAGTGGAAAAAATTAAAACATCAATATGCGCTCACTGAGAAGTTGTTGCCTGTGAGGGGAGTGTTTTTTTTTTTTTTTTTTTTTTTGGTGGTGACGGTGTTGGATATATTCCTGCACCAAGACCATCTGATGTATTCCAGCAGTCTTATCAGAGCAAATAAATGCTTTGAATCACACTAAGCGCACAAACAGTTCTGCACGTGATGGAAAATTTTAAAGTTTTTTTCTCAAAGTGCCATTCCGATTAAAGGAATCTAATCCTGGCATGAGCTTGTGCAAGGCAATAAGGAACTATTGCTTTCCTGTCATATAATTTATAGCTTTCTATTTGCATCTGTTTGCCCATGTGACTAATCCCCAACTTTTTCTCCCCGAGCGCCGATCAATAGAGCCTCATCGGCACTGGCACATGGTTCTACAGAGATGTTTTATCCGAAGCACAGAACCAGTCACCTCTCCACAGTGGGGGGGGGGAGAGCTAATTAGTGTGAGCCAGGTAGAGTCAGTGAAGCTGATCATTGAGGTGAATTGATGTGATTTCATACTTTGTTTGCAAAGCTGACCAAAAGTGCAACGAGGATTTTCCTGTGGCCTTAACGCGACCGCCGCTGACCACATCCCTCCACAGCTCATGTCATCAGTGACATCTGCTTTTCCTTTTGTCACCAGGATTATCCGAACTAAAGTCCAGCAGCCATTCCACCCGTCTCCTGATGGGACGTCCCTGACGCCAGGCCACACCATTGGTAAGACTCACTGGCATGCACAGCAGTGTTGGCAGTCTCGTGTTAATCCACTTTGGCATTTACACCTTGGTCACATTAGCTACAAGAGACAGTGGCAAAGCGACAAGCTGCCATTCAGTTTCTGTCAGAGTGGGTGTTTTACAGCAAAAATAGACAACTGAGTGTCAGAATACTGCAACTACCAATCTGAGCGAAGGCAGAATGACATCAGCGTGACATATATTGGTTGCTCGCCTGAATAACGTGATCCAAGATGGCGGAATATACTCAGAAATGGCTGTATTTCTGTATTAATCTCATATATTTGCCATTTTTCTTGAACATTTTGTAAATGGTAGAGAGAAGTAAACATTTCTAAACCTAAAATTGCTGTTTTTGTAACCTGATAATGCCTCTGAGGTGATCCATGAGACATGTTACAGAGACGTTAGCATGCTAACCAGTGACACAGGAAAACAATCACAGTGGCACACGTTTTACTGAATCAAATCAATCAAACTTTGGACCAGTGATTCTCTTATTTTGGTAAATGTTGGTGTCTGTTGTCATGCACAATGACCAAAAGATTAAAAAAATAAAGTAAATGAAATAGAGACAGACTTGCACCAGCCACAAAGGCCACTGCTGATTTTATAAAACAGGCAGATATGTTTTGAGCAAACATTTTCTATAACATACAGTATAACTGAACCAGGGAATTTTTTTTTCCTGTTTCTCGAGTCCTATTTCCCATTCAATCTTTTGCTATTAAACTGAACTTGTGTCATTTTTGGGATAGGTCATCCCACATTAGTTTAGCCATTGATGTTGCACATTTCTAGCATTTTGTGCAATAAAACTATACCTCTAGATGTGTGACAATTGGTTCCTGGCACTGCGTTCAGGTGCTGTGATAATGAACTCTCATATTCAACTGTACTGTGGTCATGTTGGGGATTTGAACATATGTATACATGCAGGTACACTGTAAAAAAATCAAGTGGTTCTACAAAAAACTTAAGTTTAGTTGCTGCCTGAAAATGCGAGTAAACTCCACATCTAAATTAGTTTTGTTACGACTTAACATTTTGAGTTGAAACATGTCCTCATTTCAAAAACTGTTTCTTTTTTAAATAATCTGTATTGATACATTTGATCGATATTAGTGGTCCAATATGTGTGTAATTATAGCTGCAACACTGACTTTGATGTTTTTGTGATTTTACTTGCTTATTATTGTTATTATGATGATGATGATGATGATGATGATGATGATTATGGGTATGGTTTGGTAAGGTTAGACGTTAGACCTTGCTTGTGTGAAGCGCCTTGAGGAAGTATTGTTGTGATTTGGTGCTATATAAATGAAATAAATTTAATTATTATTATTATCATTATTTAGAAAAAAAACATAAAAATGAAATGTAAAAAAAATAAAAATGACTAAAAATGATGTCTGTAAATAGCTATCTATCTATCTATCTATCTATCTATCTATCTATCTATCTATCTATCTATCTATCTATATATATATATATATATATATATATATATATATATATATATATATATACGAGGGCTGTCAATAAATTAACGGTCCTTTTTATTTTTCAAAAACTATATGGATTCATTCATATGTTTTTACGTCAGACATGCTTGAACCCTCGTGCGCATGCGTGAGTTTTTCCATGCCTGTCGGTGACGTCATTCGCCTGTGAGCACTCCTTGTGGGAGGAGTCGTCCAGCCCCTCGTCGGAATTCCTTTGTCTGAGAAGTTGCTGAGAGACTGGCGCTTTGTTTGATCAAAATTTTTTCTAAACCTGTGAGACACATCGAAGTGGACACGGTTCGAAAAATTAAGCTGATTTTCAGTGAAAATTTTAACAGCTGATGAGAGATTTTGAGGTGATTCTGTCGCTTTAAGGACTTCCCACGGTGCGAGACGTCGCGCTGCGCTCTCAGGCGCCATCATCAGCCTGTTTCAAGCTGAAAACCTCCACATTCAGGCTCTATTGATCCAGGACGTCGTGAGAGAACAGAGAAGTTTCAGAAGAAGTCGGTTTCAGCATTTTATCCGGATATTCCACTGTTAAAGGAGATTTTTTTAATGAAAGACGTGCGGACGGATCCGCGCGTCGGGACGCAGCCGACGCGGTGCGGCGGCACAGGAAAAACACCTCCGTGTTGATAACCATTTGTAAAATCCAGGCGGCTTTTGATGGCTTTCAGTGGAGTTGAGTATATGAGAAATTGTTTAACAGGCAGGACATGTTCCAACTTGTCCTTAAGGCTTTCAACAGAGGTGTTTTTCCTGTGGCGGAGCGTCGCGGCGGCTGCGTCCCGACGCGCGGACCCGTCCGCACGTCTTTCATTAAAAAAAATCTCCTTTAACAGTGGAATATCCGGATAAAATGCTGAAACCGACTTCTTCTGAAACTTCTCTGTTCTCTCACGACGTCCTGGATCAATAGAGCCTGAAATGTGGAGGTTTTCAGCTTGAACAGGCTGATGACGCTGCCTGAGAGCGCTGAGCGATGTCTCGCACCGTGAAAAGTCCTTAAAGCGACAGAATCACCTCAAAATCTCTCATCAGCCGTTAAAATTTTCACTGAAAACCAGCTTAATTTTTCGAACCGTGTCCACTTCGATGTGTCTCACAGGTTTAGAAAAAAGTTTGATCAAACAACGCGCCACTCTCTCAGCAACTTCTCAGACAAAGGAATTCCGACGAGGGGCTGGACGACTCCTCCCACAAGGAGTGCTCACAGGTGAATGACGTCACCGACAGGCGTGGAAAAACTCACGCATGCGCACGAGGGTTCAAGCATGTCTGACGTAAAAACATATGAATGAATCCATATAGTTTTTGAAAAAAATAAAAAGGACCGTAACTTTATTGACAGCCCTCGTATATATATATATATATATATATATATATATATATATATATATATATATATATATATATATATATATATATATATATATATATATATAAGTAAATTAAATAAATTGCTGGGTGGGTATATTACTGTGGTCAGTGTCTCTTGATGATTAAATTTTTGGCACATGTCAGTCAGCAGTCAAGGTCAAGTAAGACAAAACACAAGCAAAGCATGTAATATTTATGACTGATTGGGATAACTGACGCAACAAAGTCAAAATATGAAATGGTAAATGACTGCATTTATATAGCGCTTTTCCATCTGCAGCAGATGCTCCAAGTGCTTTGCAATAATGCTTCACATTCACCCCGATGTCCGGGGTGAATGTGAAGTCATACATAGTAAGAAGCCCCCTGATGCCTTTCATTAAAATCATTGCTGAGTGTAAATACAAAGTGGATGTGAAATGTTCTCTCTTTTCTCTCTCTAGTACCAAGCACAGCTTCTCCTCCTGTAACAAGCGCCTCCAATGACCCCGCCGGGTCATACTCCATCAATGGGATTCTAGGTATTCCACGATCCAATGGCGAGAAAAGGAAAAGAGATGAAGGTAGGACCAACACGAGTCCCGTGATAGAATAACTGGAAAGAAACGTTGCAAACTGAGCAGCTTTCTTTTAGCTCAGTGCCATAGATCCCACTTTGCTGAAGGTGTAATTACAGTGTCAAAATTTGCCGCTGCCCCTGCAGATGACCCCTATAAAACACCTAAACCTGAACTGTGTTACACCCCCGTGTCAATCTGCTGGGGACTCTTTTGATTTGAAGACACGACCTCCGCTGTTGTCTCCTGCAATTAATCTTTATGGAAGTGATTAAAGGGCTTTAGATAATTACATGTCAAGATGATGTAGCCAGCCATCCAGGTCAGTCAAGAAAGTGCTGGAGCTGTGTGGAGGGAGGCTCCCCCCCCCCCCCCCCCCGCAAAAGCCACTTCTCCGCGCTGAAGTGGTGCGTATCAGGAGGAGGCCTGAGGCCATATAGATTATTGGTTCTGTAAGCAATAGGCCTCCTTAATGTCACTACATAAGCAGCTGATGAGAATAGCTAAACAGACGCGCTCACAGCCTCGCCGCCTCACCGTCTTATGGAGCCCTGAATGGCTTTGGCCGCTGAAAAGGGGGCAGTTAGCTCAAACAGGGCGGGGAATGAGCGCCTTATTTCTGCAGAGCTCCGGAATGAGAGCTAATCAAAGCAGCAGTTTACACGGCGTCTCTCCTTTTGTTCTGGCGTTTGTTGAGGAGGGCGCCGGGTTTGCGGGATATTGAGAGGAATTGATGCTTTGTGGGTGTGCAGGGAGGAGGAGGGGGAGAGGTGACTAATGACCTGTCAGAGGTAGATTTCCTGGCAAAGATATAAAAACCAGCATGACGTGGACATGGCAAATGACATAATCAAGTCTTCCCCCCCCGTACGAGACGCAATCGTCAGAGGCATAATGCAAACGTCTGGTGTTTCCGAGACTTCATTTCCAATCATACGAGGACCCTCTCGTATTAGCCGCCATGTAATGTCTCGTCGCTGGGTGATCGAATGCACACATTTCTATGCAGATTGCCACTGAAGGGCAAAGAGGTATTAAAGGGCATGTGGAGGAGCGAGCGAGCAAGCCAGGAGGAGGGGGGCCTTTGGTGGAGGTCTTCCAGGTGACAACGTCATGTTTCTACGACTATTGCTCTCAAATGATTCCCCTGATGTGCTGCCATTTGTGTGATTTAGGTGCTCAGCCGTCGTTACGGCGACACAGGAGGAAGCTGTGTGTGTGGCTTTGTATCAGACAGGACAGGCACTGATGGGGAGAGCTGTGGTTCTTACACACTCTCTGAACCTCTATGGGCCAGCTGGCAGCTACCCGGATCCACAGGGTCAGGAGCGCTTTATCTTTCTAAAACATAAACCCCAGGCCGATGCTGCACGTGTCACATCAGAACACCATGACAAAAGCACCACCTCGCCTCAAGCTACAGTTTGGAAGACTAGTATATTATAGCCAATGTTACTGTGCAGCCACGACTCTCTGTCATCTTCTCTTAAAGAGGCCGTATTGTTCAAAATTACTTTTATCTCACTGTATGAGAGAGGATTCCTGTGACACATACACAAAGTTCCATGTTTCTACGTTTTTACATTTAGAAACCCTCCTGCGTTAAACAAACTCTAAAGGAGAACCACTTCATTTTAGCTTCTGTGACGTATGTTATGGATCTTCATATCATAAAAACAATGTTCAAAGACTGTTTTCACAAAGCTCTTTAAATTAACGAGATGTTTCCCAAAAGCATCACAGTTAAGGCATTCATTAAAATGATCGTGGTTTTACAATCAAGGTCATATGTTTACATACACATTGCTAAAAATGCTCAAACTCAATTGTTTATGCAAATGTTTTATGAAATAAGTGTGGCAAGTCAGTTAGAATGTCTTCATTATTTCCATGTGAGTTTTTTTTTATGTTAGCTACCAGACTGATTTATTTCAGTTTTATATTATTATTATTATTATTATTATTATTATTTATTCAGTAGTTCCGCAGTTCATATCAAAGGTTTATATACACCACACTCTCATCCTGACATACTTTATTTAAGCCATGCTCCCACTGCGGATATTTGTCACTATATCATGTAGGTTTTGGAGTAAAACAACAACAACAACAACAACAAAATCATAACTAATCAGGACCTGATAGGGTGTAATCTCTGGTAAAGGATTTTTGTAGAACATTGTGAGCAATTGGAAAGTTTTAAACATGCAAAATTTGTGATGAAGCATTTGTGATCCCAAAACATGAACAGATGGAGAGAAGACAGGTACTGTCAAGGTTGGCGCAGCGTAACTGGTGTGTCAAGCCTGATATGCCTCTTAAGCCACTTTCACATACCAGACCCACAGACATCATGCGTTTTACTTTATTTTACTGATGGTGTTGTTTTTTTATTTCATGGGTGCATTGAGAATTAAATCATTTCTGCTTGAATGGGATTGGGCTGCTCAGTTATTTTGATGCCAGGCCACAGTTTAAGGTAAAATGAAAATGCAGTGCAGACTGTTTTCTGTTTTGGAGTGAGTGGTGAGTGATTTCATTGGTGTAGGATGAAACTGACTGGAGTGGGGAGTGATCATGACTGCAGCTGCAGGGGGAACAGTGGGAGGCATATAGCGCCGTGAGAAATCTGCACTGCTCCACACATTGCTCTGGTAAAAGCATCATCATGTATCATATCTATGTGGCAAAAGTAGGTGACAGTGGACATGTGGGTAAAACATGCAGAAAGTGGGGTCTGCCATTCTGTGAGCAAAGCCTCCTGATTTTTCTCTGTAACTAAATCCATAGCATAAATACCATGAAAAGCGTGCCACGTTCTTCAGCAGAAGACTGTTTTGACATGTTTAAAAGTGTGTAATAACCGTGGAATACCATAGACTGTGGAGCGGTGTTGTGTGGGGTATGTGGACAAGCACTTGTGTCATGGGACTCATCCTTACTTGAGTGTATTCAGCAATAGTGGTAGGAAACATGAATTTTGCCTGCTATCTGCAGTGGGAGCCTGGCTTTACTCAAAAATTGCGTGTAAACCCGTTACCTTAAACTAGTTATGTGTTTTGGCTGATAAAACTTAACAGGTTGCAATTTCTATTAAATTTTTGAGGAAATCAACTAATTCAGGATAAGAATGAAGACTGCTATAAAAGAAAGATCCTGGAAAATTCTCAAAGTGACCAAATTACTTGAAGCGCTACTGAATGACTATATAATACTTTTGTCTTCTCTGATTTTTATTTGGGGACCACTGCACCAGAGTCAGTATAAATCTGTGTTGTTTTAGCACAGTTTTTAACAATGGATACCCATCCTGATACAACTACAGGGGGAATGAGCATGGGTCATGTTTAGATTTGTTTTTAACATCATTGTATGTGAGCATGTCTAACATTGATGCAAACTCAGTTTGTTGAAATTTTAAAAGGTCTCTGTCACTTTGTAAAAAGTACAATATTATCAGTTATCAAGCTGTTCACCATGAATACGACTTTATACACCCTTCAGAAAACGTAAACAACTTGATATCGATTTTATCATATACCTATAAATGATAAATGTTGTATGGTTTTCTGAAGGCTGTATAAAGCCATATTTATTGGTGAACAACGATTTTATCATATAAAATCCCTCGTTTATCGTGGAAGTTACATTCTAAACATAACCCGCAACAGGCGAAATCCGCAAAGTAGTCAGCGTTATTTTTTACAATTATTATAGATGTTTTAAGGCTGTAAAACCCCTCACTACACACTTTATACACTTTTCTCAAACATGCATTAAGATTTTCTCACTTTTCTCTCCTGTGTAAACACTCAAAGTTCAAACCTTAGTAGAAAAAAAATAGAACGTTTTCTTATAATAATCAACCTATGAGGATGGACATGGTAAGAAATTATTAATAGTGACTCACCAGTATTTCCCAGTTCCTCTGACCGCGCCTCTTTGTCGTGGTGCCGCTCTGCTGTCTGGATTGACCCGTCCGCGAAAAGGGTGTATTGCGATTTATTCTTTAGTGTTTTATGCAATCATATTGGCGTATCATTTATAGGTATATGATAACATATATTATCATATTATATAATGATAATGCCTGATTCTGATCAGTTTTTTCTCTCTGTTTGAGGTGTGGCTCCATCCAGAGATGGGTGGGTGTCTGTTTCTGTAATCCTCCTGTCCTGTGCACCAGCAACATTTTGTGAATTGTTTTGCAATTTGTGTCTGTAGCATGGGCCAAGCAGTGGGTCACCCCTTTGAGTCTGGTCTGCTTGAGGTTTTCTTCCTCAAATCATCAGAGGAGTTTTTCCTTACCACTGTCACCTGTGTGCTTGCTCTGGGGGTTGGTAAGGTTAGACCTTAGTTGTGTGAAGCACCTTGAGGCAACTTTGTTGTGATTTGGCGCTATATGTATAAATGAAAATAAATTGAAACTGAAATAATTGAATATATGTTTAGAGAAGTAACCCTTTACTGTTGGTTATGTCATTGCACAAAAACACTTGTGGGTCTTGACGTGGTGATGAAAACAATGTCTTGGGGTGGGGGTTGGTTGATATTTGAACAATTATAAACTCGTGGGACTTTGACCACATCAAGCCTATAGCTGTAACCCCCCAATCCCACCTCTGTTAACATTTTACTCACTCTGGGCTCATTTTTCACTGCACCTGCAAGTCCTGTACCTCTGTGAAAAATGGCACAATCGATTTGTAGAATTCAAAAATGTGTTTTGTGCACCATAACATGATAATGTCATAAATCATAAAAGAATCCAAAAATGTGAGATGAATTTATTACTTTACAAAAACTGAAAAAAAAAATAGGAAATCTACAGACAAAAATCTTCACAATTGCTACCGACACACTATAAATGCTTCCATTTCTGTTCTCTCCTTTCTGCTTTTGTCATGTGACTGTTTGGCTCTGCAGAATCATTCAAGGCTTCCCAGCCGCATTGAGGAGTCTAAATTGTTTTTGGTTTGGCGGATTTTAAAATGAGATGTAGCATAAAATAATTTTCACGTATTTAAGCTTGGCTTTGTTGCATTGCTGGTGGAAGTGTTCATTTCACACGGCTGGTTGATGCACTGAGGGGAACTTGAAAATCTGATCATTTCTCTTTTGACAGTTTGACAGTTTGTTAAATGGTGTCATTTGGGTGATATTTTTCATTTGTTTGCTTATAAGGTAAACTGCCTTACAAACACTCATTTGATAAATAGCATTTTCCAATTATTTCTTACTTTTGCAGCTGTTACTGAGCAACATTCTTCATGCAGCTGCACCTCTGTGTGCAAAGTTCATGCCAAATCCCAATGCTGATCTCTACTGGATCCGCTGGCAGTGAACCTGAGCATCCAGGGGCAGCTGAAAGTGAACTTTAGCTTGTGTCACTTGTTTGCCATTCAGATGCATTTTGCCTCACTCCATAGGAAGCGGTTTATCACCTGGTAATGCTGAGATTAAAGTTCCCCCACAGCACAGTAGTTGAGGAGCCCTATTTAACTCGGTAGGCCTGATGATGATTATAGCACAAGCAGTCATTATCCAGCAGCTAAAAAACAGCAGCAAAAATGAGCTACGGAAAGCAAAGGAAAGGAGGAGGGAGGTCACACGGGCCCCCGGTGACACAGATTGACTGTGCAGCCCGGAGTATTTGTTTTAAACAGTGCCGTGGCTCTGCGCCAAGCCGGCAGATAGCTCCTAAGTTTCCAAGTCAGCAGTGCTCTAAAAAAAAAAGGTCCCCATTACAGGCGGGATGTAGAGATAATGTAGTGTGACACACGTTATGTACACTGGGTCTCAGCAAGAGGAGCTTCAGGGACACAGGTGTCATAAGACCCATTAATCTGCTATTGTCACGTGTTATTGCAAATTAAAAGTAGCATGTTACACTTGGCAGCCATGTTGCAGAGAGAGAGAGAGAGAGAGAGAGAGAGAGAGACTGTGCCTTTAGTGACCACGGCTGTCCGCACACTTTACAGTGACATATATTAGAATTTGTAATTCTGCACAGAAAAGCTATTACCTCACAGATTAACATCCTGGTGGTCCGCCACCCCGCCTCCCCACAACCCCCCCAAACCCTCACTGCTTCGAGAAAGACAAAGGAATCCTCTTCTCTCTGTTTGAACGAAAATCTTTCATACAAGCGTCTGAACGTAGAGTAGATGTGGATGTTTTTGTTGTCACGTGACCGTCGACAGACGGTTTCGTTGGGTTCTTTTGGATAGAATGTTGGGTCCATGAAGTATGTCTGAGTTTTGAGTCTCATCCTTTCACACCACAATCAAAAACATGCAGCTGATTTTTAATTTGAGCCATTTGGACCTCTTTTTGCTTCGCGTGAGCCATTCATCTCTATTTCCATCTTGAATTTGAAAAAACCAACAGCAATAGCCGAGGTACTCAAAGAATTGATTGCTGTGCTGCATAGTCGTTGAATTAATTATTGCCTGAGCATCATGAGGACTGAATTGGGATGTGGAGTTGAGTGATGGAGCAGGAAGATGGGATACTGAGTACTGTTAAGGGAATTTGTTCATTGTCAAATGTGAGATCACTGGATAGCCTTCGAATCATCACTGTTAGCGTAGTATATCAGAATAAAGGGAAACTCTTGGATTTTTCAAACCTGACCAGAATTTTTACATGTTTCTGAATTCAGAGCCGTTCACATCGACAAAAACATTAATAATTTGAACCCAGTATTGAGTCAGAATACTAACACCGTCATGGGCTAAAGAGCACATAATATAAGACTTTGGGATAAGTGTAAACCGGGAAAGTAAACCACTTTTTGTCACCACTGAAAAAGCAACAAATTACTTTAGAAATGACTGGCAGCATGGACAGGATCCCTTCAGAGCTACATATGTGCATGTTACTTCAGTAAATATAAAGAAATGATTCAAAACCAAACATATACAGGTACCACGACTTACCTTAGCCTTCTTCCATTGTCATCACTGTTCTCCACAAACTCCATATAAGTCAAAGGTTTGTTTTTTTTTTGTTTTGTTTTTTGCCAGCTTGCACTCGACCGAGACGGACGCACTTTTCTCTTCTCCCTCCCTCCTTATCTCTCCTGCTTCTGTGGCGTGTTGTCTGTGAGGCTGCAGCTTTACTTCTTCGGGAAAACGACAAAAATGGATCTGTTAAAGTGGTCTCTGAACGCAATTGACACGTATTTTTTCTACAAGACAGTCGGGGGCGGAGGACCCGACCTGTCCTGCCGGGACGCATGTGATGGGTTACGTGATGGACTCGTGGAGGAGATGGCAGGTCATGTGCCTTTACATGCTTTCCTGTGGAGACGTTGAAGATGTGTACATATTCGGCTTGGTGGTGACCGGCTTTCTGATGTGTGGAGCGGGCACTTTGCTGGTTACCGGAAAATCAAGAAAGTGAAAGCATCTTTGATTGGTCCTTCCAGGCTGCCCTACATGATTGATTCGATTGGGAAGGCAGTTGCTTGCGCAGTCCGGCGGGGGTTTAACCCGCACGTTGGAAAACATCTCGAGCAGGATTGCGGCCCTGAAAACCCGCTAGTGACCGTCTGTGAAAGACCACAATTCTACATTCAGATGCATTGAGAGCCACTCTGTTCTCAGAACTGTGGAATCTTTCAGGCGTCTGCTAATCTGGCTATTCATTTGGCTTCCCCAAATACAGCTGCACTTCAAGGTCGCTGTGATAAAACCTCCTCAGAAGATCAACACTTAAGCCTCGTCTCCTGGTCTTCCCCCCTTAATTATTCAGAATAAACAGACTGGAACTGAAAAAAACTGCTGTCATTGGTCTTCATGGAAAGGTGGCTTAATAGTATGTTAACTGTATGTTTTTATCTCATGAAAACATTATGCCCTTATCAGGGGAAGACAAGGGGAGGAGGAACGAATGTTGGTGCACAAACTTTCTAGTAATCATCAGGAACTGCACTGAGGCAAAGAACTTTTAACAATTTGAGAGTTTGCAGCTGTGCTGATTACAGCCATTTCCATTCCTCCTAGTGCGCTAATATGGAAGACGCCATCAGTCACCAACACCATAATTTCCCGTAAAATTTTTCAGAATTTTCAGAACTTCTGGCGACTTCAATCACATCAGCGTACTGGATACTTATGTTCACCACGGCAACTCACAGGATAATACTGGTGCTTGATTGCATAATACAAACAACGGGGCTTATGGAGTCTGCTCGCCGTCCTCACCTCAGACTCTCAGACCACATTTTTCTTATAGTGATCCTGGACTATTACCAAATAACAATTAAATTGTGTTGGGTCCTGGGGATAGTTTGGGGGTGAGTCTCTCACACTTGTGACAAATCCTGATGTTACAAGATGCCACCATAACAGTTGCACCAGTTTTTAAACAGTTGTAACCACTGTGGACTTTTTACAAATCCTCTTACCATTTTCCTGGAGTCTTACTTTGTCTTGGCCTCCATCTTGAAGGCAATCCCAGACATTCTTGGATATTTGCATAAAATTGTGCCGCAAGATTGTAGCATATCAGATGTTTAATGAGTTTTGAAGGAGGGTCTGATTAAGTTGTGGAGAATCACCTTCTACCTCATTGTAAGGTCCATGGTGTTGTCTTGGACAGGTCTTGTGATTGGCAGATTGTGGTCCGATTCACCAGAACTTTGAGGTGTATCGTAGACAGATGTTAAATCATGTATTTTGTGAAGGGGGCTGAAAAAAGGCCAGCTTTAAGAAGGGAAATTCATGTCACAAAACAATAACTGTGTGGCCCGATGCAGATGCCAACTCTGTAGAACGGCTTGGAGTGAGACAACAAGGACATAACCAATGAATCTGCAACTACAGGTAGTGTTCTGGATTTTGATGTGTATGCTTCATCCATCACCAGCTACAACAGTAAAGCTGTGGTCACAACCCGGCGTACTTGCACGTGCGTGCAGTCTACTTGCAAAACCGTGGGCTAAATTTGGAGATCCCGTATGTCATAAATACTGCCTCAGTACGAATTTAGGAGCACGCAGACACACGCAGACACGCCGTAGAGGTTTTAGTGCATGCAGGAACTTTCGCTGCGGTCAGGCTGCGGATTCACCAGCAGTGCAGATGACGCACGTTGTGAGTATTTGCCTCAGTACGGATTCAAAACAGCACATTTTCATTCAATTACTATTGAATTAACCAAATCCGTACGTAGGCAGTACGGATTTGGAGGCCGACAGACTTGCATGCACAACGCAGCTTCTCACTTGAACTTGGACTTTATTTCCAAACGTCAACAACACACACTCCACAGCTTCAGTCTGTTAACTAGCTGTAACTTTTCGAGGCAAGTAAACACTCGTACAACTGACCACTGCAGGCTGGATATGCTCATGCATCGCCGACGCTGAAAAACACCAGCCGCTCCGGTCCCGCTCATAAAAAAAGAAAAGCGACCCCACACACACACACACACACACACACACACACACTGCTTTATTGTCATCTCTCTTTATCGTTACGCTCCTAGAGACGTGCGTTGAACGTACTCCCTCCCTCCTCTTGCTACTGCCTCCGTACGTTTTCACAAAAACGTAGTGGCCGTGGCATCCGCAGAAAACGTACGGCGAAAAAAAACGCACAGTGGGTTGTGACCGGGGCTTTATTGTCAACTCTCTTTATCGTTACATTCCTAGAGACGTGCGTTGAACGTACTCCCTCCCTCCTCTTGCTACTGCCTCCGTACGTTTTCACAAAAACGTAGTGGCCGTGGCATCCACAGAAAAACGTACGGCGAAAAAAAAACGCACGGTGGGTTGTGACCGGGGCTTAAGTGGGTAAAGGAAGGTGTTACTCTCTTGTAATGAGACTACCTCTTTCAATGATACTGGCTACCTGATGGAGCATTTTTTGTGATTAGCTTATCCCACTGCTATTACCAAGCAACATTGACAACTGCAAGCTAGCATGGTGGGCATCACCTGTAGCTGAGTAATAATTTTTTCAATGCTTATTTATACTTGCTTGTTTGCAAGTGTAGTTGTTCTTTTTTCCCCAAATTTTACCAACTATTTTGTCTTCGGAAAAAAATGTGCATCGATTCTTGGGATTGTTTGGGCTATGATGGGTACAACCTGTTGTATCCTCATTTTCGGGAAGAAAAAGGCTGTATCCGTATCCACATTCGGAGGAGCCTTCAAATGGTCATGGCACTATGATGCATGCAGTCAAGAAACGTAGCCTTCAGTGGATGCGGCTCCTGAATGGAGACACACACCATAGACGTTTTGACTTAAAAGACGTTATAAAAAATACGTTAGACTTGAAATAATAATAATCTAATTTCTTTATTTAGGGTAGTCCATTATGTAGATTCACAGTGAAGTATTGTAATCCTATGTTCCGCTTTCCAATGGCGTCCTCACTCATATTCATTCATAACACATTCACACCCATGCACACAGCTAATTTAAAGTTTCCATTTCACCTAACCTGCCGTGTCTTTGGAAGTGGGAAGAAGCTGGAGCACCCAGAGGGAACCTACATGAACACAGAAGAGAACATGCAAACTACACAGAAAGGACCAGGCGGGAAGTGAACCCAGGACCAGTGTTTGTATAGTAACGAAGTAAAAATACGTCACTACGTACTTAAGTACGTTTTGGGAGACTTTGTACTTTACTTGAGTTTTTTAATTCAGCTTACTTTCACTTTTCACTACATTCCGACCTTAATTGCATACTTCTACTCCGATACATTTTCTATGTGCCATGCCGTTACTCGTTACAAAAAAAAAAACACACACACGAAAAAAGTCATGTTTTCACCCAGAGACACTACTGATTAATAGTGACTGCAACGAAGTCAGGCCGATTTGTCATGAGGCATGTCCAATAGGCTTTTTTGCAGTTGCGCACTTGTTTGTCAGGAAAATGATCATTTCTCTACATTGATTACAGACCTGCAGTGGGTCTGTAATCAACTTTTCTGCAGCTTGGCTTTGCTTTGAACCTTGAACCAATCGAAGAAGTGATACAGATTGAAGCAGTGCTTCCATCTACGATTCGTGGATTCATTGTTTATTTCACTTTATCCTAAAATTTCCCCACTAAAACCCTGAAGAGCATGTGTCTGTGAGTAATATTTAATATTTTTATGTTAAACCGACCTGTTATGGTCTTCTGAAACAGTTGATAAATGTATTTTATAACTTAAAAATGGGACCGATGCTAACGTGTTAGCATGTCTATGGCGTTTTCAATGTTAAAGTTAGCATTAAGCTCTTCGCATCAGCACGTTTGTGTTGATTTGTTTTCTGTATCATTAATGGCTCAGCGTTCATTGTCGTAAAAGAGTCAAATTGTAATTTTTTTAAATTTATTTTTATTCATATATTAATAATTGCAACAACAATAATAGTCTACATAATAGACAATAATAGTCAATAATAACAGACTAATAATATTACAATACAATTTTAGAGAAAGAGACAAAAAGAACCTAATGAAACAAAAACACAACAGAAAAGATAAAACCATGTAACAATGAAAATAAATAAATACATATAGAAATAAATAACTGTTTTGTGAACACCTAGTGAGTAGCCTCATTTAGGTTTTGAAACCTTGTTTCTGAAGTGTTTTTGGTGATGTCCACAATGTTCAGTACTTTGACTAATATTACTAGTCATTTACAAGCCTAGATAAATTTTATAATATAAAACAAATCAGTCCATTTATGATTATTAACATTTACTTGTACTTTTACTTTCATACTTGAGTACATTTAGTTGTACATTACTTGTCATACTTAAGTACAATAAATACTAGATACTTTAAGATTTTTACTTGAGTAGCATTTCAATCGGTTACTTGAACTTCTGCCAAAATCATTTTTTTAAAGGGCATCTGTACTTTTACTTAAGTGTGATTTTCCGATACTTTATACAACACTGCCCAGGACCTTCTTGCTGTGAGGCAACAATGCTAATCATTTAGCCAGCATGCCACAAACTGCTGGCAGATAGCAACAACAGTACATGCCCACAAACACAGACACACGTTTTCTACCATGAAGCCAGAAGCATGTGGAAGGAACTAACACATCACAGATTACACCAGGAGAAATGGCAGGAAAGACAGTACACCCCCCCCCCCCCCCCCCCAATACTCTTATAACACCTTTTGCACTGTTTGAGGCTGGTAACGCCATCAGCCATCAAGATTCAAATGAACAGTCCCTCAGTGTGGCTACAGAAGACACGAGGAGAACCTTGCTGTGTTCAAGAGCCTGATAACATCTCAGGCTGAGCTCTCGGAGAAATGTTACACCAGCTCACAGATGTGCTCACAACATTTCAGGGCATTTAGTTTACGGGACACTATTCTGGCATGTTTTAAATGACCCCACCATCATTCTGATCCTGAAGCACGCCGTGACTGCAACACCGAAACGACTGTATCTGTGGCCGCGAAACCATATTCATGAAGTCATACAAATGGCCAGTTGAGATTCACTTTGAAGAATCCATCCATGTGACAATCGGACCCCCACCATTCCCCCGGTGCTAATGTCATACACTTGCCTGTGTATCTCTACCTCACACATGTGGAATCCAGGAAGACTATATCAGGACTGCTGTTCCTGGATTTCACTCCATTTTAACATGATCATCCCTCCGCCACTCACAGTGAAGCTGTTATATCTTTGAATGAATGGGTATGGGACGTCTAACAAAAACTACCTCAGTCAGTCAGGAGAACACAGGTTCTCATCCCCAATCTCCTCAACACACTGATGGTCCACAAAGGCTCAATGAAACACCCCAGAAATCACATTGTGAGGTTTACTGATAATGGTGATGTCAAGAAATAGTCTATACATCAACCCAGAGAAAACAGAAATGGTTGTTATCCTCCTTTTGGAGAGGAAGCATGACAAGCCACAGCTTCTTTTCATTTAAAGTAGCAGCTACAGAAATAAGCTGCTTTCGCAACAAGTTTTCTTGAGCACTGTTTGGCACAGCTTGTGAGATTCCAAAAAGAAGTTGGTATGGTGCTTGTCAAAGATCAGCACAAGCCGGTGACCGCAGACTGAACGGTCCGCCCCTAAAATTGGTCCAACCTTTTGCATTCTGTGCATGCATCATTTTGCACGTCTGAGCCGGATGTCTCTTCACACAAAGCAATCAAATGGATTAATGGGATATTAACCACAGATATAAAGGGTAAAGCCTGTTAAATCATTCTAAAGTCAGTTTATAAGCAAAAATGAGGTGAAATTCCGTGAGGCTTTGAAATGTCTGACACACACAGCTCGTTTAGCTCTGATTGCTTCTGTCGCCTTTTACGATGTGAAATAATGCTGAATTCATGTTGAAATGATTGTTGTACTAAAGCTTCAGATATCTGTCACTGAGACAGCTGATGACCGGGAGAGCAGTTTGAAGCAGAAGAACGAGGGTGTTAATCCGTGAACCACGTCATCGAGGGGGGACCGATGTTTAGGGGAACTGTTTGGTCTTCGACACGGGGAAAGGTCAGTTAACTCGTGCAATTTTCAAATTTCATGAGCTTGGCCTCTTTGCACTTCACTCTGAGTGGACTTGTCCAAGTTTTTTTTACCAGTCCATGTCCAATGCACCCTCAGATATTAGCTTGAGGATGGTGTGTGTATACTGATTATTATATACATAGCAGTTATATCAAGTTGCGCTGGGCCATTCTGAGCCGAGCACAAGCAGGACTAAGGGTGGCTGAGTGTCCACAAGCTCTGAGGAAAAAAAGACTTTTCCTGACTATTGCCTAGTGGTGTGCTTGTGTTAAGCATTTGGTGCCAATTACATACAGGCAGAGGATGCTTTGGATAATCAGCTGAGGTGTACCTACCAAGTTATATCGGTGCCTGCTATGCAACAAATGGTGCACAATTCTGGCAAAGTGTCACAACTGCTATATTTTGTTTTAGGATACGTTCTTTTCAGTGTGTATGTGGTATTTTGCATACCGTAATATCCATCTATAAGATACCAGCTATCTCCACAAATTAAAATCAAATACTTCCCTGTCCCACCCACGTTTTCTTGTCTGAATATTTTGAATATTCTCAGCTCGTTGCCATTTGCGTCTGTGCCTTCAGACAAATGATATTCCAGTGATGCCTCTAATATTGTTTGCTCTCTCAAGCATTCAATTAGAAAAAGAAATCCAACTGAGTTCATTCAATTGATGCAAATTATGTTTAATTTGATTTCATTTGGAGGAGGACTGAACATGCGGGAATGTATATTGTGTTATTGTGAGAAGTACAGCAATATGTGGTGGGAACAAGCGTGTATATGTGTCAATGTGTTATTTAAACAAAGAGTACAGAGGCAGGGAAACATGCTTTGATCTCATCTCTCTGGCTTTTAACAAGAATGTAGCAGCTCAAATTTTACATTCATTTGGGATATTTTTAATTTCCAAAAAAAACAATAAAGTCTTTTTGTTAAGTTCTGAGTGTATTATTTCCGCAGTGACTTACTCCTCTCCCGGAGCTGCGTTTGCTAAGCCTCATGCTAGGGGTCATGACCTCTGGGTGCCAAACCTGCAGAGAGGAGTCAGCTATAGACCTGGTTATCTGATCTGATGAAGGTCTCGCTCGTTACCAAAGTGTTAATGAAGACCGGTGTCAAGGACAAATGCAGTCAGCTCCAGCGGTGATCAATAAACGGCCGCAGAGCCTGTACAGATTCTGATCATCATAATGGACAGCTACGGGTGATCAGAATCGAAAATGACAGCGCGGGCCGAAAACACTTGGAAGCTTTTTCTCATTTTTACAGGGAAGTAAAATATTTACTACCAAATACGCAATGACACAGAATTCAGTGAGATCTGAAAAGTTTCATTCCAAGTACAAGTGAGATATTCTGAAGACAAAATATGGTTCCTGCAGTCTATTTTCTAGACATGTTCATGCAATGGGGAGAAGTGATGGTCCAGTGGTTAAGCGTTGGGCTTCAGACAGAAGATCCTCAGCTCAAAACACAGCCAAACAGAAAATTTCTAAGGGGCCTTGCACAAGTCTTTAATCCCCTAGTTGCTCCCTGTGTGTTGTGAGAGCCTTGCATGGCAGCACCCTGACATTGGTGGGGTGAATGTGAGGCATAATTGTAAAGTGATTTAAGCTTCTGATGCAGATGGAAAAGTGGTATATAAATATAGGCCATTTATGTGATTTAAGCTTTAAGGAGATTATGTCAAATTAGAGCAAAGGATATAAATCCATGCTGCTTCATTTTGATTTTCTCAAAGCACCACTTTGCATTACAACTATTTTGAATTTGTATGACAAACAAATGGCTCTTTGTAGATTGTATGTAACGTGACATTCATTAATTGTCACATTGTATGAGTGACTGTGCATTTTTGTTCCATACGTTTCCCTTCGTGAGGTTTTCAAAATGAGTCCATGATACAAAGAAGCAAAAGCCATTAGCTGCAGTGTTCTCAGACATGTGTTTCTGCATGTGTTTGCTAAGCTCAGCAGTGTGCAGTGTATTGGTTAGTTGCCTGCGGGGCAATTCACATGCCGGGGAGACACAGGCAGCTCTGTTCTCTGCTGCTGTCCACGTCCTGCTTCAAGAAGAAACACCTGTGTAATTTTGAGCAAAATGTCAAATTACATCTGACATTTCCATATTCTCATTCATTGGAGATTGAACCTGTTGAGTAGTATGTTCAGTCGTTCAGCTCATGCAAATATTCTTACCATTGCATTCACATAATCATTATTTGTATTATATAAAATGCTGAAGAACTGAAGTCAAGAAGACATCGACGGGCCTTATTGTCATTGTACATATACAAACATACATACATACAATTAAACTTCTCTGCATTTAAGCCATCCTAATTACAGTTATACACAATCCAACCACTAGGAGCAGTGAGCAGCCACAGTCCGGCACTCCAGATGTAGAGACGCTGCCTTGGTCAAGAACAGAGCAAGGAGCAGACCCCTAAATATGCATGGTTTGTGGAGAAACCCCACACAGACACAGGGAGAACACACTCAAAAATGACTCACTGGATAAACTCAACTCAATTATGAGCAGGATTTCCATCTAATAAATATATGTAGCCCCAACTCAAATAAAGCACATCCATGCAAGTTTACTTAATTAAATTTAGTTGGGACTACATATATTTATTAGATGGAAATCCAATCCAATGAGTCAATTTTTTGAGTCATGCAAATTCCACACAGATAGGACCAGGTGGGAAGTGATCCCACAACTATCTTGTTGTGAAGCATCAATGCCAACTACTGTGGCATCACTGACTCACCCATGAGTCTGCAGAGCATTAACAATATAGTACTTATGACATTGTGTCGCTTTGTAAAAAGGGATGTCGCAACAGGGTAGTCCAAGTAAGCAATTGCCTCAGCCCCAATTGGATGGTGGCCTCCAAGAATGCATTCTTGTTGTGGTGTTTTGTGTTCATATGTGGGCAAAGTTTGCACTTTGTTATTCTTTTGAGAATAAAACATTAGTTTCAAGAGCAGAAAGATGTTCACTCTCTGGCTAGTTGGGGTGCGGGCAAGGCACCATTTCCTGGGGCTCCCAGAGTCCTTGACATAACCGTGATTGTAAGCAGAAGGTACAGTATATGAATCAAATCAAATCAATTTTATTATATAGCGCCAAATCACAACAAACAGTTGCCCCAAGGCGCTTTATATTGTAAGGCCAAGCCATACAATAATTACGGAAAAACCCAACGGTCAAAACGACCCCCTGTGAGCAAGCACTTGGCGACAGTGGGAAGGAAAAACTCCCTTTTAACAGGAAGAAACCTCCAGCAGAACCAGGCTCAGGGAGGGACAGTCTTCTGCTGGGACTGGTTGGGCGCTGAGGGAGAGAACCAGGAAAAAAGACATGCTGTGGAGGGGAGCAGAGATCAATCACTAATGATTAAATGTAGAGTGGTGCATACAGAGCAAAAAGAGAAAGAAACACTCAGTGCATCATGGGAACCCCCCAGCAGTCTAAGTCTATAGCAGCATAACTAAGGGATGGTTCAGGGTCACCTGATCCAGCCCTAACTATAAGCTTTAGCAAAAAGGAAAGTTTTAAGCCTAATCTTAAAAGTAGAGAGGGTGTCTGTCTCCCTGATCCGAATTGGGAGCTGGTTCCAGAGGAGAGGAGCCTGAAAGCTGAAGGCTCTGCCTCCCATTCTACTCTTACAAACCCTAGGAACTACAAGTTAAGCCTGCAGTCTGAGAGCGAAGCGCTCTATTTGGGGTGATATGGTACTATGAGGTCCTAAGATAAGATGGGACCTGATTATTCAAAACCTTATAAGTAAGAAGAAGAATTTTAAATTCTATTCTAGAATTAACGGAAGCCAATGAAGAGAGGCCAATATGGGTGAGATATGCTCTCTCCTTCTAGTCCCTGTCAGTACTCTAGCTGCAGCATTTGAATTAACTGAAGGCTTTCAGGGAACTTTTAGGACAACCTGGTAATAATGAATTACAATAGTCCAGCCTAGAGGAAATAATGCATGAATTAGTTTTTCAGCATCACTCTGAGACAAGAACCTTTCCAATTTTAGAGATATTGCGCAAATGCAAAAAAAAAAAAAACAGTCCTACATAATTTGTTTAATATGCGCATTGAATGACCTATCCTGATCAAAAATGACTCCAAGATTTCTCACAGTATTACTAGAGGTCAGGGTAATGCCATCCAGAGTAAGGATCTGGTTAGACACCATGTTTCTAGATTTGTGGGGCCAAGTACAATAACTTCAGTTTTATCTGAGTTTAAAAGCAGGAAATTAGAGGTCATCCGTGTCTTATGTCTGTAAGACAATCCTGCAGTTTAGCTAATTGGTGTGTGTCCTCTGGCTTCATGGATAGATAAGCTGGGTTACATCTGCGTAACAATGAAATTTAAGCAATGCTTTCTAATAATACTGCTTAATACTTAAAAATAAAGTGAATAAATTGGTCCTAGCACAGAACCTTGTGGAACTCAATAATTAACCTTAGTCTGTGAAGAAGATTCCCCATTTACATGAACAAATTGTAATCTATTAGATAAATATTGATTCAAACCCACCACAGCACAGTGCCTTTAATACCTATGGCATGCTCTAATCTCTGTAATAAAATTTTATGGTCAACAGTATCAAAAGCAGCACTGAGGTCTAACAGAACAAGCACAGAGATGAGTTCACTGTCCTGAGGCCATAAGAAGATCATTTGTACACCTTCACTAATGCTGTTTCTGTACTGTGATGAATTCTAAACCTGACTGAAACTATTCAAATAGATCATTCCCTCTGCAGATGATCAGTTAGCTGTTTTACAACTACCCTTTCAAGAATTTTGGAGAGAAAGGAAGATTGGAGATTGGCCTATAATTAGCTAAGATAGCTGGGTCAAGTGATGGCTTTTTAAGTAATGGTTTAATTACTGCCACCTACGGAGAGACTTTTATTGCCATACCTTACACATCCATGGGTCACATGTTGTGAATGTCTCTTGAACTGTGTCCAAAAGAATGTGATAACTTTATTATTCAAATAATTCAAAAAATTCAGAAGTGTCACTGTCGAGTTAGGTGGCATGGTGTGTTTGTGGTTGGCATTGTTGCCTGGGAAGGTTTGCATGTTCTCCCCATGTTTGAGTGAGTTTCCTCTGGGTGCTGTGGTTTCCTCTCACTTCCAAAGACATGCAAGTTAGGTGATTTCAAAATTTAAGTTGACCCTAGGTGTGACTGTGTGATAGACTTGCTTCCTGTCCAGGGTGTACCCCACCTCTCGGCCAGTGACTTCTGGGAAAATTCCAGAACAACCCCCCCCCGTGACCTTTGATTGGAGTAAGCGAGTATAGAAAATGAATTGCTTCGAGTTAACAAAAGATCCGATTTCAACTAAATGTCAACAATATTTTGCATGTCCAGGTGAGGGTTTGTAGGTTCTTGTGTGGCTTTATGTAGCCTGTTGTGTAGCGAGCTGTAGCACGTGAGGGAGTATTGTGTGTTCAAAGAGTTTTAATTTTATTTGGTCCAAACTAGATGGAAAGACTGAGGGTCAGAGAGGGATAAAGCAATTTTATTTGGAGAAAAATTGGATAAAAGTTAAGGTTGCAGGCTGAGGTAAAGGGGATATTTAGAATGGAATTTTGAGGAACTGGTTAAAGATTATAAGTTAGAAATGCTTAACACACAGTTACATTTTACCTGTAACACTGATACTTAATTAGTATCTTGATAAATATGTTTAATTAACAGGGTCATAAAAGGAAATTCCAAAACACAGTGATACGCTTATATTAAAATAAACTGAAAGGGAGAGAGGAAAACCTGCATCAGTTTATGAAGCGGCTCTATTCTTGTAATATAACATATTGGTATGCTTAAGAATTGTATGAAGTGGCATCAAACATGTAACATGCTGCTGTTATACTCTTTCAGTTGTTGTTGCTGTTACATTCTCATTGGAGATTTATTGTTAAGTTCTTTACAATAAAATACAAACAGAAAAGAAAATGATAAAATAGAAAGTAAGTATGAACAAAATTAAAACAATATTGATTAAATTACACACACACTTACACACACACACACACACACATACAAATTGTGATATGGAAATAAGACAGTTGTAGATAACTGAAAATAGGTGTGTTCTAATTCTCAATTTAAGACTCAACTTGGAGACTCAGATGACAGGGCCATACTAAAATCTGAAATGGAGTGAAATGGGGATTGATAATCACGAAATGGGGGTAAAATGTGATGAAATGGAGCAGAGTGAACCAGACTGACTCCAAATAAGTACTATTACGTAATTGTTTGGCTTTTGTGTTTTTTGTGAGATGCGCTCAGTACATGTAGCAGGGCAGGTGTGCCATCTGGCGTTCAAGAGATGAAACTTCAGTCAGTGGGTCAGTCTGTTCCATTTCGTTACGTTACCCCATTTAGCTATTATCAGTCCCCATTTTGCCCCATTCCGCTAAAAAAATTTAAATAAAAGTACTTAATTCAATCATATTGGAGTCAGTCTGCATCATTTCGCTACATTTTTACTCCCATTCTGTTGTTATCAGTCCCATCATATTTAATCATATTTAGACTCAGTCTGGGTCAGTCTGCTCCATTTCTTTACATTTTACCCCATTTCGTGATTATCAGGCTCCATTCCACTCCATTTCATCCATTTCGTATTTTAGTATAGTTGCAGATGACAGACTGTTCCACAGAAAAAGAGGTTGATTGGAGAAAGACCTGTGTCCTGCAGACTTCTTGTTCACCTTTCAGGAAAACAGTAAAATCAGCATTTTGGGGATGTGTAATTGATGTTTCATATTTTTATCCAGATAAGTGGCAGAAAATGAATGTATGAATATATACTCAACAAAAATATAAACGCAACACTTTTGGTTTTGCTCCATTTTGTATGAGATGAACTCAAAGATCTAAAACTTTTTCCACATACACAATATCACCATTTCCCTCAAATATTGTTCACAAACCAGTCTAAATCTGTGATAGTGAGCACTTCTCCTTTGCTGAGATAATCCATCCCACCTCACAGGTGTGCCATATCAAGATACTGATTAGACACCATGATTAGTGCACAGGTGTGCCTTAGACTGCCCACAATAAAAGGCCACTCTGAAAGGTGCAGTTTTGTTTTATTGGGGGGGATACCAGTCAGTATCTGGTGTGACCACCATTTGCCTCATGCAGTGCAACACATCTCCTTCGCATCATCCGTGAAGAGAACACCTCTCCAACGTGCCAAACGCCAGCGAATGTGAGCATTTGCCCACTCAAATCGGTTTACGACAACGAACTGGAGTCAGGTCGAGACCCCGATGAGGACGACGAGCATGCAGATGAGCTTTTCCCTGAGACGGTTTCTGACAGTTTGTGCAGAAATTCTTTGGTTATGCAAACCGATTGTTTCAGCAGCTGTCTGAGTGGCTGGTCTGAGACGATCTTGGAGGTGAACATGCTGGATGTGGAGGTCCTGGGCTGGTGTGGTTACACGTGGTCTGCGGTTGTGAGGCTGGTTGGATGTACTGCCAAATTCTCTGAAACGCCTTTGGAGACGGCTTATGGTAGAGAAATGAACATTCAATACACGAGCACAGCTCTGGTTGACATTCCTGCTGTCAGCATGCCAGTTGCACGCTCCCTCAAATCTTGCGACATCTGTGGCATTGTGCTGTGTGATAAAACTGCACCTTTCAGAGTGGCCTTTTATTGTGGGCAGTCTAAGGCACACCTGTGCACTAATCATGGTGTCTAATCAGCATCTTGATATGGCACACCTGTGAGGTGGGATGGATTATCTCAGCAAAGGAGAAGTGCTCACTATCACAGATTTAGACTGGTTTGTGAACAATATTTGAGGGAAATGGTGATATTGTGTATGTGGAAAAAGTTTTAGATCTTTGAGTTCATCTCATACAAAATGGGAGCAAAACCAAAAGTGTTGCGTTTATATTTTTGTTGAGTATATATATATATATATATATATATACGAGGTTATTAGAAAAGTATCCGACCTTATTATTTTTTTCAATGATTACATCAGACGTGCTTGAACCCTCGTGGGCATGGGAGAGTTTTTTTCACGCCTGTCGGTTACGTCATTCGCCTGTGGGCAGTCTTTGAGTAAGGAGTCGCCCACCCTCTCGTCGTTTTTTTCATTTTTTAGGAATGGCTCAGAGACTGCTGCTTTGTTTGATCAAAATTTTTCAAAACTGTAAGGCACAACTGAGTGGACACCATTTGATAAATTCAGCTGGTTTTCTGTAAAAAATTTTAACGGCTGATGAGAGATTTTGGTCTGGTAGTGTCGCCGTAAGGACGGCCCATGGTGCCTGACGGCGATCTGCGCTTCGAGGCGGCAGCGTCTCACCGTTTCAAGTTGAAAGCGTCCACATTTCAGGCTCTGTTGACCCAGTAAGTCGTCACAGAACAGAGAACTTTCAGAAGAAGTCGGCATGAGGAGTTTATTCGGACATTCCATTGTTAACGGACATTTTGTAATGAAAGAACGTGCGGGCAGAGTTGCATGTCGGGCCGGACCCGACCGCGGGGGTCGCGACAGGAAAAACACCTCTGTTGGAAACCTTAACGGACAAGTTGGAACATGCCCAAGCTGTTAAACAATTTCTCAGTTACTCACTTGTTGAAAGCCATCAAAAGCCGCCTGAATTTTACAAATGGTTTTCAACACGGAGGTGTTTTTCCTGTCGCGGCGCACACAGAATTTGCGCGCCTGTCTTTCATTACAAAATGTCCTTAAACAGTGGACTGTCCGCATAAAGTCCTCATGCCAGCCTCTTCTGAATCTTCTCTGTTCTCTCACTACGTCCTGGGTGAATTAAGCCTTAAATTAGGATGTTTTCAGGTCGAAACAGGCCGACGACGGCGCCTGGAAGCGCTGCGCGACGTCCCGCTCCGTGGGAAGTCCTTACAGCGACAGAAACACCCCATAATCTCTCATCAGCCGTTAAACTTTTCACCGAAAACAAGCTTAATTTCTCGAATAGTGTCCACTCGGATATTCCTCACAGGTACGGAAAAAATTTTGATAAAGCAACGCGCGCCGTCTCGAGCAGCATGTGAAACAAAGGAATTCAGCCGAGAGGGCGGGACCACATCTCACTCAAGGCCTGCCCACAGGGAAATGACGTCACCGACACAGAGTGAGGAAAGACATCCAGACAACCCAGGAGAAGTTATGGGCTTCTGTGGCTGTGATTGGAGAAAATTGTGCAGAGTGCAAGCTTTGGGTTGTCTGGGTGTCTTGGTGGCTTTCCTCACTCTTCTCCTTCTTGCACAGTCACTCAGTTCTTGAGAACTGTCGACTTCATGCAGATTTACCATAGAGTTGGCAGCTTTACCATCAGAGAGCCTCGTCCACAACTACCACAAAAGACTCCAAGCTGGCACTGATGTTAAAGGGGGCAATACACAGTATTAGTATTAGTATGTAAACATTTGATCAGGTTCATTTGGGTAGTTATCTTGTCATTTTGATTTAAAAAGAGGAAACACAGTTGTTTGACAATAAATGGCTTCACTCAACCACTAACCATGAGTGAAAAAAAGTTTTTGTGTTGTCATTCATATTCTCTTAAAAATGGCCAAAAAAGCAAAAATTCTGCCGGGGTATGTAAACTTTTGAGCACAACTGTATGTGTGAAGGAGTCCAAAAGTGCCTATTTATTTTAGCTTGTGGCTTTGTTGTGCATGACTTACTGTACAGTAAAAATACAACGTGCACTCCATCACATGCTCTCCAGGGGGACGCTGTGGGCTGTCTTCAGAATGAGTAGGTGGACAAGTGCGCAGTTTGACCCAGGATGGTTTGTCTTGTGTGTGGGAAGTGTAATCCACAGTGGTGAATGACAAATACGGGGGGATATTGATCATGTGCTGTGGCTTGAGCCAGCTGATGGAAAGTAATTGATGAGTCTATTTGCTTTGGAAGCAAAGAGAACAATTAAGTTTGACATAGTGACAACCTGCAGCTACAATGAGGATGATTTTTTTAATTTTTTTAATGGTAATTGACTCATCAAGAGGTAATTTTTATATATATGTTTGGCATTGTGGGCTAATGTGTGAATCTATAAAGCTATTGCAAAATCATTTTAGGATCCAGTGGTTACAAAATACAAACAATATTTTTGGTAATACTTGAGGAAAGTCAGTTTAAAATAAGTATTGTTCTATTCACAGCAAAACATGACATTAAAGCTCCCTTCCATCTGGTGAAAATGATCTTCCAAATAATGAGGTCAGGTCTAAGTGTACGGGCTCATGCCACGAGTCACACTGTGGAACTGCATTGGGTCCAGGTCAGTAAACACATAGGAACCATCCATCTGCCTCAGCCAGGTGAAACACGGGCTTCCCTTTGGCCTTCTCCAGCCACTGGGGTCCTCGACACTGAGGCACCTGTGTGGTGGATCAAACCCAGAGAAATGTGCCACATGTCCAAAAGTCATAGCTAGGGATGAGTATTGATAAAATTTTATCGATATTGATGCCATTATCGATTCTGCTGATTGATCCAATTCTTTATCGATTCCCTTATCAATACTGCTTGTGAATTTTCTGTGTACTAAAAGTAGGCTTTATAGGTTTTCTATATCAACAACATTTTTGAGTCTTAAAGTAAATAAATATGAAATTGGTCACTGGATCCTTGATCTCTGGAAATAAATAAAAATAAATGAAATCGGTATTTTTGTGAAAAGCATTTCCTTTCAGATATAAATGAGACACATCAAGATCAATGTAATTCATAAAGAATGGAGGATGTCTCATTTTGGTAAAAAAAAAAAAAAGGTTTTGGTCAGTTGTACCTAGTTTGCCATTACAGAAAGAGGTGTCATTTGAATTTGATGGATTTGATGGATTTGAATGACGTGCGATTACACCAACCATGCTTGAACCCTTGTGCGCATACGTGAGTTTTTTTCACGCGTCGGTGACGTCATTTCCCTGTGGGCAGGCCTTGAGTGAGATGTGGTTCAGCCCACGGAGCGGGACGTTGCGCAGCGCTTCCAGGCGCTGTTGTCGGCCTGTTTCGACCTGAAAACATCCTAATGTAAGGCTTAATTCACCCAGGACGTCGTGAGAGAACAGAGAAGATTCAGAAGAGGCCGGCATGAGGACTTTATGCGGACAGTCCACTGTTTAAGGACATTTTGTAATGAAAGACGTGCGCACAAATTCTGTGTGCGCCGTGACAGGAAAAACACCTCCGTGTTGAAAACCATTTGTAAAATTCAGGTGGATTTTGATGGCTTTCAACAAGTGAGTAACTGAGAAATTGTTTAACAGCTTGGGCATGTTCCAACTTGTCCGTTAAGGTTTCCAACTTAGGTGTTTTTCTTGTCACGACCCCCCGCGGTCGGGTCCGGCCCGACATGCGACTCTGCCCGCACGTTCTTTCATTACAAAATGTCCGTTAACAATGGAATGTCTGAATAAACTCCTCATGCCGACTTCTTTCTGTTCTCTGATGACTTACTGGGTCAACAGAGCCTGAAATGTGGAAGCTTTCAACTTGAAACGGCGAGACGCTGCCGCCTCGAAGCGCATATCGCCATCAGGCGCCATGGGCCATCCTTAAAGCGACACTACCAGACCAAAATCTCTCATCAGCCGTTAAAATTTTTACCGAAAACCAGCTGAATTTATGGAATGGTGTCCACTCAGTTGTGCCTTACAGTTTTTGAAAAAATTTTTATCAAACAAAGCAGCAGTCTCTGAGCCATTCCTACACAATGAAAAAGCGACGAGAGGGTGGACGACTCCTCACTCAAAGACTGCCCACAGGCGATTGACGTAACCGACAGGCGTGAAAAAACTCTCGCATGCCCACGAGGGTTCAAGCATGTCTGATGTAATCACACGTGATTCAAATCCATATGGTTTTTGAAAAAAATAATAAGGTCGGATACTTTTCTAACAGACCTCCTATATTTATTAAATGGAAATCCAGTCCAATGAGTCAGTTTTTTGAGTGATCAACTTTGCTAGTTACATACCCCATAATCTGAGTGAAAAACCAAGCTACAATGTGAAAACCAGTTGGATTTCTTGATCGATGATGGGTGTATTTTGGTCATATTATAACCAGATTGTAATCTGTCATTCCATTTTAAGAACACATTCACCAACATCTGGATCATTGCTATTTAGATGGCAAACTCAGAAATGAGAGGTTTTCTGAGTAGGAAACAGTTCTGCATGTGTAATCTGCATTGTGTTTGCCCTGGACTGGGTAGTAGTATACACTGTAAAAAAGAGATTAAAACCCAACGCCTTCAGCAGCTGTCGCTAGAATGTCTTTTGATGTTAGGGGGTGTGGTTTGTTCACAGTAGAGCTCCTGCTGGATACCATTACACCTATTCTTATAAACCTCAGTCCCATCCAGATCACAGCACCACTATAAACTGTGTTGTGCTTATTTTTTTCACTGGACTCAAACTCATGATCTCAGGTATGGGAGGTGGATGCTGTAAGAAGTAGGCTAAAACCCAAGGACTCAAGCATCTGTCACTAGAACATCTTTTGGTGCCTGCTGGTTACTATTACACTCACCCCACTGAGCCTCACTTCTGTCCAGGTCATGACACCACTGTAAACTGTATATTCTCTGTCCTGCTCTTGATACAAACCCGTAACCTCAGTTATGGGAGGGGAATTCTGTAACATGTAGGCTAAAGCCCAAGGGCTTGAGCATCTGTAGCTAGAATGTCTTTTGGTACCTGCTGGTTACTGGTACACTCACCCCAGTAAACCTCACTCCCATCTGGCTCATGGCATCAGCGTAACTGCCATTGTGCCTGTTTTGATCCCAAGGTTGGGTAGGATTACTTTGAAAGAACACATGTGAATTACATGTATGTATGTATGTACAAACATTTGGATTACTTGTAATCTGATTACTTTTGGATTACATTTCAAAGTAATCCTACCCAACCCTGCTTGATCCCATGCTGGACTTGAATTTATAACCTTGGTATTGGAGGATGACACTCGAACAAGGTTAAGACCTAAAGGTCTCTTGTAGCTGTTCCTAGAACATCTTTGGTTGTGGAGAGGTGAGGTTCATTGACTGCACAGTATGTGCCTCAAAGCCCGCAAGCGGCTTATTGATGGGAGCAGCAATCATCCACCAGAACTCCATGAAATCAAGCATTTGGGCACCTCATTCAGCAACCATTCCTCCTTGTGTGACCACCCAACTTCTTCCCAATCCCACCAGGTGTAGACAGCAAACCTAACAAAACAGTAAATGCCCAAATGTATAGCTTAACCCACTCAACCAGATAAGCCAATGCACAACCTTTCAGTAGCATGTCAGTCAAACTTTAATATTTTAGGGGGACCTTAACCCTTACAGCCCAAATGATCTTTTCTTGATTTTAACATACCTTAAGAAATTTCCTGTTTTAAGGTAATTTCTTTTTGGTATAATACCTATGTGTTGCATATCAAAATATTCAAAACACTCATATTTCCAAATATGAGATGTATACTGTATTTATCTAGAAAACTGTGTGAAGATATGATATCTTCATAGATGTATGATGAAAAGTTAACCAGGATGCAGAAGAGTAGAACCTCTCTAAAGGTTAAAGGACTTAGCTTGGTATAACAAACAATAGTGGCCATAGTGGCCATCAGGACGAACTTGATAGGGGAACAAAGAATTTTTGTCATGTCCACGTGGCCACTGAAAAATAACCAAAATTACAGTTACATAGCTTGTTGTCTTACTGTGTTTTTTTGTCCCTTAAATGAAAAAAATGAAACAACAAAACTAATAACGCAAAGCAGTTTTTACGGTTACAGTTGATTAACCAGGTAACAACTCATTGTTTAACATTTTTGCCATCACCAGCACTGGAACACGTGCTCAACGCACATCCGTGTGCACCCGTGAGTCACTTTTATAGCTCCTTCAGGTTCATCCTTCGGCCTCAGCCAGTAAAAAAAGGTCAAGCCACAGAATAGAACGGCAATAACCCTCCCAAATGGTACTATCACAGAGACATGATTGATCAATTGAATTCCGTGGCAGAGAAAAATGTGGGATTAAGTAGAGTATTATACGCACAATGAGTTGAGGCATGATGTTCATTTCAAGTTCATTTCAGCTCTCTCTTGCCACCAGATCAGGCAATCAATAGGGGCCTTGCATATCATATATCAGCAGTCTCCCACTGAGGGGAGAACATAATCTGCTGCAAATTTAGAATGGCACATTTGTAAGTGAGCTGAAGCTTTCTGGGATCCGGGGAGTAGACCTGCAGACGGAGCCACTACAGCCGGGAGACGTTGGGGGAGTCAGTCAGATATGGCAGTAACCATATAGTCGGCTTACATTCCAGTTAGATGCATGATACAGTGCTCGCAGTTCGGCATGCAATCCATATTTTTGGCACAACTTGAACAGCAACATGCGGATTATTGTTGCGGGTATTGGGATTCCTTTTGCTGATGGATATCTGGGATTAAAACAGAATTATTGGCTCCAGCACCACTTTTAGAGCCACTTATATTGATGCTACCTTCTATCTTGACCCAATAATGTTGTTTGGGTGCTTCTTTTCTCTACTGCAATACTGAAATGTCATCAGCTGTTCAAGGCCCCTCCCCTCCCCCAAAAAAGCATATGTGTCATCAAATTCTAAACAGAACCAGCAAACAATAAGACCACCAGGAAAGTTATGATGAGTCCAAAGCTATAGTGTGAAGGATTTAGTAAATGGTAAATGGACTGCATTTATATAGCGCTTTTCCATCTGCATCAGATGCTCAAACCGCTTTACAATGATGCCTCACATTCACCCATTCACACACACACACTCACACCCTGATGTCAGGGTGCTACCATGCAAGGTGCTCACTACACACCAAGAGCAACCTGGGAATTAAGGACCTTAGTGATTTTCCGGTCAGGCTGGGGTTTGAACCGAAGATGGACTCCCCCCCATGTTTGAGTTATTGAACAAGCTAACCAAACAGGTTAACCTTGGTTCAGGTGTTTTTAAATCATATTTTGGGGGACTGAGCAGTGTTTCTCTAGCGGTTTTTCTTTGGTGTGGGCATTAAAATTATGACCCCCATATTTCCTCAGTAATCATGGATTAACTGGATTGGATCAAGCTAACTTATATATGTAGTCCGTGTAAGCTACCGATAGCTGCTAAAAGTGTGAAAGCTGTCAGCATCCAAAATTAAATTGCACTGTAATTTAACTCAGTGTAAATACTGATGCACAGATATCTTAGATGATCTGTTAGGAGAATTTACCACACAACAAGCCATATTATTATTAGAGATATTAGTAATAAAATGCTCAAAACGGCAGTCATTCACAACAGCTAGCAGTTGCAGTCCAGCGGTCTCTGTGCCACCAAAGCTATGAACACAACTCATGGCACACTAGCTGTCACTCAAAGTGGCTACACTCTAATTATGTATAACTTTATGGCTTAAAATGTAAACTAAGAAGTTCAAAAAATTCTCCCACGTACAGTTGTCATGGAGTGAAAACAAGCTGGAGAAACTAACAGTTTGTAAACATGCTTTTTACTCTTTTAAAATTTGCATTTTAACATGGGCTGCTATGTGAAGCTGCTTGCTTTTGGAGCCGGTTTCAAGTGACCAATCAAGAACTGCAATTTTCTGTAGTTCCAAGTGGGCTTCAATTGGAACTGTTAAAGCTCACGATTTGGTCAGTCATGGAAAAAACTACCCCAAGATACCATGTTTTTCCGGGCGATCCTCCGCCCAAGTGTGGGCAGGGCTGCGGTGGCTAGGACGTCACAGAGTTCTTGAAAATGGTTTTACTTGAGTTTTTCCGAGGGGTGTGCCTGCTCTGGAGGACTCAGCGCTGAGCTTGCAGTCGTGAATCCACCAAGTGTACAATGCAGAAGTGTTAAAAAGAGTTAAAAATGGATCCCCTATGACACTAATGCCAAGCTAAAAGTAGCTAGGCTCCTGTGTAGTTCGACTGATTTCAAAACTTTGTCAAAAAAGGGGAAAAAAAAAGTCACGTGCCTCTCCATTACTATGACAACCAGCTGAACCACGGTGTTTATTCATATCATGGGGCAAATTAATTCAAAGAAAAGCATTTACACTTTTCTCAATCTATTTTTCACCCTCATTATTCTTGGTGTCATAACATATATCTACACATCAAACTATGACAACCTTTGATTTGGAGTGAAAGAGTCACAGAGGTTTGGTGGGATGATTTGAAAAATGATGATTGAACTGGACTGCATGGTTTTATTCAGCCTTTTGTCTTCTGTTACCGTTGCCAGATGGAACCATATTTAAACAGAATGTAAAATGGTATTTTGTTGTTGAGGGTAAATTGTGCTTTTAAATAAACAAATCCTGAATCCAGGGTGGATTGGTAGAGTTTGTGAGAGGGAGCCAGGATGGAAAGAAAGAAAAAAAAAGGTTGGAATGCAAAGGTACTATAATATCCTGCTGCTGTTTGCATTAGAATGTGCATTTGCTGCTACATGTATGTAAATATGTATTTGCAAGTGATGGTAATCCATTAATAACCAGAGAGCTCTGACATCATCAAGGTGTTAATACTGTGGGGGTGGGGGTGGGTGCGCGGTATAGTTGGCGACTCACCACAACCGCTGAGATGTGTTGAAAAGTCCAATCTCCTCGTCACTTCCCCACAGTGGCTCAGAAATGCCATGAGGAGAATTTAAAGTGAAGAATTTGAAATAATAATAATAATAATAATTAGTGTGTTGCCCGTGGGGATCCATGGGCTCTAGATTGGGTAGTGTTTATAAAATAGGTAGCTGACATTTTTGTGGTAAGAGTGGTAATAAATTAAGGAAATCTCATATAATGAGTTGGAATGGTGTGTGAGTCCATAATGTTTTTAGAACCTCAACAGTTTTTGGAAGAAGAACTCAACCCTTTTATTTCCTGATAATTATGTAATTTTTTTTATGTTACTTTAACTGTATTAATGTGCTTGTAAATTGTTGTCTATTATTATTTTATTTCTACTTCTATTTTGTCATTTGATTTTTAAATGGACCACAATGAAAATAAGTGTTTTCAGTTTCTTGTGTCATCCATGTATTTTTAACGTCTTTACAATTATGTACTTACTATGTACCTACATTGAACTTAAAATCACTTACCACACTCACGCTTTTAATATAAAGATGACTTAACGCCCCCTGCTTGAATGGCGTGAGTCGAGAAAGTAGTTAGTAGTTGGTAGTTGGTTTCAATTGTCAAATTGAAACCACTGCGTGCAACACTTCTGCATTTCACTCATGGTACCAACATAAAACAAATCAATCACGATAATAGCAACATGAGACTTATGTAAACTGACAAAACCAATTGAACTTCCAAAACACAATAAATCAATAACACTAACAACACTGTTAAACTCACATAAACCACAATGACAACATTTAAAACCTCACAACCCCAAACTCCCATGGTGCATTGCAGCACAGGATCCATTGTTTATTGGTTAGCTAAAATAGCTAATTTCTCCCAAAAAAATTGTCCTATCAACTTTCTGTTTTTGCAGCATTCATCCTTGACCCAAAATGCATAAGCATACCAAACGGCACATGTCAGCTCTCCCCAGTTTTTGCATGATCAAAGCCAAACACATGCACACACACACCAGACACTTGGCGATTATAATATAGATAATAATAACAGCAGCAAGGTACAGTGGCCTTTGTGGCCACCAGGATGTGACAATTTGCAACAAGGCTTCATCAATCACATGCAAACAAACAGCCTGTCTGAACAAGCTCACACGTGTCCCACTGTGCAACTATTTCCATTTAAAAGAATATATCAAAGAATAATAGCAAATTATTACATTAAAAGATGGCCACATGGACCAAAATAGTCTGTATCTGTATCTGTAATCTGTATCTATCAGAATCCAAATTTCAAAGCTGAATATGCAGTAGTTAAGAAGTTACTGACATAAATTTGGTGGACTCACTTGTTGTTCACTTGCTCACTGACTGACTCCATTATCCCTGTACTGGCTAATCACAGTGAATAATGAAAGGCATCAGAGGGACAATGCATACACTGTGTACGCAATATAACTGTGTGATTTCCTGATGTTATCTAATTACATTGAGTTTATGCAGTGTAATTAGAAATGGTCAGTTGATCAATATAAACATTGGATCACCCCTCGAAGCCTTATGAGTTGTAGAGATATCCTGGAAAATGTGGTTTTCAGAGTATTATCTCATTTCTTGATGTGTTTGTGACAATGTCATAAAGTCACTTGATAAAGCCATTTGATTAGAAGTAATATTCTGATTGATATAAGCTCGATATGGTCCCTCTATCCATACTGGTTGTAGAGATATACTGGAAAATGTGTCCTTCTGAAGTTATTAGTGACATTCGTGACCTTGACCTTTGACCAGTCTGCTCCAGGAGCTAATCACCTAGAGACACTCACCCAAGGAATAGTCATACCAAGTTTGGTGAAAAGCTGTTCACCCATTTCCAAGTTATTTTGTGCACAAAAAAAAAAAAACCAGAGGCCAGCTTGCCGGGGTCAGTGTTTCGATTGTTGCTCTTTCTTCTTGTAGATGGTTCAGATGGTTCTGGCCCAAACAGTGATTCTCAGGGTAGTGTGGAGAGTTTACGGAAACACCTGAGGGCTGATGCCTTCACTCAGCAGCAGCTGGAGGCGTTGGACCGAGTCTTTGAACGCCCGTCGTACCCAGACGTCTTCCCAACGTCGGAGCATATCAAACCCGAACAGGTCAGTAGATCCTCTGCATGTTCTTCTTCTTCTTCTTCTTCTTCTTCTTCTTCTTCACATAAATGCATCCAAACTAAACATGCAATTCACGTCACAAACATTCCCAAACCATTTTCCGAAGAGAAAGCTAATTAAACGTGTGGGATTATAATGCTGGAGGGATCACCAGGAAAACTTCCACCCACTATTGATTTTGTGATGAAAAACATTTCTTGTGTCCCTTATAATTGAGGGGAAAAAAAACCAGTGAAGCAACATAAAATTAATCAACGTCTATATTTCCCACCTTTTTGCTTTTCCGATTTGGTGTGGCGTGTCGGCTGTACAGCAACATGTATTCATGAAGTGGACATCAAATATGAACCCGCTTTCTTTTCCCCATAATAAAAGCGTACGCAGCATCCATCCCCACCTTAAAAATGAAGAGGCATTCGGAGGAACTCGTGGCAAAAACAACAACTCCTCATTATTAAAAGCTCCCGTCTTATCACAATGGATAACCTTTATTTACTTTCATACTATTAAACATCAAGAGACTATTAATTTCACCCGCGAAACTACAAGTCAGACCCATAAAGCAAAAGCAGTCGCCTAATTGAGTTCATTTTAATTTCTCTCCAATCCTGGCGAATTACGTAGGTGATAAATCAGTGGGACAGGCCTAACCTCCAGAAGAGGGCCTAATTTGCAGCTAATTACAAAACTGATTTCTACTGGAAGATCAATACCAAAACGAATTGGAAATGACTTGCAATCACAAAGAGCGTCAGGGAGAGTATTAAAGAGGCAGAGGGAAAGGAGTCGGACAGGGAAAAAAAAACAGGGGGCAAGGAGAAGGAGGAGGTCAGGAACAGTCCAGAAAAATCAGCTTTAATTTAATGCAATATTAATCAGAGCACTTTCCCTTTCGCGGCTGCCTTGCGGTTTCGCCCCCCCACCTCCCCTCCTCTGGAAAACGTAGCCCTATTAGCGGGTGTCTGGGCTCTGCAGCGAGGCATTAAAAAGCCATTCGGAAGATGCAAAACTCAATGGATTCAGCCCTCCCACACTTCTGCCAGCCATGTGGTCATCCTTTTCAAACCTATCTTTTCAGGGCCCCCCACCCCTCCCCCCGCCCTTTATCTGCATGATAAAACGTCTGTTTGGCGTCCGAGGCCGGCGAGAATAGAGGAAAACATCCGACATTGTGCCGGCGAACAGTTGTAGCAGACAATTAGAGTTTATCGGTGAGAGAGGCAGACAAGAGCGAGGTCACAGGCGTTAGCCCCCCTGTGGGAGCGCGGCCCACTGAGCCACTCCGGGACGCACCGCGGACTTCTGGGTAAACACTGTCAACACTCAGACTCCGGAAGTCTCATCTCATTAAAAAAAGATCTGTGAACATCTGCGATGAGTACAAAGGAAATGATGGTAAAAGACAAACGGACACCAAGCAAAAATAATTTTATATTGAGCTAAATGAGTTTTTAATTGCATTTTATGGAACCCAAACTAGAAAATTGGTAACTTTTTGAACTTCAGTGATTTTTGTCTTCACCTCAGTGCAAATGGATGTCAGAAGAATTTTATGGCATTGAAATCAGTGGAATAGTGACAACATTCTTAACCATCAAAAACAAAATAATAATAATTATATATATATTGGTTATAAATATATTTAGATATTGGTCAAAAAAATGTATAATTTTCCTGCATGGACTTTATCTGATTTAGGGTTATTTTGTGGTGCTGAATCCGAATCTGAGCTTAGATTTCTTCTATCACATCATGTTGTTTTTTTTTTGTTTGTTTGTTTTTTTTGTTTTTGCCATCTCCATGTTCCGTTTTGATGGATTATGCAAAAGTTGCTCATTCACTCACGAGTTTGATGCCACTAATCAAAATCAGCCTCGAAAGCACAGTTTTTAAACCAGGTTTGCAAAACGTAAACAAAGAGTTGTAATATCGGTTGACACCAAAGACGTGTGCGAGACTGAAACTTTTACTTCAATGCTTGATACGAGAAATATGTTTTCATATCTCAAAAACGTGATGTGTTTGGCAAAAACTAACACTGGATTCCGATTCAGTGCCGCAAAATTACCTAAAATCTGTTGGAAAAACTCCATGCAAGAAAACTTGTGCTGACTAGTATGCCTCGTTTTAAATCACTTAAATAATATGAAGGATTTTTTGTCATTATTTGAAAATTTTCAAAGAAAATTTAATTACTTTAAAGCATGACACTTATGTTTGTATTTGCGTTTGTTTTTCAATTGAAGTTCCTTCAAAAAAATTCTATCAAAAAGCATGCACAGCTCTCCCAATGGTAAATCAGCAGCAGATGTCATGACCTCATAGGATGGAGGGATGCTGTGAAATCACATATCCATTCTCAAAACCCAGAGAACAGATTTCAACAAAATTTTGTAGAAATGGGTTTTGGATCAGGAAGAAGATGATGAAACTTGACAGTAATGTCAATTTTCTCAAATGCTTGTCTTTGCAAACTGTGTTTTTTCCTTTCTTCCATTCTTTATGTCATCACAAAGCTCTTTTGGGGGGAGATACAAAAAAAACCCCTCAAAACTATGACTGCCTTAGTCTGTTGTAGCAGTGGTAGATCTGGTGTGTATACCCTGAGTACTCTCCTAGTTTATGTGTTTGTTTGTTAATACCGGTAGGTTATCTTATTATGTTATATTATATTATGTTCACTCTTGTGATGTTGTAAGGCAAATTCAGAGGTAAAAGAAATACCATGTATCACATTTTTTTTAAAAGTCAGGAAGGATTCTACAATACACCATATAGTCACCTGGTTTCTGAACCAAGGTCCATCTCCCAACAAAAACATTTGTTGAAATCACTGCTTTTTAGTGATCTTATACACAAATACGAGGTCTGTTAGAAAAGTATCCGACCTTATTATTTTTTTCAAAAACCATATGGATTTGAATCACGTGTGATTACATCAGACATGCTTGAACCCTCGTGGGCATGCGAGAGTTTTTTCACGCCTGTCAGTTACGTCATTCGCCTGTGGGCAGTCTTTGAGTGAGGAGTCGCCCACCCTCTCGTCATTTTTTCATTGTTTAGGAATGGCTCAGAGACTGCTGCTTTGTTTGATCAAAATTTTTTCAAAAACTGTAAGGCACAACTGAGTGGACACCATTCAATAAATTCAGCTGGTTTTCGGTAAAAATTTTAACAGCTGATGAGAGATTTTGGTCTGGTAGTGTCGCTTTAAGGACGGCCCATGGTGCCTGACGGCGATCTGCGCTTCGAGGCGGCAGCGTCTCGCCATTTCAAGTTGAAAACTTCCACATTTCAGGCTCTGTTGACCCAGTAAGTCATCAGAGAACAGAGAACCTTCAGAAGAAGTCGGCATGAGGAGTTTATTCGGACATTCCATTGTGAACGGACATTTTGTAATGTAGGAACGTGCGGGCAGAGTCGCAAGTCGGGCTGGACCCGACCGTGGGGGGTCGCGACAGGAAAAACACCTCCATTGGAAACCTTAACGGGCAAGTTGGAACATGCCCAAGCTGTTAAACAATTTCTCAGTTAGTCACTTGTTGAAAGCCATCAAAAGCCGCCTGAATTTTACAAATGGTTTTCAACACGGAGGTGTTTTTCCTGTCGCAGCGCACACAGATTTGCCGAGTCGTCACGGAAACGACTCGGCGAATTTGCGCGCACGTTTTTCATTACAAAATGTCCTTAAACAGTGGAATGTCCGCATAAAGTCCTCATGCCAGCCTCTTCTGAATCTTCTCTGTTCTCTCACGACATCCTGGGTGAATTAAGCCTTAAATTAGGATGTTTTCAGGTCGAAACAGGCCGACGATGTTGCCTGGAAGCGCTGCACGACGTCCCGCTCCGTGGGAAGTCCTTACACCGACAGAAACACCCCATAATCTCTCATCAGCCGTTAAACTTTTCACCGAAAACCAGCTAAATTTCTCGAATAGTGTCCACTCCGATATTCCTCACAGGTCCAGAAAAAATTTTGATAAAGCAACGCGCGCCGTCTTGAGCAGCGTGTGAAACAAAGGAATTCAGCCGAGAGGGCTGAACCACATCTCACTCAAGGCCTGCCCACAGGGAAATGACATCACCGACACGCGTGAAAAAACTCACGCGTGCACACGAGGGTTCAAGCATGATTGGTGTAATCGCACGTCATTCAAATCCATATAGTTAAAAAAAAAAAATAAAAGTGTTGGTTTCTTATCTAATACACCTCGTATACAGGCAAGAAAACAGACAGTGGTAACATAATAACTGACATCTTCTGGTGAGTGGTGAAGGTAACAAGGTGCTTAAAGGACTGCAAACCAAGGCTTTGGACAGGTTCCAAGTCTTAAAAACCAAAACCAATTAACTTTTTAAATGTTCCAGAACAGAAACTGGTACCTGTACATTAATTGGGGGGGTGTCATTCTTTTATTACAAACAAAGGTATTTTATATGTACAATAACTTGTTTCTTGTATACCTTTGTCATGTTTGCCTTTAAATGGTGGAGAGGAATATAGCAGCAGCAGCCAATTAAAGTAAAATGTGGTGTTGTTTCCCCATTTCCAACCAGAGGAGATAAATATTGTGTTACGTACTTTTATAAATGTTGGTCTTAAACATCAACTTCATCAGTGTTTGGTGAATGTGTAAAGACAAACAACGTTGGAATTAATTTGCTAAATCCAGTTAGACTAAACAATGAGCCCAGCATAGCTTAGGTTGTTACCTACAGCATTAGCAACTGACTATAGGGAATAATGTACAATTAATGAATGTTTTTCATTCTTTCAGTGGTACGAATTAGGCATGTGAATGTCATCACTGACAACAATTCGATAAGTACCTCGATACACTACCAGCGATACGATACATATTGTGATACATGACGATACGATGCAATACGATTCACCCCTATTCAATCCGATTTGATATATATTTGATGGCGATTCAATTCTTCACAATGCGATACGATGCAATTTGGTGCAATATGATTAGGGATGGGTATTGATAAGATTTTATTGATATTGATACCATTATCGAGTCTGCTTATCGATCTGATTCTTTATCAATTCCCTTATCAATACCTATTGTGAATATTCTGTGTACTAAAAGTAGGCTTTACAGGTTTTCTATGTCAACAACATTTTATTGAGCGTTAAAGTAAATAAATAAGAAATTGCCACTGGATCCTTGATTTCTGGACATAAATAAAAGTCAATAAAACCTGTACATGGTCACTGGATCCTTGATGTACATGATGGATCCTTGATCTCTGGACAGAAATAGAAATAAACAAAATCTGTAGTTTTTGATTATTTAATTTCCTTTCAAATACTGACACAAATGTAACTGCATAGACTCTGAGCTCTTCAGCCGGCTGCGCTGCACGTCAGGATGTACGTAATTCATAAAGAACACAGGACGTCTCATTTTGGGGAAAAAAATACCCCGGTTTTGGTCGGTTGCAGTTTATTGTTTGTATTATAGTGTTTGGAAAGAGGTGTCATTTGATTTAAAACAGCGATTCACTCTGAAGTTATTAATTCCGACGGAAATCTGTGCGACTCTTTGGAGCTGTGCACTTAGTCCCACAAAACAGAGGATATTATTATTATTATTATTATTATTATTATTATTATTATTATTATTATTATTTCCTTTACCTGTTGGACAACTTTACTGGCTGGTGCTCACACGAGTGGACTTGCCACTTCTGAAAACCAGTAAAGCAGAGAACCAGCGAACAGTGGGTCAAAGCACTGTTTTGTTGCGTCAAGCTTTAAGCAGACGTGTTGCAGTCTGCAATCAACTAGAGAAATGATCATTTTCTCGATAAACACCCTCAAAAACAATGGCTGCTCCGGTGATCCGAACCGTCCGTGGTGCATTCAATGTGCCTCGGAAAAAATCAATGCAAGCAGGCAGTGAGCGATGCAACACGATTCAACCCATCAATTGAATCGATGCACACTGAATGAATCGATTTACTCGCATTGCGCACGTTTGTATCTAGATACCGATTCGTGTCATTTAATCTCTACATGCCTAGTATGAATATTTAAATCAGTGAAAGACCATCTTTCACAAAATTAAATATTCATACCACTGAAATAATTAAAAAATATTATTTGTTTTATATAACGGCTAAAATAGATCTTTGTCATTTGATATTTATTAATTTCTAAACAACAGAAAAGGGACTTACATTTTGGTGTTACACTGCTACTTAACCGTCCAACATGAACTTTAAATTAGAGTCCAAAATTGCGACGATGTAGTCCATGATGCCATGCACTGACTTTGTGTGCTTCCAAAAAAAAAAGACTTTGTGTAGTTCCTCAGTCCAGTGAAAAATCATGTCAGAAACGTGTCCAGCTTTTCATCCTAACAACTCTTCTTGCCTCCAGATGGTTTACAGCGTAGAGGATTTGTTTTTTGTGTATGTCAAATCATCCGCCAGCAAAAAAAAAAACAAAGAACTCTGCAATGTTTAGCTAAACACCACCCCCGGTAATGTGAGCGTGCACTGTGGTTGGGGTGCGCAATAGCACATTTTACTGTATATAGCACCAAAATTACACGCTGAAAAAGAACTATTGCACGGCCAATGAAACACAACGGCAAATGGTACGAATAATCCATGTCACATGACATACAACCCACCAATCAAATGACAAAGATCCACTCCGCCCTTATATAATATAACCTATATCAATGGATATTGTTATAACATCCAAAAGAGAAATACTCTTTGGTTATAAATATATTATATTATGTGGGATGTTATTAACTGGTATGTTGAGGAACAATCATTTTAAGGTGGAACCCAAAACGGAACCGTGGAAAAAAAAATTGCTTGGAACAAACTCATAAAAAAAATAATAAAATTACTTTGAAGTCCTGTTGCAAACATGTTACAGTGTGAAAGATCCAAATGCCACTGCATGGCTAAAATTAGATAACACCACTCTCTCACACCTTTTTTTTCTTTGTGATACCGTCTCGAAATGTGTCACATTTGATCACGTTTTGTTCTCTATTTTTAACCCTAACCATACCACATGCCCCCCCCCCAATCACCTCAAATTTTGTGATATCATCACAAAATTGTAAAACAGTTCTTGACGGAATCACAAATAATAGATTAAATCACTTTTTGTGACGCCATCACAAACTGGCATAAGATTGGACACACATAGTTTGTGTATTGAGTGAACTCCTCCTTTAACATAGCACTTCTACGTAAGTGCACACACACACAACAGCGGACGTCCCTTCCTTTGTCAGTTAAACAGACAAAATGTGCAGGTTTTACAAGCGATTCTTTTCAGAGATAAGGACCAGTGATATTTAAAGGTGCTTTGCACTTCAAATTAAAAGCACAAAGAAAAAGGTGAATGGCGCTCCTCAAACAGGGCCACATGGCGCGTCTGCCACGAAGCAAAACTGCTTTCTCCCTTGGCTGATCAGGGGTAGAACTGCAACGAGGCACAAAGGGCCAGCTGACGCCTCTGCCTTTTCACTCATCTCAAAATCCCACTTCCTCTCAGACAATACCGAAATGCATTCATGATATGCTTGAACTGCCACCCTGCAGCGTGAACACACACACAATGCTCTCATACAAATTTATCCCCGCACCGGCCTGCGCGCGCCACTTAATGGAGGAGGAGAAGGGAGGATTTCCATCTAGGTATTGTTTGGTTGTGTAATGATTCAACTGTCCTTTTCCCAGGCTAATGAGTACTCCCTCCCTGCCCTGAATTCCAGCCTGGATGAAGTCAAGCCCAGTTTATCCTCCAGCGCCAACCCAGACCTGGGCCCCAGCGTGTCACAAAGCTACCCTGTAGGTAAGATCAAGTGTCGCCCCCGCGCACGCTATGTCTTTATGCTGCTTCAGCTGAGGGGGGAATTCGACCCATGTAGAAACAAAAATCAATGAGAAACGAAAATAAAAGCACCCCAAAAAGTTAAGTGTGAAGACTTTTTCAATAACTGCGAGATGAGACATAGAGCGATGATGTGACTGAGCCACTGTCACAGCCATGTCGTTTTTTTATTTTATTTTATTTTATTTTTTTTGCTGAACAAGCAAGAGAAGCGAGGAGGGACAAGGACCTTTGGGTGTCAGCACATCACATCTATGACCATGTGTCATAGCAAGGCCTCACACACACACACACGCGCACACACAAAAGCCCACGGTGATTTGTTCGATGGGAGATGCTGTGTGCAAAGCTGCCTCGGTAAATACGCCGTGGCATTTCTGCCATGCTGCCATCGTTTATTTCAGACTCCGATCGCGCTCATCCTCTCTGTCCCTCCCTGTCACACTTAATGACTGCCTGGCTAATTGAAATATGGCTTCATTGTTGCCATGTTATTACCAAGAAGAAGGTTAAGTTTACTGAAAGTTTACGATGACTGTCGGCGGGCCTGAGATTAATATAGGGAGCTTTTATTAAAATTCATATAATTATGCAGCAGCCATCAAAGGCAAAGAGTTCTGCATGGGGAGGACAAGGTGATTGAAAATTACTGTCCCCTCCACCCCCTTTCCCCCCTTTCTAAAGTGATAGCCAAGCAGTCTTATGAGAAAAGAAAAAGCCCTTTTCTCATTAATATGTGGGAGGTAGATTTCCCTGTAAGGCAGGCCTCAGGAGAAGAAAGGTGTGTGTTTGTCCTTTGTTCACTGACGGCCAGGTTCAACCTATCAGCTGCAAAGAGTCCAACTTAGTTTTCAAGTGACATATTTTAGATCAGGGGTCTTAATCTGGTGGGTCATAGGCCGGATCCCCCCTGAATGAAGAGATTTTGGTTAGCAGCAAGAATTATTGCATGTAATTATAAATAAATATTTTTTGTGTACCGGATGTCAAACCAGTTGTTGGCAGTTACTCACAACACCTGTGGTTTTGTTCATCCACCAACTGACGGTGACTGTTTACTGAGTGTACTGTTGTTTTTGCCTTTGGACAAAATATCTCAAAAAGTGATGGTTGGATTGTGATGAAATTGTGTTGAGAGATGGTGACTGGGTAAGGGAAAGTGATTGTAAAATTACAAGGCTTTGGAAAAGCCTAGGCATCTAGATTGATGGATGGATAGATGAGTTCAGCCCCACCAGTTAAAATATAACTTCAACTTATAACTCAAAAACATTCAATGCTATCATCTTGTAACCACAAAATTAATCCTCTGGAGTCATCTGATGCGGAGACACGTCAAAGTCACATGACCAAATTAAGCGGACATACCATCCAACACACTGCAGTCTGAGTCTCCATTTGAATGTGTGTTGAAATTGCCGACTTCAAACTATATGCCAGATTTTAAATTGTGTTGATAGGTTTAGTATAACTTGAATCGTGTTTAATAATTTACATTATGCCTTTCCTGAATATTATGGTCATTCTTGGTGAGCATGGTTTTTTTAGAAATGTGTACCAAATGGGACTTTCACTTTGTTGTTCTGCTCTTGCTTGCTGCAGTGGTTGCAGGGAAAAAACACAACTTTCCCTTTATCATAGGTGGAAAAATGCATGACCTAAACCAATCAAAAATGATCACCATCCCATGTATTTGGTTGCTGAGGAGATTCTGACCAAAAAGCCACCAAAGGCAGGCTGAAGTGCCAACACTGCCTCCAGGTGGACAACAGAAGCAGTGACATGCCTCCTGTTGTTCACCTGGCCAGGCCTGTGTCGCCTCTGTCTTGTGTTGGACAGGAATTGCTTTTTGAGTGGCACAAATAATTTGTGTGGCATCTTATTGTTTTGAAAATACTTGTACAAAAACGTCTGAAGCATTTCCTGCATTTTAATGTAAATAGTTGTATATAACCTTGTTTGTACATACATTTTTGAAATTTACAATTTATATTTGCATTCTAAGTTAAAAAATGGTTTGTTTGTTTGTTTGTTTGTTTGTTTGTTTGTTTGTTTGTTTGTGAATTTTCACACTAAAAAACAAACTTTTTTCTATTTGGATTTTATGTTTTTGTGTGAATTTAGGTCTGTTGTGTTAATAAAGTATGTCAGAATGAAAGAAAAGCTGTAAAGTCACACAGGTGAGGTTGTGCTGGAAAAAATACACTAAGCAAGGGAAAGTAAACAGTTTTTAAAGTAAATTAAGAAGGTAAAACCAAAAGTAGTCAAAAACAGGTAATTATACACTTGAGCCCAGAAGGTTAAAATGGTGTATCATGATGACAAGCTTTCAAAACCAGATGGGTTTTTGGTACACCAGGTCAATCCAAAAACCCATCTTTGTTTTGCCTGTGTAATACCTCTGAGACGTGTAAGCAGTCTGCTGGATGGTTGATGGATATAAGCTTGATGATGGATTAGGAGCAGGTGCGGTTGTCATTCAAAGAGACAGAGACTGTTTTAGTGTAGAAATGTACTAAATCAGACAAAGGTTACGTTGTGAAAACGTAAATAACACAGTCATACCTCCCAGCGGAAAGGATTTTGTGTAAATATAGCTGCAAAAAGAAAAAAAAAATCATTTATTTTCTGATTTTTCATAGCATTTATGTTGCAAAACTAAAATAATGTAATGCAACACAATCCTGCAGAAACGGTTTTGTATGAATATAGCCGAAGCAGACGCTTCTTCTTTCTCTATCTAGCTCTCTGAAGATATGTGTGGATTTGCAGTTAGTAGCTTGAAATGTGCTTGTTTGTCAGTTTCTTTCATTTCAAACCGTGCATCTTGTAGCCACCGAGGCCACTGTTGCTTGTTTTCATTGTTCCCTAAAAAAAAAAATCCCTGATCCTTTTCATTACATATCTTCTTGTTGAAGGATGGTTCTTTGCACGTGTCTGAAATCTGAGTTTCTCATCAGTACAGGCCAATCACATGGGTGGCTGGCTGAGCTTGTGAACTGATTCCTTTGCTCTTTTTCAATAAGGGATCAGATAGTGGCCTTGTTTTTAGGAATGAGCAATTTTGTGCAACACAATATAATATTGATGTCATATTTGTCATATTAAAACAGCACTACAGAGTATCTATAGTATAATATTGTAACTGAGCATGCTTTATGATGTCACACAGATCTATAGGTGTCATGCAGAAAAACAACCCAATAAACTGCTGGCAGCCTTGGCAAAGGTCTGTACTGAGTGCACGCCGGGTCGATTGTGTGATTCGCACAGCCTCTCCTGAGTTGCTTTGAGCCATGTGCGATGAGCTTAGCCGAGTGTGGGCGGCAACATGCTGTATCAAAGATTCACCGGCATGACTGAGGATGGTTTATCTTGTGCCCACATGGAACATTTTAAAGCACTTTGGAACAGCATTTGTAGCTAACACTGTGTATATAAGGATGGGATGAGCGTGTTGTGCCCCGGCAATGACAGAATGGGAAAAAATAGACTTCTGCCTCATTCAGAGAAAACTCAAAGATGAAATGTTTTACTTTGTTTTGGATTTTAAGTGAATTATGTCTCAGCAAGAACTCCGTAAATAAATTAGAGGTAAAGTATGTTTGATTTTGTGTCATCTAGTGCAGGGGTTTTCAAAGTGTGGGAGAGTGAGCTCCCCCACCCCAGAGAACAAATGAATAGCTGCCCGCCCCCCCACCCCCACCGACACACTTACACACAATTTCAACATCTTCGTGTGATTCTTTTTATTCTTTTACACATTAAACACATTTTAAATATATTGATGTGTTTTTAAGGAACTGTCTATGCATTTACACATTTACACCCTTTTCAAACATTTTAAACATGTTTTTAAAGACCCTTCTATTCTTTCATACATTTTATACCCTTTTCAAGCATTTTAAATGTGTTTTTAAGGAACTGTCTATGCATTTACACATTTTACACCCTTTTCAAACATTTTAAACATGTTTTTAAAGACCTTTCTATTCTTTCATAATTTTACACCCTTTTCAAACATTTTAAATGTGTTTTAAAGACCTTTCTATTCTTTTATACATTTTACACCCTTTTTAAACATTTTAAACGTGTTTTTAAGGAACTGTCTATGCATTTACACATTTACACCCTTTTCAAACATTTTAAACATGTTTTTAAGGAACTGTCTATGCATTTACACATTTTACACCCTTTTCAAACATTTTAAACATGTTTTTAAAGACCTTTCTATTCTTTCATAATTTGACACCCTTTTCAAACATTTTAAATGTGTTTTAAAGACCTTTCTATTCTTTTATACATTTTACACCCTTTTTAAACATTTTAAACGTGTTTGAAGGAACTGTCTATGCATTTACACATTTACACCCTTTTCAAACATTTTAAACATGTTTTTAAGGAACTGTCTATGCATTTACACATTTTACACCCTTTTCAAACATTTTAAACATGTTTTTAAAGACCTTTCTATTCTTTCATAATTTTACACCCTTTTCAAACATTTTAAATGTGTTTTAAAGACCTTTCTATTCTTTTATACATTTTACACCCTTTTTAAACATTTTAAACGTGTTTTTAAGGAACTGTCTATGCATTTACACATTTACACCCTTTTCAAACATTTTAAACATGTTTTTAAGGAACTGTCTATGCATTTACACATTTTACACCCTTTTCAAACATTTTAAACATGTTTTTAAGGAACTGTCTATGCATTTACACATTTACACCCTTTTCAAACATTTTAAACATGTTTTTAAAGACCCTTCTATTCTTTCATACATTTTATACCCTTTTCAAACATTTTAAATGTGTTTTTAAGGAACTGTCTATGCATTTACACATTTTACACCCTTTTCAAACATTTTAAATGTGTTTTAAAGACCTTTCTATTCTTTTATACATTTTACACCCTTTTTAAATATTTTAAATGTGTTTTTAAGGAACTGTCTATGCATTTACACATTTACACCCTTTTCAAACATTTTAAACATGTTTTTAAAGACCCTTCTATTCTTTCATACATTTTACACCCTTTTTAAACATTTTAAACGTGTTTGAAGGAACTGTCTATGCATTTACACATTTACACCCTTTTCAAACATTTTAAACATGTTTTTAAAGACCTTTCTATTCTTTCATACATTTTACACCCTTTATAAACATTTTAAATGTGTTTTAAAGACCTTTCTATTCTTTCATACATTTTATACCCATTTCAAACATTTTAAATGTGTTTTTAACGATCCGTCTATGCATTTACATATTTTACACCCTTTTCAAACATTTTAAACATGTTTTAAAGAACTTTCTATTCTTTCACACATTTTACACCCTTTTCAAACATTTTAAATATATTTTTAAGAAAGTTTCTATTCTTCTATTTTTACCTTTTGTCATATTTTAAATATCATTTTTTTTAAACATTTAAACATCTCTGTGTGTTTTTAAATGTCTTGGACGTAACTAACACATTTTAACATAAATAATATTAATTAAACTTTTATACATATTTAGCCTCTCATCTCGCCTCACCTCTTGTTTAGTGCGAGCAATGAGTCTGGTCTTTGACGCGTACAGGCAGCTGATGCAAGGAAAAAAAACATTTTTTAAAAAATGTTATCCATTTTTCTCCTGGCATATTAGCTAACAATGTTTTCTTTTTCTTTTTCCCCCTTCTTTTTTTTTTTTTTTTTTTGGTTAATAGTGTTTACAGTTATTTTTTGTGACCTCCCTCCCAAAGATCTCTGGTGCCCCCCGGGGGAGCAGCCCCACAGTTTGGAAACCAGTGATCTACTGTGACATTGCAGACTGCATTATGTTGTCACTGATTGTGACTTTGGTTCCCTTCAAGTTTTTGTTTCTTTGATAGGAGTTCTCGCTCTCTTGCCTTCTTTTGTGATGAGCAATATGGTCATCCCATTCTCAAATGCGTTACTCACAAGAAATTTTGACATGTAAGCTATAGTACCTACCACGGTATACTATTACAGTACCACAATACTACAACAACACCTCAAAAATCACTGTGGTACATACGATGGTACTTCAGATAGTAGCATTGTACGAATCAGGGTATTGTCAAAAATATTCCTCCTATGTTACCAATACCACGGGATGACTATTATATTTATATTCTATTTTATTGAGTATTATGGATTACTTGAGTTGTTACTGACGTCTGGTGAAAATTTCATGTCAATGGCACCTTTAAAAATATATTTACTGAGAAAAATGGTGATGTGTTCAATACTTATTTTACCCGCTGTATGCACTTTAGCAAGACAACTTAAAGAATGCAGAATAATATTTTGATCAAACTTCACAGGTACACTGGTCATGAAGATGCAAAGAAGTGATTTGATATTGACGAGGCTTGGTCAGTGATCAGTTTCATCTATGATATGGGAAAATGGCTAATATCATGGAAAGAAGTGCAGAAGTTGAATTTATCATTAATGTACTGTGGGATCAGTCAGCCCAGTCTCACACTGTTTTTTGTTTTTTTTGTGCTCCTCTCATGAAATGAGTCATATTTTTGTGACGTGTTTTTTTATATTATTTTACGATGGCTAATGCTACCCCTTACCCTAACACTAACCATAACCTCACCCACCTTCTACCTTCCACTAACTTTAACCATAACCCCCACAGACCCGCCCCATCTCCGCGTCATCCCACATTTCGTGATACCGTCATTTATGCTAGTGGTTAAGCATTGGCCTTGACACCAGAGGATCCTCGGTTCAAATCCCAGCCTGCCGGGAAAATCACTAAGGGCCCTTAGACAAGGTCCTTAATCCCCTAGGTTCTCCTGGTGTATACTGAGCACCTTGTATGGCAGCACCCTCACATCGGGGTGAATGTGAGGCATTACTGTAAAGCGCTTTGAGCATCTGATGCAGATAGAAAAGCGCTATATAAATGCAGTCCATTCACCATTTGTGCTCCATGAAAAGCATCACATTTTCGTAACAGTATCACAAACCAATAGATTAATTTAATTTTCATGATGCTATCACAAAATGGCGTAAGATTGGGTTGGTATCACTACCATAGGAGGAGCACCATTTAACTGTGGTACTCACTGTAAAATTTCTTACCATCATCCAGGAAAAGAAACTATTAGACACTCTATAGGGGAGCAACCAGTCATTAATTTTCTGCCACTCATCCGGGTCTGCATCACAGTGGCAGTAATCCAAACAGTTCATCTCACACTTCCTTAGCCTCGGCAAATTCCCCTAACTCTTCCTGGGGGATCCCGAGGTGTTCCCAAGCCAGCTGGGAAATAGAACTCCATCCCTCATTTTTCCGCAGTCCTCCATTTGTATCGGAAAAATGCAAATGGTAGAGTAGGTATGTCACTTTTAGGCTACTGTATCAACATAGCAGCATCCATGAGGGGACCCTCTCACATGTAGATATGAAGTGTTCATTATGAACACATTGATTCATTGTTGCAGGTAATTATACACCAATAAACTCATGGTTATGAATGTTATATTCAATTTCTGCTCATAATCGCCCTTAAATCCTGCACAGTGTAGGTTTAAGTCGGAATGCATTAATGCATTTTAGATGGAAGGGCTTATGGCACCACCAGCATTGAGCTTTCCAGGAAGAAATTTCATCAGAACATGCGAAATGTGTCCACTTATAATGTCATGAAAGGGTCTCCTTTGTTTGTTTAAGCGGACACAAGAGACCAAGCTATCTAATTTGTCTTTGAGGTCACTGTTTTTGACATGCATGCATGTCTCTGCAGAGATGCCCTTTGCAGTATCTTTTAGGTGCATAGACTTGAAAGGGATTGCATGGATGTTTGTAACTACCTCGGTCTCTATATTGCATGTACCTATGTAGATCAAAGTTGGCAGATACATTGGGCATAGATCATTGGGCTTGATCAATAATCAATAATCAATCAATAGTCAAGAAGTTATTTTATTGTGACTCAACTTCACTGATTAAAAGCCCATGTAACATTTATTTCCATTCATCAGGTTCACAATGTTCAGACACTAGATTTTGTTGGAATTTGTTTTTAGCTATTTGAAAAAGTATACACCCTGAAAAGTGAATACAATAGCACATGAGAAAATGATAATTTCATTTCCCTGGAAGCTGTTACGGTGGCCATCTCAGATTAGACTTAAGACCCACTTATTTTCCCTTTCGTATGGCTAGCATACTGGCATAGTATGTTACTATGCTTTTAACCCTTTTAAATCCGCAGCCTCAACTTTATCTAAATTCTGGGTCTGTTAGTGACGCTTAGGGCTAGTGGCCGGCGATTACCTTAGTATTTCTTCTGTTTTTCTTGTTGCTTAATGCTGATGAATTATACTGTATTTGTTGTCTTTCTGATGCCTGATTCTATTTTTTCTCTCTGTTTGAGGCACTGCTCCATCCAGAGATGGGTGTGGTGTCTACTTCTGCAACCCTCCCATCCCGTGCACTGGCAAAATTTCCTGTATATTCGTTTTGTAAATTGTGTTGGTAGCACAGCCCAAGCAGAGGGTTGCCCCTTTGAGTCTGGTCTGTTTGAGGTTTCTTCCTCAAATCATTAAAGGGAGTTTTTGCTTACCACTGTCACCTGTATGCTTGCTCTGGGGTTTGGTAAGATTAGACCTTACTTGTGTGAAGTACCTTGAGGCAACTTTGTTGTGCTTTAGCGCTATATAAATGAAAATAAATTAAAATTAAAATTTCTAAAAATTACACCTTAACATTGGAGGTTTTCAATATATTGGCTTCGAGGATCTAGGATCTTCATCACATGTACAAATCCAAGATGGTCAAATGGGCCCCATACTTCTCCTACACAGGTCAATGACGTTTCCAGCTCAGGAGGTTGATCTTTATTAGTTACGTCTGCTGTAACCTGGTAAATGTATATGGCTGGCAACTTTTTAATTTTTTTGTTTTATGTTTTGATTTGTTTTATATTGTCCATGTTTTCAGTGTTTTGCATACATAACTGGCTTAAGGTGCGACATGATATAATTTGTATGTTTTATTTTGTTAAAACTTAAATAAAGTTCAAGTCATAAAAAAACAAATCTAAGATGGTCATTGATAAATGTGACTTTGCACACACGTGTGGACTCACTGGCTCAGACAATGTGTACTTCAATACTGGAAAAAAAGCTCCAAAGTCATCTCGAAGCTGAAAACTCCCATTCTCAGTTGGCATTTTTACAAATCCAAGTTAATCGCCATGGTGGTTTCTGCTGAAATGGAATCATCCACTTTTCTGATTGGCTATTTTATTGCATGAACTTTCCAAAAATATATAGTTTTACACATCCCTACGAAAATCCAACAAAATAACATGATGGACCTGACTACTTGTACATGCCTGACACTTTCCTAAGGAGTACCCCTTGCATTGTAAGGGAACATCAGAAAAGACATCGTGGCCATGATATGTGTTTCTCTGGGTATGGTCCAGCATGTAGGTCCCTCAGTGTTGAGGACACCAGTGTTGAAAACCCTGTGGAGAAGACCAAGGGGTGCCCATGTTAGCCCTGGCTACGGCAGATAGATGGCTACTTTTGAGAGTTGGGGATGGACTAGTTCTCTGCCTGAGCGATTGCCATCCAGTACCAATGGTGGTTCCAGTGCTTGTTCTCAGACCTGACCTGGAGGCCTTTTGAAATGTGGGTATAGTGTCAACTATGTGTTCTCTGAACACTTCTGATTTGAGTTTTACTTTGGCAGTAGGTTTTTTTTCATTCTCTGAACACTTTTGATTTGAGTTTTACTTTGGCAGTAGGTTTTGTCTGTGCATTTTCTAACTGCCAGATCTCACTGCAGGCAGAGAAATGAAGCATGCAGAGGTCAAACCCATGGAACAAACACGGCTCTGACTTCCACTTGGTAATTAGTATTTGGTTAGTGGCTCTTCTGCTTGGTTTTCCCTCAGTGCCTGTGTGGATAATGGCTGATATTCAGGTGTATGGTGTCTCTAATGGCTGGGTATTACAGTTTACTTGCCAGCGATAAGCCGACCAGAGGAATTTTAAGCCATGCAAAAAGTAGTAAATTACCCACAGCATTTAGGCCGACATCCAAATTCAAATTAATTGTGTCTTTACGGGGGAAAGAACCTCAGATTATCTTCATCCTTAAAATGCTTTCTGACGCCAATTAAAACGGCTGCAGTTATTGATCTTGTTGATTTTATGTCCTTGAATTTGCATAAAGTATTAAAAATGAATGATTCATGAGGCACTCGTTGCCAGAGATCAGGATTCTCACTGAACTGAAAGAGGTGACAGATAAGAATCTTTTGTGTCCTCTGCTTATCCTATTAAGGCTGAAAAGTACCTGCAAAGCAGGCTCCAAATAAGAAAGGGATTTAAGGGCATTGTGCACATCAACGAAATTCAGAGGCAAGAAGCCACTTCCATTAAAACATTTTATTCTGTCCCTCTCCTCCACATTAATGCTGTATTACCTGCTAAATAGTCCCTCTTACCCCATAAAAAAACACCAAAGGGTTCCATGAATATGTGGATGGGACAATTGCATACAGTGAGGTAATTTCTATTGTTGATATGGGAAGTCATTTCTTTGATGAATTCCCTTCAAGTGATGGATTTCATCTCATAAGCTTCTTATTCTTGTTCAGTCAAACTGCTTAAAATTCAGATGGTGCGAGCTTTGGGTGAATGTGTGAATAGCAGAAGGAGGAGTTGAGAACTTTTTGTGTATTTTGAGAACTAAACGGCGCGATGACTTCGATACGGCCGATTGTCCGCCGTTTCTAAAGAGAGTTTCAGTAGTTCCTGAAATTAGTCGGCCCACCTGTTTTCTCAATGGCGCTTTGGAGGCATCTCGAGTGCTGCGTCGATTCCCCCCTGAGCATTCAATGGGAGTTTTTTTTTAACCCATCTCTGCATACTGAAGACTCTTTAAACAAATTCCCTGCTGGGCTTGTTAATGGAAGCATCAGCAGGCGTAAAGCCCCTGTGTCAATGACACTTTTTCTCCTCAAGGACCTCAAGCAGCTGCTTTGGTAAACTCCCTTCTCTTTCTGGTATTCACACGAGATGAAAGTTTGGCCTGAAACTGAAGATTCAATTAAAGGAACGCAACGAGAACTCTCAGGGTGAACTTTACCAAGAGTACCAAGAGTTGCCAGCGACTGCTGAGCGGCGACGTAGACGGCGATCCCGCCGTCAGTGATATGTGGCCTCCTCTCAAACCCGTTGCCCGTCTTCCCGAAGGGACAAAAACTCAGTCCAGGCTATGAAATTAATACCTATTCCATCTTCTCACACACACACAAAAAAGCAAACTAACCTTTGAGCACACATTTGATAATGGATGACTTTCAGGCGGCGTTTGGGGAATTAAAGCAATTTGGCTCTCCAAACATTCTTTGCTTAGTTGTAATTAATTAGGTTGCTGAGATTTTTGGGCTTGTGATAAATTGGCCCATTCTGCATATAGCCCAGAAAATGGAGGTCAAACATTTTTTTTTTTGCTTGTTGTTGTAGCAAACACGAAGGTGTCCCTGTCATGCTAAATTTAATACTCTTGCAAGCAAAAGAGTCGTTCACAAATGACTTTGTTTCTGTGCCAAATAAAAAAGAAGGTCACCCTCATCTTCAGTTTGTGCTTCAAGAAACAGTGCTGGTGCACATTATGTTTCCTGTCACGTTGTAAGACTGAGAGAAAACCCACGACTTTGTCTTTCTGCTCTGTAACCAAGTCTCAATAGCAGTAAAAATAATTCAAAACTCGTACATTTGTCCCAAATCGGAACGTGATTCATTACAAATTTTGTAATTACAGATGTAATTACAGAGAGGATACACTTTATTTTACAGTACTAGGTCCATTGTATATAAAAGTAATAAATGACTACAGTACATGTTGAGTGATGGTAATGTGATAACCCAACCAAATCTGAAAATTGAGGACATGTACCAAGAGGTAGGGCCACAACAGGTGCATGTTCTTTATTGTAAGTACACAGTGTTATATGATGTACATACAATGTACATACATACATGTACATACGTACATATAGGGTGGTAGGTACTATGTATTAAAGGTACTGTAAAATAAAGCGTTACCCAAATTTTTATATAAATGTACTGATGAGTGTTGTTGCATCATATTTGTGAAGGTGAAGTCCAGATTGAAAATATGTTCCTACGAGCTTGAATCTTGGGGATTACCCCTTTGGCAGAGCGGGTAGAGCCTTGCTCTCAAGTATGAGTGATCTGGTGTTTAAACCCCACTGTGGCCATAAAGTTGTGTCGTCTGGTTGCATTTGGATAAAAAAGAGTTTTATAAAAACATTTAAGAAATGATTGTATCATATTTGGTTGCAAATTATCTCTTGCCCAGAAGAACACCAATCAGATGTCACTGTATTTTTTCTGATTTCTTCTTATTACATCCGCCAAGGACGTAATTAAATCACCGGTGTTTATTACTACACAGATTATGACAAAATTTGCACCACAGATAGATATTAGACCATGGAAGAAGGTGGTCCAAATTCTGAATCAAGTTTCACTTTATATCGGCTTTGAAGAATTACTGTTTGCAGGATTATGTCAAAACTACTGCACGGATTTTGATGAAATTTTCAACACAGATACATATTAGGCCATGGAAGACTCCATTAAATTTTGGAGGTGATCCGGATCCAGATTGGCAGACATCAGAAATATGCTTGTTATAATTTTCAGGAATATTCCTTCCATACTTTTATGGTTTGATTAATGGAGTGGTCATATTATGGGATGTCGGCTGTATTTTTAGTCACTTATACTATTGATGGGTGGAAGCTTAGTGCTGGAACTATTGTGTTGTTATGTGGTGATAATCATACACAAATATGTAATTTTACAACTGCAAGTTTAAAACAAAATCTCACTGCCTGGGTAGCAGACTGAGGTCAATAGATTAGTATCTCTCACTAAATTACATTATTTACTCAGAAACCCAACAGGATCATTTTTGAGCCAGCTATTTGCTTGAGAACCTGCTAGCTACCCAGATGGATAACAAATTAACAATTACATAAAGTTAGTGTATTTGTACTACCCAGTACTGTCTTACACCTGAGTCATAATGACATTTTTGGAACTGTTTTTGGTTAGATTGGAAACAATTTTATAACATTAGATGATGTATTGTAACTAGATAACATGATAGCTGCCATAGGAAAGAAGTTATAAGAAAGAAATTACATGAAGATAAAGATTGCATAAGAAATAAACTGCATGATACTATCAGTTATCAAGTTGTTCACAACTTGATAACGATTTTATCATACCTATAAATGATAAATGTTGTATGGTTTTCTGAAGGGTGTAAAAAGCCATATTCATTGGTGAACAACTTGATAACGATTTTATCATATACAGTGGTCCCTTGTTTATCGCGGGAGTTACGTTCTAAAAATAACCTGCGATAGGCGAAATCCACAAAGTAGTCAGCGTTATTTTTTACAATTATTATCGATGTTTTAAGGCTGTAAAACCCCTCACTACACACTTTATACACTTTCCTCAAACAGGCATTAACATTTTCTCACTTTTCTCTCCTGTGTAAACATTCAAAGTTCAAACCTTAGTAGAAAAAAAATAAAATGTTTTCCTATGAATAATTATGATGGCTTTTAGAACTAACGGTTCTAAAAGCCAAAAGGTATATGATAAATATTTGTACGATTATTTGTACTCAGATGGGAAACCAATGTTATAACTTTAAGTATCACACCTATTTGTATTAAGCATTGACTTGAGCCCAATTTATGCTGCTCCGTATCTCCAGCTCTGTAGTCATGCTGAGTTCTCTGCGTCATTGCAAACCCCCTCTGAGCCTCTCTCCATAGCCTAACGTATGCCTCCCAAAAATTGAAACTACACATTGAGATGAAGGAGACCACACGGGCTGTGATTAGTCTACTAACTACACAATTTCTGGAATCTCCCTTTTCTGGTTTCACAATAAATGACTTTTATGGTATAGTAGGCCAATCTTCATGATGTTGCACCCCCTACTTTTCTGGTGGTGAATCGCATTGCGACACCCACCAACCCTAACAAAGAACTGCATGGAAGCGAGTGTGTGGCAACAAAGTTATGGAATAGCAGAAGCATAAAAAGGCCTTTACATCTGTCAGATGAAGGATGTATCATAGCTAGCTAATATAATAGCTGTCGCAAGCTAGCTTGTGGTAAATATGCCACAGATGCTAGCTAGTATATAGCACAGCCACAATGCAATATTAAATTAGAATTTGCATGAAGTAGTGTATTTGTACTATCAAGCATGGTCTTATGTCAGACTCCAAATGATATTGATCTGTTTCTAAAACAGTTTTTACTCAGGTAGAAAAACAACTTCATAACATAACATTAGCTAATGTATGACCATGGCTATTTGCATTGTCTTACAACTGATAAAAATGACACCAGTCTGATTTTAGAAAATTATGGTTTTTTTTGTTTGTTTGTTTGTTTGTTTTTTTAAGGCAGAATTTTGCCAGATAAGATAATGGGTCAAAACTAGCTAACATGATCGCTGCCACAAGCTAGCTTGGAGAGCATTGTAGTGTAGTACAGCCACTATTCATTTATAAATTATTTATAATAAATGTATTATTATATTCTTTAGTTAGTTTTTAAGAATTTTTTTAAAAATTGGTATGACATAATTTTAGGTGATCTACTATATCATGGCTAGCTAACATGATGGCTGCCTGTATGTGGGGCATCATTATGTTTACCTGGTTGATGTTGTTTCTTTTGTACTGTATGAGTTACAGCACTGAAAGGGAATGAAATTGCGAATGTAAAGGCCCAGTCACACTTTGACGGAAAGAGCAAAAGGATTAGTTAAGTATTTAATTATTTTAGCTGTTGGCAAATACGTCAGTCTCCTGTGGAGTTTGGCCACTAATGGACAGATGACGTTGCATTTCCACAAAGTTCGGCACTGAGCAGAAGCATTTTTCCGAGTTTACAGAAAATATGCTGCATTTGAGCAGAGTTTGGAGCTCTGAAAGCAGGACGTCATGTGTCTTCACTTGAACATCGAGAGCAGAGAGAGCAGGCTGTCTGTTTCTTCCAGACATGGAGTTGCACTTACTGTGTCTGTCCTTTCTCCACTTGCTGGAATTTTGACGAATCAGAACACCAGAATGAGCAATTGGATAACAGGAAAAATAAATGGCAAAACAGCAAAAACATGCACAAACAGCTGCAAAGTTCTCCATCTGAGAAGGTGCAGATTTTGCGAATAGGAAAATTACTTTTTTCAGACAAAAACAAACACGAACATATAGAATCAGTTCCTCATATGTTGCTTTGATCCCTTATAATATAACTGGGGCTTTAATTCCTGAAGGGATGTCAAGGCAACTGCAGGGTCAAGAGATGTACCACTGACATACATTATAATAACCCTCAAACGAGGAAGCTATTTTAGCAACTAATATGACCAAGTGGGTTATTTATGACCCTATTGACTTTATATTGGAATATTTCTATATAAATGATTGTTTTAGGGTTCTTCATATTTATTTCACTCTCTAATATATTTGTCCATCATCCGTTTCATCCTCAGTCTGGACATCAAGAATCAGTCTCAATGCTTGTGCAGCTATAGATCTTGCTATTCTAGGTCTGTTGGCTTCCCTGCAAAACAGTAAAATATAATAGAGTTGGCAAATTACAATACCATCTGAAGCTATAATGTTTACAATTTCATAGATCTTCCCGGGATTATAAGTGACCCTGTTCAAGTTTGGATTATAGGGGAAACCCGGGCACAGTGAATCAATGGGCACAATGAATCAGTTGCTATATCTGCAAAACTACATATTTGCAGCAGTTATGCCATATTTTTATGCATAAGGACATCCCCTTTATAAAATAGTGTTTTGTTTTTGGATACATTAAGGGCAAAACTAACTGGCAAGTAAAGTCTTTTTTTTTTCCTATCAAAAGTAAATTTTGTGGATGTCAGTGTCTTTGTATTTATTTCTCACAACAGAGGAAAGGTGGCCTAAAATTATCATTCATTAGAAGACTACCCCGTCCAACTGATGAGTATGTGTTATGTCTTCTCCAGACTATCAGCTATTTGATAACATGACTCATGTGTGTCACATGCACCCGTGGCACAGTGAATCAGTGTAGAAAGTGATTTACTAAGCCCCAGTATCAAGTGGATGACAAATATTACTTGTTGAAGCTTATACATGTATTTTCCATAAATTATTTCTATAATTTTTGTATATACACTGCAGACTTACTTGTAGTTCCTAGGGTTTGTAAGAGTAGAATGGGAGGCAGAGCCTTCAGCTTTCAGGCTCCTCTCCTGTGGAACCAGCTCCCAATTCAGATCAGGGAGACAGACACCCTCTCTACTTTTAAGATTAGGCTTAAAACTTTCCTTTTTGCTAAAGCTTATAGTTAGGGCTGGATCAGGTGACCCTGAACCATCCCTTAGTTATGCTGCTATAGACTTAGACTGCTGGGGGGTTCCCATGATGCACTGAGTGTTTCTTTCTCTTTTTGCTCTGTATGCACCACTCTGCATTTAATCATTAGTGACTGATCTCTGCTCCCCTCCACAGCATGTCTTTTTCCTGGTTCTCTCCCTCAGCCCCAACCAGTCCCAGCAGAAGACTGCCCCTCCCTGAGCCTGGTTCTGCTGGAGGTTTCTTCCTGTTAAAAGGGAGTTTTTCCTTCCCACTGTCGCCAAGTGCTTGCTCACAGGGGGTCGGTTTGACCGTTGGGGTTTTTTACGTAATTATTGTATGGCCTTGCCTTACAATATAAAGCGCCTTGGGGCAACTATTTGTTGTGATTTGGTGCTATATAAATAAAATTGATTGATTAATTGATTGATATAAACAACTGTTTTCACATTTGAACAGAAATTATGACAGTTGTATTTATAATAGTTTCTAAAGGACTTATATCACTATATAATTCACTCACACATTACATAGCTGATTTGCTGGATTATAGTTTGTATATGCATCAACATATATTTAATAATTTTGAGGAAATCTTTATAGTCATGTGTTTTTTCATTATATTCTAAGTTGATTCACTGTGCCCCGTGAATTAGTGTCCGGGGCACAGTGAATCAAAAATTTTTAAATTGATTTTAAACACCTGTAAATTACACTTGGGGAGAAATAAATAACACAGCCTATAAACAATAACTTGCTGTATTAAATCCACAATAGAATGATGTAAACCTATGCATAATGTGTTTATGCTATCACAAAACATTTCTGATCCACTGTGCCCCGGTTTCCCCTACTTGCCACACGTATCTGCTGATCCTTAAAAAAAATTCTATGAAGAAATGCGGGACAAATAGATTAACAAATTTATGGTAGGAAACGTTTTCTGATAAAAATTCATAAATCAATCATAAATGACCCCACTTGGTCACTTGAGCATTAAAAGGCTAGCAAATTAGTGGGCTGCTGAAGTTGGCATTTTGTCCAAAGAAATTAAATGTAATGTGCACTTCATACATTTTTATCCCAAACAATCTGAGAAAATCTTTTAAATAATAACGCAATATTAAAACCTGACAGTGGGGAAAAGCTTATTTCTGATTCAGGTTTGACTGCGACCAGCTATTTCTCAAATTAAGACCGAAATCAACCCACTTTTGCAGCTGCAAGCCTAAAAAGAAACAAACAAACAAAAAAAAAATCTTTGAATTGATTTTTGCAAGGAGAGAAAAGAGGGAAGAGGAGAATAAATAGCTTGATTTGCTGGCATTCAATCTAAGGGGACTGTCAGAGAGAGCAGACAATATAAAGAAGCCCATCTTTTAATGAGAATCTGGACACATCTCAGTTGAAAAAACAACAAAAGCTAGGAAGCAGCTAATGAGGCTATCATCGCTGTACACAGAGTTCCCCCAGCCGGCGCCTCTCGGAACGAGGCCTTTAAATGGGACATAAAGCAACAGTCACAGAGCTGCTAGCTGGGACTGTTGACTGGAACTTCAAATATACAAAAACACAACTCAAGAGATGATGCTAGTGTTGTTGTTTTGTAGACCAGGTAGTAGCTCAGTGGGATAACTCTACCAATATCTAGACCGGGGTTTGAGTCCAGTTAAAGCAACCTGTCGGTCTTCTTGGACAACATGCTTAATCTGTATTATCCCAGTCCCATCCAGGGGGAGTCATAGACTGTCATCTGCTTTGTGCTACAGAATCCGGGGCAATGTTGCCTCACAGCAAGAAGATCATGGGTTCGCATCCCACCTGCGGCATTTCTGTTTTGAGTTTGCATGTTGTTCTTGTGTTTGCATGGGTTCCCTCCGGGTACTCCGGGTTCCTCCCACATCCAAAGACTTTTTCATGTTAGGTGAATTGGAAAATTTAAATTGACCATAGGCATGCATGCAGGTGTTTGTCTTTCTATATGTGGCCCTGCAATAGACAGGTGTCCTCTCCCTATGACTGCTGGGATAGGCTATAGAAAATGTATGGATGGATGGATGGCCCATGTTAGACCCAACCCGGTATGCCTGTCATGACACTAAATTCCTGTGCAAAAAAATGTTTTAATGTTAGACATAAATAAAAATGACCTGGCCCTTTATCCAGATCATTTCAATGGAATCTGTTCCATTAATTTCATTTGTTCTTTTGTTTCCTAAATATTCCTTGTGCTAGCATTCGTTGTCAATTTTATTCATTCATTCCTTCATTTTCTATACCCACTTAATCCAATCAAGGTTTTTTATTTCATGATGATTATCTTGTAATTCTGTCTCTTTAATGATTTCTATCCCATGCTAAGATGTGCTTAAATTATTGTGATAAATTATATTTTGCAAGTCTTCATCATAGTGAATGAATGAAATTTGTACCACAAAATCAGGTTTTAACTGAAAGTTAAAACTTGTTGAATTTTGCACTGTTCTGACCACAGAGCCAATACTGGCAGAATAGAATGGTGACTTTACGCACAACACAGGAGAACCTAATCACATGTGTGTCAGAATTTTCATAATTATGCAACATCAAGTTAGTTTCCCATTGAGACCAAAGAAAAATAAAATTCACTAATCTGCATGGGCAAATGTGAAATTTCTCATTCAGCTGTGATGTATGTTACAAAAAGTTTAAAATTATAAATATATGTAGCTAATGTTGGCAAGCTAGTTGCATGGTTAATAATAGCAACGTTTAGAAATGTAAATACAGCAGAAAAAATATCTTATAGTGTCACTGATGCTCTATTTTTGGAGTTGACTAATGCGTTGTGCAAAATGTAAGGCCACAATAATTTAAATTTGCTTTTAGACCCTTTTTTTTTCTTTTTTGCAAATTTTATGAAAATTAGTTGATTATTCCTCCTCACAGTAAAGCGATAATGTGGAGTGTGTGTGGTCCTGACTTTACCCCATAGCTGATCAAAACTAATCATATAAGCAGGCGGGAAGGACCAAACTCATATTATTTATACCAGTGGTTTTCAAACTGTAAGGCACACACCAGCGCCTGAAAGACAGAGTGTGCACTGTGAGAGTCCATTTGATCCCTCTTGTGGCAGGTGTCGGCCAAATTCCAGGTGACACATCCCATGTACATCCAACACCACTCGTTTGGCACTTAGAAAATGTGTGGCCATTTGTGCTGTTAGCACAAAAACAGTCAGCAGACAATCACTTTTGAGCTGAATGTGAAATTTGTCTAAGTGCCCCCACAACTGTGGAGTCACCAAGTGCACATGTGGTGTGCCGCAGTGTCAGCTCCCCCACAACACGTGTACGTGTGTATTGCACGCCCCACCCTGCTCCCCCCAACACATGGCGTACATGTGGATCACGCCCCCACCCTGCAGGTAAGGCGCCTCTCATCTGACCACAGAGTGACACCTTGTTCTGTGCGCTGAACGGACAGGGGGTGTGGCTATCTCTGGTCCTGGACATCACAGCTGCAGAACACGTACGTGTGTGCGCTTGGAATCCTCATATGGAAATACATAAAAACATATATCACTTTTACAACAGGCTGAAGAGCGCACACAGCTGCCTCCAACACCTCGCACACCTGTTGCTACAAACGTTTGCACACACTAGCAGTTGAAACACAGACGATCATAACAGATGCATGTGTTTGGCTTGACACGCGTGTCCTGTGAGTGGAGCGCTGTAGGACTATATAACAAGCCAACAGTGCGACAAATACGCCACTTTCAGTTACGTATCATCAGAAATACGCCGTAACAAACACTGCTTGGTCAGTTATCACAATGCTTTTTTCTCTTTTTAAAAAAAATACATTTATGTCCTTGCTGATTTTAGTCAATGTCACGCTCCTGACATTGATTGTAGCACAGTGGTAACATTTCTGTCTGGTAATCAGAGCTTTTGTAAATTGCAGGTTCGAATCCTGTGAGTGGCATTTATTTTTTTATTTAACCAGGGTTATTTAACCGCAGGGTTCTGTATTGTGTCCCCTTTTATTTATTATTTATATCAACCCCGTGATATTTACAAATTATACAGTTGGTTTTTATTTTATTTTTCTCCACATCAGCGGAGAGATATCCTGAGCTGGTGTTGAAAAAAATGACATTGTTCAGTTTGTTTGCTTGGAGGAAAATTGTTGTTTGCAGAAACTGTTGAAAGATACTTTGGGTATTTATCTTGACTTATATGTACTGATGGAAAGATTATGTCCACATGTTTTGTTTCCCTTCATACAAAAGTGGACATGCTAATGCTAAATACTTGCTAATGCTAAATGCTAAAATCTCCCCACTGTGCAGAAATTTGGTACTTTTCCATCTGTAAAAGATCATTCTAAATGCATTGGTAACAGAGATGGTCCATTACATACGCATTTTAGTGTTCATTGAAGGTTTGAGTCAATTTTAAAGCAATGACTTTATAATATCCATAACTTCATTTGTTGCCACTGTGTTCAAGTTATTCTGCCCTACAGTCATTTTTGCAAGCTGAATTCTTTGTCATTATCAGTTGCCTAAATTATAACATACTTCTTTTGGTATATTTAGCTTTTTCATATGTGTAGATACAACCCAGTCTCACAGATTGTCGTGATCATGATTCAACAGCACAAAATATACATTAAGCTATTGTTTCATCATATTGTCACAAAAAGTGCAGAATTTTTGTCATGGGAGCACAAATTCATTTTAATTTCGTGATGGCTGCACGTAATTAAAAGTGCAGCGGGGGGGGGGGTCGGGTGTTTATGGTTAGGGTTAGGGGAAGGAGGAGGGTTAGGATATGGTTAAGGTTAGGGTTGGGGGGTAGGAGTATGATTAGTAATACTGAGTTAAAAAAAATCCTGTCACAAAAATATGAATCATTTCGTGACAGGAGGATAAAAAAAAACGTGAGACTGGGTTGGTAGATAAGTTGGACAAACAATGGTTGACCAATATGACATCTATATACAAGTCAAGCCTAAACAATGTTTTTCAAAATTTGATGAACACATAAATTACTAGATTTACTTGCAGGAATTTGGTACTGCACTTTGCATACATTGTACAGGTTTGCCTATTTATTTATTTGTTTGTTTTGAATTTATTTATTGGTCTCCAAGCACATTTGTATCTTAAATCCATAATGGGTATCGGGTTACTGTTACATTTTTTTCCATGTGGCAGTACAGTTTTGTTTTTTGTTGTGGTTTGTTTGTTTTATGAATATTGATTGAACACCACAAGAACAGACAGGATCCAAAGTGCTGGCATTGGAAAAAGGGTTGGCACAATACCACTTTTTTGTCTCATACACAAGGTTGGGTAGGATTACTTTGAAAGACTACATGTGGATTACATGTATGTATGTACATACATTTGGATTACCTGTAATCTGATTACTTTTGGATTACATTTCAAAGTAATCCTACCCAATCTTGCTCATACAATACCAATACTGGAACCTTCAACAATCCAGTACCAGTTTCCATGCGTTAAAACAATTAAACTGTTCATGAATACATCTGTACTTGGCTGTATGTAGCTTGGTAACCTAGCCATCTAACAAAACATCAACTCAGACTGTGAAACAAATAATCTAATATTCAACAACATGACTCAGATGTGCGATAGAAAACCCAGACTGGATAAGATTTTTTTGTTTTAAAATATCCAACATCCAGTCCATTAATTTTGACCAATATCAGACAGGTCTTGCATCTTCTCCAACTAGCCAAGAATATCTCCACTCATCAGGGCCCAGGAAGACTCCTTCTCATAATTTATTCAATTTACTGACTCTGTATTTTGTAAAATATTCTTGAATATTGTCACGTCATCTTTTCCTAGGCCTGCCTGGTGAGCATTTCCCTTGTGGTCTGAAGCAGAAGACATTTTGGAAATTCTGTCCTCCTCCTTTCTTTCCCCATGCCTCTACCACTAAAGGGACGCTCTTTCCATGTCTTTGGCAACTGATGCTACATCTATCATTTTCCTTTGATGGGTGTTTGCACACTGACAAACAGTTGAGATATCAGGCAGATATCGATCCAAAATATCAGATCGACACCCCTAATTGGAACCCTAAAGATTTTGCTCGTAGGTGTCTGAAAAGAGCCAAAGTTTGATTTCTGGGCCCGGTTTCATAAAGCGGTCTTGTTAATCTTGTTTAGTCAACTAAACTCACTTAGTTGACTAATTTTTAGACAGTCATTGCGCAAAGCGCTTAGTCGGCTAAAGTTTCGCATTAGCCAATTGAAGTTTTTAGCCTGGACGCTAATCTTATTTTAGTTGGCAAAACTTCAGTGTCTTATCTCAAAAAAGGCAACTATCATGTACCAGCACTTGATGAAGGAGGAAGGAAGGGGAGACTTGCGGCAGGAGCAGGTGTTCTGGGATCGGAATAATCCATTGGAGATGTTTACGGATATGGAGACCGGAAGCACTTCTCCTCTGCTGTGGAGGACGGCCATGTTTGTAGCAATTGGACCAACCTGGATGTAAAGAAAACTGTCGCGCATTGGAGGCATTTCTTGGCATAGGCACTCGCGAGGCCGCTATGACTGTGAAAACTGTCGACTAACGTAAAATGGTTAATCTACAAGTTTAGCCGTCGATGTGAAATGGAGGTTAGACAGATAACGTTGGGTGACTAATCTTAGTCGACTAAGTAAGCGTAGTAGACTAAAAGATTAGACTGCTTTAGGAAACCGAGCCTTGATACACATATTTTTTACCTCAGGTAGGGGATAAAAATCTAAATTTAACTATTAGAATCTGTCACTTAAAACAAAAATGATGCCACAAAAATGTCCTTTATGACTGTTAAGAACAGACGGGGATCCTGTAATCATTATGCATTTAATCTGTTAAATTATAAGATAAAAGATCTGTGACTGATTTACCATCCAGACTGTAAGAGCTGCAGTGACAATGAAGACAGATTGGGTCAGTCTATGCTGAGCTTTTTTTTTTAATACTTGCTGCTGTCCTCGCATGCACACACACACATAGACAATGGCATCACCCCTGCTGGACCCCCCACCTACAGTACTCCCACGGCTCCTTTTTACTTGTGTGCACTGGCTTGTGGCTAACTAATTCTTATTATAAATGAAAGGTCCGACATGACCTCACCCGTCTCTCCAAAGCTATTAACTCTCTGCGCTTTTATCAAAAAGACACATCTTACCAGGTCTTGTACAATACAAAATTCAGTACGCCAAGATTAGCAAATAATAGAAAGCTGCTGCCCACGACGGATTTAATCATTTCTTTGTCACACAATCAATGTTCACAATTGGAAATGTTCTTTTTAGCGTTTTATGGGAGAATCCAAAACAAAAAGCACTCACTTGCATATTTTTTGTTATCATATACTCGGTCTTGGTTTTAAAGATTTTCTCCATCTCCATTTGAAGATGGAAGAAAATAATCTTTTTCAAATAACATATCATTTTATGTTGCTTTCTTATTGAATTTGTTTTCAATGAACTGGTGAGAAAACCTTGAATATGCATCTTTGCCCGCTCCCTGATAGAAGGAAATTAACCAGCCCTCAAGTCCTGCCCACAAACCCAGTGATTGGCCTAACCTTAACCATAACCTAGCCCTCTCCCTTCCCCTAACCTTAACCATAGCCCCCAGACCCTCTCCCCTCCCCCATCACCCCACATTTCATGCACCCGTCATGAAATTAATTCATGCTCCAATCACGAAAATGGGCCACTTTCGTAACAGTATCCCAAATTAATAGATTAATTTGCCATCACCTAATGGTGTGAGACTGGTTATCTTAGTCCCTGTAACTCAGTGTTCATTTGAGACAAACTCATTCCAGCAGTACCAAAGAATACTTCAGATGCACTTGGCGCCAAATACATCCATTCTTGGTCTCACATCACTAGTCAGTGTCCAAGAGCTTTACACTGACAGTTTAAGGCACATGGTCTAAGATGTACGGTGCAAGAGGCGTGTCCACACCAATCTTACTAACATGAGTTGTCAAAGTGGTAGGAATTACTTCTTAATTATTCATGGACATATTTTGAGCAGGCGAGTGCATTGCCATTCAGAAAGAGGGCTAAAGAGAGAGGTTTTCTGGCAAGTTAAGGGAGAATGTCAGAACGGCCAGAGCATGCAAGCAGTGACCAAAAATGGTCCTTAAAGTGAAGCAGTACGGCGGAGTTTTGTATTTTTTTATGAATTCAGTTTTGTGGTGTTTAATCACAACCCAGCCAAGACACGGATTTTGTTTTTTGTTTGTTTTTTGTCATGATACTATCACGAAATGCGTCACATTTTCGTGACGTGGTAAAGTTTCAGTTGCTATTTTAACCACAACCCTTACCATAACCCCAAGCCCCCCCCCCCCACCCACCCATGTCAAACTCAAATTTTGTGATACCATCAAATAGTAATGTGATACTGTCACAACATGTTACATTTTTGTGATGGTATCACAAACTAATAGATTAAATCACTTTTCATGACGCCATCACAAACTTGCCATGAGATTGGGTTGTTACAAGCAGAGGGTGTATTGCACACTACACAATGATAAACATAGGATTCATGGAGTCAGTCAGCGAGTCAGTAAATTTATGTAGCATAAAAAAACAACAGCATATTCAACTCTGAAATTGGGTTCTGATAGATATGGGCGAGGACTGGTGAATTATGAATCTTTTAACATGAAAAATAAAATAAATGCACATAGGCCTACCAAGTTGCTTGTGTAGTCTTATTTCAGTGCTTCTTAAATTGCATGAAAATTAAAGGCCTACTTTACATGCACTTGTCTGAACAAGCCCATATATGTGCCATTGTTCCAGCAATCCTATTTAAACATATCTTAAAGAACACTAACAAATGTTCTACTTGTGTACTTCTTACCCTGTGTGCTACTGTCCAATGCTGCTGGAACCTCAATTTCCCTGAGGGAGTATTATCAAGGGATTAATAAAGTTCTATCGAATCTAAACTAATCTAAGTTATCTTAAAAGATGCCAACATGGCACAAAATACAAGGTTCACTGGTTCTCACCTGTACTGATCAGAATCCAAAATTTCAAAGCTGAATATGCAGTTGTTTTTATGGCGTTATTGGGTGTTATTTTATAGACCCACTCACTCTCTGCCTCACTTACTAGACTCCGGTGCAGTAATGCATGTCCCGCTAATTGTAGGGAACATGTCAGTTTTTACATCTTATCCTTCTTCCATTTAGGCTAATAAAATGTCATAAAGCCATAAAATAAATGCATACAAATTCTAGGATACATATTGGGTTAAAATAACATATTGCTACACAAATTATACCCGATCCCTCCCACCCCCCGCGCTCTCAATTCAACATATAGATAGTACTATATATATATATATATATATATATATATATATATATATATATATATATTAACCACACACAAATAGAGGCTACATGACATCTTGTGTACATTGATGAAGACACACCTTGTAAATAAAAACAAATTAAAATTTACTTCTGTAGGAATTGTCCAATATTTTCTTTTTTGATAAATTCTGCAAATGGTTTCCCAATGTCCTCATATGAATCCAGTCTGTTTTAAAGAAAATATGTAATTTTTTCCATAGCCATACAGTCTGCCATGTACTTAATCCAAGCTCCAATAGCAGGAGGGTGAGACATTTTCCAATTTAATGATATCAAACGTTTAGCCTGCAAAATAGCGTAATTTACCAGTTTAAGTTGATGGTCTCAGTTTAGCATGTTTTGAATGTAAATGAAATATGATCATCTTGGCATCAAAAGGGATGCGCATGCCAACAATTTGGCTAGTTATAGTCATCACCTCCTGCCAGAAGTCCTGAATCCTTTCACATTCCCAAATACAATGCACAAATGTCGCTCTAGCTTCTGCACACTTGAAACATATGTTAGGAATTCTACAATTGTATTTATTCAGTTTCACCAGGGTTACATATGTTTGCATTATCCAATTATATTGTATTAATTTTAAAGCCAGTTATAAAACGATGAAATCAACCCTTTCTTTGTGCAACTTTTTGTAGTAAACTCTTCTAGGGGATTAAGGGTTGGAATTTGTAGAGATTGATTTTGTATTGAAGCTAGAAAGTTCCGAATTTGCAAGTATTTGAAAAAAAAAAAGATTTGAATTTTCCTTTTTTATTATTCCTGTATCATGTCAGCAGTCCAAAACCAAATTATATTTAATGCAAATGTTTGTAGCCGACTTAAAAAAATGTTGTGTCTGAAATATTTAAATCATGGAGATTTTGTGATTTTTACATGAAAACAGTCTTACTCTAAATAATGAACCAAAGAGCAAAATTGTTGACATTTTCTTTCCTGATAATTGATTCCATGATTGGTGTGTAACTGTTTGCATCCATCCAGATTTATTTCATTTTAAATGAGGCCTTCATCCTCATCAACTTTCTTCACGAACGAAAAAGTCATAGCCTCCACGGCTCCTTTCTCCATCAATATCTGTCCCTCCCTGATGGCTTTTTCAGTAAAAGAAAAGTTTGTTCGTGATGTTCCATACATAGAAATTGGATTTTTAAGTCAATAGCTAAACGTGCCTGTGGTTTACCCTCTCATTAGCCCTTTTAATTGACAGCAGAGGCCAGTTTTCAATATTTGGCCCAATAAAGGTGTTTTGTGAGGCAAAGTGCACAAACAGTTCATGTGTTTGAGGTAATTAAGTGAACAATTAGTCAAGTCAATCACCCATAAATTTTGTCAAGATTTTGCAGTGACTTACAACACAGTAGGTTCCGTTGCACACAGAGCAAATGATACAACTTAAATAATCTGTTGCTTTTATAAAAATAAAATAAAATGTCCTCATATTTTGATTTAAAAATATTATATTTGTTGGGGGTATTTTTTTTTCTTCAAAAGTGGGTCTACAGAAAATCTGTTTTCAAGTTTTTTTGTATTTATAATCTAAATAAAATAGTCTTTAAACAAAATGAAATAAAAACACACCCATTTATAAATAAAAAAAAATCATTGATAAAAAAAATAGACATTTTTCAAAAGCACATTTTACTTACTTATATGTTGATCAAGATAAGATTTATTAATTTATTTATTTTAAATTAGAATATGCATTTTAACATTTCTGGATTTGTATTCCACCACAAAGTAATATCAGATAATAACATTCCATGTAAAGTTGTGTGATAAAGCAATACGTGTCTTTCAGATGTTCTATATGATTTTGGCTATGGTGGTGGCCAAGTGATTAGTATGCTTGGTTTCAGTGCAGAAGTTTCACGGTTCAAACCCCACCCCTGGCGTCTTTCCATGTAATGTGGAGTTGCGTCAGGAAGGGCATGCAGTGTAAAACTTGTGCCAAATCAACATGTAGATCCACTTCAATTCTGCTGTGGTAACCCTGAGTGAAAACAAGGGAGCAGCCGAAGGGGCTTACTGTTTGGTAACGTTGCAGTTAACAGGCTATGCTGAACGCATTGTTTAGCCTAAATAGAACTGGCTGACTACAACCCCAATTCCAATGAAGTTGGGACATTGTGTAAAATGTAAATAAAGACAGAATACAATGATTTGCAAACGTTCAAACTGATCAACTTTATTGTTTTTGTGCAAATATTTGCTCATTTTGAAATGGATGCCTGCAACAAGTTTCAAAAAAGCTGGGACAGTGGTATGTTTGCCACTGTGTTACATCACCTTTCCTTCTAACAACACTCAATAAGCATTTGGGAACTGAGGACACTAATTGTTGAAGCTTTGTAGGTGGAATTCTTTTCCGTTCTTCAGTTGTTCAACAGTCCAGGGTCTCCATTGTTGTATTTTACACTTCATAATGCGCCACACATTTTCAATGGGCAACAGGTCTGGACTGCAGGCAGGCCAGTCTAGTACCCGCACTCTTTTACTACGAAGCCACGCTGTTGTAACATGTGCAGAAAGTGGTTTGGCATTGTCTTGCTGAAATAAGCAGGGACATCCCTGAAAAAGACGTTGCTTGGATGGCAGCATGTGTTGCTCCAAAAGCTGGATGTACCTTTCAGCATTGATGGTGCCATCACAGATGTGTAAGTTGTCCATGCCATGGTCACTAACACACCCCCATACCATCACAGATGCTGGCTTTTGAACTTTGCACTGGTAACAATTTGGATGGTCTTTTTCCTCTTATGTCCAGAGGACACGATGTCCATGATTTCCAAAAACAATTTGAAATGTGGACTCACACTTTTCCACTTTGCGTCTGTCCATTTCAAATGAGCCCGGGCCCAGAGAAGGTGGCAGCATTTCTGGATGTTGTTGATGTATGGCTTTTGCTTTGCATGGTAGAGTTTTAACTTGCACCTGTAGATGTAGCGACAAACTGTGTTAACTGACAATGGTTTACTGAAGTGTTCCTGAGCCCACACGATAAGATCCTTTACACAATGATGTCAATTTTTAATGCAGTGCCGCCTGAGGAAGCGAAGGTCACAGGCATTCAATGTTGGTTTTTGGCCTTGCCGTTTACGTGTACAAAGTTCTCCACATTCTCTGAATCTTCTGATTATATTATGGACTGTAGATGATGGAATCCCTAAATTCCTTGCAATTGAACGTTGAGAAACATTGTTCTTAGAAAGTTGGACTATTTGTTCATGCAGTTGGTTACAAAGTGGTGATCCTCGCTCCATCTTTGCTTGTGAACGGCTGAGCCTTTTGGGGATGCTCCTTTTATACCCATTCATGACACTCACCAGTTTCCAATTAGGTGTTCTTTGAGCATTCATCAACTTTCCCAGTCTTTTGTTACCCCGTCCCAACTTTTTTGAAACGTGTTGCAGGCATCCATTTCACAATGAGCAAATATTTGCACAAAAACAATAAAGTTTAACAGTTTGAACATTAAGTATCTTGTCTTTGTGGTGTATTCAATTGAATATAGATTGAAGAGGATTTGCAAATCATTGTATTCTGCTTTTATTTACATTTCACACAACGTCCCAACTTCATTGGAATTGGGGTTATATTTTCTATGTTCACTTTACATATTAGCCTGACCATCAAACATTGATGAAGTTGATGTCTAGCACTAACATTTATAAGGTACAAAGCCCTATGTTCAGTATTCAAAGTCTATGGTTTTGGAATTAGGCTGTAACCTCCTGTGGTTGGAAATAAGAAGACAACACCACATTACACCACATACTTTAAACTTAAAGGTCAAAATGGTGTTGACATTAATGAGGACCAAGATATTGCTGATGAACTTTTTTCAGCCAGAGAGGATGAAGAAGATGATAAAAGTTTGATTTGGTTTAATGATTTTACGTTCTGCATTTACAGTGAGGAAGCGTGTGAAACTTTCAACTTTGATGGTTTAATGTGTGACAATATTGTATTAGATGACATATTTTTCTCTCCTGAAGTTGTAAAAAAAACTACTGTTACTGTTAAATCCTAACAAACTGATGGGTCCTGATGAAGTTCACCCTCAAGTACTTAAAGAATTGGCTGAGGTTATTTATTTTCCTTTGTACTGTATTTTGAGGTTGTCGTGAGACCAGTGCAAATTGCCTGATATTTGGAAGTGTGCAAATGTTACCCCTATTTATAAGAAGGGGGAGAAAACTACAGGTAACTACAGACCGGTGAGTCTGTTTGAAAATTATGTGAAAAACTTGTTGGGGACACAGTTGTGAGTATTACTGAGAAAATACTATCCAAAATTAACAACACAGGTTTTGAAGAGGCAGATCTTGTCTTATGAATTTACTTGTCACTTTAGAGGAATGGACAACTCTGTATGACGATGGCCTACCCTCTGATGTTCTTTCTTTAGATTTTCAAAAAGCCTTCGAGTCTGTGCTGCATGGTAGATTGGTGTATAAATTACGCAAGTATGGCATTGGGGGAAAGCTTTGTAACTGGACTGAAGATTTTCTTAGTGATAGAAAACAACGAGTTCTGTATGAATGGTGTTAGTTCTACATCGATGCAAGTTACTAGTGGCGTCCCTCAGGGATCAGTCATTGGACCAATTTTGTTTTTATTATTTATTAATCAAATCAAAGTGTAAGATATTTGCGGACAACACTAAAGTGTATCACCCCATTACTTTTCTTCTTGATGTGGAAGGAGTGTCAGATGATATTAATAATCTTGTTGCATGGTCTGAGAATTGGCTGTTGGGTTTTAATGAACAAAAATGTCAGTTCTTTCTATGGGAAAGAAAAATCCCTGTTACAATTATGTTATGAAAGGGAAAGAAAAATCCCTGTTACAGTTATGTTATGAAAGGAAAAATTTAAAGACTGCTACAGAGGAAAGAGATCTTGGCGCGAGATCTTTTATAGATAAAGAATCTTTTCTTTTAGTATGCAATAGTTTTGTAAGGCCCCAATTTGAGTATTGTGTACAGGCTTGGGCACTGTATCTTCAGAAAGATATAAATGTATTGGAAAAGGTTCAAAGAAGACCACTAAGTTGGTACCAGAGTTGCTACATATGTCCTATATGGATAGACTTGCCGGACTCAGTTTAACTACTTTCGAAGACAGACGCACCATTGGTGATTTAATTGAAATGTACAAAATCTTACATGGACATGAAAATATTAATTTTGAAATTTCTTTGAAATGAGAAGATATACTGGCCTTAGAGGCTTAGCTTTCAACCTCAAGGCTGAGCCTTGAGGTTGAAAGGTCTAGATTGAATATAAGGGGAAAAAATAGAGTTTTTATGTTGTGGAATAGTTTCCCTTGGTATGTGGTTTCCTCGCCTAGTGTGGATGCTTTTAAAACAAATTATGATTTGTATTATAGCAGAACCTCTTTGTTGTAATGTATTTTTTCCATCTTTTTGTTGTTGCTGTTGTTATGATGTGTCAATATATACAAATGTGTATACTTTTTAACACAATAAAATGAATTATGAATTATTATTATTATAATTATAAATGTGTTTTCATAAAGGGGAATGAGTTCTGTTTTGGGTGCATGTGACCCTCATGCTGACAGCACATCAGGGGCCCCCGTGCAGATTCAGGCTACGTGCCACAGTCCAAATGTCCATGTTGCCAGTGATGACTACCCCAACCATCACTCCCAATTACAAAGCTGCATGCGGAGCAAGTAACAAGTGGCACACTGCAAAATGGCCAATGCGCTCAACTTTTACAACTACAGTGGGAACCAGAGGGGGATTATGGAGTTTTGTTTTTTTGTTTTTTGTTTTTTTTTAAAGCACTGAATTCAACTTGCAGACAGATGATGTTTAATTGTCTGTTTGAGGCTGACAGGTGTTTTCTGGTTTGTGGTTTTAGCCAAAAAGATTATTTTTATTTTATCATTATTAACACAGGTTGGACAGTGGAAAAACCATGTTGTCACAGACGGTTGTTGTGTTGGTGACTTATACAGTCAGCAGTACTTATTCTTCAATGATTTATTTGCAAGGGATGGTTTGTAGTTTGATGGTTAACACTAGCAGCATAAAGACTGAATAATACATAGGAAGACTTTGTAAAAACTAGGATATGTTGTCTTCATAAAATGACATTTGAAGATCACTGTAAATGACATATATATATATATATATATATATATATATATATATATATATATATATATATATATATATATATATATATATATATATATATATATATATATGGTATTTCATGTATTTTAATTTGTTTATGGCATTTCAAATACAATAAGTAAATCAGGCTTCTCAATATAAAAATTTCTAAAATTATCTTCCTTAGACTCAAAGTGAAAGTAAATCTCTACAACGTGATATAAATTAATTAAAAGTATAAAATCCAAGATGATGGGTTGCATAAGTAATCAGCCCCTTTGGTATAATACCTGTAAATAATCAGTTTAATTGCCAGTTTTCTTCAGACAAGTCAGGGGATGGATACATGAACATTTCCAAGTCACTGAGTATGTCTTGAACTTTATTTACCTCAGTTATGAAGAAATACAAACAGTATGGCACTCAATGGTAAATCTACATGGAGTAGACAGTTCTCAAAAACTGAGTGACTGTGCAAGAAGGAGAAGAGTGAGGAAAGCCACCAAGATACCCAGACAACCCAGAAGACGTTACAGGCCTCTCTGGCTGTGATTGGAGAAATTGTGCATTGTGCATGTTTTTCATTTTGTATCCCCAATTATACAGCAGTACCTAAGTTTGATTACTAATTATTACTTTATTAGTTACATTCAGCAGCTGCTGACAAATTTTGGGCAGCTGCTGAATGTAACTAAAGTAACTAAAGTAGCTGTGGCAACACTGTCTACTATACATTTCTAATCCTATCTCATCCAAGCCTATTACTACTGGGGTACTTGATCTTCAGATTGCTTTTGGAAGGTTTAATTTATAATTTGGCTGCCATAGTAACAAACATTTTGAATATATTTCTTGTCATGAGTGAAAGCATTGAAAAATAAGCCTCAAGCCTTGAAATGATGCCAGTCCAACGTCAAAGGAGAGCCTTTTATTTTTTTTATTATTGAAGCTCCAACACTGTCAGCTTCAACACCAGCACTAAAATTAAGTGTTAACTTTGCTGCCTAATTGTGCCATTCACAGTGATCTGCTAATGTTAATGTTAAGGGCCCCTTCACACATAGTGCGGATATGTACATCTGCAGGACGACTCACGGTGGTAGAGTTCATATGAGCGCACCACGAAACATTGCGCTGATGGGCAGGTGTGCACAATGCCGGTGCAATGGTTCGTGCACACGGGAACACAGTGCCAGCAGCCCTTGATTTTCTGCTGACGTTGTTGTGTTAATAGTACGAATGGCAACACATTTTCTAAGTGCCAAACGAGTGGTGTTAGATGTTCGTGTGTGTCACCTCGAATCTGGCCAACACCTGACGTGAGAGGGATCGATGGGTTCGCACAGCGCACACTCTGTCTTTCATCTGCTGATGTGCACAAACAGTTGTAGAAACAGGTGTGCGAGGCAGCTACGATTTTACGATTTTGCACACGATTCCTGCTTCATGTGCACTTTATGCACAAATCTTCCAAAATCGCACTATGTGTGAAGGGGCCCTAACACTGGCATTTGGGCTAGTATTAGCAATGCCATTACTAGACATAGGCTATCACTGTCAGGAGCACCCACTTTATTTATCAGCCATGGTGTTTTGTTTTAAGCCTGTTTCTGCAGTTTATTCTGTCGTATTTCCCACTTTCAGGTTTAACATTAACATTAAAGAAAGACAGTATCTTTTTGGCAAGCTAGTTCACTTACATTGTCAGAAATGTACCAAGAATGTAAACAGGGAAGCTAATTGGTCAGAATACAGATAACCTTATATGTATTTTAATATTTGTCTGAAAACATCCCATTCTATATGAACAAAAATATTTTAAACATATAATAAATATAAATATTTTTGCTGTAATATAATTTTATAATATTAAATTTTATTTATATAAAACCACATTCACAGTTGATTTGTAGAGAAACATTTGTGATTGGAGGAAGGTGGGCTGCAATGCATTGTCAATGGTCAGGCCCACCAACACCAGACTGGAAATGCTTGTTTTGTTCAGGGAACGTCCCTTTTAATACACCAAAAATTTAAATGTAAGAGGTGCTCTGTAATACAAAACTCCACAATGGCCACTTAATTCAATTCATTTTATTTATAGCGCAGCAAATCACAACATAAGTCATGCCAAGGCACTCCACAAGGGTTAGGTCTAGTGCCCCTCACCAACCCAAGCAAAAATTTAATTAAAGTTCAAAGTTGACTTAAAGTTTGATTTAAAAATTACCACAGCAACAACAAAACCCTTTTATTTATGATGTAATAAAGCACTGGATTTTTGTGACATTTACACTCAACAAAAATATAAACGCAACACTTTTGGTTTTGCTCCCATTTTGTATGAGATGAACTCAAAGATCTAAAACTTTTTCCACATACACAATATCACCATTTCCCTCAAATATTGTTCACAAACCAGTCTAAATGTGTGATAGTGAGCACTTCTCCTTTGCTGAGATAATCCATCCCACCTCACAGGTGTGCCATATCAAGATGCTGATTAGACACCATGATTAGTGCACAGGTGTGCCTTAGACTGCCCACAATAAAAGGCCACTCTGAAAGGTGCAGTTTTATCACACAGCACAATGTCACAGATGTCGCAAGATTTGAGGGAGCGTGCAGTTGGCATGCTGACAGCAGGAATGTCAACCAGAGCTGTTGCTCGTGTATTGAATGTTCATTTCTCTACCATAAGCCGTCTCCAAAGGCGTTTCAGAGAATTTGGCAGTACATCCAACCAGCCTCACAACCGCAGACCACGTGTAACCACACCAGCCCAGGACCTCCACATCCAGCATGTTCACCTCCAAGATCGTCTGAGACCAGCCACTCGGACAGCTGCTGAAACAATCGGTTTGCATAACCAAAGAATTTCTGCACAAACTGTCAGAAACCGTCTCAGGGAAGCTCATCTGCATGCTCATCGTCCTCATCGGGGTCTCGACCTGACTCCAGTTCGTCGTTGTAACCGACTTGAGTGGGCAAATGCTCACATTTGTTGGCGTTTGGCATGTTGGAGATGTGTTCTCTTCACGGAAGAATCCCAGATCACACTGTCCAGGGCAGATGGCAGACAGCGTGTGTGGCATCGTGTGGGTGAGCGGTGTTCTGATGTCAACGTTGTGGCTCGAGTGGCCCATGGTGGCGGTGGGGTTATGGTATGGGCAGGCGTCTGTTATGGACGAAGAACACAGGTGCATTTTATTGATGGCATTTTGAATGCACAGAGATACCGTGACGAGATCCTGAGGCCCATTGTTGTGCCATACATCCAAGAACATCACCTCATGTTGCAGCAGGATAATGCACGGCCCCATGTTGCAAGGATCTGGACACAATTCTTGGAAGCTGAAAATGTCCCAGTTCTTGCATGGCCGGCATACTCACCGGACATGTCACCCATTGAGCATGTTTGGGATGCTCTGGACCGGCATATACGACAGCGTGTACCAGTTCCTGCCAATATCCAGCAACTTCGCACAGCCATTGAAGAGGAGTGGACCAACATTCCACAGGCCACAATTGACAACCTGATCAACTCTATGCGAAGGAGATGTGTTGCACTGCATGAGGCAAATGGTGGTCACACCAGATACTGACTGGTATCCCCCCCAATAAAACAAAACTGCACCTTTCAGAGTGGCCTTTTATTGTGGGCAGTCTAAGGCACACCTGTGCACTAATCATGGTGTCTAATCAGCATCTTGATATGGCACACCTGTGAGGTGGGATGGATTATCTCAGCAAAGGAGAAGTGCTCACTATCACAGATTTAGACTGGTTTGTGAACAATATTTGAGGGAAATGGTGATATTGTGTATGTGGAAAAAGTTTTAGATCTTTGAGTTCATCTCATACAAAATGGGAGCAAAACCAAAAGTGTTGTGTTTATATTTTTGATGAGTGTATTTTTATAGGCGCTACTTTATAGTTGTTGAACTGCAAAACTTGAGTGGGCAAATGCTCACATTTGTTGGCGTTTGGCATGTTGGAGATGTGTTCTCTTCACGGAAGAATCCCAGATCACACTGTCCAGGGCAGATGGCAGACAGCGTGTGTGGCATCGTGTGGGTGAGCGGTGTTCTGATGTCAACGTTGTGGCTCGAGTGGCCCATGGTGGCGGTGGGGTTATGGTATGGGCAGGCGTCTGTTATGGACGAAGAACACAGGTGCATTTATTGATGGCATTTTGAATGCACAGAGATACCGTGACGAGATCCTGAGGCCCATTGTTGTGCCATACATCCAAGAACATCACCTCATGTTGCAGCAGGATAATGCACGGCCCCATGTTGCAAGGATCTGGACACAATTCTTGGAAGTTGAAAATGTCCCAGTTCTTGCATGGCCGGCATACTCACCGGACATGTCACCCATTGAGCATGTTTGGGATGCTCTGGACCGGCATATACGACAGCGTGTACCAGTTCCTGCCAATATCCAGCAACTTCGCACAGCCATTGAAGAGGAGTGGACCAACATTCCACAGGCCACAATTGACAACCTGAACAACTCTATGCGAAGGAGATGTGTTGCACTGCATGAGGCAAATGGTGGTCACACCAGATACTGACTGGTATCCCCCCCCAATAAAACAAAACTGCACCTTTCAGAGTGGCCTTTTATTGTGGGCAGTCTAAGGCACACCTGTGCACTAATCATGGTGTCTAATCAGCATCTTGATATGGCACACCTGTGAGGTGGGATGGATTATCTCAGCAAAGGAGAAGTGCTCACTATCACAGATTTAGACTGGTTTGTGAACAATATTTGAGGGAAATGGTGATATTGTGTATGTGGAAAAAGTTTTAGATCTTTGAGTTCATCTCATACAAAATGGGAGCAAAACCAAAAGTGTTGTGTTTATATTTTTGATGAGTGTATTTTTATAGGCGCTACTTTATAGTTGTTGAACTGCAAAACGTCAGAGCTAAATGTAACTTTTTATCTTTCTGATATTGTTGTTATTTTGAAACAATGAAACAACACATAAACAATGACACACTGGCACTGGGCACTGTTTGGCATGTGAATGACAATGACAGTAACCATGTGTCTGTAAACTGTTCCAGCACTGACTAGAATCACTGATGTTGTGTTTTTGTTTGTTTTGTGTGATTGCAGGTCGGGACATGGCCAACACAACCTTACCCGGGTATCCCCCTCACGTTCCCCCTACAGGCCAGGGCAGCTACCCGACTTCCACGCTCGCTGGAATGGTTCCTGGTGAGTGACATGAGGACATCAATGATTCCTGCATTGTTAAAAAAAAAAAAAAAAAGTTGAGAAAATGACAACATTTTACTTAACCAGTTGTGCAGACTTTATGAGTTTACTCAGTTTAAAAACATTCACTGTGTCAAAACTTAACTTGAATAAAGTCATTTCCTTAACTTAAAATTAAGAAAGAGAAAAAGTCTGTGAATCTTGTTGCTTAAAGTTTTTAAAATGTTCTCAACTTTTTTTTTTCCATTTTACCAGAGGCCATCAAATATAGCCATCGGGTATTGCGAAGGCTTTTCACCCGTCCGTCTGTCTGTCCGTTCAGGATAAGTCCAGTCCTATTACTGCCAGGGTCTTCAGATTGACAGGGAACATTCTTAGGACACAGACCTTTGACAAGTTCAAAGATGGCTAACCTTGTCCTATTTTAAGAAGTTAAAAAGTCACATTCTGTTTCAATCTGTTTTGTTTTGTTTTTGACTGGCGGACATGACATCCAATCAGAGTAGAGCTGCACTGTAACATCAGTGGCTGTCTCTCCAAAATCACTTCGTTTTCTGTGTTTATATACATGTCTCTCATATATTATGTAAAAGCTAGTGATAAATAAACACTTCTAAAACAGAAAACACTGTTTTTGGAACCTAATAACACCTCTGAACTTATTTACAAGACATTTCACAGACGTTAGCATGGTGACATCACAAGCTGATAGCTAGCTGCAAAACTGTTTTGTTTGTGTGTGAATATATCCTCTTTGTCGTATAGTATGTAAAAACCAGTGCGAAATAAACACTTCTAAAACTGAAAACACTGTTTTTGTAACCTGATAATACCTCTGGAATCTTTTACAAGACATTTTGCACATGCTAGCGTGCATGCTATCTTCCACTAACTCAAAGCTAACTACCTATGGAGTTAAATTTGTCTGATTAATACTTGCAAATGCACAGAGGGTGCCTTGCATGGCAACACCCTGACATCAGTGTGTGAGTGTGTCTGTATGAATAGGTGAATGTGAGGCATAAATGTAAAGCGCTTAATTTGAGCATCTGATGCAGATGTAAAAGTGCTATATAAATGCAGTCCATTTACCACTTATGTACAAATATTCCTTGATTTGCACAACTTCTGCTCTTAATACTTAAATATTGTTTATGATTGATTGATAGAGGGACTTTATTGAACATGTGCAAATTGTGTGCAAATTATAAAGAACGCAATGCCCATACGACCGAGAGTATTTTAGCATTGCGTTATATTTTTATTGTGCATGGATCTATTAGAAGAACTAAATAGTGGACTTCTCTTCAGTAAGAAATGTGTCACCTCTATATAAGATAAAATGTTCTTCTTCTTAATTTGCTCTTGTATTGTCTGGCAGTACATCCACATTCTTCTTTATTTTGTCCTGCATCATTTGCCTAATATAGACATGGTCACATTGAGGTGATGCAACACACATAAAAGGAGTCTTTTCAAGTCCCTGTAACTCTTACTGATACTTAAAAATTCATAAAATGTTTCCAAATAAATCGTGTAAATTTGTTTTATGTACCCACAGCTAGGCTGTGATAAATGTCTGTCTTTGTAGCAGTTCTGTGCTTGACCACTGGGGATACCTGGTAGAAAGACTGAGTTGTGCCCAAATCTCACCATCTGTGGCTCTCTATATAGACTGCACTTTGAGAGCAGCTTATATATGATCTGTGAATGGGTTATGAATATCAGATCATTTATCATTTTAAAAAATTAACAATCTAGTCCCTTCTTTGTGTTTTGAAATGCCCTTCTAATAAAAACCTTATGAGACATTTTAAAGGAGAATGTTCTGATACCAGCTGAAACTGAACAGCGTTTGACATTTTGTTGTTTTTGGAGGGGAAAAAAAGAATCGGAATCAGAATCACATACTACAAGGAATTTGGTCTGATGTTATTGGTGCATAAACAATAAGAAAGAGAAGACAAAAAACAGTTCTGTAAGTAGTAAAAGAGTCAGGCAAAATGATATTCACTGTTGAATAGATATAAATAACAGAATGGAATGGGACAGTGCAAAAACAGCTGATTGGAATAGAAATGTACAGTACCTTTCAGTGCAGTGATGACCAGTCTGTATGTTGTGGTAGTGGGGATGGGGGGTAAGTGGGGGTCTCTGGCATTGTTTGTGAGTCTAGCTGTGGATGGTAAAAAGCTGTTTTTGTGTCTTGAGGTTTTGGTCCTGATGGACCTCAGTCTCACGCCAGAGGGGAGGGTGACAAAAAGTTTGTGACCTGGGTGAGAGGGATCGGCCACAATCTTCCTTGCTTGACTCAGGGCCCTGGAGGCATACAGGTCCTGTAGGGATGGCAGACTGCAGTCGATCACATTCTCTGCTGCATGGTTGATATGCTGCAGGAATTTGTTGCTGCAAAATTATATACCTCAGTAATATGTAGGAAATTTCCTTATCCCTGAAGAATTCAGACATCTTTTACCTTATTTATTTATGTTTATCTGTTAGCAGGATTATTAAAATAAAGTATTGAAACAGTTACACTGAAACTTGGTGAAGCATAAAAGGTTCTGTCTATGAATTATTTTCCTTAGATTTTCATCAACATTGCAGTATAGTGTATTTTTCCAACAAAATAAATAAATATGAAATAAAAATAATTGTAAAAGCTACAGATAACAAAGTACTTACATTATTATCATTCATGTATTTATTTTGTGGGTTTTGTGTGTGTTGAGTTGTAAGAGCTGCAGAGACACTTGTAGAACTACTTAAACTTTGTGAAACTTGTTCAGTTTTTCTTGATTTGTGGGATCTCTGAGGTTTGGGTTAGGGACTTGGCAACTATACGTGTAAAAAGATGTGGAAAGCAAAAGGCTTTGCTACTGGATGTGTGTCCACTGCATCCAACACATCATGCCATGATCAGGACATGTCAGTTTGTTCTGGATGCTCTTAGCGCATGTGTGTCAGGATATCATGAAACTGAGGCAAATGAAAACATAAAAATATGAAACATGAAAATAACCACAGTAAATACAGGTCACCATCAGAGTAGCCCTCGTTTAAAAAAAAAAAAAAGAAAATTTTTTTTTGGACTCTGGATTTGTGCACATCCAGACTATGGATATTATGTGAGTGATCGTTAAGCTGAAAAAGAATGTTGTTCATAATAAAGTCTACCCGGATATCTCCTGTTCCAGATGAGCTTAGCCAGCGAGACACGATAACTCTGGGGCTTCAAACAAGCCCAAAACTCCATGACTAAACCCAAATGGCCTGATATCAGGTCAGGAAGATGTACTTTTTCCTGACTGTACATTCCCAGCCAAATTTCATATCAGATCCCAAGAAGTGGAAAGCCCTGGTTTCAGAAAGTAAACATTCTACCGTGTATTGTTTCCACCTGTATACCTAAAACAGGTGATTTCAGGAATTAGCTAATATACCAGCAATTACAATCAGCTGGTGTATTAGCAGGATGGAACATACATGGTAGGACTTTTACTTTCTGAAACAGGGGTTTCTTTATCCCCTTTATCTTGTCTCAGATTTCTCCATGTGATACCAGTACTACCATTAACCACATGGAATAATTGGCAAGAGATTGACTCATTGGTTTGTTTTGCCACTGCAGTCTACTCAAACGGATGACATTTTTAAAAAGTGTAGGAAAGGAAGTAGGGCAATGGCACTTAGTGCCAAACAGGAAGACAATGAGTATTTACTCCTTCACATTTACAGACATTTTCATTTTACATGTGTGTCAGATAAGTTCAGCCAGGATAAAAAAGTTATCAGATGCCAATCGTGTACGTCTTAGAACCCATTGAGATTGGGGTTGCAATCCATCTGGAGTCAGAGTCCATCTGGATTGCTTTCTGACTCGCCGTACACACACATTCAAATCAATCTGGCTCAAGCCAAACTCTTCTGCTTCTTGCATTGTGATCCTTCGCCTTTTTTTGTACTTGGTGTTGAAGTTCTTTTTCTCGCCGCTGCACTGGCTTGATGTACTTGTCGTGCGGCAGTGGTGTTCTTGAATATGTTCTGATTACGATACATTTTGCCCAACTTGTTTTGCCTTGCCTGATCTCCAAACAGTGGTACGAGGAGTTTTAACCAGAATGAACTCAAAGTGGAGGTTTTTTTCACAGCCATCACCAGCTACTGCCAAAGACAAACAAGACACTAGACAAAGTTTGGGAAAAGTTAACTTCAGAATGTGGTGGGAGTTTGTGCACACGATCTGAAAGCTGACCCCACAACCCGGAAGTATGACGTTATGATCACCAAGCTCTCTGGATTCAAGCCACATTTGCGTTCAGACCTCGTCAACTCTGGCTCAAATCTGAATAGCGCTATTCACATTCAGAAAATACCTATCTGGTTTATTGATTAGATTAGATTAGATAGAACTTTATTGATCCCTTGCTGGCTACTACTGTTCCTCTCATTCCCATCCTCTGTTTTCCTGTTACTCCTCCTCCTGCTGAGTAAGGAGTTGTACAGTCTGATGGCCTGAGGGACAAAGGAGTTTTTAGTCTATTGGTCCTGCACTTGGGAAGGAGCAGTCTGTGGATAAAGAGGCTCCTCTGGTTGCTGATGACGGTGTGCAGAGGGTGACTGGCATCGTCCATAACGTCCGGCAGTTTGGAGTTTAAGTTGAATTCTGCACGAATCCACCTCAGACCAGATTGCCAACCCCAGTCTGAACAGGGTCTTACTTTCTTTTTGGTCTTATTGGTCGCACATTATCTCAACAGTCATCAAAAAGTGAGATGAACGCCCCTCCCCCCTCCCATTAAACCTGCCGTTCAGGTTCACAGCAAATGGTTTTGGCTCAAAAGGCAGAAGAGGATTCTGGTAAATATTGTAATCAGCATATCTCAGACATTTGGATGGATGTAACCTATTTTGGCGATGAGCTCCAGCATCAACATTTTCACCAGACACACACCGACACCCATGTTTGGCTTCCATGTGATTAAAATCAGTGGGATGGGGAAACCAGCGGAGTGTGCTCTGTGTTAGCATATCACTGAGCGATCACACGCCGCTGTTCACATCGTTTCTACCTTACCTTCGGCTGCCACGACATGTTTCGCTGTCATCAACAGTCAAGGAGGATTCCTGTCCCATTTCTTTGTTGAAAACCCAGAAATATTTCATATATTATGTATTTTATACATTTATTCCAACTGCTGATTAAAAAGGGATTAGATTTCTGAGCAGAAAAAAAATTGTATATTTAATAGATTCAGGTATATTACTCTATTTATATTCAGTTATGAGTTTGTTATAAATGGGGGGTTTTTGTATATATTTTATTATTTTAATGTAATTAATATGTTTTTTTAATAAAGTTGTTTATTCATTCTAAATTTTAATATTTATTAACACATTCATCAAGTTTGGTGAATGTGTAGCTCTGAATTGTCTGTAGGTGCGAGTGTGAATGTGTTTTTCTGTCTAAACGTGTCGCCTGTCCAGGGTTAACACCCGTCTCTCACCCCATGACTAGGCTCCAGCCCCCCATGACCCTTAACTAGAACACGTAAGTTTACAAAATGCTTGGCTTGGCTCAATTCTCACAAGAATATGATTTTGATTTGGCAAACTGAGCATTTTTCAATCAGTTACTTTAAAAATTGTTTGTTTTTTTCCATAGTTATTTATTTTATAAGTATTTTCTTGTACTTGTTATGGCTCTAAATTTGTGATGAGTATTGTTGTCAAAGTTAGGACTAAAATCCTGTAAATTCACTTTTTTTTCTCTTTTTTTTTTGTCTGGAACTAATAGAATGGACACAATGTTGAATCGTTCCATTGAAAAGCTGTCTGGCAAGACAAGCTGTAGTTGTTGTTGTTGTTGTTGTCGTCCCCACCTGACACTTTGACTGTTCCTGACAAAATTACAATGGACATTGGAAGCAATTTGGATTTTTACTTGTTTTTTTGTTTTGTTGTTTTCTTTTAACTTTTTTTTTTTTTTACTTTTGTTTTTGCTTATTCATTAATGATTAAGGGGGGGGGGGGGGGTGTGCTCTGCTTCATAGTCATAGCTACTTGATTACTTTTCATAAATTTACATGCTTCAAAAAAATCAAAAATTTCCATTATTTTTACAGGTGGTGAGACCGCAGGTGTGGTTGTTGGAATATTCTATAAAAATATAATTAAAATATCTCATTGAGGGAATAATTACGCTTAAAACACCATTATAATGTTATTTTGGCAAAAAAAAAAAAAAAAAAAATATCTTAGATTTAGTGGTTTACATTTTTAATTAAACTTTTTACCATAAAATTTACAGGTTGTTCTGTAAAGGAATTTCTGTGTTTTTACTATATCTTTTTTTACAGACTCATTCTGGCAACCACAGCACCGGTTTTATTTTTTAACCATAAAAACACATAAGAACTGATTTTTTTTTTTTTTTTACAGCATGCAGGATGTGTTCATTTTAAACCATCAACTGCCTTGTACTTTTCAAACACCTTTTCACAGAGATGTTTGAAGTGCTCTTTCTTTTTTCATGGCTTTGCCACAGCACCATGAACAGAAAAGAGCTACTTTGTATTACAAACGCAGAAAAGCTATTTTATGATTGTGTGATTTCTGAATTCCGCTGACTGTACAAGTGGCGATATTTTTTTTTATTATATTGTAAAGTATAAATCCTTATGGGGTTTATTATTGTTGACTTTATATTTTTATATATTTTCAAATGCGTAGATTTTTTTTTTTTTTTTTTTTTGCATGAAGTCTGAAGAGCACAATTCTTAAAAATATAAAATTAAGTCAAATTTGTTTTTTTTTTTTGGTTTGTTTGTTGTTTTTCATTTGATTTGATATTAAAGTAACAAATTAAGGTCTGAGGTGATAAATATTTTTATAGTTTCATTGACTGTGTGAAACCATTAGGGTCTGTGGTTCTATTATTATCTTAAGAATATTTTAATGATTTTCTAAAAATTTTCTGTTCTTACCATAAAGATTTTACACACAACTTTTCTCAATCAAGCTTTGCCATCTCAAAGTTTACTCGTATGGATTTTAAAAAAGAAAGTCCTAACATCAGGATTTGACCTTCTTCTGCATTCAAATGAGTCAGACCACTAACTAATAAAACTGTTAACCCGTGGTTTTAGAAAAGCATCAAGTCAAACATGTTTCAGCTAACCATTTATTCTCACGTGGCACAAAGCAAAAGATGATGGCCTTCATCCCACGGCTTGTGGTTTTGTCTTCTAACCCATTTGTCCTGTACACAACCACAAAGATTTAGTGACAGGCACAAAATACTCTTAAAGCAAAGCCATTTCTCACCAGCTTCGTATAAAATCTTACCTTTATTGTGTCATAAAAGAAAGAAACGTGTTGAACCAATAGCAGTGTCTGCTGATACGCTCCAAACTCCGTGGCGCCATGCAGCAGCGCTCACACTGGGGATGGTAAGATTCTTCCACATGCAGCTGCAGGATTTATTGCAGGGTATGAAAAATGTATGCACGCAACAGTATTTATTAGCCCCGCCCTGAAACTAGTGGAGGAAAAGGCTGTGGCGCACACATCCATAAACAGGACAGGAAAGCCGCCTTCAGTGTCGCAGCCTGTGTTGCTCACTGCTGCATAACTTCAGCAAAATGAAAAAGAAATAAATTACTTGGTTGACTGGCCTCACGGCGATCGCTCCTCGCTCAGACCTTGTCCTGTTGCAATGATGAGAAATGACTGCATGTGGACGACTTAATGGCTTCATCCATTCACATGCTAATTGATTTGTTGTTTTGTGTCGCAGGGAGCGAGTTTTCGGGGAACCCCTACAGTCATCCACAGTACACAACCTACAACGAAGCCTGGCGATTCAGCAACCCAGCGCTACTAAGTGAGTGTACGCACAATGACAGGGTGAATGCACATTGACAGCATGAACACAGCAACAAGGTGACCACAATAACAGAGGCAATGCACTATGACACGATGAATGCACAATGACATTGATCGGGGATGCACAATGACAGGGTGAATACACAATGGTAGCGTGAACACAATGACATGATGAATGCACAATGACAGGGCAAACACAAAATGAAAGGATGAATACAATGACAGGGTTAATGCACAATGGCAGAGTGAACACAATGACAAGATGAATGCACAATGGCAGGGCAAACAAAATGAAAGGATAAATACAATGATGGGGTTAATGCACAATTACAGGGAGAATGCACACTGGCAGAGTGAACACAATGACACGATGAATGCACAATGGCAGGGCAAACACAAAATGAAAGGATAAATACAATGAAGGGGTTAATGCACAATGACAGGGCAAACAAAAAATGAAAGGGTGAATACAATAGGAGTGATAATGCACAGTGACAGGGTGAATGCGGATAGAGTGAATGTAAAATGACAGATGGATTACACAATGACACAGTGAATACAACAGATTGACTGCACAATGACAGGGTGGACACTATGACAGGGGAATGCACCAGGTTCCCATCGACTGACTTTAATAATTTGCCTCTTCCCAAACCAAAGCTCGTCCCCTTAGTTATCCTAGTAAATATCTGTAATGTTTGAGGCCGTTGCTGGAACACCATGGAACATTGCAGGAGGAAACCTTGGCATTTATCCATTTGTCCGGAAAAGGCTCTGGGTCAGTGGCATGAGAAACTCAAGGCGGAGGTGACACAGGGGCAGCAGCAGGTGGAAAGGACTGTGCAGGATGAGTTGGGTGGACTGAGGGAGTGAGCAGAGACATAAATACAGACATTTGATGTTTAAGTTCAGATATTTGATTTACCAGTTCTTGGCTAATTTCTGAGAGAGAGCTCGGAGAAGTTGCTCATGTTGTCCTAATAACTGTCCATGACTGGAGATGGATTTCTGTGAATTTGTGGTTTCAGAAGCTGTGTCTACTGGCTGCATTCTTCTTCTTTGTCTTTCGGCTGTTCCCGTTAGGGGTCGCCACAGCAGATCAATCGTTTCCATCTCACCCTGTCCTCTATATCTTCCTCTGTCACACCAACCACCTGCATGTCCTCTCTCAGCACATCCATGAACCTCCTCTTTCATCTCCCTCTTCTCCTCCTGCCTGGTGGCTCCATCCTCAGCATCCTTCTCCCTACTGCACATGTCCAAACCATCTCAATCTGGCCTCTCTGACTTTGTCTCCAAACCGTCCCACCTGAGCTGTCCCTCTGATATGTTCATTCCTAATCTTGTCCATTCTTGTCACTCCCAAAGAGAATCTCAACATCTTCAGCTCTGCCACCTCCAGCTCTGCCTCCTGTCTTTTGTTAGTGCCACTGTCTCTAAACCATACAACATAGCTGGTCTCACTACTGTCTTGTAAACTTTCCCCTTCACTCTTGCTGATATTCTTCAGTCACAAATCACTCCTGCCACCTTTCTCCACCCACTCCACCCTGCCTGCACTCTCTTCTTCACCTCTCTACCACACTCTCCATTACTTTGAACAGTTGACCCCAAATATTTAAACTCATCTACTTTCACCACTTCTACTCCTTGTAACTGCACTATTCCACTGGGCTCCATCTCATTCACACACATGTACTCAGTCTTGCTTCTACTGACTTTCATTCCCCTTCTCTCCAAAGCATATCTCCACTTCTCCAGACTAGACTCAACTTGCTCTCTACTCTCACTACAGATCACAATGTCATCTGCAAACATCATAGTCCATGGGGACTCCTGTCTGATCTCATCTGTCAACCTGTCCATCACCACTGCAAACAAGAAAGGACTCAGAGCTGATCCTTGGTGTAATCCCACCTCCACCTTGAATGAGTCTGTCATTCCGACTGCGCATCTCACCGCTGTCACACTATTTTTGTACATGTCCTGCACTACCCTAACATACTTCTCTGCCACTCCAGACTTCCTCATACAATGCCACAGCTCTTCTCTTGGCACCCTATCATAAGCTTTTTCTAAGTCCACAAACACACAATGTAACTCTTTCTGTCCTCCTCTGTACTTTTCCAACAGTATTCTCAGAGTAAACATTGCATCTGTAGTGCTCTTTCTCAGCATGAAACCATATTGCTGCTCACAGATCTTCACCTGTTTTCTAAGCCTAGCTTCTACTACTCTTTCCCATAACTTCATGCTGTGGCTGATCAGCTTTATGCCTCTGTAGTTACTGCAGCTCTGCACATCACCCTTGTTCTTGAAAATAGGAACCAGAACACTTCGTCTTCACTCCTCAGGCATCCTCTCACTTTCCAAGATTTTATTAAACAATCTGGTTAGAAACTCTACTGCCATCTCTCCTAGACATTTCCATGCCTCCATTGGAATGTCATCTGGACCAACTGCCTTTCCACTCTTCATCCTCTTCATAGCAGCCCTCACTTCTTCCTTGCTAATCTCTTTTACTTCCTGATTTACTCTCACCACATCATCCAGCCTTTTCTCTCGCTCATTTTCTTTATTCATCAACTCTTCAAAATATTCCCTCCACCTTCTCAGCACACACTCCTCACTTGTCAGCACATTACCATGTGCATCTTTTACCACCCTAACCTGCTGCACATCCTTTCCAGCTCTGTCCCTTTGTCTGGCCAATCGGTACAAGTCCTTTTCTCCTTCCTTACTATTCAACTTCTTGTAGAGCTCGCAATATGCCTTTTCCTTTGCTTTTGCCACTTCTCTTCTCGCCTTACGCCGCATCTCCTTGTACTCCTGTCTACTTTCTTCATCTCTCCGACTATCCCAAAACTTTTTCGCCAACCTCTTTCTCCTTATGCTTTCCTGGACCTCTTCATTCCACCACCAAGTCTCCTTGTCTTCCTTCCACTGTCCAGATGTCATACCCAGTACTGCCCTAGCTGTCTCCCTCACCACATCAGCAGTACTTTTCCAGTTGTCCAAAATTGCTTCCTCTCCAACTAGTGCTTCTCTCACCTGCTCGCTAAATTTCACACAACAGCTTCCACCATCTGATCCTTTGTTGAGCTCTCACTCTCTTCTTCTTCTTCTTTACCTCTAAAGTCATCCTACAAACAACCATCCTATGCTGTCTAGTGACACTCTCTCCTGCTACCACCTTACAGTCTGTGATTTCTTTTAGCTTGCATCTCCTATAAAGAATGTAGTCCACCTGTGTGCACCTTCCTCCACTCTTATATGTTACCCTGTGCTCCTCCCTTTTCTTAAAGTAGGTATTCACCACAGCCATTTCCATCCTTTTTGCAAAATCAACTACCATCTGTCCTTCCCCATTCCTATCCTTGATACCATATCTACCCATTACTTCCTCATCACCTCTGTTCCCTTCACCAACATGCCCATTGAAGTCTGCTCCTTTCACCACTCTTTCATGCTTGGGCACACTCTCCACCACCTCATCTAACACACTCCAGAAATCTTCTTTCTCCTTCATCTCACAACCTACCTGTGGGACATATGCACTGATGATATTCATCATCACCCCTTCAATTTCCAACTTCACACTCATCACCCTGTCAGACACTCGCTTAACCTCCAACACACTTTTAACATACTCTTCCTTTAAAATGACCCCAACACCATTTCTCTTCCTGTCCTCACCATGGTACAACAACTTGTACCCACTGCCGATGCTCCTGCTCTTACTTCCCTTCCACTTGGTCTCTTGCACACACAATATGTCTACCTTTCTCCTCTCCATCATATCAGCCAGCTCTCTCCCTTTACCAGTCATACTACCAACATTCAAAGTCCCCACTCTCATTTCCACCCTTCTAGTTTACTTCTTCTCCCGCTGTTCGTGGCAACGTTTTCCTCCTCTTCTTCGTCGTCTTCGCCCAGCAGTAGCCCAATTTCCACCAGCACCCTGTTGGGCAATAGCACCGGTGGCGGACATTGTTAACCCAGGACGTGACCTGCATGCTGGCCAGATATTTCTGTTATGGTTTACCCAGGAATGGACAGAGAGGGTGTGGACGCAACCTGAAGAAGGAGAATGGTTTTTACAGTTTATTGAGGTGAGACGTAGGCAGGCTTGGCTGGAATGGACCGACAGCAGAGGACAGGAATAGCTGGGTAGGGCAGGCAGAGGAGTTGAATATGAGTGAATTAAACAGGCAGCTGAAGACTGAAACCAGGCAGATGGCAACCAGGACTCCAATGGATCAGGTATGGAGGATCACAATGGAGACTGAAAGATCTGATGGCATCTGGATGTTAAACACTGCAGTGGCTTGATTGGAGATAGGATGCAGGTGAGCAGACTCAGCAGCTGCAGAGGATCAGATGGGAAGGCCAAAGGGGGGAACCCAGAGTCCACGCCCAGCAATACAGAGACACACTGAGACAACCATGACACACCAGAGAGGGAACAGGACAAGACACCCAAGGAAAGGGAAAGGGAAAGCCTAAACCCTAACACAGTGACAGGGTGAGTAATGACAGTGAATGCACAAGACTGAACACACAATAATAGGGTGAATGCCCAGTGAAAGAATGAATGCAAAATAAGGTGAATGCACAGTGACACAGTGAAAGCATGATGACAGAATGATCACTGACAGAGGGAACCCAAGATATGGTGATTGCACAATGACAGGGTGAATTCACAGTGACGGTACATAATAACAGTGAATGCTCAGTGACAAGATCAAAACACAATGACAGTGAATCCAGACGGAGTGACTGTGCAATGGCAGATGGAATGAGCAGTGACTGAGTGAATACAATGACAGGGATAATGCCCAGTGACAGGGTGAATAATGAGAGTGAATGCACAACAAGTGAGTGAACACATAATGACAGAGTGAATTCACAATGATATAATCATGTACAATGAATACATAATGAACATACAGTTACAGCATTAATGGATTACAAAACAGGCCACACTTTTTTAAGACATGTTTTTGAAAAAAGATGTCCTGAAGAAAAGGCTTTTATTTTAAATAAATGCCAACAAAAGCACATTTTACAAGCAGCCTAGTATTTCTTGTTTTAACCACATGCTGAGACACTGCAGCTTTTAGGACAACTCTTAACTTTTCTGACTGGTAGGATTCTTAAGTCTTTGTAGAGTCACTATCTTCTGCGATTACATGCTCACACTTGTATTTCTGGGCTGCTTGATCGTTGATTGATGACTGCATTCATCACCATGAATTAACGTTTGCATGATAACATTTCTTCAATTGTTGATTAATTTACCCAACTTCTGATGCATGTTCTTTTCAAGACAATCATTGTTTCTTTCTGTCATGCAACACTGTACGCTAGTAAGGGGTTCAAGTATATTTGGCACCACCTACTTTTGTGAGAATATATGATAGTTAAAACTTTTGACCCTGAATGTAAGATTAGCCCAATTATTTCAGAAGTATTTCTAAGAAAATAAGAAACTTTGTCTTGTATTCAGAACTGCTGTAGTACGATAATAACATACCTTTTACTGTTATTATGCCTCCTTGTCCTGCAGCTACTATGACTGGAGATATTACTGCTGTTATCACTACCAATACTAACAACTACTACTACTGGGCCTGTGTATTCTATTCAAACAAATAATATGACTACTTCTGCTGCATCTCCTACTTCTGTTACCTCTACTATCAGCAAAAATCATTATCGCAGTAATGTTTGTATTAGTAGTTGTGGTAAAAGGCCTCAATTAAGGATCATTTTCATTATCGATTCATAGATTAGTTATTATCTCAATGAATTGATTAATTGCTACGTGCAATAAAATGCTAATCTGTGTTTTCTAGAGCCCAAGATGATGCCTGTTTTACTGCGAGTGTCATAAAGAAATAATCTAGAAAATAGTCACATTTAAGAAGCTGAAATCTGACCATTTGGATATAGTTGTTTTTTTTTAATTGGCTCAAATCAGTTGATTGTCTAAATGGTTGTTGATTAATTTAATAGATGAATAACAATCAATTAATCACCACATCTCTCTAGATGTAGTAGTAGCATGATCAGCAGTCATCGTGATGTAATAATATGTTTTGCTAAATAGTAGTAAATACTGTATTTGTTGTTTCAAATGGTTCATTCTTTTTGTTAACTTTCAGGTTCCCCTTATTATTATAGTGCCGCATCGAGAGGCTCCGGCCCTCCCACTGCTGCCACTGCCTATGACCGTCACTAGTTACCATGGAAACCAAATCAACCTGCAGGACCATGGCCTCAGCCTCCATATTGCCCCGGTGTGAACGGTACCCTCCACTGGACACTGAGCAAGTGCACACAAAACATTTCTTTTGGAATTCCAAACACTCATCCCAGCTTCATCTTTTTTTGTGGGGGGGGGGGCATTTCAAAGCCAAACTACAAACAAAATCTGTACATCAACAAGGCACGCAACATCGTCGGAGAGAGTGAGGGAAGAAAACTTGGACTTTTAAAAATAATTTTTTTAAAAATCCATAATTTTGTTTTCCCCCCTACTGCGGAGTCAATATCCCATCACGGATCAATACTGTACATTCCTTTACTGATGAATCTCAGCAGGGATGGTGTCCAGAGCTTCAAATGTAGCAGCAGCCTTTTCCCCTTTTTGTTTTTTTTGTTTGTTTGTTTTTTTTACCCCTTTATTCTTCTCAAGTCCAACGGCAGAGACGATTAGCGACGACACAAGGTTGCGGCGGTATAAAGTCCTTGTATCACCCCGACAGCCGTCGACCAAACATTCAGCATGACTAAAATGATCGCTTTGATGCCATGACAAGATTAGGACATTTCCTCTGTGATACACAATCAAAGTAAAAAAAAAAAAAAATCATAAAAATGGAATAAATTACATAAAGAAACATTGGTTTGACAATAGAGCAAGCCATGGCTCGCTGTTTGCAAGATTACAAGAAGCTAGTAAATATATTCTTAAAATAATTTTTTTATTTGACTTTTATAATTCATAATAACGTCTTACTAAACTGCAGACTGCTTGACGAGTGTTTTACTATTTCTTATTGTCAGGACAAGAGGTCATCAGGCGAAACCTTTGTTGTTTTTCTTAAGTTTGCACTATTTTGGAGGTTTGCAGATCTGGAGTGTTATTATGCAGAAAAATGACGCATATTTGAGTTATAGCAGATGGTGTATTCATTCTCAGTCACAAAAGCCACTTACAGTTTCTATTTTCCTCTTCTGTTATTGGGATTTCTTTATCATATTGCTGCCTTGACGAGCATCATTTTATCATAACTTACAGTGTCTATAAAAGTACTCCGTTACGTTTTTATTGTTTTATAATATCAAAAATTCAAAGCTTCTTTAGATGATGATTTAAAAATGTGGTCTTTATTCTTAAAGTTAACCAAACCATCTAAATTAAATACAAATAAAGACACACACAGTAATTGCATATTTAATTTGTCACATTTACAAACAGATGATTTTATGCAAGCCAGCATGTGAAAACCAGAACATTTCCAGTTTAATGGATAGATTTTGGTGTTCAAGTAAAACACAAATTGAAGTAAAAGATCATGACATAGTTTGGTGAACCTGTCTGGAGCAGACGGTACTCAAAAAATAAGTGGCCATGCATGAAGGCCACAAGTGAGGGAAGCTGTCAAGACACGCTTTATAACAGTTAATTTAATAAAATAGTAATGATAATAATAATAATACAATTCTTTACGTAATCAGTTTCTACTTTTTTGTTAAATTAAATGTCACTGTGGTTGAGAAACAGTGTGAAAATAGGTACTTGAGTCTTACCTCACCCATGTACTCACATTTTAACGAAATCAGCTCATTTTGACTGAACATCAATCTGATGAGTCGGATACCCTGTTGTGGAAAGGGACACTGAACAAGTATAAAAATGTGATGAGGTGGAAGTGAGAATATATTAGTTCAACAGTCACACCTTTAAGAGACTAGTGAGGGAAGCTACCAAGACAACTATTAGAACTCTGAAGGCATTAAAGCCTCACTGACTGATTGACAAGACTGCATATAACAACTTAGACTTTTTGCTTCAACAGTCACAGCTCTAAGACACTAGTGAGGGAAGCTATCAAGATGCACATTATAACTCTGATGGCGTTAAAGATGTACTGGCTGTGACTGGAGAGAGTGCATTCAAGAATATGAGCCAGTTGCTTCAACAGCCACAGCTTTAAGCAACTAGTGAGGGAAAATACCAAGACTCCAATTTAGAGTTGTCATGTAACACTGGTGGCTTCCCTCGCTAATTTTCTCCTTTGTGGAAGCTCAGTACGTTTTTGAGACCAACCTATTTCAGGCAGATTTGCCACAATGCAAAAAAAATTTTAAATGACTTAACTAATGTAACTAAACTCCAAGAGATATTCAGTGACTTGGAAATGCTTCTATATCAATGTCCTTACTTGTCTAAAGCCAAGTGACTATAAAAGTGATGATCAAGCATTATTTATTTTGAGTTTCATATATTTATTCAATTTGGACAACTTTTTTTTGAATGTCGTGAAATTTAAAAAATATTTAAAACCCAAAAGGGTAAGTACTTTTTATAAACACTGTATATTTGTTTTAAGTTGACACAAGTCTTTGGCATTATGACACCTCAAGTCAAACCAATATTTGAATTTATCTCATCTGCTGAAGTTCATTGTCAAATTCAAGTTGGCTCATTGGACAGCGTCAATAAGATCGAAGAGTTCAGTAAAAAGGGCGATGATTTCAGCTAAATGCCTTAAACACGTTTCCCTTCCAGTGTCGGCTCCCTCATGTTTGGCTGAGACTTTAATTCATTCTTTTAAAATGACAAACTGGAATTCTAGGTTCTTCATCTGTCATTTGAATGTATTTGCATTTGCCAAAGACTTAGTTCTCATTTATTTACAGGCTGCCTAGATGCATCATGAGAGCAGTATTATTAGGAAAATTCACATTGTTTATGAGGTTATATGTATAAATTCTATGCAGAGCAGAAATGGTCATCGTATGCATATTCAGCTGTAAACCTAAAGGTAGGTGGAGTTTATTTAATGTTATGTTATTTGCAAATTGTTCATTTGTAGAATTTTTTTTGTTTCTTTTTGCGTGTGATGTGAAGACACTGTAAATACAGTAAGAAAAAATGTCCTTCATATTCATGGGTATTATCACTTTCATTATGCTGATCTCACCTGTACAATAATAAAAGTGTCTGAAATGTTTTACGCAAAACGCTTGTGTTGTGTTTCTGACTGCAACTGGATTTAATTCACTGCAGAGGTATTCTAAAGATGTTCTAAAGGGCATAAAATTTTGACTGTGCGTTGCATAGATCTGGAGGTATTGCTCAAATGTTCAAAGATTTTTATGTTTTTCAAAAATAAAATAAAATAAAAGCCATAACCCTAACTTTAAGGCAATATGATGGAACTCATTCAATTCCCTACCGTTCTGTTTTCAAAAAGGACGCAAGCCGACTAAGGTGGGAAATCAATTCATGCTGCCTCAGTAGCATGACCCAAGCAGAGGGTCACCCCTTGAGGTTTCTTCCTTACCACTGTCGCCTGTGTGCATTCTCTGGAGGTCGGTAAGGTTAGACCTTACTTGTGTGAAGCACCTTCGGGTAACTTTGTTGTGATTTGGCGCTATATAATTGAAATAAATTGAAATAAACTGAAATTGTATGTCAACTCTAAGTTAATGCATGCTTATGAGTTCCTTTTCCTGTACAATGGAGCCAGCGAGGCTTGTGCAGCTAACAGCATGGACTCAGATGGTACTCTTCTAGCCACTATATTGTACTGTTTATAATAGACATTGGATTAAACTAAAGCTACGGTCACATTAGCTACAAGCAATAGCAAGCAACAGAGGCAAAGTGTCAACTTGCCATTCGTTTTCAATCAGAGTGGGCGTTTTGTTGTAGCAAGAGACAACATTTGCTCTATTTGCATAAAACAGACCTTAAGTCTATTTAATGCAAATACTGAGCGATGAGACACAACAACTGCCAATCCAAGTGAATAGGCAGCAGAATGTCAGCTGGTTGTTCTCTTGAACAAAATAATCCAAGATGGCAGACTATGCTCTGAAACAATTGTGTTTCTGTATAACTCTAATATGTTTCTCATATATTTTGTAAATGTTAGCAAGAAATAAACACTTCTAAATCTTAAAATGCCATTTTTGTTACCAGATAACACCACTAAAGTGATATACAAGATATCTTACAGAGATGTAGTGGACATGCCCCGCGAACGCCCATCAAGCAACAAATGTGCATCAGCGTCATTTATACGAGCGTAGCTAATGTGACCATAGGGTTAGCGGCGTCTAGCTCACGATTCAAGTGTGCTTGTCATTCATCTTAACATTAACTTGAGCTTTGCAGACATAGCTGAGCCTTGGTGAAATGTGGACAGTGGTAGCAAGACTAGCTATCTTTCGAAGTCTAATATTTCATAGTGTGTTATAGTTCATAACTGGCAAACCATACAATCAGGTACTTCATGTATGTTCAGGATGTCAGTCAGCACTGAAGTCTACGATGTGTTTCCATTTCAGTTTTGTTGCAAGAACACAAGGATATGCTTGGAAAGTGAAGCACCAGGTTACATTTACATTGACTTCTATTTCATTGCAGACAGAATGACTGAAGATAATTCATGTTTTGTGTAACATTCCAAAAAAGTTGGGATGGGGTAATTTGGTACTAGTAATGAGGTGAAATAAATAAAAAACATTTTAATTAAACAGGTGATGCTAACAGGTGATTGTAATCTTGATAACATACAAAAGCAGTATTCATGTCTCTGAGAAGCAAAGATGGGCAGAGAAACTTCAGTATGTTAACAAATGAGTGAAAAAATTGTTGAAATGTTTAAAAACAATGTTCCTCAAAGAAGGATTGGAAGGGATTTACATATTTCCTCCTCCACAGTGAATCATGTCATTAAATGATTCAAGGAATCTGGAGGGTGAAAGCTAAAGCTGAACACCCATACTCTCCGATACCTTAGATGGCATTGCATCAAGACCCATCATTCATCAATAGCTGATATAGTTGTGGCAGTCCATTGGTGGTGAGGAAGATTGTCACTTCATTGATTCTGTAATAGGATGGCGGATCTGGAGAAAATCTACATCCAGGGTCAATCAAGAGTAGGGATGGGTATCAAAAACCGGTTCCTTTTAAGAACTGTTAAGAAATTGTTCGATCCACTGAAATCAATCGCCTTTTTACGTAACGATTCCCTTGTCAGTCCTTCAGTTCACATTACACCTGAGCGGCCACTGTTTTTGAGGGTGTTTATCGGGAAAATGATAATTTCTCTATGTTGATTGGAGACCCGCTGCTTCTGCAGTGGCTCTGCTTGAACCTTGAAGCAGTGCTGCAACCCTCTGCTTCGCTGGCTCTCGCAATTTTTTCACTATACTCTCTCAAAGCCATTTAAAGATGAGTCAATCATGAGTCACCTTTGTGTGGACTAAAGTCACTAAGGAGAACCGTCCTCCATTCCGTTACTGTTTTGTGGGACTAAGGAACAGCTCCAAACGCTGCGCAGCTCACTGTCGCGCAGATTTTGGTCATAATTAATAACTTCAAAGCAAATCGCCATTTGAAATCAACGACACATCTTTTCAAATGTTGTAATACAAACAATAAACTACAGCCAACCAAAGTGTTGTTTTTTCTCCCAAAATAAGACCTCCGTTCTTTATGAAACATTGATGTTAACGTGAAGTGCAGCTGGCTGCAAGAGCTTAGCTCAGAGGCTATGGAGTTACATTTGTGTCATTAATATCTGAAAGGAAATGCTTTTGACAAAAACTACAGATTTTGTTTATTTCTATTTGAGTGAAATAATCACTCAGTGACTAATTTTATATTTATTTACTTCAAGACTCAGTAAAATGTTGCTGACATAGAAAACCTGTAAAGCCTACTTTTAGTACACAGAAAATTCACAAGAGGTACTGATAAGGGAATCGATACAGAATTAGATTGATAAGCGGAATCGATAATGGCATTGATATCAATCAAATCTTATCAATACCCATCCATAATCAAGAGACACCTGTCTGTGGATTTGTTTAATGTGGGAATGTCAATGCGCACCAACAAACACACAGTGCTTGACAGATCCTTAGCCTGTACCAATGGCTGGGAAATCCCAGATCATCGTGTTCTGAGGACCTGCTGCAGCCTTCATCCACCTTCACAGCCATTGGGTTATATGCCATCACCTCCTCTCCCTGATTCACCACTGAGGACTTCTTGTTTCATCAGATTCTGATAGCCATCTCATGTTCAAGGTTCCTGTTGGTCCTTCATGGTTACCATAGCAGCCATGGTAGCACACAAGGTCTCCACAGCATTTCACCCCCAACAGGCAATCCCCTACTTGATCCATTACCCAGGTGTCATGACATGGACGTGGGGTTGGATTTTGATACACAATAGTTGATATAACCACATGTGGAAGGGATAACTTTGGAAAACTTTTATCAAGCACTGCAGTACAGAGTTGCATTCACAAATGCAACATAAAACTTAACTGTGCAGTCAAGAAGCCTAATGTTTAACCTTGTGCAGAAGCAGCGTCGACTTTGCTAGGCTCAGAAGTATCTGGGTTGGACCATCACATAGAGAAAACATGTACTGTGGTCAGATGAATCAGTATTCTAGATCATATCTGGAAAGAATGGATACCGTGTGTTTTGGCCAAAACACAAAAAGTATCTAGACTGCTCTCATCAAGAAGACCAAGGCTGAGTCTCAATTCTACCCCTTGTCCCTTCCCCTTACCCCTTCCCCTCCGTTTTGCGTGGGCACGAGAGACAGAGGGGTGTCTCAATTCTCTTTTAGTAGCAAGGCGGAGGGGTAGGCGAAGGGCTACAAACCCCTCCGTTTGGAGTGATTCTGGATGCACACTCCGTTTGGAGGGGTAGGAGGAGCATACTGCTCTCTCCGGAAAAACAAACATGGCGCCGAAAGAGCCACACAAATGAAGCGGCTTTCATTACAAATTACGCTGTTTAGAAAGTTAGAACTTGCCAAAAAACTTGACAGGCAGTTGTCTGTGACAGCAACATGTATGCTGCTGGATGCATGTTGCGAATATTGTCGTTCTGAAGAATATTGTAACGTCGCTTGTGCGCTGAGGCGTTATAATGCACATACACACGAACGCTACGATAAGAGACTTTTATATCTCACAATGGAGAAAATCATGAGAAAGGATGAGCACGTTAATTTGTATGTTCATAAATCTTTATATAATATCAACCCCTGCTGTTGGATTTCAAGGTCTGTAACACGTGTGTGTATTTAGTAAACAAACAGGAGCCCTGAACACACTCGACTCCTAATAAACTTTCAGGCAGAAAATGAGGAGAAGTTTCATCAATGGAAATAAGTTGGAAAATATATACAGACACACATGTATATGTGTACTGCTATTACTTGTCAAGGAAATTTCTAAAGGAAATAGAGCTGGATGCAAAAAATGGGAGAATTTGAAAAAGAAATATTAACCGAACGAGATGCAGCCCAAAACATATATACAGGTGCTGGTCATATAATTAGAATATCATGAAAAAGTTGATTTATTTCAGTAATTCCATTCAAAAAGTGAAACTTGTATAATGTATACATTCATTGCACATAGACTGATATATTTCATGTTTATTTATTTTAAATAAATAAACTTTTCCTGTTTTATCAGTATTTTATATGACTGTGTGTCTTTTTTATTATTTTACTTCTTTTACTTATTTATGTTTTAAAATTTTTTGTTTTAATCTTATTTCATTTTATTCTGCTTTTAAATGATGTTTGTGAAGCGCCTTGAGGCGATTAGTCGTGATTTGTCGCTATATAAATTAATAAATTATTATCATAAATTATTTTAATTACTAATTAATTAATTACTAATCAATCAATTAATGATTAATCAAAGAATATTAATTATTATTATTGATTAATTACTAGTATCATTAACATTAATAAATTACTAATCAATTAATTATTAATACTATTAATTATTATTATTATTATAAATTACAAATTAATTAAATTAATTAACAGGACATGATTGCGATGCGTCAAAGAAATCTGCGACTTCTATTTCTTTGCATTTATGCAGAAAGGCGAGAAAATACAAAGAGTAAACAGGCTACTGCAACAAGTTGCATTTCGGTTGCCATGTTAACAAACAATGAAGATGGCAGTTTGACACCGGCAGTTTTTTTTTTTTTCTCCTAAGGCGGAGGGGTGTCTCAATTCATAGGGCTAGAGGCATACCCCTTCGCCTTACCCCTTGTTTTAAAGGGGTAGGCATAGGGGTAGGGGTAGGGCCAAGGGGAAGGGGAAGGGGTACAAAAGAGAATTGAGATTGTGGGCAAATGTCAGAGTTTGCAAGGGTATGAGATTGTGTCAGTCTCCTTAACAAAGGTAATTTACACTTCCATGATGACAGCATTGATGCAGAAAAGTACACTCTGCAGCATCAACAAAGATGTGCCTGGACTGAAAGGATGGCCAACTCCTCCTCCTGGGGTAGGAACAGCAGTGGCTGGTAGCCTCGTGAACACTCAAAGGGGGTGAGGCTAGTTGCTGCCCTCACCTAAGAATTGTGAGTATTCTACCCACAGGACAAATGGTCACTTCAGGAGGCTGGATGATTGGCCGTGACACACCGCAGAGTCGACTGGAGTTCCTGGTTGAGCCATTCTGCCTGCCCATTAGACTAGGGGTGGAACACAGAAGATAAGCTGACCATGGCCCCCAGGGAATCACAAAAGACCTTCCAAAACCTGGCATGTAAATTGGGGCCCCCAGTCAGACACTATGTCCAATTGGATGGCATGCAAATGGAAACATAGTGGACCAGGAGGTTTGTGGTCTCCAGGGCCATTGGCAGTGTCTTGAGGGGGACAAAGTGTGCTTTGTCGGTCACCATCATAATAGTGTTGTGGCCATTAGACATGTCTATACAAATATGAGACCAGGGATGTTGAGGCACGGGGAGAAGACAGAGGAAGCTGTTGGAAGGCTGATAAAAGCCTTTGTTCCTGGTGCAAACAAAGCAGGCCAGGATATATGCCCTGTAGTCTGCAGCCAATGAAGGCTACCAGAAGTGCTTATGGCCTGTTACAGTGGTCCAATGAATACCTGGGTGACAAGAAAATTGAGGCGTGACAGAACTGAAGAACTGGGAAAATAATGAGCGAGGGAACAAATAACTAGCCTGGCAAACCCCCACCCAGGTTAGGACAAGCCTTCTTTGACTCCTTGATTTGATTCTCAGTGTCCCAGGTGAGGTGTGTGAGGAGGGAGAATGGTATCTGAGGAAGTTTGTTTGTAATCCACAGTAAATTGTCTGGATAAGGAGTCCAGCTTTGTATTTTTGGAACCAGACCACTAGGTGATGGTGAAGTTGAACTTTGTGAAGAACAGAGCCTACCTGGCTTGGCGTGGATTTAAGTGTTTAGCTGTTCTCAAGTAGGCTAGGTTTTTTATGGTCAGTCCAGATTATGAACAGGACAAAGGTACCCTACAGAGCTGCCACTCCTTGACAGCCAACAGCTCTCTATTGCCCACATCATAATTGGCCTCAGCAGAAGGAAACAGAAATCTGGAAAAGAATGCACAGGGATGCTGCCTGTTGTCAGCTGTTTGTGGAACGATGGTATGGACCACTCACTGACCACCCAAATCTTCTCAATGTCAGCCTTTATTTGTCCTTGTTCTATAATGAACCCAAGGAATGACCCAGAGGACTGATGAAAATGGCACTTCTCAGCTTTAACAAATAATTTGTTAACCCAAAGTCAGTGAAGGACTTGATGCAATAATCAATACACAGACGAAGGGTGCCATCCTTCTTCCCAATAAAGAACAAGCTGGTACCCAACAAAGCTTACAAGGGTGGAATGATCCCACAAACAAGGGACTCTTGAATGTAATGCACCATTGCCTTGTGCTCTGGACAGCTAAGATTGTACAACCATCTGGTGGGCAAAGGTGTGTCTGGCAGGGAATCAATGCAGAAGTTGTAAGGTCGGTGCAGGGATAAGGACTTAGCCCAGTCCTTACTAAAGACCTCACAATAACATGAGTAGTATCATGACATAAGTCATGATAACTCTGAGGCACGGACGACAAAGTAATAGGTTCCACGGGCCGAGACAATGTAACGCCCCTGGCAGATGGAAACGTGGATCCTACACACTGTCACTCCACTGGGAGATACATGCAGCGGACCAGTCAATAACTGGGTTGTGCTGAAGGAGCCAAGAAACCCAACACAACCAGAATGACAGCATCAAATACAAAAAACTGTATATTCTCATGATCATTACCCAAGGTTATCAATTGAATGGGGATAGTTCTGTGAGTGATAGTGGTAATGCTGGTGTCATCCAAGGCTTTAACACCAACTGGTGATGGCAGTTTCTCCAATGGAGTGGGTAGTTGTGAAGCAACATGTTGGTTAAGGAAGCTGGCGTCAGTCCTGGAATCAATTAATGCAGAGGTCTGAAAAGTTTAGTCCTTGGTTTGTATAGGATTTGTATTCTGGATGACCCAAAATTGGCCACTGTGCTCACAAGTAATCCAAAATCTACTGGTGAGCGCTGGCCTTTTAGCCGCACTGAGCAGTTTCTAAGTATGTGCCCTTTCTGGGCTCTCTCTCTCTCTCTCTCTCTCTCTGTGTCTCTGTCTTTCTCTCTCTCTCTCTCTGCGTCTCTGTCTTTCTCTCTCTCTCTCTCTCTCTCTACACATACTCACCTGTCACTTTATTAGGTACACCTTGCTAGTACCGGGTTGGACACCTTTTGCCTTTAAAATTGCCTTAATTCATTGTGGCATACATTTAACAAAATGTTGGAAACATCGAGATGTTGGTCCATATTGACATGATACCATCACACAATCGCCCATTCAATCATCTGCTCATTCTCCTCTGATCTCCAACATCAACAAGGCATTTTGCTCCACACAGCTGCCACTCACTGGATATCTTCTCTTTCTCTGACCATTCTTGGTGAATCCTAGAGAAGGTTGTGCGTGAAAATCCCAGTAGATCAGCATTTTCGTAAATTCTTAGACCAGCCCATCTGGCACCAGCAACCATGCCAACAAAGTCACCTAAATCCCCTTTCTACCATATTCTGATGCTCGGTTTGAACTGAGCTGGAGGAAGCCTGCTGAGCCGAGACCGGGCCCACATATAGTGGTGGTGGTTCGGGAGCCACAGGGCCAGGGCCAGACTTTGGAGTCTGAGAATGAGCTGGAGTCCTGAAGTATATGGAGCTGCAACGGGAGCCAGGTGGGATGCAGAGAGCTGAGGACGAGGAACGAGGGGGACGGAGGAGAACAGAAGTGAGTGATTGCACTCATAACACTGGAAGCCTTTAACCAAAAACAGTTCACTGGAGGCTTTAGGCAGGAACGTTCACAGTTCATGAATTGTCCTCACAGGTCAGAGGTCAGATGTTGCGCATCTTATGACGCAGTTCCAACAAAGCAGGACTTGGCTTCAGAAACAACTTGGAAAGTTCTTAGTAATTCAGCAACAGAGGTCATACAGTTCTTGGAAAACAGTTTTTGGAAATAGTTCTTGGTACTAGTTCTTGGAAACAGTTCTTAGTCATGCACAGTCACAAACAGGAGCAGCGTGAGAACGAGATTTTAAAAACATGCAGGAACTTAGCTGAACATTGGCAGAGCTATGCGTTCTGAGGCAGAGAGTAGATGAGTTACAAAGTGACTTTGTGCAGAGAGTGGCGTGGGAGCTAGGAGCATGCAGCATGGGAGCCGCGCAGGAAAGTATCTGGAAACACCAAAACATCAACAAGCTTTAATACGGAAATTAGAGTTGGCCAGGTTACCTGGAAATGAGCTGCGGGAAGCTCAGACATCAGAGCGCATGGAAGCGGCAGGAATGACGACGTAGAATTTGGCATGGTTAAGGTCTCGGATTGATCATGGAAGGCTCACGGAGTCACGGAAAACTCTGGCAAAGACTGAGCTTTAAGTACTCGGCCCATGATCAGGAGCTCATGAGTGTCAGCTGTGAGGAGAAGATGAGCGCCAGGTGTTCCTCGGCTCTGCAGTGCGCCACCTGGAGGGAAAACAGACAAACTACACACAAGAGGTTAAAAAGGGCAAGGACAAAGGCAAATATGGCAAACACATTTTCCACATATTTTTTCAGTGTAAATACCAATCATTTTCACTGCCATTCGCAGCAGCAAACATAGAATTAATGGTGTCAATAAGAGGCTGCAACTTTTCAGTAACTTCATGAAAACTGCTTCATCTTCAGCAAAAGTTTGGATTATGGTACCTACAGGTGAGGACCAGTGAACCTCCTATTTTGGTCCATGATGGTCTAATTTAACATTCACAATGATTATAACATAAAATAAAGACAAACAAGCCTCTCAAATCAAGCCTCATTACTAACTGCAGCATACTAGTGATCACAAAGTTGGTTGTATAAAATAGTAAAAATCTGTTTTAGAGTAATTCTGCAAAGAATCCTAAACAGCAGATGAGGGCAAAACCAAAACCTCCTTGGCAGAGGGAATAACAAATCAATTTAAGACTTCGAGACACCAGCTCAGCCTGGGTGGAAAAAGAGTGTTGAAATAAAAATATTCCTAAACAATTCCACTCACTTAATGAGGCTGCTTTGAGATAAATGTGTTTCCTTTTCGGGTATAAAGATCACATTGTACGTGGCGCTGCAGTGAGAATGCCTCTGAATGTTTTCGCCATGATTTGGATCACTGAGCAGCACATAAAGTGTTTAACCTCTCTCCGCTTTGTAAAGCTGAATTAATTTTTTTGAACAGTGTGCCTGAATTCAATTTGTACTAAGTTGCAGAGAGAGAGAGATTTATGCATGAAATCCCTCTTAGAGCTTATTTTCACTCTTTCTTTCTACCGTAATCCCTCCACCACTGCAGCCTTGTATGACTTAGCTGTATCATTATTGATTTACAAGTGGACAGCTTTCTGATTAGCGCTGCGCGATCCACACAGGATTTGGGGTTGTGTACGGGATAAAAAGCCACATGTATATTTGAAATGGTGTCAGCCAGTTAGACGATGTATGAGAACAATGTATAATATAGCAGCTTGACTCTTTAGCCGTTAATTCATGCAGTATACATCCATCCATCCATCCATCCATTTTCTTCCGCTTTATCCGGAGTCGGGTCGCGGGGGCAGCAGCTCAAGCAAAGCCGCCAGACCTCCTGATCCACACACACCTCCCCCAGCTCCTCTGGGGGAACCCCAAGGCATTCCCAAGCCAGCCGAGACATGTAGTCCCTCCAGCGTGTGCTGGGTCTTCCCCGGGGCTTCCTCCCAATGGGACGTGCCCGGAACACCTCTCCAGCGAGGTGTCCAGGGGGCATCCGTTAAAGATGCCCGAGCCACCTCAACTGACTCCTTTCGATGTGGAGGAGCAGCGGCTCGACTCCGAGCTCCTCCCGAGTGACTGAGCTCCTCACCCTATCTCTAAGGGAGCGCCCAGCCACCCTGCGTAGGAAACTCATCTCGGCCGCTTGTACTCGTGATCTCGTTCTTTCGGTCATGAGCCAAATCTCATGACCATAGGTGAGGATCGGAACGTAGATCGATCGGTAAATTGAGAGCTTTGCCCCCCTACGCAGCTCTGTCTTCACCACGATGGTCTGATACAGCGACCGCATCACTGCAGATGCTGCACCAATCCGTCTATCGATCTCACGCTCCATCCGTCCCTCACTCGTGAACAAGACCCCGAGATACTTAAACTCCTCCACTTGAGGCAAGGACACTCCACCGACCTGAAGAGGGCAAAGCACCTTTTTTCGGTTGAGAACCATGGCCTCAGATTTGGAGGTGCTGATTTTCATCCCGGATGCTTCACACTCGGCTGCAAACCGCCCCAGTGCACGCTGAAGGTCCTGATTTGATGAAGCCAACAGAACCACATCGTCCGCAAACAGCAGAGATGAGATTCTGTGGTTCCCAAACCAGACCCCCTCTGGTTTGGCAGTATACATCCATCTAAAATACTGAAACAACAATCCAAACAAGATTTAGTTTTATATAACGGCTGAGTGGATCCTTGTCATTTGATTGGTGCTTTGTATGTGATGTGACATGGATTATTCGTCCCATTTGTGCTGCATTGCATTTAGAATGCAAATTTGGTTCCATACGTTCGGTACCATTGCACTCTGTGTGCGGACACACACACACACTCGTGTGCACAAGCACTTGTGCACACACGCGCGCACACACACACACACACACACACACACACACACACACACACACACAAAACAAATCAACTGTGCTGTAAGCCGTCTGGAGGCATTAAGACCTGTTAGGAGCAAGTTAGAATGAAAAAATGGCTAATTTCTGATGTTAAAACAAACATGGTTTGTAAAACTGAAACACTGACATGATTTTTCACTGGACTGAGGAACTACACAAAGTTTTTTTTTTTGGAAGCACGTACAGGTAGGTGTATGTAAACGTTTGGGCACCCCTGATAATTTGCATGATGTTCCTTTCTAAATCATTGGTTGTCTGGATCAGAAATTTCAGTTAACCCCTTAACACATATTGTCGCATATATGCTGCAATATTTGACTCAAATATGCAACATACCAAATTGACCAGTATGCCTGTTGTCGCAAATTTGCAACATACCATTACTATTATTATAACATTATAACATAAATTATTACCAAAATACCAAAATTACTATCTATTTTTTGTGCAAAAGTGAAATTGATAATCTCAACATTATTTACCATCTACTTAAAGGCAAAAACACACACAAAACATTTTTTTTATATACAGCTATATAAATTCAAGCGTTAAGGGGTTAAATATATAGCAGACGAACACACTGATATTTGAGAAGTGAAACGAACTTTCTAGTATTTACAGAAAGTGTGCAATAATTATTTAAGCAAAATTGGGCAGGTGTATAAATTTGGGCACCCCAACAGAAAAAATACATTAATATTTAGTAGATCCTCCTTTTGCAGAAATAACAGCCTCTAAACGCTTCCAATAGCTTCCAGAGTCTGGATGAATGGTATGTTCCAGCTTTCACCTCATGAAATATTAATACCATTGAATTCATAAACATTCATTATTTGTATAATATAGCACTTTAAAAAAATACAGCAGTGTTTAAAACAATGATGTTTTACAAACTATATCTTGTCATTTTGAATGGTTTATCTAATAAAGAGTAAAAATTGAAGGAAATCAATTGTAAGGCCTGAAAGAAGTTTCTGTAGGAAGTTTTTTAGCCATAAGGTCAAGTGAGAGGGGGACGTGTTGGCTTTTTAAATACTTAAAAGACCCTGGACTCATCCAGGGTTTTCATGTATCCCATAATCCCTTGCGCGCCAGAGAGTCGCTGCAGTCAAAACAACATAGAGAATCCACATGATGACAATTGTAAATGAATATTATACTACAAAAATGTTTTTATTTATTTATTTGCTTTTCATCACATTAATAAGAGACTGCTGCATGATACCATGAAAACTTGCTAAAACAATTATAACAAATAATCTGTGTCTGCTACGTTTAATCTGCGTGGAATTTAATAAACGCAAACCGAATTTCAGACATATTATATATATTAGTCTGGAACAAAGAGGACAAATAGTGTTGTAAAGAACAATAATCAAGACGTTAAAGAGGAAACTTCACTTTCCCCCAGAACATGAACAGGAAGCGAGCGTCGCTCACAGCAGCTCCCACTGAAAATAACAGAGAGACAGCCTGTGATTGTCGCATGTTTACATAAAACAAACGCAATAACAATGTCTATAAACCCAGAGAATATATTCATGAGAGTTTTAGGCACAATATAAAAATAGTTTTATGTTGCGATGTTAACGCTGTTGTCCGTGTGCAGCGGTTAAAGTGCAGCGTGATCAGAGTGTCTCAATGCAGTTCTCAATGTTACTGACATCTCGCAACGCGGCGACCTCTCAGAGGTTTTGCGGGAAACGCGGATGGAGAGGATTTAGTACTGCTATAACAGACTGATGCAGAAGGTGGCAGCAATGCAACAATAAGGATGCTAGCTGCCATTAAACGCCATAGAAGAAGAGAGGGTGTGCTTGATTTTATTAACAGAGTCAGGTTACTATGCTTTTTACCCTTTTAAATTCATTTAATTAGGAAACAGAGTGAACTGCCGCAGCCTCAGCTTTACCTAAAGTTTGGGTCTTTTAGTGAAGCTTTGGGCTAGTGGCTGACAATCATCTTAGTATTTCTTCTGTTTTTCTTGTTGCTTAATGCTGACAAATTATACTGTATTTGTTGTCTTTCTGATGCCTGATTCTGTTTTTTCTCTCTGTTTGAGGAGCGGCTCCATCCAGAGATGGGTGTGGTGTCTACTTCTGCAACCGTCCCGTCCTGTGTACCAGCAAAATTTCCTGTATATTCATTTTGTAAATTTTTTGTAAATTGTGTAAGTAGCATGGCCCAAGCAGAGGGTCACGTCTTTAAGTCCGGTCTGCTTGAGGTTTCTTCTTCAAATCATCAGAAGGGAGTTTTTCCTTACCATTGTCACCTATGTGCTTGCTCTGGGGGTTGGTAAGGTTAGACCTTACTTGTGTGAATCACCTTGAGGCAACTTTGTTGTGATTTGATGCTGTATAAATGAAAATAAATTTAAATTAAATTGAAATTGAGTCATGTTTTGAGAGATCTGAAAATGGCTGTGCACCGACGCTCCCCATCCAACATTATGGAGCTTGAGAGGTGCTGCTAAGAGGAATGGCCACAACTGCCCAAAGATAGGTGCACCAAGCTTGTGGCATCATAGTCAAGAAGACTTGAGGCTGTAATTGTTGCCAAATGTGCATCAACAAAGTATTGAGCAAAGGGTGTGAGTATTTATGTACATGTGATTTCTTAGTTTTGTATTTTTAATAAATTTGCAAAAATAAAAAAAAAAACATTTTTTCATGTTGTCATTATGGGGTGTTGTGTGTAGAATTCTGAGAAAAAATGAGATTCATCCATTTTTGGAATAAGACAAATAAAATGTGGAAAAAGTGAAGTGCTGTGAATACTTTTCGGATGCACGGTAGAATACAAGTTAAATAAAGTCACTGCCTCTTTTTTTTTTTTTTTTTGCATTTCACATATCATCACAACTCCTTACAATTTGGGGTTGTGTTTTAATGCATCTTATTCCAGGAGGAGAGCCCCTATTTTCCCTGTTGCTTTTTTTTTTTCCTTTTTGCTTTGTAATTCAATTTATCTGCCTGTTGTTTATTTCATAGCTCCTCTGTGAAGCATCAAAAGCTGATGTTCTGTCAGCCCCTAACTGTCGTATATGTTTGTCACTCACAGCCCTTGTTAAAGGAGGGAGAAAGAAAATGCTTGACTCTTTCCTTTCCCCAGCCAAGAATTCCCAGAAGCGGAATTATTCGATTTAGATGGAAACTTTTTGTCACTTTCCTGTCTAAATTGGCATATCTGGCTCTGGCTCTGGAACCAATAAAGTGTGAACCTGGATGTATCTGTCAATCAAGCTCATACTGACTGTGGGATGCCAGATGACAACAACATCCTCTGGTATATAAATATATATTATTTACTGTATATAGAAGAGTGGTGGGATCATCTGATTGGCTGTTATCAGAAAGGCGCCTGTCACTCTGTGCGCACGTCAAACTGTCAGCGAGACTTACAACAAACAACTGTGATAATGGAAGGGCGGGGCAGGATATTGTTCTTGAAATCTTGGCAAAATGTAAGTTTCAGCTTTAAAACTGTGGAAAAACTGAGCATTAAAAAAAGATGACCCAAAACAGATTTTATTTTCAAAGGGGGGGGGGTGGACAAACTAGCAATCATGTTAATGCATTAATGCTGAAATGTTGATTTACGGTGCATTCTCTGCATGAAACTGACTGCTTGTAATACAGTTTATAATTTCTTTGTTTGATTTGGATCTATACTGACATTAATATGATTACTGCACATTGACTACGCAGTAATTATCTTAATGTAAAGATATTAGTCTAAAGATGAGTATGTAATTATCTTAATGTAAAGATATTAGTCTAAAGATGAGTATGTCCCAATATTTGCAGAGAAAATGTAAACAGGCATGACAAACCCTCACTTTGATACATCACATGTTGATTTGAACATGAACACCCATTTCTGAAGATGTCAATTCTATTTATATTCTGTTACTATTATTCTGTTGGTTTCTTTATTTTATATATATATATATATATATATATATATATATATATATATATATATATATATATATATATATATATATATATATATATATATATATATATATATAATGGCATGCCAAACAGGAATATATAAGAATATTGAATGAAAATCTGAATATATTGAATGAAAACTTAAGAACTGTTGTGTGTTGGGGGGTTTGGCTGGACATTTTGGTGTTGTTTTCTTTTCTTTGCTCTCCAGGTGGTATGCAAACTGGTTTTTGTCTGTGGAGACGGTGCTGGCAGAAGAGTCCTTCACCCTCATCAGCTGCACCTGTGGATGATGCTCACGTGTAAACTTAAAGACTTTCAGCTGAAGCAGATAATGAGATGGCGTTCTGCATTTAAGCCATGAGTGGTTCAAGCAGAATTGCCAGGAACTCGACCTTGTGACGTTCGTTTGTGAGACGCTGAGGACCGCGCCTGGGTTTGACACATCGTGCCTGTGAAGGAGGACGGGTGAGGGACACATGCTGTCAGCACACATCAGAGGTGATTGATTGTCTGAATAAGTGTTAATAGTAATTTGATATTTTGTTACGCAGTATATTTGAACATTGATGAGAATTGTGCAGCTCGCTTCTCACTGCCGTGGCGTACGGAATGATGATCCTCCACCTGTTGTGAGAAGCTGCTCATGTACATAAAGCTTAAATTCAGACCTGAATGTGTTGCTGATAGTGTGTGCCTTTGAAGGATATTTGTTGTAGCTGTTGACTTACCTCACCTTTGCATCCTTCACAGAGTCAGTTTGTCGTATCTACCTGGGGGGTGTTCGGCGGTGAGTCTGGGTCCAGAAGCGTCGGGCTTCGATCCATTTGGGCGCTGGAGAGCGCGCTGTCCTTCACCTCGCCAGATAACCGCACATTTATGTTGTACACAATTATTGCACAAAAGGGAAATAAATTTGTTTTGTTTTTGGAACCGCTTTCTGGTTATTTTAGCGCTGGGTTCAGTCAGACGCTGGTCGCGCTCCTCAACTCGCGTCTGCACATAACAGTAGTTCCCGGCCATAACAAAATGGACCCAGCGGCAGAAGAGGTTCCTTTTGCTGAAAAAGTTCAAGAATACTTGGAGAAGATATGGGAGCAATTACGGCCTCTCGCAAATCAAATTAAACAAACAGATGCTCGCATTACGGAGCTTGCAGCGCAAGCCGTTCTGCTTCCTGCTGCTCCAGCTGCGGCACTATCGATACCGGTGCAGATAACTCCGTCACCCAAGGGGAGGCGGAGTGCGGCGGATTATTCCGTGGATTTCCGAATTTTTTCTGCTCAGTCCGGTTGGAATGCCGCAGCTTTGAGAGGAGTGTTTGTGGATGGTTTGAACGATTCATTAAAAGACGAGCTAGCAGTCCGTGATGAACCAAAAGATTCAGATGAGCTGATATCTTTGGCTATTCGTCTAGATGATCGGATAAAGGAGCGTGGACACGAGAGAGGGCGGACATCAGAGCGGGTCTTTTCGTCTCAGGGCTTTCCCCGACACAGATCAGGGCTGCCTCTTCTTCGCTCCACTGAGACTCCTCCGACGGGACCTCTGGCTCCTCTTGCGGATGAGCCCATGCAGCTCGGACGAGCTGAAGCCGCCATCTTGCCCCGGTCACATAAGCGTCAAGAAAGAGAACAATGACGTATCTCCAGGTGTTCTTAGACAGGCATAATAATGGACACAAAAAAAAAAAAAAAAAAAAGGGGCAGATCTTTGGTTGTTTAGTTATTTGGGCTGTTTTTTGTTGTCATGTAAGGGGTTATAAATTGTTTGGGGATTTAGAGGCGGTTCTGGTGGAGTGAACGACTGGCGGTTCGGAGCTCGGCTGGATTCAGGTAATCATTATTTGAAGTTAGGTAATTTTTGTTTGAGGATTGGGTCGTTTTGTTTTGTTGTTTTAATTTCCCTGTTTCCCTAACCCCAACCTCACATGCTCTAAGACCGTTTGTCTTTTGGGTTGTGGGGTGGTGCAGGTTGGTTACGCTGAGCATTTCTCAGAAAACCTCTGCACCTAGGGGGGGGTTGTCAGAGGCGTTTTTTTTGTGTTTGGTTGATCCCCGGTTCCTCTCCAGCCCCGGTGGGCCTTTGACCGTTCGTCATTGGTGTTACCGGGGTGTGGTGCAGCGGGAACATACCTCAGTTGGAGTGGTGGGCCGATCTGTTGCCGTTCGACATTTCGGTAGTTCCACCCCTCCCGATAGGCTGGTGGTATGGTCGGGTTGGGGCACCAGACGTCTTTCCGGTTTTCCGCTGCGCTTCGGGGATGGGACTGGGTTAGTTTTTCCTGTTTCCTTCCCCAGCTTGGTAGTTTTGTGCCGTTCGCCAAAATTGAGCTGACGATAGGCTCTGGGAGTGATCTGGGGTCTTTCGGTGTGCTGGGGGGGGTAACAGGGTTTGCCGGTTGTTTTATTTGCCCCCGGGGTGGTTTAATGAAGTCTGCCGGGGGTTGGATTTTTGTGATTTTTTTTTTGTTTGTTTCCTTCCAGGTTCCACCTCCAGGGTTGATGGGACGGTCCTCTGGGGGGGAATTGGCTTGTGGGGCCGACTAGCCAAGTGGGGCCGGGTCTGGGGTTCCTGGGTTGTGGGGAGGGTGCCTCCTGGGGTTGATGATACGGTCCTCTGGGGGGGCGCTTTTGCTCCATGAATACCTGGGGACCTCTGTGGGATTCCGGCTTTGGCTGTTACTCCTGGAACTGGCGGTAAAGGTCTTCTGGGGGGTGTTGGGCTCTACAAGTTGTTCTGGGGGGGTTGTTTGTTATTTTTCTTTGTGAATTTATGTTTGTATTGTGTTGTTGGGGCTGTGTTGGGTTATTGCATTTGGGAGTTTTTCTTTTCTTCCCGGGGTTGGATGGGACAGTCCCCTGGGGAGGGTTTGGGTGGGTTTAGTGTTTTTCTTCTATGTTGGGTTGTATATGGGACTTGTTTGGGGTTTTTGTTGATGTCAGCCAGCCTTCCAGCCGCGGTGCCCTGTCCTGCTGTCTGCTTTCTGTCATGGACCCCGGAGGGAGGTGCTGTTCTCGGGCCTGGTCTGTTCGGTCACGGGAGGCTTCCCGTTGATGGGGGGGTACTGTTGTGTGTTGGGGGGTTTGGCTGGACATTTTGGTGTTGTTTTCTTTTCTTTGCTCTCCAGATGGTATGCAAACTGGTTTTTGTCTGTGGAGACGGTGCTGGCAGAAGAGTCCTTCACCCTCATCAGCATTATTAGCTGCACCTGTGGATGATGCTCACGTGTAAACTTAAAGACTTTCAGCTGAAGCAGATAATGAGATGGCGTTCTGCATTTAAGCCATGAGTGGTTCAAGCAGAATTGCCGGGAACTCGACCTTGTGACATTCGTTTGTGAGACGCTGAGGACCGCGCCAGGGTTTGACACATCGTGCCTGTGAAGGAGGACGAGTGAGGGACACATGCTGTCAGCACACATCAGAGGTGATGATTGTCTGAATAAGTGTTAATAGTAATTTGATATTTTGTTACGCAGTATATTTGAACATTGATGAGAATTGTGCAGCTCGCTTCTCACTGCCGTGGCATACGGAATGATGATCCTCCACCTGTTGTGAGAAGCTGCTCATTTACATAAAGCTTAAATTCAGACCTGAATGTGTTGCTGATAGTGTGTGCCTTTGAAGGATATTTGTTGTAGCTGTTGACTTACCTCACCTTTTCCATCCTTCACAGAGTCAGTTTGTCGTGTCCACCTGGGGGGTGTTCGGCGGTGAGTCTGGGTCCAGAAGCGTCGGGCTTCGATCCATTTGGGCGCTGGAGAGCGCGCCGTCCTTCACCTCGCCAGATAACCGCACATTTATGTTGTACACAATTATTGCACAAAAGGGAAATAAATTTGTTTTGTTTTTGGAACCGCTTTCTGGTTATTTTAGTGCTGGGTTCAGTCAGACGCTGGTCGCGCTCCTCAACTCGCGTCTGTACATAACAAGAATATTGAATGAAAACTTGAGAATATTGAATGAAAACCTGAATATATTGAATGAAAACCTAAGAATATTGAATGAAAACTTGAGAATATTGAATGAAAACCTGAATATATTGAATGAATATTGAATTCAATATATTCAGGTTTTCATTCAATATTCTCAAGTTCCATTCAATATATTCAGATTTTCATTCAATATATTCAGGTTTCATTCAATATTCTCAAGTTCCATTCAATATATTCAGATTTTCATTCAATATTCTCAAGTTCCGTTCAATATATTCACATTTTCATTCAATATATTCAGATTTTCATTCAATATTCTCAAGTTCCATTCAATATATTCAAGTTTTCATTCAATATATTCAGATTTCCATTCAATATATTCAGGTTTTCATTCAATATGTTCAGGTTCCATTCAATATTCTCAAGTTTTCATTCAATATTCTCATGTTTCATTCAATATATTCAAGTTTTCATTCAATATATTCAAGTTTCATTCAATATATTCAGATTTCCATTCAATATATTCAGGTTTTCATTCAATATTCTCAAGTTTTCATTCAATATTCTCATGTTCCATTCAATATATTCAAGTTTTCATTCAATATATTCAAGTTTTCATTCAATATATTCAGATTTCCATTCAATATATTCAGGTTTCATTCAATATTCTCAAGTTTTCATTCAATATTCTCATGTTCCATTCAATATATTCAAGTTTTCATTCAATATATTCAAGTTTTCATTCAATATATTCACATTTTCATTCAATATATTCAGATTTTCATTCAATATTCTCAAGTTCCATTCAATATATTCAAGTTTTCATTCAATATATTCAGATTTCCATTCAATATATTCAGGTTTTCATTCAATATGTTCAGGTTTTCAGTCAATATTCTCAAGTTTTCATTCAATATTCTCATGTTCCATTCAATATATTCAAGTTTTCATTCAATATATTCAGGTTTTCATTCAATATTCTCAAGTTTGCATTCAATATATTCAAATTTTCATTCAATATTCTCATATTTTCCTGTTTGGCATGCCATAACATATATATATATATATATATATATATATATATATATATATATATATATATATATATATATATATATATATATATATATATATGAAGGTTTGTGCATAGTATGGAGTCTTCCAACTCTCTGGGTGCAAACAAAGTTGAAATTCTAACCCAAAACTGATGGTTATCCATTAAATATGTAGAAAGTCAACTTAGAGAGTCAACGTATTTCCTTAATCCATCACCGCCATCCACACATTGCACTCATATTTGTCTTCAAAACACAAAACAGCCACGCTGTAAAACTAGGGCAGCACCAATTTGTGTGTTATCATGGATAAGTGACGTCACACTTCGGAGCACTATAACCCTGGGAGGCTGTAAAAATGTCATAATGACACAATGTAACATAATTTATAGGAGCCCATTGTTTTGCAGTAATAGTACCTAGCATAAAGAAGTAAGACCTATATTGACTTGGTCGCGGCCACGTCACTGCCAGTTTCAAGTTCAAGTTTATTCGGTTCAAGGAAAGAACTTTGCAACAAAATAAAACAACAACAAAAAAAAATCAAACAAAACTGATTTTTCAGCCAGTCAACCTATGCAACCAAAAGGGTGCAGGTAGAAGCAAAGCTTATATACATGTACCCCTTTTACCTCAGCAACTTTTACCTATTACAGCAAAACCAAACAAAACAAAGTGAGCAGAACAGCAAACACCGACATCTTAAAATAATCAATAAACTCAAATTCCTCATCATATCCACACCAATAACAGCACACATCGCATAATCGAAAAAATAACACAAAATCAATAACTTAATTGTCCATACTTTAACCAACAGCTATATAGTCTTCAAACATGAACTGAATTTAGACAGTTTTCACATATTCAGAAAACATCAGTTCCTTATATTGGCGTTTAAACTGATTTGGACATCGCTTGAGTTCCTTTGCCAGATTATTTCATATTTTTAGGGGCAACAAGTAGAAACACAGAAAACTTTCCTGGTCATCCGAGCGCCAGCAATTTTAAAATTTACAATACAATACAATGTACATTAACTGCACAGTCTTAAACGTAATCATATTGTGAACTTTAATATTTTAGATTTAATAAACAATGAATTGGTGTGATCTTGATAACCTACATTGTGAACCTACTTCCGCGTCATCTCCGTCCCTGGTGTGAAAATCCGCGGCTGTCGACATGTTTTACAGAGTGCCCGGATGTGTGACCGAGTCAATAGGACCTGAGGCTAGTGGTGGGCACAGCTAACCGAAAAGTTAGCCTTGATAACCGTTAAACTGCTAACTGAAAAGTTAAATTTTATAATGCCAAAATTATAAACCACAAAAACCACTAACTGCTAACCGCTAGCCATTAGTATTGACTCAGTCGTGGCTACATTGGATCATACTGTCAACTACTGATAAGCCAGTTTTGAGTTTCAGCGCTGCAGGGGCTGCTGGGTAAATTCAAAGGTGTCATCATCTTTATCAAAGCAGTAAATCACAGTATTAGAAGTCACAGTTTATCTCTGTATTATATATTTATAAACCGTTAGCAGAGCTACGGCTCAGAGTATTGCTCTCACAAACACAAAACAAATTCACAATAAATAAATAAATAAAAAATAAAATCCCCAACACGGTCATTGTCTTTATAAAAAGCAATAAATCGCAATATTAATAGTTACAGTTTATCTCTGTATTATATTTATAAACTGTTACAGGAACGGCTCACGTGTTGCATTCAATGTGACTGGTAAAATCTACACTTCACCCATTGCGTTGAGCTTCTCCATTGAAGTTAGGGTTGCCAACCGTCCCTTGAAAAACGGAATCGTTCTGTATTGACCTGAAACGGGACGCAGTTTGTCCCGTATTTCTGTGAGAATCAAAAAGTCTGTAAAATGTCAATGGAATTGACTTGCGCTTTATATGGAAACTTACGGTAAATTTGATCCCAGCCTCTCTCCTGCTCTTCACCAATGAGCTGACAGACACGAGTTGACGATACAGAATCACTCTTATCTCATTGGTTGAGGGACATCTGCTCGCAAGAAGATCCCGGACGAGAAATATGAGCCGACGACGGTCGTCGGACGACCATAGCAGCATGGCTGATACCGGCACAGACACCGACACTGGCACTGCAGACACGCCTACGAACAGCAATGTCTGTAACGTCGTTACTCCTCCTCGAAAAAAAACAAAACAAAAAAGAAAGCAAAAATACATGGGCAAATGGGAAAAGGAAAATGACTGGGTGGAAAAGGTGCGCGACAACAGCTATAAGTATTGTAAGTATTGTTTACTTTTTCAGACTTTCACTGTTACATTGTTTTGGATGATTTTTTTTTGTTAATTTATACACTTTTAAGTTAAGCAATAACACGACAGAGAGATTTATTTTTAAAGATTTTTTTATATATATTTTGAAGCAGGACAGGATGCTCATATTGAAATTGTGAGTGAAAATTTATTTTGCGCTAAAAATAAATTGCTAAATAATCATTTGTTTTCCGCATGTTCATATCATAACAAATGCATGTGTGCATCTACTTAAATTCAGGGTCAAGTCAATAGTCAAATGGTTAAAAATCGTTTCACACACACGCTGGGAAGGGTGAAGGCAAAGGTCAGTTGGCCGGTCCATGGAAATAGAGACTGGAATGGACGTCACGTGACTAGCGGCGTGCTGCACGGCGGCCGTTACTGAGGGTGGAGAGAGACCTTGATCCTGTTAAACAGAAGCAATATGAGGAGAAAAAAGGCAGCCAGTGCTCCATCATCAACTGCACGAACCACAAAAACAAATTCTCCAATACTAAAATGAACTGTACAAGAGCCTTAATGTAATTATGTAAAACAAATGTCTATTTTAAAGTCGTTATGCCGCAATTTAATGTCAATATACTGAGACTATAACTCAAAGCCATAAGTTCTTTTCATTAAGCTGCGTTCACATGCGGAAACAAAAATGTTTAAATATATTTATGTCTATATATATACTTGCAGCTGTTGTTTAATATGATATGTACATGGTGGTCACAGGAGGCATTTAAATTTTAACAGTGTGGTTGGAGGGGATGGAGGAGGTACTTTTTACCCTGACTGAGGGTCAAAAGGCTTAAATTCTGAGTGGCTTTATATCTACTTGTAATAAAATGTTAGTAAAAATCATATATATGTTGTTGTCATTAAAAGACTAGCAGTAATATTACAGTGGAAAAAGCAGCAAAGTAAATGAGCACAATGTCAAGGCATACTTCAGATTAATATTTTAATATGTAAGGATTTTTTTATCCAGACATGTATGGGTTTGTTAGACCTTTTAATTAGCATGAATACAACTTACAAGCGTCATTTATAAAAATCCATCGAGAATTATGATGACAGGAAAAAAAAAAATTCACAGTAAATGAACAGAATGGAATATTTTCCACAAATTTCCACACTTTACATAAAACATTTTTTTCTACCCAGACATGTATGGGTTCATTAGAAAGAGCAATTAAAGGGCTTTAAAACAAGCCTACTTTTATTAAAATCTGTTAACAAATAGCGACAAAGTGAGAAAAGCAGCACAGTTTGTTGTAATTTCCCCAAATTTCTGCATTTTACATAAACGTTTTTTTTTTTTTCACCCACACATGCATAGGTTCATTGGAAAGAGCTTTCAAACGGCTTTGAAACAAGCCTACATTTATTAAAATCCATTAAGAAATAGTGACGCTAGTGGAAAAAAAGCAGTCAGTTTATTATTGATGAGCTGCACATTTCCACCCTTAGTAATGGCGCCTTCCTGTCCTGAGTGACGCTAATAGATAGAGGCGCGTATTTCCATGGGCCGGTCAGCCCTGCCAGTGAGGTGTCCCTTATTTATTTTTCAGAGAGTTGGCAACCGTAATTGAAGAAAACCCACATAAGTTTTGTCTTTACATAAAAATACAGCAATAAGTGTCTTTTCATTTAAAAAAAAAAAAAAAGTAAACCTTTAGACCAGACCACAGGAAGCCCATCTCGACAGGGGCGCTACACTCGACACACTAGCTAACTGTCGATTTGCGCTATGGGAGCTCATCTCGACAGAACACCGGCCTGACTGTTGCAGACACACAACAGACAAGAACTAACGTATGATTTTAGGGTTTGCAAACATTTTTGACAGTTAAACTTTACTCACTTTACCAGCAAACAAAAAATGTTAGCGGACTGAAAGTTCACAGAACTAAATTTAGCAGAAGCTAATTGCTAATGAAAAAGTTAGCTTCACTGATTAGCAGTTAGCAGATTAGTGGAACTGTGCCCACCACAGTGTGTGTTGACATGTGGCTTCTTGCAGGAAAAAATGTTATCATCACATGCATGACGGAAATTAGGAGCAGGTGCAGTTGAAGTTACATGTAGCATTAAAGAGGTGAAAGGGGATTAAAATTTTTTTTTTTTTTTTATCCTCCTTGTGACTGGATGTGTGTTAAAATGTCAAGAAAACATTTTGTTTCAGGTCTTATACATTACGGCTCACCACGCCATGTCAGATCTTACCTCTGACCTCTGTGGTCGCTCAGCACTAATACACCATGACTGACTCTGTGCAGTTGTACAGTGCGTCTCCGAATATGCTGCAGCCACTGAATAATAATTTGGTTGCTGGTGTGACACATACGGTAAATCCTCCGGGTGTGATCATTTGCAGTGACACACCAAGAGAGGAGAAAAATATGAAAATGCGCATACTGGTTGGACGATGTGAAAAAAAGAGAATGGATCTGCTTTATGTGCTGTATCTAATTGGCTATGGCAATATATAATCCGGTCCTCCAGTATCCATCAATTCCGGTGTTAGACCTGTTTGTACGGCGGTGTCAGTGGGGCAGCCCGGCTTGTTATGACACCTGAACAGCAATTATGAGGTAATTTTTGACTCCGTCTGTGTGAGGCCATGCAGTGGATGCTTTCGGGGAGGTTCCTAATGAGTGAACGTTGACTGATTGGACATAATAAGTGCCCTGCTTGGTGGAAAATGAGAGTGTGAGAAAAAGAGAGGGGGAGTTCACTGTGACATTTAAGAATTAGGTCAAGTCTAGGAGTGTGCACTAATGGCATGCGTCACCACATCCACCACACCGTGGAACCACTATGGGTCCTGGATGGAAACCACCCGAGCAGACAAACAGTCCATCCCAAAGACGGTATATATACTGGACAAACCCTCCTTGACATAACCCATAGGGTTTGTGAAGCGTACATTTGAAACCCAAATGGCGCTGCCATAATTGTTGCTGTTTTGACAGTGCATGGTTCCGCCTAACTCCCAGCCAAAGCATAAATGGGCAAACAGGCGGTACATTGGAAAGACCACTGAGACCTGGAAGTGACGAATGAAACGGCGACCATGTCCCCAATCTCAGAATTCCCAAACAGGTAAGGCTAACAGGCTAGCGTTGGTTTAGGCATATGGTAGAGAAGCTTGAATGTTCGACTGGACTGGGTTGCTTGATGCAAGGACGTTTCGCTTCAAATCACAGAAGCTTCCTCAGCTAAAATTCTTGCTCTGGAAGTCTGACTTCTGTCTGACTCTTGCAGAGACAAATGAACAGAAGCCAACAAAAGCTGGAGTTTTAACCCTAACCAGACCCCTCCTACCGAGAGGCAGACTGCTATAGGCTAGTGACTAAACAATAGCTCTAATTACCATCTATTGTGCTCTAGTTAGCACCCTCCTAATGACAGGGCAGCTGTCCCTCCTAATGATGGGATGGATGCCTTTCTTGATGCCTCCCTTGATGACTCTCCTGATGACGTGAATGACTCATTACCATGAACAAAAGACTGAAACTCCTTTGACCTGAGTACCCCATTGTAAACAGGGGATAAAGTGTGTCTCAGACCCCCTCCCCGGTTAAGACTGGGTTTCAAACGTTTCACATAGAATGCCTCCTTGACCCCTCTCTCAAACCATTTCTTCTCTCTGGCTAATATTTAACTTCCTTGTCCTCAACGTGTGGTTAGTGTCTTTAAGGTGGAAATGAACTGCAGACTGAGGTTTAGGCATATGATTTTTGCAGATTTTTGCAGACTCGACAGTGGTTTCAGAATAACCCAGTCTCACACCCATGTCATCACATTTTGACACAAACGGCTCATTTTGACCAAATGCCAATATGTGACGAGTCAAGTACCCATGAAAATTCAGTAAGGTATATCGTCTATTATACATTCCAATTTTAAGGTAGAATTCTACTAGTGTATGCTAAAGTATATCTAAAATCTAAAAATCTAAATCTATATCTAAATCTAAAAAAAATCTAAAAAAATCTAAATCTATATATATATAAAAAAAAGAGAAGAATAGAGCCACTTTGGTGTCTGGTCTTGAGAACCAGGGATGGTAGGTTTAAAAGCTTTTTTATCCCATGAGAACTCTCCCTACCCACCTAAGCGGCTCAAGAATATGGACAGCGTGTATATAAGTGATATTTACACAATCAGGGTAGTAAACAACATATACAAGAAATATAGTTAGTATATAATATTATGGGAGTTAGCTCCTAAAACTTAAATATTCATACAGGAGAAGACTGTAGCACACATTTACCTAGTCTGTAGACTTGTTGTAAAACTAAATTATAGCTAGTAGGCTAAGCTATAAATATGGTTGTTTTATTATAGAAACAGAAGCTATGATGTAATATGTTTTAGGTATCTATTTAAGGTTCACCCTGCTAGCTTAATATAGGAAGACAAAATCTATACTCTACATGCTTTCTAATGGAAAACCCCAAACTTAGATACTACCTGTTGATATCTATTAAAGAAACCATAAACTGAAGAACCATTAAAAATCACAAAAGTAAGCTAACTATCGCTAGATGAGCTACTGTTAATTTAGCCATTAATTAGCCAACCATACCTTGCTAGCCAACAAAGCTAAACAAAGCCGGTAACTGGCATATAAAGTACAATATTAATACTATGTCACTGTGTGACACGCAGGGAAATACTCACTCTAACCCTAACACTATCCTTAACCATGACCATAACCAAAACATATGGTAGATGAATGTACCCTGATGTTGCAGAACTGAAGTAGCTAGTTCCATGCACTGTCACATAGGAATGACACAGCTGTGAAAAAACTAAACTCAAAACAAAAATTAAAAAAAAAAAACTCACTAAATGACACAATGGGGGGTACCTAACATGTCACATCATGATGAAAATGGACAAGCTTAAAAATGTACGTGTTGAGAGTGATAATATGTAGTTCCGAACAAGTATGTAGTTCTAAACATGTGCAGATATTAAAAATTCTGTTCATCATATTGCCTCAGTACATAGGGGTGGTGGCCAAGTGGTTAGTGTGCTTGGTTTCAGTGTGAAAGGTTCCGGGTTCAAATCCCATCATATTGCCTCAGCACATAGGGGTGGTGGCCAAGTAGTTAATGTGCTTGGTTTCAGTGCGAAAGGTTCCGGGTTCAAATCCCACCCCTGATTTCTCCGTGTAATGTGGAGTTGCGTCAGGAAGGGCATACGGCATAAAACCTGTGTCAAAATCAACATGCATCTGTGGCGACCTTGAGTGAAAACAAGGGCTTCCTAACAGTTGCACCATCAGTAGACCTAATGTCACCAAGCTTGTAATACCTGCTAACATGTGCTAACATACAAATTAAGTAATACTAAAATTCACCTTACTGGAGATAATGGAGGCACAGACTTGTTACATGGTCCTTAATACACTTAGCTGCACAACAAGCTATAATATCTTTAATACTTGTAATAAGACGCATGGTGTAGTCCACAACATCTATCTGCCACTGCTAGTGGTCTCTACTTACAGGCCGCGGACTGTGGACTCCTTTCACTAATGCACAGTTGTCATACAAGGTGACCATGCCCATAATTATTCCTAACGTAATGCCTTGAAATATCTTAGACTAAATGGAGAAACTTGGTATGAGACCAATATTTATTTTATTTTCATTTAACTTTTTTTTTAGCCAGGATGTCAGCAGGTTTATTTCTGCTGTAAAGCTAGGGATTTTTAATATGGGGTCTATGGAGGTGTTTTTATTTTGGAGCCAGCCTCAAGTGGTATTAAAGGACTCCAAGATTTGGCAGAAGTTGGAGCTGCTCAAAAGTACAATAACCATGTATATGCAATAGATACTCCTCATCTTCAGCACAATTTGTTTGACACAAAGTGACGCATCTTCTGTTGAGACCCAGTAACGAAGAGAACCGGTCATCACCTTCAGTCACTGATTAGCATCCAAGTCCCACAAGCATCACTCAAGACCTGAATATTGTTCTTCTGCAAAGATATCACCATTGCTAAAGATCTCCAGGACCTCATGACTCTCTAAGTTCTTCAAAGGCATCACGTGATCTCTGATGGTTCTGCTTCTAATGGCCGAGTCCAGGAGGTTATTGAAAACCCAAACCCAGACACACCGAATCCTCCCTCTGCTTCTCAAGTGTATTTTAAAATGACCGTGTATTTGCAGTGTTATCACAGGTGAGTGCCAAACCTTTGCCAAAATGAGGTGGCTGGCATGCCTCAGCCTAGGGCCCAACCTCATTTACCCTTCACCAGTAATAATTACCATAATGCCATTAAGACCTAATGCGGTGAACCTCACTTTCTGAACATGTCAAATCCCACGTAACAGTAATGGGTGGTGCTGAGCTAACAGCTTCCTGATTGGCCAGTAACAGGGACATCATCCAGGAGCGGTTTCCTAATCGACGGGATGTATCAGTCCGAGGTATTTGTTTGGGGAAATATTGTGAGGAGCAAGTTTTTTCCTGTTAGGACAAGAGGGAATAATAGAAACTGGTAAAAGAGAGGGCAGAATCACCAACCCCCATCCTTTCCCTAACCCCGGCTTCTCATGGCCCCCCCCTCGCCCTTGCGCTCCCAGCACCCCCAGTCACTGTCAGGCCAAACACATGATGAATTGCCCTGTCAACAGAATTCATTCAGGGACCAATTAATTCAGCAGAAATGAACTAGAGCCATCAGTCGCTGAAAAACTCCGAGCAAAGAGAGCAAAGTAGCTCTCTTTGGACGAAAGAGAGAGACAGTGTGCGCGTGAGGAAGGCAGAATGAGAAGAGAGGGTGCCAGGGGAGTGCAGTGGAAGTTAGCCTGACAGGAATTGGTCATTTAATGCTTTAGCGCACTGGAGACAGCCCCTGTCATACAGGAAGCCATGACAGGACTCCCCTGGTACTTTATTATTATTATCCAGAGCAGCAAGGGGCATTTAACTGTCTCACTCCGGGCCTGTCAACTTGACTTCTTGTCATTTCCTGCACATAAACAGGTCCTTTAGAACCAGAGCAGGGCCAAATTGGAATTATTCACAGATCAAACAAATATTGTTGTTGGAACGACTCGTACTTATTTATTTATTTATTTTTACGAGGTTTCAACATGTTTTCAAACTTGAAACCTTGCCAGTCTGCAAAAAATAACACAGTCATCAGAGCTAACACTGTCACAAGAAAACTGGCTACAAGTTGCCGGGCTTGGATTCCATCTTAAAATTGTTCCTACACCTGTTAGAATCAAATGAAACACCAGTTAATATCCCTCCATATAAGGCTGTGTGACAAAATTATATCTCTCTGACAGATGTTGTAAAAATGTCAATCATGATGGACTATATTTTACTCTATAGGCTATCGCTAACGCTAACAAGCTATCGTTGATGAGCTAGGCTTTGCTGGGGACATGATTTTTTATCTTAATGCCTTGTTTCCTATGTACATATCCGTGATATGTGTTTATCCACACCACAATATATGTGTAAAACCTCTTCCTTCTGTCCAGAATTTTGCCTGAATACGTTTGTAGTAAAGCAAAGCAGCATTGGTAAACAATTGGAAGGGTAAAAACCTAGCTTCTCCAAGTCAGTTACTTGACTGCTGATTGCGTAGTTGTATAAGTGAAAAAAAAAAAACAGTTTTGTGAGTTAATGTTGTGAATGTCGTAACAGTGAGGTAAATAATGTTGATCCAATGTCAATTTTGCAAGTGTTTCCACTTACAACGAATGGAGAGGTTTTTTTTTTTTTAATCCTAGGTACACTTCAACTGTGAGAGACAGAATCTAAAAATTTTTTTTAAAAAATTCAGAAAATCATATTGTATAGTAGTAGTACCAACTGTAACTGCTTGGGCAGTGTTGCCAAAGTTCAAGTGAAACAGCACCTTAAAGCAAATAACAAGAAAACCTTAAACATGGTGGAATAAGTTTTGCTGAAAGTTGATATATTTGTAATCTCTCATGACTTATTTCATGGACACTTTGACCAGCACCATCTACAAAGCAACATACTCTTGTTTCTTTTGCCGTAGGAAGACTATTATGGATTTTTCGGCAGTCGCCATGTTTCTTGTTGTTAGAAACATTCAAATCCTGGCTGGTGGATATTTTTCTAAACACACAAGTATTTGGCAGCATTATTCATTTTGAAAACACAGATACATTTTCATGTGTAAGTGAAGCATAAATCAGCCTTAACTGTAGCTTTTAGTTATTGATGTCTAATGTGATTGAGATTAGACCATAATTTTATTTTACAGTATTGGAAAAGATTACTTTTTAAATGTAATAATTTACAGATCACTTGGTGCCCTGTTAAAAATATAAGAAATAATCAATTAATTACTTCTTTAACATAATGTAACTTATTACATTGATTACTTTTTGAATTACTTTTCCACCAAAAATTTTAAACTGGACAACAAGCCCATAGTCCCAAAACCAAAGTTCAACTACACAATGTAATCCTCGCAGCAGCACTCAACTGATTAATTACTTTGGCCAAGCAGATGGTCACCCCGCTGAGTCTGGTCTGCTTGAGGTTTCATCCTGCAATCAAAAAAACACTTCAGGAATTTTGTCACCAACATGTTTGTTGTAGGGGTGGGAAAGGTTTAAACTTTGCTTGTATATAGTGCCCTGTTGCAATTTATGTTGTGATTTGGTACTGTGTAATAAAGTGAATTGAACTGTCCTGTCAAACTCTTATACAAATGCATTCAATGTAACGTGATCTAAGAGGAATGTTATGATGAAAAATCACAAATCAAGCCCATTCCTTAGGTGTGGTTCACAATTTTTGCCTATATGTCTTCTTCAATACTGCTTTTTACTTTATGTACAAGCAATTCTGAAGTCATATAGATTTAAAATAACTCAAACAATTTGCATAGCTGTAAAGATTGGCTTTTAATAATAATAAAAAGAATGTCACATGAAACATTTATTCCTTAATTTGTCAGCAGGCAGTACTACTTAAGAGGTCAGTTGATCACACAAAAATAAAGATTTGCAAACACAGTATCAAAGTATCAGAAATACAAAAGTAGTGAGAAAGTTGGGATTTTGTGTCCATTTGCACAGTGTATTTAGGGCTAATTTGCCACAATGAGATTAAACATAAGTACCCTATGTAGCCTACTGGACAGGCACCGAGTATAATGTCAAGCTAAATTACATCTTGAACGCACATAAGTAACATAACAGCTGAGCCAAATCTACACTCAAATCATGTGCTGGTGCTGTGTTGCCATATACACCCCGGGGTTCTGATTGGCAACCACTAAAGCAGACAACCGATCAACCCCTACCAATAGACCAGGAGTGGGAAAATCGTGCCATGAAGGGCCAAAAACACTGCAGGTTTCCCTTTCTACCAATCACCTCAGCAGGTGATTTAATTGATGATCAGGTGTTTTTGTTCAGGGGAAAAGATCATTAGCAAACCCACCTGCTGAGGTGATTGGTAGAAATGGAACCTGCACTGTCTTGGTCCTCGTTGCCCACCCCTGCATTAGGAAGTAGCTACCTATTTACCACAGCCAAGTGAAACATAGGCATCTTTCTCCAGCATTGGGATCCTAAATGCTGAGGCACCTGCGTGCTGCATCATGCTCAGAGAAACACGCCACATGAACGAAATATTGTAGTTGACATCTGCTCACTAGTGCAAGTGATCTGATGGTCCCTAAGTAACCTCAAGGTTGACACAAAGTCATTCCAGTGGTACCTAAGGATCCTTTGAAAAGACCGATTACCAAAGACATCTAATCATCACTTTAGATCATTGGTTAGCACCCAAGTCTCGCAACCATACATTAAGACAGGGAGCACCAGGACCCTAAAGACTTTGACCATTGTTCTCCTGCAAAGATATTGGCATCACAAAACACATCTGTCAAGAAACCTCATGACTCCATAAACCAGGGGTGGGCAACGAGGGCCGAGACACTGCAGGTTTTCCTTGCAACCAATCACCTCACCTGGTGGGTTGTTGATGAGCTTCTCCCCTGCACATAAACACCTGGTCATTAATGAAATCACCTGCTGAGACACCTGAACATTAATGAAATCACCTGCGAAGGTGAGTGGTAGCAAGGAAAACCTGCAATGTCTCGGCCCTTTATGGCACATGATTGCCCACCCCTGTCATAAACTCTTCTCAGAAATATCTTGATCTCCAAGGCTGAGGACCCAGGGAAATGACTTTCACTGCTGAAATAAATGTGCCTCTGCAATAGACTGATGCACAAACAGAATGTGCATGCTCAGCGGTGCATAAATCTCACGCGACTAAGAGTGAAGTCCCATTTACACTATTGGCTTTGAGGGAAAAGTGTTATTCCAACATTTCAACAGTATTGTGTGATGCGTGTGTTAGACACCAGAAAGATCTTATGGTTCCAAGGTGGGTAATCTCAGCTTCATTGAGTAAAAGTCCTGCCATGATTTCATTGATTAGCTCATCTACCTCTCTCAAGAGTTGAGCTAATTAGAATCAGCTGGTTTAGTGGGTGGATGGAACTAATATGTGCGTGGTTGGACTTTTACTCACTGGAGCCAGATTACCCAACTCTGGACATGTTAAAAGGTCTTTGGTCATTCTTCCTTGGGCGTTTGTGGATATTTGCCGCAGTGTTATCCATAGATTCAACCATGTCTTGAAGTGTGCATGTCCAAGAACTCCTCAATTAACACTTTGCACCCCAAAGTGTTCCACACGAGCGACTTCTGGAGTACCTATCGTGTACACGCCAAACAAGGCAACACCAGTATATTAAAACATTTTTGTTGCACACAGATGCACTGATTAGCTCATCTACCTGCCTCAAGAGTTGAACTAATTAGAATCACCTGGTATAGCGAGTGGATGGAAGAAATACGCATGCGGGCCGGACCTTTACTCACTGGAGCTGGGATTATCCAACTCTGGACACGTTTAAGGGACTTTGGCCATCCTTCATTGGGCAGGACATTTGCCGCAGTGTTATCCATAGATTCAGCCATGTCTGTGGAGTGTGCATATCCGAAAACTGTTCACTTAACGCTTTGCACCCCAAGGCATTCCAGGTGAGTGACTTCTGAAGTACTTATCGCGCACGCACTAAACAAGGCAACACCAGTCTGTTAGAACAGTTTTGTTACACGCAGATGCACTTCTGATGTCCAAGTCCAGCAAGCCTGTAGGCATATCTGAATATTACACCAAATAAGTACACTCAAAAAAAATGGCTCTTTGGATGAACTCAATTCATTAATCTGCAGGATATCATCTAATAAACATATGTAGCCCCAACTCAAATAAAACACATCCATGCAAGATAATGTAATTTAATTTAGTTGGGGCCACATATATTTATTACATGGAATCCAATCCAATGAGTCAGTTTTTCACTCAAACAAACACTGGATGAACTCACTTCAGTTATGTGCAGGATTCCATCTAATAATACATGTAGCCCCAACTCAAATAAAACACATCCATGCAAGATAATGTAATTTAATTTAGTTGGGGCCACATATATTTATTACATGGAATCCAATCCAATGAGTCAGTTTTTCACTCAAACAAACATTGGATGAACTCACTTCAGTTATGTGCAGGATTTCCATCTAATAAATACATGTAGCCCCAACTCAAATAAAACACATCCATGCAAGATAATGTAATTAAATTTAGTTGGGGCCACATATATTTATTACATGGAATCTAATCCAATGAGTCAGTTTTTCACTCAAACAAACATTGGATGAACTCACTTCAGTTATGCGCAGGATTTCCATCTAATAAATACATGTAGCCCCAACTCAAATACAACACATCCATGCAAGATAATGTAATTAAATTTAGTTGGGGCCACATATATTTATTACATGGAATCTAATCCAGTGAGTCAGTTTTTCACTCAAACAAACATTGGATGAACTCACTTCAGTTATGTGCAGGATTTCCATCTAATAAATACATGTAGCCCCAACTCAAATAAAACACATCCATGCAAGATAATGTAATTTAATTTAGTTGGGGCCACATATATTTATTACATTGGAATCTAATCCAATGAGTCAGTTTTTCACTCAAACAAACATTGGATGAACTCACTTCAGTTATGTGCAGGATTTCCATCTAATAAATACATGTCACCCCAACTCAACTAAAACACATCCATGTAAGATACACACACTCAACTCCAACCGCTTAGTCCAAATAGGGTCACAGGGAGCTGGAGCCTATCCCAGCAGTCATAGAGCGCAAGGCGGGGGTACACCCAGGACAGGACGCCAGTCTGTCACAGGGCCACAAACAACAAACAAAACACATCACATCCACTCGCACACTACAGACAATTTAAAGATTCCAAACCACCTAACCCGCATGTCTTTGGATGTGGGAGGAGGAAACCGGAGCACCCGGAGGACACCCATGCAAACACGGGGAGAACATGCAAAACAGGCAAGAATTGAACCCATGACCTTCTCACTGTGAGGCAACAGTGCTAACCACTAAACCACCGTGCTGTCCCCATGTAAGATAATGTAATTTAATTTAGTTGGGACTACACACTGTAAAAACAAAAAAGTTGTGTCAACTTAAAATTTCAAGGCAACAGTCTCCACTGGATTTTTTGGGTTTTGAGGCCAACTAAAAATCTTAAGTTTGAACAAACAAATAAGTTTTTGTTGAGATAACTATTATTCATGTGTAATGTAACTTAAATTTTTGAGGTGCACACACCAAGAATTCAGACAAATGAAAGCTGTGCCAACTTGTTATTTTTTTTGGTCAAAAAATGTTACCTTTCATACAACCCCTGGCAAAAAATTATGGAATCACCGGCCTCTGAGGATGTTCATTCAGTTGTTTCATTTTGTAGAAAAAAAGCAGATCACAGACATGACACAAAACTAAAGTCATTTCAAATGGCAACTTTCTGGCTTTAAGAAACACTATAAGAAATTCAGGAAAAAAAATTGTGGCAGTCAGTAACAGTACTTTTTTAGACCAAGCAGAGGGAAAAAAATATGGACTCACTAAATTCTGAGGAATAAATTATGGAATCACCCTGTAAATTTTCATCCCCAAAACTAACACCTGCATCAAATCAGATCTGCTCGTTAGTCTGCTCTAAAAAGGAGTGATCATAGCTTGGAGAGCTGTTGCACCAAGTGGACTGACATGAATCATGGCTCCAACACGAGAGATGTCAATTGAAACAAAGGAGAGGATTATCAAACTCATAAAAGAGGGTAAATCATCACGCAATGTTGCAAAAGATGTTGGTTGTTCACAGTCAGCTGTGTCTAAATTCTGGACCAACTACAAACAACATGGGAAGGTTGTTAAGGCAAACATACTGGTAGACCAAGGAAGACATCAAAGCGTCAAGACAGAAAACTTAAAGCAATATGTCTCAAAATCCAAAATGCACAACAAAACAAATGAGGAATGAAACTGGAGTCAACGTCTGTGACCGAACTGTAAGAAACCGCCTAAAGGAAATGGGATTTACATACAGAAAAGCTAAACGAAAGCCATCATTAACACCTAAACAGAAAAAAACAAGGTTACAATGGGCTAAGGAAAATCAATTGTGGACTGTGGATGACTGGATGAAAGTCATATTCAGTGATGAATCTCGAATCTGCATTGGGCAAGGTGATGATGCTGGAACTTTTGTTTGGTGCCGTTCCAATGAGATTTATAAAGTGACTGCCTGAAGAGAACATGTAAATTTCCACAGTCATTGATGATATGGGGATGCATGTCAGGTAAAGCACTGGGGAGATGGCTGTCTTACATCATCAATAAATGCACAGTTTACGTTGATATTTTGGTCACTTTTCTTATCCCATCAATTGAAAGGATGTTTGGGGATGATGAAATCATTTTCAAGATGATAATGCCATCTTGCCATAGAGCAAAAACTGTGAAAACATTCCTTGCAAAAAGACCCATAGGGTCACTGTCATGGCCTGCAAATAGTCCGGATCTTAATCCAATTGAAAATCTTTGGTGGAAGTTGAAGAAAATGATCCATGACAAGACTCCAAAGCAAAGCTGATCTGGCAACAGCAATCAGAGAAAGTTGGAGCCAGATTGATGAAGAGTACTGTTTGTCACTCATTAGTCCATGCCTCAGAGACTGCAAGCTGTTATAAAAGCCAGAGGTGGTGCAACAAAATACTAGTGATGTGTTGGAGCGTTCTTTTGTTTTCATGATTCCATAATTTTTTCCTCAGAATTGAGTGAGTCCATATTTTTTCCCTCTGCTTGGCTCTAAAAAGTAACCGTTAGTGACTGCCACAATTTGACTTTAGTTTTGTGTCATGTCTGTGATCTGCTTTTTTTCTACAAAATTAAACAACTGAATGAACATCCTCCGAGGCCGGTGATTCCATAATTTTTGCCAGGGGTTTGTGGTATAACTTCAAATTTGAAGTTCTAAAAACTAAGTTGTCGTTGTTGTCCATTTGGCTGCTCCCGCAACTCCAGTGTTACCTAGAGAAACACACACAGCTGCCGGTGTTCCAAAGAGACCAACATTACACAACAAACTTAATACAGGTAGTTGAGATAACTACTTTGATGTTGTTTGCAACACAATAAAACATTTTATGTTTATGTGACCAAAAAAATCTTTTCAGGGCAACAATTTTAAGTTTTCCTTTTTACAGTGCATATATTTATTAGATGGAATCCAATCCAACGAGTCAATTTTTCACTCAAACAAATGACATTGGATGAACTCAATTCAATTATGTGCAGGATTGCCATCTAATAAATATATGTAGCCCCAACTCAACAAAAACACATCCATGTAAGATAATGTAATTTAATTTAGTTGGGACTGCATATATTTACGCGTATTAGATGGAATTAAATCCAATGAGTCAGTTTTTCACTCAAACAAATTACATTGGATGAACTCAATTCAATTATGTGCAGGATTTCCATCTAATAAATATATGTAGCCCCAACTCAACAAAAACACATCCATGTAAGATAATGTAATTTAATTTAGTGGGGACTACATATATTTATTAGATGGAATCAAATTTAATGAGTCACTTTTGCACTCAAACAAATGACACTGGATGAACTCAATTCAATTATGGGCAGGATTTCCATTCAATAAATATATATAACTAAATTAAATTATCTTGTATGGATGTGCTTTATTTGAGTTGGGGCAACATATATTTATTAAATGGAAATCCTGCTCATAATTGAATTGAGTTCATCCAATGCATCAGTTTTTTGAGTGTAGCAGAAAAACTGTGATCTATCACTTTCTGCTGCCGATGATAGCACTTTATCAGCACTGCACCTGACTGAAACTTTAGTTTAGTAGAAGTCAAAAAGCTTACAACCCCAACAGAGTTACTAGAGAGCATAGCAGTGTAATAATATCCTCATAAGGTGAAGTGCTTGTCTTTACTGTGGTGGAAACTGTGGTTGACATGAGCTGAAGTTCTGATCTTTCCCTTTTGTGTTCTGTCACTCAGGTACTGAATATCTGATGCAACCTTTTCTTGAACACGTTATGCATCCTGGAGTAACAGGAAGGCGAAGCAGCAGCTGGGAAGTTGCTTGTAACACGAAGTAGAGCATCGAAACATTAAATCCACCATCCCCAACGGCATTTTAACAGAAAAGACAGCACCCAAACTAAATCCCTAGATCACCATAGGGGTCACAAACACATCTCGGAGATCATCCACATGCTGCTGCGGTTGTCACAAACTGAACGAAGCAGCGGCACCCATCTGACAGAGAGGTGATCTCTCTGATCTACTCTGCAAGTTTTCAACAAAGACGACAAATCACAAGGATGCCTGAAATAAGGAGATGCGCTGCAGTATATAATTAATTAAACAAGACTAATTAGGAACGTGAGAGCAGGTGCCAGGCTATGGGCTGACAGCGCAGACAGCCAGACAAAACGGGGTGTAACGTGACAAGAGGAGGGACAAAGCAACTTTCTGTGTTTTGTCACATGAAACCTCAAAGGAATACGTGTGACAGAAACTGTAGACCCAGATGCCACGGGGGTCTTTCCTTTGTTTGAAACAGATTTCATTTTACCAATTTAAGGTTGATGCAAGCAAGAGATTTTCCTCCTCATTATCTCTGCTTCTGGATAAAAAAAAAAACTGATGCATGAGTGTACGAATATGTGTGGCAGCTCACCGGAGATGCAATAGATGTCACGCATTTAGAAATACACAAGAAAATGTGCTCTCAGAGCTTATACGAGTTTGCGGTTTATGGGGTAAAATAGCTTTCACTGGCATCTTCATATCCTGGCTGCTGGTATTCAAGCCATCGTGCAGAATGTCCAGCTGTTTAATCACAGAAACTGTTGGAGAAATCAGGTCCAGAACCTAGACTACATATATACTGGACATACCCTCCGGGGCATTTTCTGAAAAGCTGTTTTGAAGCTCAAATGTGGCGCCACCAAATGGCACCATCTTGGCAATGTCTGACTCTGAGATGAGATGAGATGAGATTTATTGTCATTGTCATTACACAAGTGCAACAACGAAATTACGTTTACACTCCAATTGCCTCAGACAAGATACAGCAATTAATCTACAATTATTACTTGTTTACCGTAATAATGGCACACATCAGAATTAAAGACAACACATATACGAGGGCTGTCAATAAAGTAACGGTCCTTTTTATTTTTTTCAAAAACTATATGGATTTCATTCATATGTTTTTACGTCAGACATGCTTGAACCCTCGTGCGCATGCGTGAGTTTTTCCACGCCTGTCGGTGGCGTCATTCGCCTGTGAGCACTCCTTGTGGGAGGAGTCATCCAGCCCCTCGTCGGAATTCCTTTGTCTGAGAAGTTGCTGAGAGACTGGCGCTTTGTTTGATCAAAATTTTTTCTAAACCTGTGAGACACATCGAAGTGGACACGGTTCGAAAAATTAAGCTGGTTTTCAGTGAAAATTTTAACGGCTGATGAGAGATTTTGAGGTGATTCTGTCGCTTTAAGGACTTTTCACGGTGCGAGACGTCGTGCAGCGCTCTCAGGCGGCGTCATCAGCCTGTTCAAGCTGAAAACCTCCACATTTCAGGCTCTATTGATCCAGGACGTCGTGAGAGAACAGAGACGTTTCAGAAGAAGTCGGTTTCAGCATTTTATCCGGATATTCCACTGTTAAAGGAGATTTTTTTAATGAAAGACGTGCGGACGGATCCGCGCATCGGGACGCAGCCGGCGCGGTGCAGCGGCACAGGAAAACACCTCCGTGTTGATAACCATTTGTAAAATCCAGGCGGCTTTTGATGGCTTTCAGTGGAGTGAGTATATGAGAAATTGTTTAACAGGCAGGACATGTTCCAACTTGTCCTTAAGGCTTTCAACAGAGGTGTTTTTCCTGTGGCGGAGCGTCGCGGCGGCTGCGTCCCGTCGCGCGGACCCGTCCGCACGTCTTTCATTAAAAAAAATCTCCTTTAACAGTGGAATATCCGGATAAAATGCTGAAACCGACTTCTTATGAAACTTCTCTGTTCTCTCACGACGTCCTGGATCAATAGAGCCTGAAATGTGGAGGTTTTCAGCTTGAACAGGCTGATGATGCCGCCTGAGAGCGCTGCGCGACGTCTCGCACCGTGAAAAGTCCTTAAAGCGACAGTCTCACCTCAAAATCTCTCATCAGCCGTTAAAAGTTTCACTGAAAACCAGCTTAATTTTTCGAACCGTGTCCACTTCGATGTGTCTCACAGGTTTAGAAAAATTTTGATCAAACAACGTGCCAGTCTCTCAGCAACTTCTCAGACAAAGGAATTCCGACGAGGGGCTGGACGACTCCTCCCACAAGGAGTGCTCACAGGCGAATGACGTCACCGACAGGCGTGGAAAAACTCACGCATGCGCACGAGGGTTCAAGCATGTCTGACGTAAAAACATATGAATGAAATCCATATAGTTTTTGAAAAAAATAAAAAGGACCGTTACTTTATTGAGAGCCCTCGTACATTTGACATTGTTTATGTGCACTAAACTTGAAGCAGTCCATCATCTGAATTGAGGTAAAGTGGGTGAAGGCCGCAGCAGAAGGGGCCCGCGCCACCCAGCTTGGGGTGTTGAAGGCTGCAGCAGTAAAAACCGCGCTGCCTTCGAGGTGGCAGGGAGGAAGCCCGGGTGAGGGGAGTGGAGAGACACGGGGGGTAATGGGGTGGAGGGGGGAGACATGCATCATGTGCAGATGAGTTAAGTTTCTGTCAGTTTCTGTCCGTGTGTGTGTGTGAAGACTCTGCTGAATTCCTGATCAACTCATAAATGGACAAAGAGGTGGAGTATGGGCACAAATAGAGTGACTTGATCAGGATGAATGAAGCCTGAACATGTCCCATTTTTGCAGTTACCAAACAACCTATGCTACAGCTAACAGGTTGTTTGATTAGCACATATTTGAGTCCACTGGGCAGTGTACGGGTATTAAAATGCATGACTGGCATACTGCTTTAATAACCAATGTATCATCACTGGACATAATGTCATCAAGCCACTTGCTAGTTAGTGCTACCTTGCTGCAAATTGTGCTAATATTTAAATAAAATAACACAAAATAAAATTCCTTTGATGGTGCATTCGTACAATTAACCACACAACAAGCTATATTACTTTAACAATTTGCAATAAAATGTTTAGAAAGGACAAACAATCAACTCCACCAGGTCAAGTCCATAGCAGCTAGTAGCCACTGCTAACAGGGCCTTCAATTTAGCACACAGCTGCCACTAAAAGTGACCATGTGTGATGGAGGCCAGCAGGAGTCGCTGTGCCTCTGTCACATCTATTATCATCTATATCTATTATTCTATCATATATGATAGCCAATAGGCTTCACTCTCTCCCACCCTGATAGCCATGGATACTCTCACCACTCGTGCCAGAGCCCGGGTTTTAGGCGACCAGACAGTTTGTGTCCCGAGGGGACAGAGTGGTATAAGTCAACCCGCTACACACACCTCTAGTTATGGCTTAAAACTGCTTGAACTGATTTTTTTTAACTCACCCCTCCTACAATTATCAATGGGAAAACTAACTATAGAGACCAAAACCTTTTTATTTTCTCTTTTTTCTGTTTTGTACTAAGCTGTAAAATACAGGTTCATTGAAAAAAGAAAAAAAATTACAATATTGTAAAAAAAAAAAAAAAAAAAGTCCAAACAGTTTTGTTTGTTTTTGTCAGGAATTTCGTAAAGCGAAAATTTTCTATATTAGAGACTCATTACATATAAACTAAAATGTTTCAAACATGTTTATAGAAATTTTGGTCATCGCAACCTACAGCACCAAAAAACAGAAAATAGTTATCACAACATATAGGTGTCATTATTGATGAAAAAATTAATTGGAAAGCTCATATTCAGCATATTCAAATGAAGGTATCAAAAAGTATTGCAGTATTAAATAAAGTAAAGCATGTTCTTGATTGCAGAGCACTACATACTCTCTATTGTTCATTGGTTGCACCCTAATTGACTTATTGCGCTGAAGATTGGGGCAACAATTACAAAACTACATTGCAACCATTATTCATTCTTCAAAAAAGAGCATTAAGGACAATTCATAATGCAGGTTATCGAGACCACACCAACCCACTGTTTATTAAATCTCAAATATTAAAACTTAATGATATGATTTCATTCAAGACTGTTCCATTAATCCACAAAGTGAAAAATAAAGAAGTGCCATTTAGAATTCAAGAATATTTTACTGAGAGAGAAGGAAAATATAATTTACGGGGCTTGTATCATTTTAAAATTGCTGGCGCTCGGACGACCAGAAAAGGTTTCTGTGTCTCCATGTGTGGCCCTAGAATATGGAATAACCTGACGGATGAACTCAAACGATGTCCAAATATCAATCAGTTTAAAAATCAATATAAAAAAATGATATTTTCAAGATATGTATCTAAGGAAGTACGATGAGTTTTTTGTTGTCAGTTGTAATTGTGAACTTGTACAGTAACATTCATTTGTGTATGTTAGGGTGGTCCATAAAAATGGTCAAAAAATCTTTTTTCAAAAAACTTCAAGTCCCACCCTCTAAATTTGTTGTACCTAACATAAAAACACATCATGTACAATTTCATAAAACTCTAATAATTTTTACTGGTAGCACACAGCCCTTAAAGATTTTGCTCGCAATAACTTTGTCATATAGTATGGTCATTTCCAAATATTTCCAAATTATTTCTGTCAGTTTAATATTGATATGTCAGGACAGAAATTATGGCAATACATTGGAAAATCAAATCTTTTCATATCCCATAAAATAGTTAACACTAAAACATGAATTGTGAGATGCAGTTCTTCTTGTACATGTATCATGCTCCTACAATACCTACATACTGGGGTAGCGAAGATTTTGTAACAATCAAACATTGCATTTTCATTTTATTGATGAAATACTGTTTCATTATTGATCAATTTTAATAAGTCTATGCTTTATATATTTCCACATATATTTTGATCTAGCTCCAAACAATAATATTCTTTATGCCTTGCAGTACTTAATATTCAAAAATGTATGAATCAGCACAAGAACCAATTATACAGCTGTGTAACATAAGAGAACATCCTTTACATGATAATGATATTTAAGTTGCTTGCATCATGACCAAGACTTGCTGCCGTTTCAGTCAGAATATAGGTGGTACTTCTGTCTGTTGTTTTGGTCCTATCCAATGCTGCTGCATGTCCTGGTGTTACAACAGCTTTAATTTTACTGGCTTTTTGTGGCACTGGCATAACAAATTCTTCATCTGGACTTTCTGTGTTCTCTTCACTCTGGCTGGAGTCATTGTCAGGTAGTGAGACATTAGATGGTCCAGGCTCCTCCAGTTTCTCTTTGTATTTTGCTTCTGCAGCTTTCCTTTTTTCTGCTCTTTGGCAGTTTGTATTTTATCCATGCCTGTCATGCATCTTCTACCTTTCTCTCGCTGAGCAAGTAGGAACTGTCATCTTCAAACTTTATCATTGTTAGGACATCCTGAGGTGCCATGTCAAACAAGTCCTCCAAAGATTCACGAAACACTGTTTCATCTTTCTTCTGCTTGTCTGTATTGCGATTCTTGGTCTTTTTCAATGTTTTCCATTTTCCGAACACCTTTTCTAACTTTGTGATCAGATGCTGCTTTGCCCTCAGTGGGATTCTAGCTCTCTCCCAAAAAGGAATTGCCATGTCTATAGAGGTCACAGCAGCATCATGGACAGTTTTCTTCAAATCAGTGTGTTTGAAGAAAAATACCTTGAGTATTTGCCCATTTGAGGGCAATTTGTTTCCCTTTATTTCAGTCGGTGGAACCAATAAGGTATACAAATGTTCTACTTCTAGTAGCTGACATGTTTTACTGAAGTTTCCAGTTAATGGTTAAGCATGTTAAGTCAGCAAGTGTCTCTTTTTACATTTATCTCATGTTAGATTCACCATCACCAAAGATCTGAAAGAAAAGAAGCTGTGAACTGAAGCAAAATTTTCAGCTTGTAGCCTAAAATAACATTTTTGAAAGTATGTTGTTTGTGAGAAATATTTAAACCCAGGTATAGTTTTAAATTGAATATAAAATTGTACTTTAGTTACACTCAGGTGGTTAACTTCTATCCTCTTTATAAGTGATGTGATTAGATACTGGATAATGGATAACCTATTGCACGGGCACTCGGGCAGCGATAACTGATATATTTACAACCTTCAGCTATGATGTGCTACCTCTAAATATTAATGTATGACAAAAATATTTGGCAGGCTTTCTTTTTTCCCAAAGCATCATAAAATGAAGGGGTGAGAGTAATGAATTTCCAACTTTTATTTTTTTGAACCACCCTAGTGTATGTGCATGTATACTCAACAAAAATATAAACGCAACACTTTTGGTTTTGCTCCCATTTTGTATGAGATGAACTCAAAGATCTAAAACTTTTTCCACATATACAATATTACCATTTCTCTCAAATATTGTTCACAAACCAGTCTAAATCTGTGATAGTGAGCACTTCTCCTTTGTTGAGATAATCCATCCCACCTCACAGGTGTGCCATACCAAGATGCTGATTAGACACCATGATTAGTGCACAGGTGTGCCTTAGACTGCCCACAATAAAAGGCCACTCTGAAAGGTGCAGTTTTATCACACAGCACAATGCCACAGATATCGCAAGATTTGAAGGAGCGTGCAATTGGCATGCTGACAGCAGGAATGTCAACCAGAACTGTTGCTCGTGTATTGAATGTTCATTTCTCTACCATAAGCCGTCTCCAAAGGTGTTTCAGAGAATTTGGCAGTACATCCAACCAGCCTCACAACCGCAGACCACGTGTAACCACACCAGCCCAGGACCTCCACATCCAGCATGTTCACCTCCAAGATCATCTGAGACCAGCCACTCGGACAGCTGCTGGAACAATCGGTTTGCATAACCAAAGAACTTCTGCACAAACTGTCAGAAACTGTCTCAGGGAAGCTCATCTGCATGCTCGTCTTCCTCATCGGGGTCTCCACCTGACTCCAGTTCGTCGTCGTAACCGATTTGAGTGGGCAAATGCTCACATTCGCTGCCGTTTGGCACATTGGAGAGGTGTTCTCTTCACGGATGATGCGAAGGAGATGTGTTGCACTGCATGAGGCAAATGGTGGTCACACCAGATACTGACTGGTATCCCCCCCAATAAAACAAAACTGCACCTTTCAGAGTGGCCTTTTATTGTGGACAGTCTAAGGCACACCTGTGCACTAATCATGGTGTCTAATCAGCATCTTGGTATGGCACACCTGTGAGGTGGGATGGATTATCTCAGCAAAGGAGAAGTCCTCACTATCACAGATTTAGACTGGTTTGTGAACAATATTTGAGGGAAATGGTAATATTGTGTATGTGGAAAAAGTTTTAGATCGTTGAGTTAATCTCATACAAAATGGGAGCAAAACCAAAAGTGTTGCGTTTAGATTTTTGTTGAGTATATGTACTATATGTGTATGTGCATCTATGTATATGTATATATATATGTATGTATGTGTGTGTGTATATATGTGTGTGTGTGTGTAATTATGTATGTATGTGTAGGTGTATGTTGGTGTGTGTATACATGTATACTGTATATGTATGCAAATATGTATGTAGACGAAGACACGGTGTTCACTTGATATGTTTAGGATAATGGGATTTGAGTTTGTGTTGTTAAATGTGTTTGTAGCATGGCCCAAGCAGAGGGTCACCCCTTAGAGTCTGGTCTGCTTGAGGTTTCTTCCTCAATACATCGGAGGGAGTTTTTCCTTACCACTGTCGCCTGTGTGCTTGCTCTGGGGGTAGGTAATGTGTATATATGTATGTATGTATATATGGGGTGGGCGATTATAAGTTTTGCTTCTGCTCACCCCCTTTTTGATCACACGTCACTGTGGAATTGTCTTGTATGTCAGTTTTTGTTATTGATGAGTTGTGTGCCAAATAAATAAGTTCAAGTTCACATATTCCATCCATCCCTATCCATCCAGCGGGGTACACCTTAGACAGGTTGCCAGTCTGTGACACGGCACATTTTCCAATATTTCATATATCTATCCAAAAACAAAGGACTTTATTGTACAGTTGAAAAGTCTGTTCATTTATATGGTGTGGCATGGAGGCAACCAGCCTGGGGCACTGCTGAGTTGTTATGGAAGTCCAGGTTGCTTTGACATTCACCTCATCTATATTGTTGGTTCTGGTGTCGCTCATGTTTTTACTGGCAATACCTCATGAAAGATCTATGCTTTGCAGGGCAGGTGAGTTGGCTGGCCAATCAAGCACAGTAATATTATTGTCAGCAAATCAGTTACGAGTTGTAGTTTTGGCACTGTGAGTAGGTGCCAAGTCCTGTTTGAAAAGGAAATCAGTATCTCCAAAGCGTGTCAGCAGATGGAAGCATGAAATGGTCTAACATCTGGTAGATACAGACGCTGTGTTGACTTTGGGCTTAGTAAACCACACTGGACCAGCAGATGACATGGCACCCCAAATCATCACTGACTGTGGAAACTTCAAACTGGACTCCAAGCAACTTGGAGTCTTTGCGTCTCCACTCTTCCTCCAGACTCTGGGACCTTAATTTCTAAATAAAATGCAAAATTTACTTTCATCTGAAAAGAGGAATTTGGACCACTGACCACTGGTCCAGTTCTGTTTCTCCTTGTGCTGTAAATATAAAATGCTTGGAACATTTTAGTTTACCATATATGTAATGAGTCTAGAATACATCATTTTCATTTTCTGAAAATCTAACAAAAAAAAAAAAAAATCTAATTTTTTTTAGATGTACCTACACTGAAAAAAGAGAATAGTTGAACCAACTTAACCCCTTAATGTCTGAATTTATATAGCTGTATATAAAAAAATGTTTTGTGCGTGTTTTTGCCTTTAAGTAGATGGTAAATAATGTTGAGATTATTAATTTTACTTTTGCACAAAAAATAAATAGTAATTTTGGTATTTTGGTAATGACTTTATGTTATAATGTTATAATAATAGTAATGGTATGTTGCAAATTTGCGACAACAGGCATACTGGTCAATTTGGTATGTTGCATATTTGAGTCAAATATTGTAGCATATATGCGACAATAGGCGTTAAGGGTTTAAACTTGTAAGTTAGAGTTGATCTAACTTGCTAACTTAACTTCAAACAACTTAATTCATTCAGGTTTTACCAATAAGGCACCGCAGTCTCACAGGATTTGACCACTTATGGTGACAACTGCTCTGGTGTACCGTTTTGTTTTCGGCTGTAATCACAGAAGCAGTCGCGAAATGTGCAGTTTTTTCAGTTCCGAGTAGATAAGGGAAGACGAAGTGAATGGGAGACGTCGTGTCGGTGAGTTTTAGCCTACACAGCTAACCAGAGTAGCAAAGTTCTATCGCCTACACAACCGCCTCGACACGTTTGAGCTCCGGGTCATAAACAAACCACAACACATGACCACTTTCCACCGCATCGTCAATTTTTCTTTGCATTTTCACTTTGTTTGCATGTAATTTGTCCAAAAACTCAAAGGAAATGCCATGTTTCTATCCCTTGAAGTAGAGAAATTACATCATATGTGTCATATTTTAACCCTTTAGCGCCCGCCCTCAAAGGAGACTGTGTGCCCTTTTGTAACGCTTTTTTAAGTTGGGTCTTTTTTTAGTGTATATGGTTATTTCGGCTGTAAGGTTGGGGTCTTGTCCGGACATTGTCCACATGTAGCACATGATACATCACTGTCCACAGCAGAATTTTCCACGCTGCTCCTGTGTAGATATGAAGCCTTTATTCTAAGTTCATGAAAATACATTGGATTAATTGTTGCAGGTAATTTTACACCAATGGACAGATGGTTATGTGTCCTATATGATATTTATGTTAACACGCGCCTAAATCCTACACACTGTACCTTTAACTTTCAATGGCTACAAGCCTTTTCAAATGAGGTGTTACTTAAAAGATGTTAAATATGAGAGTCTTGTTTGAAGACTTTATTACATCCACCAAGGACATAATAAAATCATTGGCATTTATTTATTTGTCTGTCTGTCTGACTGTTAGCAGGATTACGTCAAAACTACTGCATGAATTTTGACGAAACTTTCACCACAGATAGATATTAGGCCATGGAAGACTCCATTAAATTTTGAAGGTAATCCAGATACGGATTATGGATCAAGTTTCACTTTATATAGGGTTTGAAGGATTACTGTTAGCAGCATTACGTCAAAACTACTGCAATGATTTTGACTAAGTTTTCTCCACAGATAGCTATTAGGCCGCGGAAGAAACTATTAAATCTTGGAGGTGAGCCGGATCTGGATTCTGGTTCAAGTTTCACTTTATATAGGGTTTGAAGGATTACTGTTAGCAAGATTATGTTATAACTACCACATGGATTTTGATGAAAGTTGCACCAAAGATAGATTTTAGGGCATAGAAGGCTCCATTAAATTTTGGAGGTGATCCGATTCTGGATCAAGAGTTCCCTTTATATAGGCTTTGAAAGATTACTTCAAAGCTACTTCACGGATTCTCACCAAATTTGCACCACAGACAGATATTCAGGCATGGAAGACTTCACTGAATTTTGGAGGTTCTCTGTATCTGGATCCGGATTCTGGATTAAGATTTCCCTTTATATAGGCTTTGAAAGATTTTCAAAACTACTTCATGGATTCTCACCAAATCTGCACCGCAGATAGATATTTGGGCATGGAAGATTGCATTGAATTTTGGAGGTTCTCTGTATCTGGATCCAGATTCTGGTTTAAGGTTTCCCTTTATATAGGCGTTGAAAGATTTTCAAAACTACTTCACGGATTCTCACCAATGTTGCACCACGGATAGATTTTAGGGCATAGAAGTCTCCATTAAATTTTGGAGGTGATCCGATTCTGGATCAAGAGTTCCCTTTATATAGGCTTTGAAAGATTACTTGAAAACTAATTGACGGATTCTCATCAAATTTGCACCACAGATAGATATTTGGGCATGGAAGACTTCATTGAATTTTGGAGGTTCTCTGTATCTGGATCCGGATTCTGGATTAAGATTTCCCTTTATATAGGCTTTGAAAGATTTTCAAAACTACTTCATGGATTCTCACCAAATTTGCACCGCAGATAGATATTTGGGCATGGAAGATTCCATTGAATTTTGGAGGTGATCTGTATCTGGATCCGAATTCTGGTTTAAGATTTCCCTTTATATAGGCTTTGAAAGATTACTTGAAAACTAATTGACGGATTCTCATCAAATTTGCACCACAGATAGATTTTTGGGCATGGAAGACTCCACTGAATTTTGGAGGTTCTCTGTATCTGGATCCGGATTCTGGTTTAAGGTTTCCCTTTATATAGGCTTTGAAAGATTTTCAAAACTACTTCATGGATTCTCACCAATGTTGCACCACGGATAGATTTTAGGGCATAGAAGGCTCCATTAAATTTTGGAGGTGATCCAATTCTGGATCAAGAGTTCCCTTTATATACGCTTTGAAAGATTACTTCAAAACTACTTCATGGATTCTCACCAAATTTGCACCACAGATAGATATTCAGGCATGGAAGACTTCATTGAATTTTGGAGGTTCTCTGTATCTGGATCCGAATTCTGAATTAAGATTTCCCTTTATATAGGCTTTGAAAGATTTTCAAAACTACTTCATGGATTCTCACCAAATTTGCACCACAGACAGATATTAGGGCATGGAAGACTCCATTAAATTTTGGAGGTGATCTGATTCTGGATCAAGAGTTCCCTTTATATAGACTTTGAAAGATTACTTCAAAACTACTTCATGGATTCTCACCAAATTTGCACCACAGATAGATATTTGGGCATGGAAGACTCCACTGAATTTTGGAGGTGATCCGGATCCGGATTGGTGGACGTCTGAAATATCTGATTGCTCTTGTTTTGTAGTTGTCAAGACTTCATTGTCGTCAAAATGGTCCTTCCAAACTTTTGGATGTTCACGCAAGATTGAAAAAACAAAGTAGAATTTCCACTCAAAGCAGTGTCTTCCCCTCAGTCTTTTAGCTCCCAAAATTACAGAAAGTCCAGCTTGCACAGCCGGAGACACTCAGAAGGAGCATCAGCCTATTTTATCACAATTTGCTCGCTAAGCAGTTACAAATGTGGCATGTGATGACAATAATGAGGCTTGATGTCACTTAGCCTTTGGGCCGTGTGTGCGTGGAATAGCAAAGCAGGATGTCAGGGTGCCCCAGGTCCTCTGCTGCGGCACTCGCAGGCCTCTCGCGCACGAGGTGACAGACACCTCGGTTAGAGAGAGCGCCGCATCGCTAACAGCATTATAAATTACTGTAGATCCTATTTGTGTCAGTGGAGGCAAGCGAGGGGAAAATTCAACATCAGCCTATTTATTCATTTACTTATTCCCCGGCTCGGTCAGCCGCCTGAGAGGAGCTCTGCTTGGCGGTGCCACTTGGAACAAATGTGCTGTGTGTTTACAGGAACACATGGGCATTTTATTTCAGAGCCGCTGGTTTAAAAAAAAAAAAAAAATCAAAGTCAGTCAGGCCAGAAAGGGGAAAGCATTACATTGCAAAGGGTCTGGATGGGGTATGACGGATCTAACGTAGCTCATTTGGACTGTTTTAAATTTTGGAGAAACATCCATTCACAGAAAAGAATCCAGTTTTTGAGCAAATGCAAAACGACATTGTTGATACTCAATGCAGATCTGTCATGATTCACGCAAAAATCACAACCGGGACCTGAAATGCGATGTTGGGTGTTAATAGGTGGTAAAACTAATGTTGCAGGTTATCTTGACCTATTGGGAAAGTCTTTAAAAAAGTTCTAAAAAAAATCACTATCCCAAACAATAAACACCCAGATGTAGTTCGTGCAATATTTAGCAAAGGTCAGGACATGTGAGGGATACAAGCACAGATGTGAGGACAGATTGTGGCTGGAGCGGTTATTGGGTGGCATTTTATAAGTAACCGGAGTGTCATCTTACCTGGACTTCCCTCTTGCTCCACTTACATCACTGTGTGTTCGTGTGTGTGGATGGGTGAATGTGAGGCATTACTGTAAAGCACTTTCTGACAGATGGAAAAGGCGCTGTATAAATGCAGTCCATTTACCATTTACTAGCACATACTGGACCGCAAACACTATGCAACTTCCGTTACTTTACAAGTGGTTTTGTTTGGTTTTACTGATGGTTTGCAATGCTGCCTATATCAAGGTAAAATCTCTCCTGGTGAAATTTGAGCTGCAAAAATATGAATAAATAACATTATAATTTAATAATACCTTATTTACAATTAATAAATCAAACATAAGTTAACTTCCAGGAGGGGAAAGATTTACGTATCAAAGGAGTGGCTTCAGGACGACTCTGTGAATGTCCTTGAGTGGTCCAGCCAGAGTCTAGACCTGAATCTGATTTAACATCTCTGGAGAGACCTGAAAATGGCTGTGCACCGACGCTCCTCAATCCAACCTGATGGAGCTTGAGAGGTGCCGCAAAGAGGAATGGACAAAACTGCCCAAAGATCAGTGTGCCAAGCTTGTGACATCAAGAAGACTTGAGGCTGTAATTGCTGCCAAAGGTGCATCAACAAAGTGTTGAGCAAAGGGTTTTTTTTACTTTGAATTCTAAGGCAGAACTCTACTAGTGTATACCAAGGTATATCTAAATATCTAAAAAAAAAAAGAAGAGGAGAATAGAAGAGTAGAATAGAGTAGAGTAGAGAGAGCCACTTAGGTGCCTGGTCTTGAAAACCAACTATTTTTTTGATTTTTTTTTAACAAATTTTAAAAAAATTAAAAACAAAACTATTTTCATGTTGTCATTATGGGGTGTTGTGAGTAGAAATTTGAGGGGGAAATATGAATTTACTCCATTTTGGAATAAGGCTAGACGATCACAGTCAATGATGAACCAATGAAGACAACTGAGTCCTTCCCGTACTTGGGCAGCACTGTTACAAACACCAACTCTGCAGATCTGGAAGCGGAAAGGAGGATCCATTCCTCCACAAACGCCTATGGTGCGCTACAAAGGAGACTTTGGAGTTGTCATCAGCACAAAAAATAATTGAAGGTTTACTCAGCTGCAGTCCCTCCTTGCCGGCTCTATTCCATCGAGTGCACCACTCTTTATTGCAGACACATCGAGGCTCTGACAAGACTCCAGCTTCGCCACTTATGCTCCATCCTCAACATCAACTGGTAAGATCGTATCCCAGATGTTGAGGTACTGCGTCATACACACACAGTCAGTGTTGAAGCCCTAATAACTGTGCCACAGCTTTGCTGGACAGGGCATATACATCGGATGGCCAACAGTAGGCTCCCAAAAGCTGTGTTCTACTCAGAACTGCACCAAGGAAGAAGGAGTCATGGAGGACAAAAAAACGCATTTCAAAGATGTCTCAAAGCAGCATATAAAGAGAACAGGCATTCCAAGTGATACCTGGGAGGAAGAGGCATTTCAGAAAGTGAAATATCACGGACTGTTGAGGAAGGCCATATCAGCTGTAGAAGAGGAGCACTAGCAAGAATATCATCGTACATATGATCCACAACACTCAACAGCTACTTCAAGCATTTTCCAGTGCAACAATTGTCAGCATTATTGCAGATCCCGAGCAGGCCTGACAGCCCACACAAGAGCCTGTTTGAGATAGGTCTCAATTCTAACACAAGACAAGTCATTTTCATCAACGGACTGCCATGATGATGACGGACTTCATGCCTGTGGTAGTAGTAGTTCACAGCGGTGCAATCGATTCTGGGAGAACTGTAATGATTAATAATTCATTTTGATATTTAAGAATGTTTTATACTAGTTCTTCTGGTGATCTTGTTCAAGTTGATTAGTGATTATGATCCCAAAATGTAAAAGCAACATTTGGTACCACGAGTGTAAATTTTATGTAACAGAACAAGAAATGCTGTCAACAATATGTACTTAAAGACTTATTGTTTTGTGTGTTTTCAAATAACTATTACATTGTAAGGTTATTTTGCAATATGTGCCAGTGAATGTATCAAATTAGTGCTAACAAAAATAACGAAGGATGTTTATTAATCTGTTTAAATGCCCTGTCTACATGTGCCCAATTATGTTGTGATTAGCTTGTCAATAGATACGGGAAACTCACGGCAAAACGGAAAACTCATGGGATGATCACCAACCCCACTGCAATCCATGTGCAAGCATATACATGGACATCCTGGTGTGCATCGTTCACCATCTGGAACGTCCGGATAATCTGGAGCAAAATTTTTGGATGGTTAAAAATTTTGATGGCGATAGAAATCATCGGGAACCCGACTGGGTCAAAGGCAAGCTGGCGGCAGCTGAACCAGCCATCTGCAACATTCCAGGAACCCTGCTGCAAGCTGACAGCATTAGATTTGTACCAAACACTGATGCAAATCTGTACCTGATCTGTTTTCCTAAAGTTCACACGGAAGTGCAACAAGAAGGCGGCAACATATTCCATCCCGTGAATAGGTGTCACCAGTAGCAAGGTCACTGCCAGCTTCAGGTCCGCGCCTTTTTGCGGCTTTGGATCGGGTGCCATTTGCTTCCCATTTTCTATCTGGAGCTCACCTGGAAACTGATGGGAACATGTGGACACTAGGCTTTAATTTGGGCCGCACCCTATGGGTCATTATTGCCCCAAGCATTTGTCCCTCCCGCCTATGTGGAGGTCCAAGACTGATCTCAAGTGCTGCTATATGAGTAAATGGTAAATATTTAGTTTCCAAACATGCATAGTTCTGTTCATCTACCAAGTTTCTGAGCCAAATTGAATTTGCTGTCTTGGAGAACCTGACGAGAATATATTCGAAAGAAACGTCCTTTCTCAATGCCATAAGTGATTTAAAGGAACAAAATGACCACAGTTCAATATTGTTTTTGCACAGCTGCTAATTTGCCAAAAAGCCAATGCAAAAGAAGGGATGGAGCTTACGTTTAATTATCAAGGGATGGCTTGGACTGTGCATCATCATTAGTTTGACTAAATGGCGTCGGCCACTGACTCAAGTGGTGGTAAATGGCACAATTAGCAGGCGGAGTGGGGAGAGGTATATTCAATTTGAAAGCCTTCTTTCTTAATCCATCTCCTGTGATCAGGAAAAATGCTGAGCTATGGGCTTTTGCGCTCAATGACATTAATCAGGTTAATTCCAAGTAAAATGTCAACATTGTAATCAAGAACTAGCACACTCTAGCAAAATGCAAACGCCTAAGGCCGCGGGTTCTAAGTAACTTTTATCTGTCTGATCTCCATCTTAATTTTGTCCTCTTCTTTTTGCTTGGATTTCTCACTTAGGAAGATGGCATGTCTCTCTTCAAAGGCTTGTGTTTAATTAATGGCTAAGGAAGAAGAGGCGCAGGTTTGTTTGAGACCTGCATAGCAACAATGAATAGCTGAAGCAGGGAGGTGTGGACATGGTTCCTTAGTATAAATATGCTGTTCCTTGTTCTGCTTCTCCCAGTACCCTGCCACTTAATCCCTCGATGCACTTGCTCTGTAACCCCAGCAGGTGCACTGGGAATCTATAAACACAGCTGGTGTGCCTCAACTCTCAGATCTTCCCTCACCTCGCATGCAGCCCAGCACAAACCCCGTTTGAACAGGATACCACAACATAACCCAGGTACATGCAGGATTTTTTTTTTTCTTTTTTTAAAATCAATGTTACAGGCAAGACAAAGGATTTTGTCAACTCATTATGATAAAAGGATTTGTTTAGATGTTTTTGGTGTTGAAAAGGTTCTGACCATCATAGTGCAGCAGATAAGTGAATATTTACTGAAGGATCCTTCAAATGGTGATGCAAGCACCAAATTTGGCACACATACTCCTTAGACATTACTCTTTTAAAAATGCCAGGTACCCACATGAACTTTCAATAGGCAGCCAAGAAGGGGTCAGTTGAATTACACGGGGGTCAAAATTTAAAAATGCTCCACTCATATTGAAAGGTATTCCATATTATTTGTCTGATCATAAAGATTCCAAAAAGGTATAGTTTGGACTATCTGTGAATGAATGTTATGGAGTTATGGGGTAAAAACAGCAAAAAAAACACTGAGAAAGGTCAATTTCAGTTTGTGCAGGGGTCAAAAGTTAAAGTTGCTCCAATTTTGGTAAAAAAAAAAAAAGTGGTGCAAATTACTGGTTGAGCAAATAGGATTAATAAATGGAATAGTTTTGACTGTGTTGTGTGCTTGGTTTGCAAAGTCGGCATCCATTGGATTCTATGACATGTGACATACGAGGTCTATTAGAAAAGAAACCAACCTTTTTATTTTTTCAAAAACTATATGGATTTGAATCACGTGTGATTGCATCAGACAAGCTTGAACCCTCGTGCGCATGCATGAGTTTTTTCATGCCTGTCGGTTGCGTCATTCGCCTGTGGGCAGGCTTTGAGTGAGCACTGGTCCACCCCCCTCGTCGGAATTCCTTTGTCTGACTTCTTCCTGAGAGACTGGCGCTTTGCTTGATCAAAAATTTTTCTGAAACTGTAAGGCACATCCAAGTGGACACCATTCGAGAAATTCAGACGGTTTTCAGTGAAAATTTTAACGGCTGATGAGAGACTATGGAGTGTTACTGTCGCTTTAAGGACTGCCCACGGAGCCGGATGGCACGCCGCGCCCTGAGCCGCCGTCGTCAGCCTGTTTCGAGCTGAAAACTTCCAAATTTAAGCCTCTGTAGACCCAGGACATCGTGAGAGAACAGAGAAGTTTCAGAAGAGCTCGGGATCAGCAGTTTATCCGGACATTCCACTGTTAAAGGAGATTTTGTAATGAAAGATGTGCGGCCGGATTCGCGCGTCGGCACCCAGCTGCTCATGGCGTGGCGCCACAGCAAAACACCTCCGTTGGAAGCATTACAGGACAAGTTTGAACATGCTCAGCTGTTAAACAATTTCTCGGATACTCACTCGACTGAAAGTCATCAAAAAAAATAAAAAGGTCGGTTTCTTTTCTAATAGACCTCATATGTTACCCTGTAACATGATAACTAAGCATGATACACGATGCAAACTATTCCTTTTATAAAATCATATTCACTCAACTAATAATTTGCATCACTTTTTACCAAAATTGGAGCAACTTTAACTTTTGACCCCTGTACAAACTGAAACTGACCTTTGTCACCATTCTTGCTGTTTTTACCCCATAACTCTAGAACATTCATTCACAGATAGTCCAAACTATACCTTTTTGGAATCTTTATGATCAGACAAATAATATGGAATACAATATGATTGGAGCATTTTTAAATTTTGACCCCTGTGTAATTCTTCAATTGACCCCTTCGTGGCCGCCTATTGAAAGTTCATGTGGCTACTTTTAAGCCTAAGGAGTACGTGTGCCAAATTTGGTGTTTGCATCACCATTTGAAGCATTTTTTTTTTTTTTCAGTTATCTGCTGTACTATCATTTTTACCACCATGTGACACTTTACATTTACAGGAATGGAATTCTGCTTAGATTCTCTCATTGTCGCACACACACACACACACACATATATATATGTATGTGTGTGTGTGTGGTGCCACAAATTTCACACATTTTAATTTGCTTATGCCATTTCAAATACAAAACATAAATCCGGTGTCTCAATATAAAAATTTCAAAAAATAATTTTTCTTAAACTCAAACTGAAAGCAAATCTCTACAACTTGATATAAATGAATTAAAAATGTAAATGCCAAGATGATGGGTTGCATAAGTAATGTGTCCCTTTTGCAGAATACCTGAAAATAATCAGTTTTATTGCCAGTTTTCTTCAGACAAGTCAGGGGATGGATACATGAACATTTCCAAGTCACTGAGTATGTCTTGAACTTTATTTACATCAGTTATGAAGAAATACAAACAGTATGGCACTCAATGGTAAATCTGTGTGGAGTAGACAGTTCTCAAAAACTGAGTGACTGTGCAAGAAGGAGAAGAGTGAGGAAAGCCACCAAAACACCCAGACAACCCAGAAGAATTTATAGGCTTCTCTGGCTGTGATTGGAGAAATTGTGCATTGTGCATGTTTTTCATTTTGTATCCCCAATTATACAGCTTCGTGATGAAGTGGTACAGAGAAGGAATTTCTTAAAAAGAAGTCCTGAAAGTTCAGCTACAATTTGCCAGAAGGTACATCTGAGATGCAAGCCTAGATTTAATGTTTTGGTGAAAGAAAATCCTGCTCTATACCTCTTTTTGCAAATTTATTAAACTCAAAAAACTAGGATGTGACATGTTTATAAGTATTCACACCCTTTGTCTTGAAGCTCAAAATTGATTCAGGTGCCTCCTGTTTCCACTGGTCATCCTTGAGATGTTTCTACAGCTTAATTGGAGTCCACCTGGGGTAAATTCAGTTGATTGGACATGATTTGGAAAGACACACACCTGTCAACATATGAGGTCCCACAGTTGACAGTGCATGTCAGAGCACAAACCAAACATGAAGTCAAAGGAATTGTCTATAGACCTCTGAGACAGGATTGTCTCGAGGCAGAAATCTGGGGAAGGATAGAGACACATTTCTGATGTCCCAGTGAGCACAGTGGCCTCCATCATCCATAAATGGAATAAGTTCAGATCCACCAGAACTCTTCGTACAAATGTCCACCCATCTAAACCGAGCAAGGAAGAAGGGCCTGAATGCCAGGCGTCATGTTTGGAGGAAACCAGGCACCATCCCTACAGTGAAGCATGGTGGTGGCAGCATCATGCTGTGGGGATGTTTCTCAGTAGCAGGAACTGGGAGACTAGTCAAGATTGAGGGAAAGATGAATGCAGCAATGTACAGAGACATCCTGGATGAAAACCTGCTCCTGAGCGCTCTTGACCTCAGACTGGGGCGATGGTTCATCTTTCAGCAGGACAATGACCCTAAACACACAGCCAAGATATCAAAGGAGTGGCTTCAGGACAACTCTGTGAATGTCCTTGAGTGGTCCAGCCAGAGCCCAGACCTGAATCCGACTGAACATCTCTGGAGAGATCTGAAAATGGCTGTGCACCGACGCTCCCCATCCAACCTGATGGAGCTTTAGAGGTGCTGCAAAGAGGAATGGACAAAACTGCCCAAAGATAGGTGCACCAAGCTTGTGGCATCATATTCAAGAAGACTTGAGGCTGTAATTGCTGCCAAAGTGCATCAACAAAGTATTGCACAAAGGGCATGAATACTTATGTACATGTGATCGTCAACTTGAGGACTGATCCAGAAATGTCCTTATGGCTCAACAAACAACAAAATAAGAAATCAAAACTATTTTCCAAATGTCGTTATTGTTACTACGCATCAGGAAAAACAGTACAGTTGCAGTTTGGAGCGAAAATTTAAAGGTAAGACATGCCGATGAAAAAGAATTTTATGTGCAGATTTTTTTGTTGTTGTTGTTGTTTTGTTTTTTGTCCGACACCTTTTCTAGAATCTTATTGTCTCCGTGGAGCGATTGTCTGTTTCAGACTGATATAACGTTTGACTTGGTTTTGCATTTTAACTCGTTAAAGTGTCGTATTCTATACCTGCCCGAGAACGTTAGTCCTGATTGCTTAGGAAATTCACACTACCTGTCTGTAATGAGAGTGGACAGAGGTTAGAACAGCTCAATAGAAGGGATAACCAGTCTTTGATCCAAACAGCCATGCAGAACATACAGGCAATGCCATCAGAAAATGTACTGTCAGGAATTTGGGATTTTAAATTACACCTGATTAAGTCAGGTAGAGGCATAGTTTGCTGAAGTTGGGCAAAAGGCGACAGCAAAGATAAAACCTGCCAATGTGCATATCAGTTGGCTCATCTAAAAATAAAATACAGGCTTTTGATGAGGGATTTTTATTTTCACAGACCTGTCATTCACTTTCATCCTGAGGACTGTACAAGTTAGAGAACAGGCTTTGCTGATCAAGATCAGTGAGCAGTCTCACGTCTGCAGATGTCTCCTGTGTTTTTATCCTCCACACATCAGAATTCTGCTGTGAAATGTGCACCACAGACGGACTCCTTTAAGTTTTATATAAACATCATGACTAACACCACCATACTGAATGTGCTTTACCGTAATGTAAAATGTTTTAACAGATTTGCCATTATGCTACATTAAACACACAGTGTGTATCTGCTAACTGAAATGTTAACCGTGATAACACTAAACTGATAAACTGCCAAAGCATTTAGCTAAAGCTCCCGCTAACAGCTAGCCACTAATTTTTCGTGTATATCTTTAGCTTTGGCTAAAAATTTTAATACGATGAAGCGTTACAAGAGAATGAGACACATCCTATTAGCAGTGTTGTATAAAGTACCGGAAAATCACACTTAAGTAAAAGTACAGATACCCATTTAAAAAATGACTTTGACAGAAGTTCAAGTAACCAATTGAAATGCTACTCAAGTAAAAGTCTTAAAGTATCTAGTATTTATTGTACTTAAGTATGACAAGTAATGTACAACTAAATGTACTCAAGTATTGAAAGTAAAAGTACAAGTAAATGTTAATAATCAAAAACGGACTGATTTTTTTATTTTGTAATACAAAGTTGATCTAGGCTTGTAAATGACTGGTAGTATTAGTCAAAATACTGAAAATTGTGCACATCACACAAAAACACTTCAGAAACAAGGTTACAAAACCTAAACGAGAGTAGGCTACTCACTAGGTGTTCACAGGAAACAGTTATTTATTTCTATATGTATTTATTATTTTCATTGTTATGGTTTTATCTTTTCTGTTGTGTTTTGTTTCATTAGTTTTTTTTGTCTCTTTCTCTAAAATTGTATTGTAACATTATTAGTCTATTATTATTGACTATTATGTAGACTATTATTGTTATTGCTATTATTATTTATATGAATAAAAATAAATTTAAAAATTACAATTTGACTCTTTTACGACAACGAACGCTGAGCCATTAATTATACAGAAAACAAATCAACACAAATGTGCTGATGCGAACAGCTTAATGCTAACTTTAACATTGAAAACCCCATAGACATGCTAACGCGTTAGCATCGGTCCTGTTTTTAAGTTATAAAATACATCTATCAACTGTTTCAGAAGACCATAACAGGTCAGTTTAACATAAAATTATTAAATAACTCACAGACATATGCTCTTCAGGGTTTTAGCGGAAAAAATTAGGATAAAGAAAAATAAATCAATGAATCCACACGAATCGCAGATCGAAGTACTGCTTTGATCTGTGAATCGCTGCTTCGACTGGTTCAAGGTTCAAAGGAAAGCCACGCTGCAGAAAAGTTGATTACAGACCCGCTGCAGGTCAAGCCAAGTCAAAGCCAAACATTGCAAAAATATATATAGGTTGTACAATACACATTATTTACAAAGTAAATAAGTAAATCACACCAGATTGTGATGGCATTACGAAAAGTAATTTAATCAATTAGTTTGTGATACGTCACAAAAATGTAACACATTTCGTGATGGTATTATTTAATGATGGGAAATTTGGGGTGACGTGGGATGGGGGGTGCCATGGGGGTTATGGGGCTATTCTACAGAGTGCCGTTCCTTCCTGTTTCATCCTGAATAGCAAATTGAGTTGTGTTTTGAAGCATCATAGTAACTTCATGATCCATCTTTATTCAATCTTAAACACACTTTGTATATGCAGTAGTTACAGCCATCATCGGCACCAGTTTTGAAATCGGGATTAAGTTTTCGAGCTGTTCAAAAATTTCATCCCATTTCACCAAATCGTTTCTAAAATGCATGGTAACGTCTTGGTGTTCATAGTTTTAACAGCTCCAGCCATGTTCAGACATCTTTAAACGGGGTATTCCAAGTGAGTACAGCTTGAAACTTCTTTAAATGTGTTCCATTGGAGTAAAAATTTAAAGCAGATATTGTTGCAGTTGCAGCTTTACTTTTGTTTTTGAGCAGGGTATGCACTTTATAAGCCAGCCAGTTGCCAGGTCTGCACTTTATAAGACAACCTGATAGGAAGCAAGCAGGAGTAAGCCATGTCATCCCGTTTTTGCACTTTTTCTAGATCATGAGGGATTGTAATAGAACAATGTGCTGCGAAATAGGGGTGTTAGGGTCAAAAAATGTGAACTAAACTTGACCGCATCATGAAAATGTGACGCATTTCATGACAATGTTACAAAAACAAAAGCGTGAGATGGGGCTAGGTGATACAGTGGTTAGCACTATTGTCTCACATCAAGAAGGTCCAGGGTTTGATTCCTTTCTGTGTAGAGTTTCTGTGTTCTCCCTGTGTCTTTGTGGCTTTCCTCCAGGTACTCTAGTATCCTCCCACAGTTGAAACATTAGGTTCATGCTCTTTATATGCTATAACTAAATTATGATGGTTTAAATGGAGAGCACCACTATTTGGATTGCACCTGAATTTTTGTAATTTTGCCTCTGTACACCACCACAAAGGAGATGAAATGATGCAACCAAGTTGTGATTGAAGACTTTCAGCTTAATTCAAAGCAATTCATAGCAGCATCACATTAGCCGTTAAAGAATTACAGCCATTTTTATACAGATTCTCTCCATATTCGATACCCAAAACTAATTGGACTAACTAACAGTTATATGAGTGAAGTGATGGTGCCAAAGGCGCTGGCGCAAGCTCGCTGATGTTACAGGGAGGCCCAAACCGGAAGTGCCAAATTTTGAGTCCACAGTGAAACGGCAAATGTCAAATGTTAAACACTTCCTGGATCGATATTTCCTGAATCGACACTTCCTGGATCAACAATAGAGGAGATCTCATGGGAATTCAGTGGAAAGTGTACACTGAAACCGGAAATGGCAAATTTTGAGTCTGCAGTGAAACAGGAATTGTCAAATGTTGAACACTTCCTGGAAAAAAAACAGTACAGGAGATTAACCTGTTTTTCAGTACGTTGTTTTTGCTGTGGTATGTTTATCCTCTGTAAGGTTTTTGTGTTACTTTTTGTTTGTCTCAATAAACAAAAATTAAAAGAAGACGAAGAGGAGCTTTCGCATGAATACAGAAGATCTCGCAGGAATTCAGTTGACACTGAAACAGGAAATGGCAAATGTTGAGTCAACACTGAAACCGGGAACGCAAAAGTGAGAGGCAGCACACAAATTGACAGTTCATGAGGTCAGTCAGAGACTATTTAGTGTGTAAATTACATGAAGATTTTTAGCCATGCTAATGCTCCCCAGAACCATTTACTGAATAGTGTGAAGGACCTAAATGAGATGGTGAGGACCTTCCATGCTTAAAATCGCCAGCTGTTAAGAGGACTTGGCCATTTAAGAATATTCAATCTCTTTGCCTTGAGAAACTGTTGAGTTGGTTTGGCAGTATGTTGTGTTCATTATCCATCTGCACAGTGACACTCTATCCTACCATTTTGGCAGCATTTTGCTGAATGTAAGCAGATAGTATAGCTCTATACACCAGAATTCATTATGCTACTTCCATCAGCGGTCATATCATCGATGAACACAAGTGACACTGTTCCACTGGCAGCCATACATGTACAATATTGCCTCCACCATGTCTGATGGATAATGTTGTATATCTCAGGTTATGTGCCATTAATTTTCGTCTCCATACTCATCACTCTGGTAAAATTTCATATTGGTTCAATCCATCCAAACAACTGGGAAGGCTTCCTTCGATGTTTAATCTGACATTCCTGTCCTTGAGTATTAGTACCAGTAGTTTGTACATTGGCTTAAACCCTCTGTGTATCAGGCTGGATGGTCAGGAATGGCAGGACACAAATGCACGGCTCTAGAAGACAGCTCTGGTTTTCAGAAGACTTTATGATTGTGGTTAGCAGAGGTCAGTACACAAGTAAGCAGTCCAGAAAAAAACAACAGTACAAAAATCATCAGGCAAGCAAGCGTGGCCAAAGCAACAGGCAGAAGGTCAGGTACACACAAGGAAGCAGGCAGGACTATGGAACGCAGATACAGAGCTGGAATGAAGGCACAGGGCATGACAAACTGGCGACAGACAAGCAACCTCAGTGAGCTTATATCACCCCAGGTAGCAATCAGCAAATCAGAAACAGGTGTGCAAGGAAAACACCAGAACCAGAGCGTGGCCAGAGAGAGACAGAGACAGACAACCCCAAGCAGAAAAGCCCAGCAAGAGCATAAACAAACCAGGCCCAATGAAATACACAAAACAGAACAAAATGAAACAGACAACCAAAAACTCAACACCTGACACTGTGTTTATGTTCATGAAAGTATCTCTCAATTGTAGACTTAAACAATTAAACAACCTCCACCAGTGTTCTTGACTTGGCTAGATTACCAAGAACATACACAACTCAACTACCAAGACATCAAAAGGACGCATCAATACATCATTATACTGTGATATGATATGTCAAGGATCCTTTTGAACATTTAAAAAAAAAGATGTTACAGCATCACAGAGCATCACTGGCTAACATCAACAAGACATCCAACATCCAAAGGACTGGCTATGTCTTAGATCAGCCTGCAGGTTGGCACACCTCATGTTGAAACGTTGTGTAAGAAAGTCCCTTAGGCTGCTCGCTTCTTTTCACTCGGTGTCACCACAGCAGATCCAATGAGGATCTGCATCTTGATTTGGCACATGTTTTATACCTGATAACCTACCTGATGCAACTACCGGGAACCTTTTGCACTGAAACCAAGTGCATTAACCACTTGGCCACCATCCCTACTATCACCTTTTAATTCCTCAGTGTTTTCTGATTTCCAAAATCCTTATTCCTATTCACTCTCCCCATCCTGTGGCATCCAAAATAAACCGAAATATGCTGTTTTAAGCAGAATATCATTTTAAAAAGGAAAAGTTTGCACCACCTGTTTTGCTTAGTTACCCCGTAATATGTATGTCATAATCATAGAATCCCATAGATGTTGGCCTTGTTTGACCACGTCTCTGGAGACCAAGCATTCACCACAGTCAAAAGGGTTCTGTTTATTAATCCTATTAGCTCAATCAATAATTTGCGTTACTTTTTACCAAAGCTGGAGTCGCTTTAACTTTTGATACCTTTGCCAACTGAAATTGACATTTGTCACCATTTTTGCTGTTTTTAGCTTATAACTCCATAGGGTTTAGTCATAGATTGTCAAAACTATACCTTTTTTGAATCTTTATGATCAGACAAATAATGTGGCATGCTTTTCAATATGACTGGAGCATTTTTAAATGTTAACCACTATCAAATCCTTGGCCGCTACCTTGTTAAAGCAGCAACCCTGAAATGGCCGTTAGACATTTTTGTGTAGGCCATGATATACTGAGACTGGATTTAAGTGTGGTTTAGTCCCTTTAGTGGTACTTATTAGATCAAAATTGGTTTTAGGCTCCTGAACTATGTGAGTTAGAGATAAAGCAATTAAAATATCCCAATTCTGAGCCATGGGAAAGGGAGCTGCTATGGCTCTTGAGAGAATGATTTGGACATAATGATATCCTGCAATCTCTCCATTCACATTTATTTTGTATCCTTGCTCTTTTGGGCTCCTTTGTGTGGACTGCACACCCCCTCCCATGGCTTGTCACAGACATGAAAACAAATTTGTAGTTAATCGGCCCACAGTGGACATAAGAAGTCTATTAAGCCCTTTTTTCACACAAGGGCTGGATGTCTCTCACACTCACACAGTGCAAGTCCTGCCAATTTCTTATCTAATATCAATTTATTAATCTATGCCGTGCCATAGGAGATGCACAGAGGAGAAGCACGAACAAGATCACATCCTGTCAGAGACGAGACCCATAATGTGTGAACAGCGTGACAGGAATTTTCAAAACAAACTCTCATGTATGAATGTCAAATATCTGCCATTGCTTCACTGATGAATGTACTCCGCTCCATGTGTGAAAGGGACTTGATAAAGTTGTGCTGGTTCACTTGTTTTGGCCATTAATTCCTTGCACTGGTAACAACATAAGGGCCCCTACACACATAACACAACATTGGGCAAAAGATGCAGAAACCGGAATAAAATCTGTGAACCAAAAACGAAACAGGGGAACCGCGAAACATTCCACCTGCTGTCGGAAGGGATGCACTGTCATACAGGCATGCACAATATCGTCACCACGGTATCGTGTACACTCGTGTTTGCACGCACGAACACAGTGCGAGCACATGGAAAGTCACCCACACAGCAGCAGAGGAAAATATTTTAAAAACACCACAATTTATAATAATTAATTCCTGTTATAAAGCGCAGACTAAGACTCCATGTAGATGTACACCAGGAAGTAATGAAATGACACAGTTTACTGTTCTCCCTTCCATGTTTTACATGAATTACTCCTATCATGAAGACATCAGTTGGGCTCCCGTCTCATGAGGAGTCAGCTCCCGTGTCAGGAAGAGCCGGCATGGCGTGTCCAGCGCGCAGTGTTCCACTGGCGACCACGCTGCAAATGTGGTGTGTCTTTTAATTATTACAATACGGGGAAATCCCACAGTGACACGTGCCTTGTGGTGGTTTCCTGCATGGCACAATATTCACCAGCATTGCAGTGCACTGATGTGGCGATCAGCTGAACCGATATGTTTTAATTTATTTCCACGTGAGGACAGCATGCCGACGTCCGAGCCGCATGGGAAAGATATGCCAGGTCATATCCTACAAGCGAGTACAGGTGTTCCCCGGCTGTGACTTGCGAGTACAGATATCTGAACAGCTGCACATTGTAGGGGGACACGCCCACCTTTGTCTGTGGACCTCATCAGGTCACAGGAAAAAAAAAAAGGCTCACTATCTGATGCTTTGTTCTGGGATTTTAATTTAATGTATGTATTATTATTTTTTGTCCATCATCTCTCTGATGTCTGTGTTGTAATGTAACACCTTGCATGCATGGTAAGGTCCAGCTGACAGTCAGTCGGCAGTCAGCTGACAGACGCTGTCAGCTGCTTGACTATTAAATAAGTTCTGCTTGATTGTTGTACAAGTTTTTTCTAGACTTTTGCATAAGTTGTGCCTAATTATTGCACAGCATTGTGCTTGATTGTTGCACAATTTGTGTTTAATTATTGTATAAGTTGTCCTTGATGTTGAACAAGTTGTGCTTGATTGTTGTATTTTGGGTTGAGATGATGAATCATAATAATCAACCACAGCTAGATAGTACCCAACAACACAACTAATTTTCTTCTAAACAATTATGGTATTCTAAACAATTATGGTTTTCTGTAATTTAAGGGAAAACCACTAACAAAAATAACAAATATTTCAAATAAATACATTTTTCACGCATCAAGTTCCATCAGAGACTATTTTAACCAATACAGGCCAACATCCATCAGCAACTAGCACTTAAGAGTTTTGAATGGATACCTTGCATCTATTCACACCACAGATATTGTTTGCATGTACAAACCCAATTCCAATGAAGTTGGGACGTTGTGTGAAATGTAAATAAAACAGAATATAATAATTTGCAAATCATCTTCAACCTATATACAATTGAACACACCACAAAGTCAAGATATTTAATGTTCAAACTGATAAACGTTTTGTTTTTGTGAAAATATTGCTCATTTTGAAATGGATGCCTGCAACATGTTTCAAAAAAGTTGGGATGGGGCAACAAAAGACTGATGTTTCAAAAAATTTGGGACGGGGCAACAAAAGACTGGGAAAGTTGATGAATGCTCAAAGAACACCTAAATGGAAACAGGTGAGTGTCATGATTGGGTATAAAAGGAGCATCCTCAAAAGTCTCACCTGTTCACAAGCAAAGATAGAGTGAGGATCACCACTGTGTGAACAACTGCGTGAAAAAATAGTCCAACAGTTTAAGAACAATGTTTATCAACGTTCAATTGTAAGGAATTTAGGGATTCTATCATCTACAGTCCATAATATTATCAAAGATTCAAGAATCTGGAGAACTTTCTACACGTAAGCAGCAGGGCCGAAAACCAACATTGAATGCCCGTGACCTTTCATCCCTCAGGTGGCACTGCATTAAAAACCAACGTCATTGTGTAAAGGATCTTACCGCGTGGGCTCAGGAACACTTCAGAAAACCATTGTCAGTTAACACAGTTTGTCGCTACATCTACAAGTTCTACAAGTGCAAGTTAAAACACTACCATGCAAAGTGAAAGCCATACATCAACAACATCCAGAAACACTGCCGCCTTCTCTGGGCCCGAGCTCATTTGAAATGGACAGATGCAAAGTGGGAAAGTGTGCTGTGTTCTGAGGAGACCACATTTCAAATTGTTTTTGGAAATCATGAACGTTGTGTCCTCCGGACAAAAGAGGAAAAAGACCATCCAGATTGTTACCAGTGCAAAGTTCAAAAGCCAGCATCTGTGATGGTATGGGGGTGTGTTAGTGCCCATGGCATGGACAACTTACACATCTGTGATGGCACCATCAATGCTGGAAAGGTACATCCAGGTTTTGGAGCAACACATGCTGCCATCCAAGCAACGTCTTTTTCAGGGACATCCCTGCTTATTTCAGCAAGACAACGCCAAGCCACATTCTGCACGTGTTACAACAGCATGGCTTCATAGTAAGAGTGTGGGTACTAGACTGGCCTGCCTGCAGTCCAGACCTGTTGCCCATTGAAAATGTGTGGTGCATTATGTAGTGCAAAATACGACAACGGAGACCCCAGCCTGTTGACCAACCGAAGTCGTACATCAAGCAAGAATGGAAAAGAATTCCACCTACAAAGCTTCAACAATTAGTGTCCTCAGTTCCCAAACGCTTATTGAGTGTTGTTAGAAGGAAAGGTGATGTAACACAGTGATAAACATACCACTGTCCCAGCTTTTTTGAAACATGTTGCAGGCATCCATTTCAAAATGAGCAAATATTTGCACTAAAACAATAAAGTTTATCAGTTTGAACATTAAATATCTTGTCTTTGTGGTGTATTTACTTGAATATAGGTTGAAGAGGATTTGCAAATCATTGTATTCTCTTTTTATTTACATTTTACACAACTTCCCAACTTCATTGGAATTGGGGTTGTATTTTGAGGGTCATGATCACTATTTCTTGAGTGCTTGATAGTTGTTTGATGATTCTACTGCATTTGTCAGTATGAGTGTAACGTTTGTATGATAAATTCTCAGTTGCTGTTTAACTTATCCAGCATTCTGTTTATATTTACATTTTACACAACATCCCAACTTCATTGGAATTGTGGTTGTAGTTCAACATGTTAATGTTTTCTTTTCAACTCATACTTCTGCAGGTTTTGTTTTAAATTAAAGTCAATAGTTGGCCCAACCCTAATTTTTGTTTCACCTCAACTGTGCTGATGTAAAATGACAAAAATAGTCTCAATTTCCAAATACTTATGGACCAGATTGTGTGTATCCAGGGTGGTGATATTAAATTTCCAGTGAAAATTGAGAGTCATACAAACTGAAATGATTTGCGCGGGTAGATATTACTTGGCGTTGGTAAGATAATATGTACTTTTTAAAATCTTCAGCACATTGTATCTATAACTGGTTACACACACACAGCTCTTTGTGTAAGAGGAGGTTAAAAAAAAGAAGCAAAACCACGATGAGCGATAATCACTTTCTAATCATGAGCGCGATGCTTATAGAAGCTAAATGTTTGAAAGCAAACAATTTTCTCTCCAGCTGGCCTCTTTATAGATCATGAAAATATACTACTTAAGTCAATGGGAGGCCTCCCACACACAATGGCAGTCCTGCTGTTCAATGATGGCTTTTGTATTGGAGATAATCTACGAAGGTCATCAATCATGTCGCGCATCCTCCACTCGGAGAAGCCGATGTAATAGATTGAGACACACGGCAACCTATTATAAAACAAATCCTCTGCTCGTTTTGCTGCAAAAAGAAGGCATGAGCTGATTTATTTGTAAAGAAACGTGTACATATGTTTAGTACTATACAAGGAGAATAGTTACACTAAACACCAAGGGAGTCAATCAGGCAAATTGCTCCGAATTCACTGTCAGAGCATGTGGCGAGGCAGACATTTTCACAGCAAAAGACTCCCCGGTTGAGCTGGAAATGTACAATTGACCCTGTCTGCCTCTTCAGAATGGTGCAGCGTGATAACCTGGGGGAATGTGTTGTCATCCAAATGAGATAAGTTTATTTTCTGCGATCTAGCATTTGTTCCATCAGGCAGGGAGGCTATAAACCTCCAAAGATCAGTGGGGAGTCGAGCTCGGCACATGTGGCGCCAAAGAGGAGCCCGACGAAAAGGCTTGGCCACCGCCCAAATCTCTGCCTCTGCCGTCTGTGCAGGCCCCGGTGTTGGAAAGCAGGAGGCCACAATATTGTGGAACAAATTTCCTCTAATCTGAGCGTGCTGGTTTGGGGCTCCGGTGGGAAGGCTGCTCTCCTGTGCCCTCGCCGCCTGTCCCACAGATCAGCCCCCCAGTTTACCCCTTCGCATAGTGCCAACATCACCGCGAGACGGATGAGACGTCGGCGGGTGGGGGCGGTGGGTGGGATAGAGCCGTTGAGAGCCGTGTCTGCCCGCAGGCCTTCGGTGGACCGCTCATGTGTGCTCTCAGCAGGCCAGCATTTGGTTTGGCCCCGGAGAAAGGAGCCAGCTGGAGAAGAGCTGGCACCAGATCGGCCCAGCTCCCACCTGCATCCTCACGGCCAACACTCATACAACTTCCACACTTTGAAGGGAGTCGCAGATAATCTGAGAGAAACTGTTGGTGAGATTGTTAAAAACCAGGTCAGATCCCTGTTGGGGACAAAAAAAAAGGGGAAACATGTCTATCAGTGCAGCCTGTGTCATCATATCAAAACCGAATGAACTGATTTTTACAAAACATTATTAAAATGTTCTCACCTACTCTCACTTTAACTATAAAAAAAGCATTGTGTTTACATTTGGAAAAGCATCAAATGTGGCATATTGACAGTTATGACATTTAAAAAACAATAAAACTAAAAGTTCTGGTGTCATGGACAAAGATTATCTTCACACCAGATTTACACATATAAGCAATGGTGGCACAGCTAACCAAAACGTTAGCTTCGATAACAGCAAATCAGCTAACTGAAAAGTTATCTTTTGTAAAGCTATATCGATAAACCACCCACAATTTATCGGAAGTTATAGCTACCGATAAATTTCAGTAAACTACTAACAAGCTGATTTTGAGTTTTAACACCACGATCGCTTCTGGTAGCATCAAAGGCGACCGCAGACCCAAACAATGAGTCAGCACTTCTGTCTTTGTGTGACTTATTCACTGCTGGAAGCTCCTGTTTACTACAAATTTTGCAGCAGTGAAGAAGCTGAGAGGAGCTAAGCTCAACTCTACAAACACACAAAACAGGCCATTATTCCTTAACAGATTATAGCAGTGCTACTGTGAGGCAGAGGTCTTGGAAAATAAAGCAGTTTTGACTTATGGTTTTGATTTAAAATCAAATTAATCTGGATAGAATAACTATATTAATGTCAATTATGTCATTTGTACAAAGTTAAAATATAACACCTATCTTTTAATTTTAAATAATGCACTAATTCTGAAGTTTTGTACCAAACACAGATAGATGCCAAAGGGATTATGGGTAAATGAGCCTCCACTAACACTGATTGGTTGACTCATTCATTCTATGTAAAAACCAACACGTTAATGTGACGTGAGGTATTGGTATTTACATATAAATGTGCTTTTGTAAAATATGCCATTTTATTCATATGTTAAAAAAAGCCATTTGCAAAAGCCAAAGGGAAGTTGTGATTAGACAACCATCTGATATAACCAGGGTCAGAATGCATAGAACACTGCCTTCTACTGGCGCCCAGATGCTCAGACCCTTACCCTATAATCCTTGCATACCAGTTTTTTTTTTGTTTGTTTGTTTTGTTTTTGTGTGTGTGTGTGGTACCAGAGAGTTGCCTGCGGTTTAAACAACAGAATCTACGATAACAATTGTAAATGAACATTAAGATTATGGGATATGTCAATACTTAGGGCGAATACTGCCATGACACTACTGGCCAGAAGATGGCTAATCCGATAATGAAAACATTAGCTTTGATAATTAGCGATTAGCGGAATTAGCAGAAATGTGCCCACTACTGCATATATGATGACCCTGATTATAAGATGACCTCTGTTGTTCAATATATATTTTCAGAAAAGACTTTCTGAAGACCAATACATCTCTTTTAAATATAAAGAAATTGATTTATTTGAAATAGTGCAGCATTCAGACAAAAATAAGCTTTTATGACTGTTAATACAACCCCAATTCCAATGAAGTTTGGACCTTGTGTGAAATGTAAATAAAAACAGAATACAATGATTTGCAAATCCTCTTCAACTTATTATTATTATTAATTATTATTATTAATTATTAATTAATTATTATTATTATTAATTATTTATTATTAATTGGATACACCACAGAGACAAGATATTTAATGTTCAAACTGATAAACTTTATTGTTGTTGGATGGGTGTTCTAGTACCATGTATACTTATGAGAATCCTTAGGTTTGAACAAGGTATTCATTATGGAAAGTCCATGACAAGTACAGAAGTCCAACAACAAATGACTGCTCTGGTTTAGATCAGGGAGGCTGTTCCTCCCAATGACACCTCTCCAGGCGTATCTATCATTGCCACATGTGCACTGAAGTCCACCAGCAGAACAGTAGAGTCCCCCATGGGAGCCACATACAGGACTCCATTCAGTGACTCCAAGAAGGCCAAATACTCCAAACTGCTGTTTGATGCGTATATACAAACAACAGTCAGAACGAGCAGGGAAGCGACCCTGTCATCTACCCGGGTAAACTCCAATGTAGCTGAGCTCAACTGGGGACTCATGAATATCCCCACACCCGCCTGGCGCCTCACACCCTGGGCAACTCCAGAGAAGAATAAGGTCCGACCCCTATCAAGGAGAGTGGTTACGGAGCCGAGGCTGTGTGTGGAGGAAAGGCCCAGCAAATCTAACTGGTAGTGCTCCAATTCCCGCACAAGCTCCGGCTCCTCCCCCCACAATGAGGTGACATTCCACACCCTTCCCCACCCGAGCTAGCCTTTTCACGTGTTTGATCCATCGTGGCCCTCAACTGCCACCCATGGGACAGTGCACCCAACCCCAGTTGGTTTCCCCTGCAGGTGGTGAGTCCACAGGGTGGAGATGGAAAGTCCATGTTGCCTTTTCGGGCTGTGCCCAACTGGGCTCCGTGGCAAACATGGCTCCAGGCGCTCACCGATGGGCCTTCCATTCAGGCCTGGCTCCAGACAGGGCCCGGCTTCCTCCGGCTGGGTCATGTTCCTCTTCCTCGTTTATTCACAGGGTCATTTGAACCATTCTTAGCCAGGCCCCTCGGCTGAGACCAGTTGCCATGGGAAACCCTACGACCTGCCACTTCCAAGTTGGGCTTCCTTTTTCAGACCAGAGGTTGGGGCTTATATACGCTAAATTTTGGGGCTGAAAAGCTCCGATATAAAACACACATACATGCAGTTTAATTATTACTGTAATGCACTCTCTACAGTATGCACAGATATTAGATTTTTATTTTTTTTTACTATAACTCCAAACTGATGCAAGGTTCTCAGCCTTTCGATTAAAATCCTCACCGGAGCCCGTTCCAGGACGCTCACCTAGCTGCAGCTGCACTGTTAGCACCCCGAGACATTTTCCATTTGCAGTAAAGCCTGTTTGAAACGGGGCACAAGAGCAGAAAAGTTGACTTGTTAACAACAGAGAAGAGGAGGAGGAGGGCTTGTATGGTCTCAAATGAGCAGTCTGGGGCATTTTCATGCACTGGGGGGAGTGTGGGTGGTAGAGGATGGGTACAAGGGAGAGGCGGTGTGATTTCCATAGCAACAGTCAAGTCCCCAGCTGTCATGTTCAGGCTGAAATAGGTGCTGTGGGCAAAGGGACCACTTAACCCCAACCACACTTCAGCTTAAGAAGTTAAGATGCTGCTGAGCTTCTGTGCAGTGCCTCACTTAAAATGCAAACTCTATACCCCTGGGAAGGGAGCGGAATGCTTTCTGAATTAACCCAGAGATAGAGGAGCTATGCAAAATGTCATCTCTGAAACAATGACCATCAATATTTGGGTGTCACTGACTGGAGAGTAAAGAGAAACAGTGCGAGCAGAACAATGAAATCCCAGTTTGTGGTCATGTCACTTGAAAATTTTTTTAACCACTTCATGTTTCGCAAAACTCTTGTTTTAGCATCCACAGCAGCAAGACTCTCAGAACAGCAGTGATCTGTCTAATCAAAATTGCCAGATATGGGAAACATTAAAACGTGTTAAGTTTATTCCCTGCACTGGTAACTAGAGCTGTGCAATACTGCAAAATTTGGTATTGGTCTAATACCAATTAAACACAGAAAGGGTATCACCGATACCGATACCACTAACGATACTTTTTTTTAAAATAAATCAGCTTATGTACATTCATAAGAAAGAGTGGTGTGTCATAATTCACGAGGTGAATGCATCATCAGTATGATCAATCTGAATACATTTTCATGACCATGAAATGATTTTTGTGACTTTTGCTTTCCACGGTTAATTAATTAATTAAGTGCATGTTTAAAACGGAGTACAGATTAAATTAAAATTAAATTAAATTTTTACTGCATGAACACAATTTTCAAACATATATGCATAAAAAAAATTATCAAACAATTTATTTGAAAACTTCTTTTTCCAGTCCAACTTTGTTGAGAAAGAATAATATAAAAATAAAATTTCTTCCAAATACAACACCGCACAGCAGGAGAGCGGGAGCTGTGTGCATGCAAATGTGAAAGCAGTGGTGTTTGCACAACGTCAGCTTTTTGACAAAACAAGAGCAATGGAGTGAACGTAGAAGAGAAAAACCATAGCTTAAGTACTGATCTCATCAGACTTGTACTGACGTGATACCAATACCAACGTGCAATGTATCAGGAAAGTATTCACAGCGCTTCACTTTTCCACATTTTGTTATGTTACAGCCTTATTCTAAAATGGAGTAAATTAATTTTTCCCCCAAAATTCTACTCACAACACCCCATAATGACAACATAGTAAAAGATTTTTGAATTTTTTTTTCAAATTTATTAAAAATAATAGACTAAGAAATCACGTGTACATAAGTATTCACGCCCTTTGCTCAGTACTTTGTTGATGCACCTTTGGCAGCAACTTCAGCTTCAAGTCTTCTTGAATATGATGCCACAAGCTTGGTGCACCTATCTTTTTCCCATTCTTCTTTGCAGCACCTCTCAAGCTTCATCAGGTTGGATGGGGACTGTCGGTGCACAGCCATTTTCAGATCTCTCCAGAGATGTTCAATCAGATTCAGGTCTGGGCTCTGGCTGGGCCACTCAAGGACATTCACAGAGTTGTCCTGAAGCCACTTTTTTGATATCTGGCTGTGTGCTTAGGGTCATTTTTCTGCTGAAAGGTGAACTGTCGCCCCAGTCTGAGGTCAAGAGCTCTCTAGAGCAGGTTTTCATCCAGGATGTCTCTGTACATTGCTGCATTCATCTTTCCCTCAATCCTGACTAGTCTCCAGGTTCCTGCTGCTGAAAATATCCCCACAGCATGATGCTGCCACCACCATGCTTCAGTTTAGGGATGGTGCCTGGTTTCCTCCAATATGGTGCCTGGCATTCCACACCAAAGAGTTCAATCTTTGTCTCATCAGACCAGAGAATTTTGTTTCTCATGGTCTGAGAGTCCTTCAGGTGCCTTTTGGCAAACTCCAGGTGGGCTGCCATGTGCCTTTTACTAAGGAGTGGCTTCTGTCTGGCCACTCTGCCACTCAGGCCTGATTGGTGGATTGTTGAAGAGATGGTTGTCCTTCTGGAAGGTTCTCCTCTCTCTGCAGAGGAATGCTGCAGCTCTGACAGAGTGACTGACCACTGGGCTCTCGGTCAACCCCTTGACTAAGACCCTTCTCCCCAATTGCTCAGTTTAGACGGGTGACCAGCTCTAAGAAGAGTTACGGATGATTGAGGCCACTGTGCTCATTGGGACCTTCAAAGCAGCAGAAATGTTTCTGTATCCTTCTACAGATTTGTGCCTCAAGACAATCCTGTCTCGGAGGGGAGGTGATGGTCTAGTGGGTAAGCGTTGGGCTTGAGACCAAAGGATCATCAGTTCAAATCCCAGCCTGACCGGAAAATCACAAAGGGTCCATGGGCAAGGTCTTTAATCCCCTAGTTGCTTCCGGTGTGTACTGGGCGCCTTGTATGACAGCAGCCTGATGACATCACGTGAATGTGAGGCATTGATGTGTAAAGCACCTTGAGCATCTGATGCAGATGGAAAAGCGCTATATAAATGTAGTCCATTTATGATCCAACACGCAGGTTGAGGATCCCAATAGTTGGAGAATGCCAAGGGGCCACCTTGCCACCTGACTGTGGCAGATAAATGGTTAAGTTAAAGATGTGGCAATGGACCACTTGTCAGGTTGATTATTTAAAACATTTTGAATTTGCAGTCATTTGGACTACTATCCTCCTGAAGGTACTTTTTAATTAGTTGAAAAATACAGCATAATCTGATTAAAGTGTACGAGCACACCAACTGCAAAATGTCTATATTTCTGATACGTTCACACTGCATGCAATCCAAATGATTTACAGAAGAAATACGCTAAATTGGGACTTTTCCAAATCTAGAACACATGGATCACTGTTTGATCATGTAATCACATCAGAAGCCATTTGACTGGCTGGTCATAGCTCAGTTGGGCTTCTCCAGAGACAGAACTATGGAGAAGCCACCCGCAACATGACTCCCGACAGGCCGGACAAAATGTCCCCGTTGTTTAGTGGAGGAAAACGTGGCATTCATTGCCTTTCCACAACGGGTCCCCTTCTGGGTGCGAATGGCCATCTAATCAAGCGATCCCTTTCAGTGCAGCTGGTTTACAGCGAGCAGCGGGACTGACCTCTGAGGGGCCCGCCTCCCCCTCCACCATCCTCTGGGACCCGTCAACAAGCTTTAGAGGCCAAATGAGGTGTAAGTCTATTAAAAGGGAGTTTGTGTGTAGATCACGGTCCCTCTGGGAGTGGGGAGCCTTTGCCTTGTCATTCAGGTGCGGCTAATTTCCTTCTGCTCCGCACGCGTGAGGCCGGCCCGCGGACCTGGTCACCCTCAGACAGGACCTGCTGCTAGAACTTCGAATGACAGCTTCTTATAGAGGCTGCGGGTGATTTATTAAAACAGAAGAAACAAAGAGACACAAACTTAATATTGTGCATTGTATCTGCAGTAACTGTGGAAAACCGGAAAACTGTGTGACTGTACAATGTTCAGAATTGCTTTCCCACTTTATTTCATTTAATTGTTGTTCTCAATTCACTTTTATTGTGTATTTTGCACATATAAATAGCTAAAAATTCAATTCTATTACAGCAGCGTTATGAAACTTTTTCTTATTGCCTATCCTGTCGTAATGACGTAAAATTACCATATTGCAACTCTGTCTTTCTGTCTATCTAGCTGTGTAGCAATCTATCTATCGATCTAGATAGATAGAATGGTTGCTAGATAGCCAGATAGATCGGGGACGGATCATTATTGTGAGGGTCCATTGGTTCAAAGGGCCATTGGTCTGAAGGGCCCTAAAAAAGCCGATCAGCTAATTAGCTTGCAAACACCTTTGTGTTCTCTAATATTCTTTGGGATTTGGAAGTTTAACTGTGGCAGATTGTCATTCGGATTCTGGCCTGGCAGCAGGGAAGTGCTGAAGCTCTGAGCATCCGCCTGCACGCTCTTCCTCAGGGGCTTCTTAGTCCGGCATTGCGCCACCTTACATCCACCCTGGTAGACCTTCACACCAATGGGCCTTCAGAATAATCAACAGTCACTGCTAGCTAGCGGTGACTGTTCATCTAGCTAGCTAGCTAGCTAGTTTTAGGAATGGGTCATTGTCCTACTGAACCCAGACAGAAGATTAAGTTCAAGCATGCTAGCTAGCTAGCTATGTAGATAGATAGATAGATAGATAGATAGATAGATAGATAGATAGATAGATAGATAGATAGATAGATAGATAGATAGATAGATAGATAGATAGATAGATAGATAGATAGATAGATAGATAGACAGACAGACAGACAGACAGACAGACAGACAGACAGACAGATAGATAGATAGATAGACTAAAGTTGCTGCGTTATAAGAAATAGGACAATATGTAGGATTGCGCTCTCTCTCAATGCCCTTCTAATTCTCTCTGAGTGCACAAATATTGTTGTGCTAACTTGTTCTGGCAAGAGCAACTAGCTAAATGTGTCGTCATAAATTGATATAAGTTTCTGGGCCCCGAATTGTGGATTTTGGTGGATTTGTGATGATGCTGGTAAATATTTGGTCCTGTTAAACTGAGTTTTATTGAAGTGAGAGAATGCGGAAGACTGTGGATGCTGACAAGGGAAAAAATAAACAGAGGAACAAGGCCAGCAGCAATGCTTCAGTGAATACGAGTTAAAATCTGTGGGATAAATTGATTGAAAATGAGCGTCATCAGAATAACATGATGTTCTAACAATCAGACTCCGATAAAGAAATCTGTTAACCACAGTGGAGGCACCTTAACTTCAAAAGCACAAAATAACCACACAACAACATTAGTGTGTGACGGCAGTAAGGGAGAGTAAGTTCTATATAGGCCCTGAGGGCCATCGAGCCGGTGTTTATCTCTGGAGAGTGAAGCAGAAGAGAGTCCATGAGTCCCCCTGGATGGCATGCTAGTCCATCACAGGTTACTCCCCCAGCCAAGGCTGGTACCTATTTACAGATGGCTGGACTGGGAAGATAGAGATGAAGTGTCTTGTCCAAGGACACAGGCAGGTAGCCTGAAGCACAGACCTGGAATCAAATCCCGGTCTGTAGGTTTATAGTCCAAATCCTGTGCCGGTGAGCCACCTGCTCTACAAAGTGTTAACCCAGAAACTGATTATTTATTTAAGTTGAATTTGTAATCCCATACATTTGGATTTTCCTAGGCTTTAGGACGACTTTGCTATAAAATCACTGAGCGGAAATGGAAGATTGTTACCTTAGAAAGGTTTTGGACATTTTTGGTATTTAAATGATATTTTGTGGAAATGAATTAACATTCTGGGGAAGTGTACTTTATCAGTCTCCGCTATGTTGACTAGCCAAAGCTAGTTAGCTTGATTGCTTGTATGGTCATAACAGCAGAATTAGGGTGGAATTTGATTAGAAATTGATGCAGATCTACACTTAAAACTTCAACACATTTAAGTTACCCATAAGGGCAGGGACACAAGTTCATATTTGGCTGTCAGCCCATCTTATTTTTTTGCCAAAAAGTTAGCTTCTCAAATGAATAAACAGTCAAGACCTTGCTGCACATTTGAGTAACGTTTGTCTCCATCGTGTGGACAGTGTGAGTATTTCAAGGCTTCTGGTACATTTCCCATTTTAAACCCAAAATTCAGTAAAAAAAAATGCATTTATAAATATCAGAAATGCATGACTTGTTCGCACACAGAGCATTGACCTCCTAGTATTAATATATAAAAATTTAGATTCCAAGAGTTTTACGCTTCTTGAGTTTTACGACACAAAGTTTTGCTGGAAGGATGTAATTTCTCCTGACAAGCACAACTTACAGTTGTGAAAAAATAAACCTGGTACAAGGATACATGGATAACTTCTGAAATTCCAAACAAATCTATGGATCAGAAGGAATGGCAATCAAATTATCTCAGATTTGGTCTGGAGGTTTGCAGCAGCATAAATCAGATTGTTATTCATCCAAGCTCACTGTAAACCACGGGTTGATGTGATATTCAGCTGAGGAAGAGCTTATGTGAATCAAGCATTGACAGTGTTTGTCAGAGGGGACAGGGTTGAGCCGCGCGGCATTAACCTCTGAGAAGCCATCTCTGTGCTCTGCATTAGTCACCTGGGGGAGGAGGAGGGACATCCTGTAATAGATTATTGACCAGCAGGCAGTGGCCTAGTCCGCACCATGTGGTCCAAGCTCGCCACTGACCTCTTCATCACAGATGGAGGAGTCCACCTGCAGGCCAGAGCAAGGCTAGAGGACACACATACAAATGACATACACACTCCCACAACAGCGTAACCTCGGCTACTAATGACAA